>NC_142991.1:8130000-8755000 GCF_061535395.1 Colias eurytheme
ACAACATAAGTCGGGGAGGAAATAAGGATAAGGTCGAGTAGGGAAGGTCTGCAATTTGGTACGGTATGTGTAGCATTGAGAGGCAGTAGGTTGAGATTGCAAGCATCTACCAAATTTTGTAGTTTTTTGGACCGAGAATCGTTTTTAAGCATACAAGTGTTTAAATCGCCCATACAAATTATGTGGTCGTAGATGGAAGATAAATTTTCAAGTAAAGTTTCTAATGACGAGAAGTAATTAACATTAAGTGAGGGACTATAAAAAACTCCGAGTAATAATTTAGTCGAATTAATGGTAATTTCTACAATGAGGTGCTCAGCAGCATCGGCAGGCGGGGGTTGAGCCGAAACGCTAACTATAGAGAAAGGAATGCAATTTGATAGATACATCGCGACACCTCCCCCGCCACGGCCTACCCGATCGTTGCGGATTAAATTATACCCAGGTAGGGAGTATGAGGATGAGGAGAGGCAAGGTTTAAGCCATGATTCCGATATCAGGATTGCACTAATAACTTTTGGGTCAAAGGATGTAAGTAAGTCGGGAAAATGTGCTGGGACACTTTGCGCATTTATATGCACAACATTAAAATTTTTAACACAGTTCGAAAAATGAGAAAGAAGGGTTTTATCAAGGGAGGGAAAGGAAGTGCTACTAAAACTGTTGTCATTGCTACCACTATCTGAGGATGCCGAAAAAAAAACGTCACTGTTTGCACTGCTGTTAGACATAAAAGAAAATATATATTATAATAATAATAGAAATACTACCAAAATATTATAATAATTTACAATTTTTGCAAATATAAAACTAATTATTCAAATGATACCAGCCATAAACATAATCAAAGTACAGCAAGTTAAGCAAAAGAAAACACCAAAGATACAGAAAAAAAATAACAATTAAAACACACAGAGAAACCAAAAACCAAAAGAAAATACCAAAATAAAAATTCAAAATAAAAATTTGTTTGCCCAATTGCCCTACGCTCAATGTAGAAATTGTAAAAAGATTTTTACAAGGAAAGCTTCAGTAAACGTCAAATGTCAAAATTGACAAATATGACAGCTGTCGAAAACTGTCATAACAAATCTTCAATGTTTACATTAGAGTTTGAACTTTGACAATAACTATTTTGGCATCTTTACAATATGTACACAATTATTACAAGAATGAAGGTATGCAGTTTTGATATTGACATTTTATTGCATTGAGTGTGGGTAACTAGTAAATTTAGTAAGCTAAAAACTACAGGTTGATACAAATATAACCATATATATGTAGCAGACAAGAAGCAGCGAAATTTAGAAAAGTTTATACTCATTTAAAAACCAGTGGATAAGACAAACAACACAGAGTCACAAGAGACAGCAGAAAGCGATAGTTAATAACACACAGAAAAGGAAAGTTAATATACATATAGTAATTTACCGTCTATTGCTTCTTGAGGTTTCGTTTGGGTCTAATATTATTCAACGCTGCATGGGATTCCTTAGCCACATCACTGGCCTGTGTCAGCCCAGGCTCCGAGGCACTTTTGGTAATACTGTGCAGATCAGCCATACAAGTTACTTGCCGCTTAACACCTTTGGGGTCCAACACAATCACACAACCATCTCTGGTCCAGCATTTATTAATACCAAAATGCTTGCGAGCAGCAAGAAATACTTCATGCCGCCCCTTAGTGAGGAATTCCGAAATAGTAATTCCAGTTGATTTTAAAGAAGTTTTGCCGAACCAGAGCTTATTTCTAATGGATAAATCACTTAACTTGACAAGTATCGGCCGTGGTTTGTCCAAACCAGTGCGCCCAATTCGATGGCATCTGGTGATATTCACTGAACTGAATTCAGAGATTTTGAGATGTGAGCGAACACACTGCACCACTACATCAGATGTATTTTCTTGATCGACTTCAGGCAGCCCGTGCATCAAAAGAATTTTCTTTCTACTCCTCATTTCTTGATGATCACACAATTTAAAGAGGAGGTTGACTTGTGTATGAAGGTGTTTTAAAGAGGAGAGAACAAAATTCCGAAATTCTGTAAATTCCGCTTCCAAGCTGGAGTTTGCATTGGAAGCCGGTTCAGCATTAGTGCGTTTCAAGGTGTTCTCAAATTCTGCCATCCGTGTAGTGAACATATTAGTCATGCTCTCTATTGACTGTTGAAGTGAGTCCATTATGGTGATATATTATTGAAAATGCTGTTATTGATAGGAGTGAACTTAGGAGTTATATTGCTGGTATGTACTGGGCACTAATTAGCCATTTAATTTCAACTTTATTTGTAATATATTAATTAAAATGATTTAAAAACTTGATGAGCGTAATTTTTACGTGTTGACGTGTACAAATCTACCCGCGAAAAAAAAAGTTTTGTGAATGCCCGACTCAAAATACAATCAAGAAACCGTCTAAGGTTTTTCAAAGACTTAAAATTCTTGTATTATTTTGCTTTTGCTTTGAGAGAACACTGTAAGTACAATAAAAAATTCAACATCAGTAGAAGCGATCCGTCATTGTAAACTTATATGAAAGGTTGAATTTAAAGTTAAACGATAAAAAAGTTTGGCGCTCAAACTTTTATTATTGTAAAGCATTTCCCCGATCAATTCGTTGGCAGCGCGCCAAAAAAGATCCAGATGTCAGATAAGTTCACTCTTTGTGCTGTTTTTATACGGCCAATATATTTCACTTTATAACTTGCTCGATATCACGACGTTTGTACTTAAACTGCTACATTTTTAATGTCTTGAAACTATTACCTAACACGACTAAAATCACCAAGGTGCTACACTTTTTGTTTATTTCTTCATAGTGCAGGTAATAATGAGCCCAATAAACTGATGGTAAGTGTGGGACTTTAGTATATGACTAGAGCTTTTTAAAACAGCATCAATAACTTTTTCGAGAAATAAATAAACTGTAACATTTGAAAAAAAGGATTTCAAGACTTCACTCCATGATCGTACCAAACCCTAACCCCCAATTCACTAAAGGCATATGGATTTCTAATCTACAAACTATCCCATAATGCAATCCCGGAAATTGCTTTAGGTAGAAATAAGCTCTTGATAACTCGTAGAGACCGCTATATCGTAAACTTTAATATTCATTTTAATTTCAACCATTAATAGTTGCAGTTTATAAACTAAATAATGTAAATAACACTGAGCTTCTGTAGAAAACAACTAACTCACATATTAAGTGTAAATAAGCTCGCTTGAGAGAATAGCACGTTGAATAAAAAAAGAAAATTATTTGACAATATTGTAATCATCTACGTGAACTACTTTGCTTATAAACTCGAACCCACACTCGAACCTGCAGTTCTTGAGGTAAGTTGTAACAGAGAACTTAACAAACTCTTCAGCAATGATTATTATTACAGATAGTAGTGAACATGACGTGGCAGATTGAATTACCTCTTCACTTTTCTCTATATCAATTTAGTGAATTTACTATAGTAGTAAATCGACAAAAAACGAAGAAACATTTAGCTGTTCTTTCGAAGGGTATTGTTACATCTTAAACTGAAATAGCTCTAAAGGACTGCAACTCTTCATTGTTTCTGTATTTCCAATTGTTGGAAACCATTAACAAAGAAAAGATAGCATTTGGTACATTTTATCGATTTCCATTACATCGACGCACCTGCCTCTAATTGCGCTGTGTTCGTTTGTTTTATTATCTGATTGCTATTCAAGTATTTGTTGACACGAAGCTTTTTCTGTATGTTTGTAAAATTTACTCATAAATTTAATGATAGGTATATTTATTTCCAGCGATACAAATTTTAGTAGAAGTGTGCAGAAAAATTAGGCAAAAAAAATTGTAATCCTTGCCAGAACAATCACTTGTTGAACATCACTTCAATAGGTACCTATTTCTATTCTGGATATGGTGTATGGGCGAAATATAATACAACATGAATGGTAGGTAAGTTTGAATTTGTTTTAAAATGTACTATTCTTATTAGTTACCTCTGTAATGATTTCCTATTAGGTATTTAATATTTCAGCCAATGTCTCGATCCACTAGTTTCAAACAACATAAAGAAAATACACCAAATATGCTTTCAAATCAACTCCACAAGACGTAAAAGCAACAATTGTAACTTGCATAATTCTATGAATTCTCAAACCGGGTCAAGAGCCCAGGTTATTCCACATAGCTGCTCGCAGATAATGACGTCGAATTAATTAGCGCAGATCCAAACGCTCGTCTTAAGTTTTATGAAATGCAAGAATATTTAATATAATGATGTGTGGCAAGTCTTTATTGTGAGCTTTATATTTTTTATATTGCAGAGAACGCGCTAACGGGGATGACGTCCAACATTTTTTTAACGGCAGATCAAGCAAAGGAGTTACATCTACCTGCATGCCAAATTTCAGCCCGATACGTCCAGTGGTTTGGGCTGTGCGTTGATAGATCACTATATCAGTCACCTTTGAGTTTTATATACATATATAGATAAGTTATTCGTATAGTATTGTATTATTTTGTATTGCTATGTGAATTGGTAGGTATAATAATACTATCAACGTTGGCATATCCTAAAAACACTTACTAAGGGCAATTAATGTTCTATTTATATTTCAATATTATTTTGGTCCTTCGAGTACTAAACTTGTATAATTTAAAGGGCCTAAAGTTTCGTACATTTCGGCATAAATTCAGTAATGCTTCAGAAAATTGCTGCAATAATTGAAACAAAACATGAACCTAATGAATTCGTTAATTTGAACGGGGTCATTTTCGACTTGAAGGAAATAAAATATGCTCTTAGGCTGCAATAACATTCAGAACGGTTAATTAAATGTTGCTATGTTAATGGTCAACGAGATATTATTTTAATTTCTTCATATTAATATAGACATACATAACTACAATATGCTTAATAACATTTAAAAGGAAATAATAATAATTCTTTAAAACATTTACACTTTACCGTATGCTATCACTTTATCACAGTCAACTTAATAATACTATAAAAATATTATTAAAAATATGAAAGATGCGAGATCTTAATACTATTATAAAGGCGAAAGTTTGTAAGGATGTATGGATGTATGGATGTATGGATGTTTGTTACTCTTTCACGTAAAAACTACTGAACCGATTACAATGAAATTTAGCACACATATAGAGGGTAACTTGAATTAATACATAGGATAGTTTTTATCCCGGAAATCCCACGGGAACGGGAACTATGCGGGTTTTCCTTTGCAAACGCGGGCGAAGCCGCGGGCGGAAATCTAGTATCCTAATAAATATAAGAATTTGACATATTTTAGCTGAAACTCCAGAAAGGAACGAGTTGGCATCTATCGCGAACCTTCCGCTAAATTAAACAACTCTCTCAAGTTTTCTAGTTTCATTTACACCGTAATATTTTGAAATTCCGACTATATATCATTAAAATCATCCATCCCATCATTATTTGAGTTTAAATAATTGTTTTTATAAAAAAATATTTGACATGTTTGTATATCTGTGTAGGTTTTTTTGTACAGTGTAATGTAAATGAATATGATATCTCAATTATTTGTTTACAATTATTTTTATCTATTCTTCTTCAATAATAATAATTGTCCGAATAAACAAAGGAATTCGCCAAGATGCCATATCCGTTGTGTGGAAGACATTCAATTCATAAACAGATATATTGCGTCCCATTGAATTTATTAGATGTTATATTTTACTATATTTCCGCCCGCAGCTTCGCCTGCGTTTTCAAGGAAAAACTCGCATAGTTCCCATTCCTGTGGGATTTCCGGGATAAAAAGTAGCCTATGTCTTATTCTGGTTCTTAAACTACCTACATACCAAATTTCATTGTAATCAGTTCGGTAGTATTTGCGTGGAAGAGTAACAAATATCCATCCTCATAAACTTTCGCATTTTGAAGATTCAGTGCGGAGCTGAGTGGCGTCGTCGTTTGGTGGGGCAGTGCCCCCTTAGAGATAAGAAGCTCTATTTTATTATTTGCTCCAGGGCTGCAGGGCCCTTGGTTACCTGGCTACGACCCTGTCTGTGGCATAGGTATGTATAAATATATTAAATATAGTTTTATTTTTTCACATAAAGAATCCTTTTTTTTTTCTTTTCGGTGTAAGATAAACTCCTCAGTCGTACCGCGGCATCCGCTGTGCTCCTCGCTTCAGTAGAAACTTCCAAGCTTTGTTATAGCATGCATACGAAATTGCAAGTTGCAATTCATAACAATTTAATATGAATACGACTGGCATATTCGCCCTTATTTTTAATATGTAAATAATTGTGTTTATTAAGTTTCAATGGTATTATTGACACTTTCTCTCATCAACGTACCTAAATTATTGTATAATAACTACAATAGTATTATTTTTATTTTCATTATACAATAAGGAAAAACTGGGGATAATGTGTTGCTTGTTCTTGATGCATTCCCGTGCGTTTATAAAAATAGAAAATGAAACAAATTTCATGTAAAGTTAAGAATTATTATCAGAGATATGTTTTGGTTGTTAGTTGTTACTTACAGTGTAAATCATAATGTAGAGTCCATATAGAGTAGAGTAGTAATCAATCATAATGTAGAGTCCGTTTAATTCGTTACATAGTTTGAAAACTACTTATATTGTTTCACTAAGATTCAGGATTCTCTCTATTTCCTAATGGTTATTTATTCATAATAAACACTTTAGTACCTACGACCTACCAATCAAAACATATTTTCAAAGGGACAAACTCGCATGATTGACGCACAGAATTCAATTACAACCAAGTGTATTAGTAGAATTCCATCCACGTACACATGTGCCGTCCACACAGTGCCAACAAAACGTAAAAGCTTTCTAAGTATCGTATAATATTGTACGGTATTAAAATTAACAATATAATATATGTATAGGATAGACTATGATAGATGATAGCGCATATTTATATGTCTTAAGTATATTGTATCGTATTTTTTAAAGTGCAATTTTTACATAGATTTGCTATAAAGAAAGAAAAAACATTTATTTGACGATCTTTTTATCCGTTGATTGAGATTATGCTTAATTATTTTTAAAAAAGAAACCTATGATGGCCAATAATTCGTCAAAAAGAAAAAAAATCATTTTTTTCTCTTATATTATCCTTTATATTTCTCGCACAGTGTGGCCGTACCACAATAGGAAGTTTTCGAGCCCTTACCCGCCCTAAACGCGGGTCAAGTATCTTGAGTCGTGATCAATTTATTAATTATCATTTAAGTTTAGTAACGCTGATAACGTATTTAGCGGATTTAGTGGTTTGCTGCTTTCCATTTTGCTAACTGTAATCAATATTGAGGGAATAATTTAATAATTTCGCTAAATTACTCAGCTACAAAAACAATACACAGATTTATAAACGTTGTGACTATGTGTCATTGTTACATTTTTTCCAGCTAAGTTTTATTTCAATTAACTTTCACTATGACTGTTAAAAAGGTTGAAAAACTAAGAAAAAAAATGACTATCGAATGCGGCTTGGCATAGATAAGGGAACTTTGATGACAATTTTTTCACATTTCAGTTCTCTGCAGGCCTGCAGAGCTTTTTTGTATGATTAAATTAAATAAAAATAATATTACACTTTATTTCGCTTCATTCATTTCGCGAATTGTAAAACGATGCTATTTTTTCGTAATGAAGGTAATTTTAAATACCTACGATATTTTGCTTTCCTGTGGTTATCATTTCGAAAATTTAAAATGAATGCGTATGTTAATTTTTAAAAAGGTTCTCTTATATGAATTTTTATTGAATTGCAATTTATAAGTTTTTTTTTGGCTTGATTTGGCTTAGTAGCTTGAGTGACTTTGGATAGTAGTAACTAGTAACATTATTTAACACATTTCAAAAACATCCTTGCTCTAAATTTTTGTTTAAATGCATATTTAAACTAAACAATTGAATCACACAAAACCGGGGGCACAATCATTACTTAATTGCGATATATCATCTATAATTGGTTAATGTAACGCCGGATCCTATCCAACTAAAGCGCGTCACACACGGTGAAGATACTATACTATTTTATCTTAAGATACTGTTATATTTTATATTACAGTATCTTAAGGTATCTACTATATAGTATCAGCGTTCTGACCATCATTTTTCTTTTTGTCATTGCGTACTAAGACCCCTGTAGAACCACCATCCTGTTACAAATGACCCGAAATTTTGTGGGTCATACAGTCTCTTAAGATAAAATATTATAGTATCTTCACCGTGTGTCACGCGCTTAATTAACATCCATATCTAATAACATTACATATTAAACAGTAGATACAAGAATTTGATTATTGGGACCTTTGATTAAGATGACACTAATTGCTGTTCGCTGCTATGTCTACAATAATTCTAGGTATGTACAATTGGTTGTATGATTTTAGATCGTTTCGTATATTTTGGTTTAAAAGGGAAATATTAAAATCAGTTTTGATTTGAAATCTTGAATGAGAAGCTATAGGTAATAGTTCTTAAAGAATAGATAATTATTATCATTATAATATCCGTCGTGTCTATAATTATTGTGAAATCTATAAAATACTAGCGGTCCGCCCCGGCTTCGCCCGTGGTACATATGAAAAATAGATGTTGGCCGATTCTCAGACTTACCCGATATGCACAGAAAATTTCATGAGAATCGGTCCACCCGTTTCGGAGGAGTATGCAGACTAACATTGTGACACGAGAATTTTATATATAAGATGTGTATAAGAAGAGTTTTTTCATTTCAATTCTTTTTAATATAGATCTATTAGGAATACCATTGCTAATCCATAGATATCCATTATTTTGAGAATTAGGTACAATATAATTATAAGTAAATTCCAATCCAAGCATAACTATACCACAGACTATACAAGACAATTACGCGCCGAAAATGCTTCGGCACGAATTCACCGTTCACGCTTGTCCCGTTTGACACCTGCCTCTTAACTGAATAAAACCAGACACTGTTTGTTTTGATAGAAGAGCTTCTGGTAAATATCTGGTTTATGGTAACCCATTGGACTATTTGTTGTTCAAAATAGACGTTGTTTTTGTTAAATAGTTAAAAAAGCTTCGAAAGGTGACTATGTAATAGTATAGGTAAATTCGGTTCAATCTACCATAAATATACCATCCCATAGCTACCATAAATAAAATCGACCAACACCTATAACACAGATGTAAATACTTACGCTTTTTTATGTTATAGGGAGGCAAACGAGCAGAAGCACTGCCTGGTGGTAAGCAGATTGCGTCGCCAAAGATACCCACGGCCCCCGGGGAAGGAGCCGTGGGTTACCATAAGGTGCTGCCTACCAAAAAACGCTGTACTGAACTCTGTCATAAAAGCCATTTGCTACTATTAAGCAGTGCTTTACTAGTTCAGGAACCTATGGACTTATATTAAAGCTGTAGGTACCCTAATTTTTTATATGAATAAAGATTATTAGCTTATTTAGAAACACTTAAAAATTCCATCAGAACTCGAAAGTGCTAACTAGAAATACACTCGCATCTTACTGCGCCTGTAGTTGTTACGTTCACATTCGCTAGACCATTTGCAGTCATGAATATTATAATTAATAGATGCAATTATTGTAGTTTGTTTTCTTGAAAATGTAAAGGGATCTCGTTAAAGTTAAACATTATAACTACTTACCTTGATATCTTTCAGATTATATTTTTATAATTACCTACTTATTTTATATTTCATAACACTTATATCTGTAACTAATCTATATATCACGTTTACTAATGTTTTAAATCGCAATCATAACTTAGACAAGCATAGATATTATTTTCAATACAGTTACCACATTTCTGAATCAATTTCCCGTTTCTGTAGGCTTATAACTTTGTTACCAAACTGCGCGTCGGTAAACTTTCGTGCATAGTTGTAAATCAAGAGGAATTTCTATAGAATACACTTATTAGATTTTGTAATCGAAGCGTATAAGCATCAGAAATAATAATAAGATATAAAATAATATTTTACCAGCTTTTTTTTCTTTTTTTAAGAAAAAGCCGCATAGTTCTCGTTCTTATTATAATTTCCCTCATAAAAACTAGTTCCAGTTAGAACTAAAAGTAGGCTGAACGGATTCAATGATTTTTGAAATGTTCTATTTTCTGCTTGCTAATCATATCACACGTGAGATTGGGAAAATTAAAACAAATTACAGATACACTGTGGAGTCGCTTCAAATGTTTTCTTTTAAAACTTGTTTCAGTCAGTCATAATATCATAATGTCTCCAGCATGACTATATAATTTCCTGCTTACACATAAAAGCGCGTCACACACGGTGAAGACACTATAATACGAAATTTTGTGGGTAATTTGTAACAGGATGGCGGTTCTACAGGGGTCTTAGTACGCAATGACAAAAAGAAAAAAAACCGGCCAAGTGCGAGTCGGGCTCGCGCACAAAGGGTTCCGTAGCAGCAAATATAATAAATTACAGTTAAATCAACCTATCTCAAAAACTATAAGAGATACTTTGATCAAACCAAAAATCGTTGAAAGAGTTAATTAGCATGCATCACCTCTATTTTTTTTAGAATTTTATACCCCGTAGTTATAAAAATAGAGGGGGGGGGACATACTTTTTACGACTTTGAGAGCTGATATCTCAAAAACCGTTCACTTTAAGAAAAATGTTTTTTAGAAAACTTTATATCATTTTAAAAGACCTTTCCATTGATACCCCACACGGGTATGTACATCGAAAAAAAAAATTTCATCCCTCAGTTACATGTATGGGGGGCCCCACCCCCAATTCTTTTTTTTACTATTTAGTGTCATATTTTTGTAGCGGTTCATACAACACATATTCCCATCAAATTTCATCACTGTAGTACTTATAGTTTCCGAGTAAATCGGCTGTGACAGACGGACAGACGGACAGACGGACAGACGGACATGACGAAACTATAAGGGTTCCGTTTTTGCCATTTTGGCTACGGAACCCTAAAAATGATGGTCCGAACGCTGATACCGGATGCGTTAAGATACTGTAATATAAAATATAACAGTATCTTAAGATAAAATATTATAGTATCTTCACCGTGTGTGACGCGCTTAATGCATGTTATTATTCAATACTTATGCTACTAATGATAAACGTTACAATTTACATAACAAATACCAATCAAGTATTCAAGGTTCATATTTACTATAACATACATCATATTTAGTTTGCCTATTTGTATTTTGAGCTGCAGTAAATCTGAATGAATAAAACAACAGTATGCAATATAACAGTAATAGGGATGGATGGGCAACAATATATTTACCTTGTATGCACTATAGTCCAAATAAATGCGGGCACGATATCATCGTTAGTTTGGACGTTCAACTCTTGGTTATTAACTATATGAAACAAAGCATTATGAATGAAGATATTTTCAATGAATTTTCATTCGAGTGATATAAAACAATTTTTTGCTCGTGTCAGTTGGAAAAAAAAATTGAAATTGCAATATGTACCTAATTGCATCATCTTATTTGTAATCCATACTAATATTATAAATGCGAAAGTAACTCTGTCTGTCTGTCTGTTACTCAATCACGCCTTAACTACTGAACCAATTTGTATGAAATTTGTTGTTGTTTTATCCCGGAAATCCCACAGGAACGTGAAGTATGCGGGTTTTTCTTAGACTGCGCGGGCGAAGCTGCGGGTGGAAAGCTAGTCAAATGAAAAATGAAATGAAAAACGTTTATTTATACACACATTATAAAATAGTTACACAATATAAATCAAAATCAATACGTACGGTATGTATCTAGATATAGATACACAGATAGATATTTATCCTATACTTTATATTAATCTAAACAAAAACTGCTATAATACAATATCTCTGTAAAAAATATCACGAAATGTTACTCGAAAATCGAGTCAATGTAATATGTCAAGAGTGCTCTTGTCAACTGGATTTTCATTTTCTACCGAAGCCGGCATTATCAACGGAACACAAAACAATTGTCGAAGAGAATATACTGCCTTTTGTCTTCCGCCTCTTAGCTGAATTCATATTGACGGTAGTGACAAACAAACTGTCGTATACAAAATGGTACGGATAATACAACTTTTGAGATAGGTGAGTTGTAACGGTAGGAAGCTACTCTTTAAAAACAACGAAATATTATATTTTAGCAAAAAAAGTGTACGTGTAGTGTAAAAAGTGTAATTGTGTATTTTAAACTCGATATGTGTACCATTGTCATAAGAAAGACGGGTTGCACTCCGGGAGTGCCGGCAGAAGTGTAAACTTGATTATTAACGTTGAGCATGTTTGATATCCATCCGTCTTACGCTTTTTCGATCAGGTCACGTGTACTGACGCGAGTTTAAGATATTATACCCAACGCCGCGCCGCTAAAGAAGTTTTCACTTCAAAAATGGCGGATGCTTCGTATTATGTAAATAACCATTACAAATAACAAATACAAAACTAAATACACACAAATAGCCTGAAAGTCCTGAAACCCATTAGGATTGTTCCAAAATAATTATCTCAATATCGAACAAACATAATTTCAATAAACAAACATTTATAAACAAACGCAAAACAAGCCTGCGTATATTCATACGTATAATTCAGATTTCAGATATTCTAGCTTCAGGCGTTGGCTGTTATTAGTCGGAATTCCAAAATCATGCATACAGCTTCGGATATGTCGATAGTTTAGCAACGTGGGCTTGGAACTATCCAAGCATTTACTTTTCTGAAGAGCTCTTCATACTAGCAACTCCTACCGCCTACGTATACGTATACGTAGAAATTTCATTTAACAAAAATACGCTTTCCACAACCTGATTTTTGATTTTATTAATGAAAAAACAGATTTAAATCGAAATGAGCCTCAAGTACCTAGGAAGGTTAACATTTTTAGGAATTAAATAACATTTTACAATAACGTATTAAGTAAAATAATAATGATTGTATCAATCTTGATTTTACTTACTATAAAAAAAAAATTACATTAATGCAAAGCTATATGTATCGTATCTTAAATAAATTTAATGCACCTATTATTAATAATAGCTTAATAAAAAGGGAAAATTTAATTATTCCCAAACGGTGTTTTACACAATATCGTTGTATTGCAATGAGTAGACTGTCATAATTTCTATCGTAACATCTTTATCAAAATAGGACGAGGGCCCGACATAAAATAGCTTTATAGACTTTCTAGAGCGTTTAGGATATTTGATATTAACCTTTGTTCTCATAAACGCACAATAAGGTGTATTCGAAAGACCCAATCTAAAGTAATCAAATGGAAAGATATACCCCGAAATAGTTAATTATTATATATTTTTATATATTATATGTATATTAATCTCACATTATCATAAAAAAATCTAATGTAATGTGAGTTTTAGCGTAAATAAAATTATAATTCTCGTCGAATAATAAGAGACAACGAAATTATCAAGATTATAATTTTATGAATAGTTCTTTAACCAGTAATTGACAACAATAATTATCTGCTTAGTGCTTCATGACTATCAAATCATAATGCCACAAAAAAAAACAAACAAGAACTAACATTTAAAAAACAAGAACAGCCACAGAGTATAAAATTAAACAATTTAAAAACGTTCTCCGTAATATCACGGTGCAGTTGTGTTAATGTCAAGTTAGCTTGGAAATAGAAAACTGAGTTAGTTTCTAATGAATAAATTTTCCATACGAGCGCTGCATCCGCCTCGCTATCAGCCCGATATTTTCCTTCCTCTCCTAGACAATCTATACTAATACATATTATAAAGCTGAAGAGTTTGTTTGTTTGAACGCGCTAATCTCAGGAACGCGCTAATGTCAGGTCCGATTTGAAAAATTCTGTCGGTGTTAGATTTCCCATTTATCGAGGAAGGTTATAGGCTATATATCATCAAGACCAACAAGAGCGGAGCAATGCGGGTGAAACCGCGGGACACAGCTTGTATTATATTAATTTATAAAAATGAACCGAGATGAATAATAAACGAGTTCGCAGATGATACGTGCCGTGTTATGACTTTATGAACTTAATTTAACATCAAATATTACTAAGAAAAGAAAATTGAGTTTATGTTACGGGAATATGTGGAAAAGATTATTTTTTTTTTTTTTTTTTTATGAGAGAGGAGGCAACAGAGCAGACGCGACGCCTGATGGTAAGCGTTCAGCGTCGCCCATAAGCACCCACAACGCCAGGGACATTGGAAGTGTGTTGCCGGCCTTAGATTATGGATTCCAAGTCAACCTACGCAGGGTATTTTTTGTCTTATATGATTAAAAATATGAAAAAGAAAATATCAAATATAATAAAAAAAATATTTATGCAAAGGAAATAGGTAACTCATAAACAAATTTAATTTTTTCTTCCATACATACAAAAACCTCACAAAGTGTTTATAGCAAATATGAAGTATTTTAAGAAGTAAACTTGATTTTCTAAAAATAAACAACGTAGCAACTAATTATACATTTTCAAATAGGTTCATCTTTCATTATTTACTCGATGCGAGGCATTTTCACGTAACATTTAAATGAAGGCAACAAAACTAGTCTATATAATACCTACCGCAAAATAAAGTCAGAAGTGAAATAAAAATAAACATTGTTGTTTTATGTGTCATGTTCTGCACACGAGGTAGAATGAAAAACGGAAATAAATAATACAGACTGAAAAAAAAACGGTATTTATTTCTTTAGTTCACTGTACAGATTTATTTCATAGATTAGTGTTAAAAAAGAATTATCTTGCTTTATTTTTCACAATTTAACTAGAAGGTACATATTCACTTACAAAACTTGCTCCGTCCCTACTAAACGAATTATACTATGAAACACAAATAAAAGGTCTTTAATTTTACCTTACCTGTCCAGAGTCCAGACATCTAACTTCCCTTTTTTAAGTAGAAGCAAACATAAAATGCACAGATTTCCCAAATAAAAAAACAAAAAGCACATAAAATGCATTCAGTTCTTAGTATTAAAAGAAAGCATAAATAAATCCATCGAGGCGCTACACTGTTAAAGCTTCAACAATAAAAGGTAAAATTTTTCTTTACAATTTACTTAAAGATTTTATCGAGTGAATGAACCAGGTGGGAGTCGCCTATTTTATTCCTACTTGGAAATATTAAACGCTCATTTTTTATAGAAATAAATTCTAAGAGAAAGAATTTTCACACCAAAATACAAGAATAGTTACAAAATTTTAATTAAAGAAAGTTAGGAATATCTAAAATACTCTACAAGAGATAAAGTCACGATAAGAAAGGGTTTTCGACAAAATTTTTGGGAAACTATTTAGTTTTTCATAAGTTGTAGCTATCATATTTTGTAGGCGAGTTTCAGACGACCCTAGCTTCAGGAATGCGGTCAACGACCTTCGTCTTTAATATTGACAGGGTAATGTAGTCAGACCCTACGCGATATGATCATGCGTTTACTTTATAGTTTATGTCCGTTATTATATCCTTTTTCCTAATCTAAACGCTAAAGTTTTTGAGGATTTTCTACTGTTTGCTCGATAAGACAAAATATATAGATTTATTTTGTAAAGCAGTAAACGCTAAAGGACATTTGTTACTGATTTTCAGTGTCGTTATATTTTGTGTAGGAACAATAATCGCTGACAAATATGTTGGCGTTTCTAAGCTACAAATATAAAAATTTAATAGAAAACCTACCTAATCTTTTCATTTAGTTTACCTCGACCATCCTAGAAGTTAATGTTCGTTATCATTCCTATCACGTGTTTGTAGGAAACTTCAAAACTTACAAAATAATTGAGCATAAACTCTTCTGTCAGATTAAAATGCCGCATCAAGGAAGGAATTTCAAATCCACACATGAGACACAATCCGAATTTACGACCTTACTTGAAAACTTCGGATAGATAAGAACAAATACGCTCCATAATTGTTTTTTAATGTGGGGTATAAATACAGTTACAATTTTTTGGAATATGAAATGAGTTTTTAACCGACTTCAAAAAAAAGGAGGAGGTTTATGTACACCGATTACTCCGAGGTTTCTGAACCGATTTACGTGATTCTTTTTTTGTTCGATGCGGGATGGTGTCGAATTGGTCCCATAAAAATTTTATTCGGATAGGCCCAGTAGTTTTTATTTTATGAGCATTTTTGTCTGTATTTGTAAATGTTGCAAGTGCAAGTTTGAAGTCGGTTGTATTTAACGCAGTTATCACTTGTTATTTACTTTCAGATAGAATAAAGCTTTTTTTGTTTTACGTGATCTTATTTTTAACACATTAAAAACCGTGATAACCCGTGATAACCGTTCTATATAGACGGCTGTGCAATAAAATTCAGCTTTCAGAAATCTCATTCCAATGAAAGCTTCTAAAACAATTCCTATGCAAAACATTGGACATTGAAAATAGACAGCTTATTAGGAAAAAATGCAAAAAAGTTAATTTCCGTTAAACGGACAAGGCAATAAAATCGCTTGATAAATAGCGACGTGACTATGTTTCAAAATAATTGGAAAATGCGAGTACGGGCGTGGGTGGTAACGGACTTTTTTAATTTCATTTATACTGCTAACTCCCAAGGGCTCGACTTTAATAAACGGTTGTTATGAAAGTAGAAATAATGTTCTAGCAATCGACTGCGGTTTCATTTGCGTAAACTAGAGCGAAAAACCGTCAAACGTGCTTTATGAAAATGCTCCAAAACTAGACTTGCTTGTAATTTACAAAAAACAAGGATTATGAACATCTTGACCTATTTTTAAGCCTTCCATAGCTAGGCGACTAAATAATTAAAAACACTACAAAGCTTTGGATTTCGCTCGCGTGTTGATTCTTATTGTCAATTAATTTTGTTTATCTTGTGTTTATCAGAACAAATACACATTACAAACATTGTAGATTTCATGTATTTACGTTTAACATATCCGTAAACCGTGTCAAGAATACATCTGGAATTTCGATTTCATTGCAGAAGTTTAAAAATCTCTTTCCATAAAATTATGAACAAAAAACAACGTTACCGTAATGACCTGGACTTTTCCATTATTATACAAGAAATGGATTTATCGAATATTAAGACCGGATTGGATAATAAAATGAGGAAAATATTTCAACGTCATACGTATGTTCCTGGAATTATTAATTAGTGTTTATAATTATTCTAAAATAATGCTCACAAAATATATAAGTACATATTATGTATTTTGATTTTATTAGTTAGAATGAACAGTATAGCCACAGTATTACAATATTATTTTCTATATTGTAATACTGTGGTAGGTATAGCTATAGGGAATACTTATTAGACTGTGCTATCCATTTCAACTCCATATATGCAATGCTAAACATAGGCCAGATTAAATAAATATATGCAAAAGTATCGAGCTAAAACAAAAATGTATTGGTAACATTTCACGTTGCACTTTAACAAGGGAAACAGTATTTTCTGCAAATGTCACAGACATTGTAGCTGCTCTTTTGTGCACACGTCGCGTTTTTCTAATACGGAAATATTTAAAGCGAATGCAGCGCTGCAGTTGTACATAAGTAAATATTCCCGTTTCATTTTTTATGAGTGAACTAGATGTTGTCCGTGACGTTATGGTTTAACCTTATTTATACATTGATTTAAATGAATAATAAGAAGATTTTTTTTAACAATATTGAAAACGGCTCCCAAATCTAAAACACCGTATCTTCTTAGAATATTTCTCATCTTTTGGTTCCAGGTATCGTTTAATTATTTTTATCTATACTAATATTATAAAGCTGAAGAGTTTGTTTGTTTGTTTGTTTGTTTGAACGCACTAATCTCGGGAACTACTGATCCGATTTGAAAAATTCTTTCGGTTTTAGATAGCCCATTTATCGAGGAAGGTTATAGGCTATATTTCATCACGCTACGGGCAACAGGAGTGGAGCCACGGGGGTGAAACCGCGCGGAGCAGCAAGTAAAGTATAAATGACATAATAATATAGTTCGCAGGAAAAAACAATCTGCTACTGAATTTTGAAGGAATATACAATTAATGTTTTGATAAACCGTCATAAAGAAAAATTATCAGTTTCAAAAGATTTACTTTATAATATTAATTACGTTATTACCTTATCTACAGAGATTATTACATGCACATTACAGCATCTTAATTAATCTGTGTCCATTGCTTACGGGACCGGAATAATTATAAATTAACCGACCAGCCAAAGTATTCACAAACATTACTTTAATGTTATCGTTTTGGGTTGAGGTTGTGTCGTTTGCTAAATTTTCAAATCAAATAGACGCTTCCCATTTCGGGGGCGATTTCATTTACGTTTGGGAAATTCCGGGGAAAATAGCGGGATACCGCTTTTGCATGCCCATTGAAAGATGTGCCTTATTAAGGGTAAGGAAAAATCTTGGGCGTATTCCTTTTTTAATTTTGGAACGTTTGGATGTAAGGTTTGAAGGCGCTTGAAAGTGGTGATTTTGTATTATTTACGTGATTTTATGTTATTTACGTATTAAAATAATTGAAACGTAAACATTGATAATGTGAAATTTACATATATTAATACTAGGTTTCCGTCCGCGGCTTCGCCCGCGCAGTCAAAGAAAAACCCGCATAGTTCCCGTTCCCGAGGGATTTCCGGGATTGCGTCATTTTCCCGGGATAAAAAGTAGCCTATGTCCTTTCTCGGGTATCAAAATATCTCCATACCAAATTTCATGAAAATTGGTTCAGTAGTTTAGGCGTGATTGAGTAACAGACAGACAGACAGAGTTACTTTCGCATTTATAATATTAATATTAATATATCATTAGATATACATACCTGAATAGAAGTAAATATATATATAAATACTTATATTCAGGTATACATATATCTAATGATATATCAATAATATGTAAATTTCACATTCGAGGTCTATTGAGATCAATAGGAAATTAGTTCACAAAATGTGTAATCAAGAAGAATTTAATTTATCTATAAAGAACCAAATTGTGTCTCAAAGTTTGATAGAAAATGAAAGACTTTAATTACCTAAACTGTTTCTCTTCAAACCAGAAGTCCTTTGATCAGTTCCATTGGAAAAATTAAAGACATTATTATTCAAAAACTTGTATTTAAAAATTATTTACTAACTATTTAGTTAAATCAATATATTTTTAGCACTAGGTAGTTAAACATGTTTAATATCATAATAATGTCACCACCTAACATAAAATACAATTATTATAATGCATTCAAATAACTTTAATTACCAAAAACTCCTGCTTTGAAAATCGGAAGAAAATAGTGCAACGTGATACCTACAACATACATCCAAACGTATAAAAACCACAAATGCACCGTAAAGAACATATACCTAAGTATGAAAAAGATCGTGAAATGATTACGAATGGAAACTGTTAGTAGACCGCCCACAACCTCTTATGTCAGTTTGTCTTTATATTTTATCTCTTAACGTTTTCTAGAAAAATTGCTAGTTCATTTCATTTACTGCTTCCGTAAAAAGTCTGACAAGAAATCCATTGGTATTACATGTATTACTACTATGAAACTCGAAAGTATTAAATTAAATTCCGTAAAATAAAAATATAAGTCGAATGTTGCTACGGTTCTGACGTAGCACGTAGTTAATACGAATTTCAGAACACTTGTTTCACATTTCACCATCGAGACTCAAACTAAACCTAGTTCTTTTACTGTCGAAATGAAATCCTACTAATAAAATAAAATACCCATGAAACTTAATAAACTGAACTAATAATTGAGACCCAGAATGCTGCTTGAATAAAAATGAAAGCAGCATTCTGGGTCTGGCTTGAAAGAATAGGCTGCTTTCTATCCCGAAAATCCCGAAATCTCACAGGAAAAGGAACTATGCGGGTTTTTCTTTGAAAACGACAAGTGACATAATAGGTTAATCAAAGCTAGATCAAGAAATATGAAATTCTTTGTTATAGTCAAAAGATTTTTAAAATCAGCCAAGTAGCGGATATGAATTAAATACCACACAAAAAAATCTAAATTTTCCTCACAATATAGTATAGTCATAGACCTATAATAGCTTGCATACAGATGAAAACACCAGAATGGCGCTCATGTTGTCATATTTTTATGATGGTCGAAACCACACATTTCTGGGTAATAACCACTCATCTCTAATGTTCGTTAGTACCGCCATACCGCCATAGCAATATGCTGCTAGTTGCTACGAAGTAATAAATACAATTTCCTCAACACGCTCTAAACTACAATTTATAACAACACACACGTAGGTATAATATATTTACTATAACTTCACGTTACGTGATTCTTTGATAAAGGTCGAGTGATTTGTATTCCGTAGATATATACCTACATTTTATTAAATTTGCCGCATATCGTATTCACGTCACATAAAACACTTTATTAAATGTACAAACAGCGGCCCTTTATCTCTGTGGACGTCGAAAAGTCTAGGTTTTTTCTTTTAACGTCCTACAAAAATGAATAGAACTAATTTTTTACCCATGGAAGTTGCCAGATATAGGTATATCTGGCAACTTCCACGGGTAAAAAATAACCTATTTAAGCCGTGTAGTATAGGTATGCTACACGGCTTAAATAGGTTATTTTCTAAGGTCCCATCTGGTCAAATCACAGTTGTGACTGTGACCACTTCACAGGTCACGACCGACAGGCCAAATTCACTTCTATAATAGATCTATATGATAAAAATATGAATTTAATATGATCTCAACAGTCTGGTGGTACCATCGCCCATGAACATTTAGCGAGGCGTAAGATCATTAATTGCAGACCTTAGGCACTTAGGTTAGACTTGATTTTTAGGCTAAGTTTACGTTTATTTTCACTGTTTAAGAATTAAATTCTCAACTTATATATTCTAACATATAAGTAGAATTAAATATTAATTAATTTAGTCTGATGAAAATTGAATAACCCAATACGGACCCTAGGGATACACGTCTTATTATAAAAGCTAAACAACAAGTCTTTATGTAGAGATACACATATTTAACAATATACCTAGTACATACCTAAGACATGCTTATTGTAATACGATTATTATTTGGAAAATCTTTTTTAATTGGTCACACACGACACAAATAATGTGTAGCACAGACAACATACCTACTTAATACTAAACTACACAGAGCTGAAGAAAGCAACGCGAAGAAAAGCAACTAAAAAGTTTAGTCTATTTCAAGTTTTCCTGTAAATTTTAAATATTTTTAATACGTAGCTTAATATGCAGTTTTTATTACGTAGCTTAATATGCAGTTTTTATTACGTAGCTTAACTGTAAGCTTTTGCATTCTTTACGTTTCAACTGTAACAGACAATACAAGAATCACTAAATACAATACGAGAACCACGCTAACAGAAATCACTTGTTCAGCCTATTTAAGGATTTTCTCCAAATTCTCAGTTCACTCGGCAATGCGATACAGAAATTCAATTTAGAAGCTTTTAACTCATAATAGAGTTTGCGGTATGTCTGAAACATGTACGGGGTGAATTTATTTGTCAATCAAACCCTCTTTTATTGAACAGGGAGCTGATGTAATTAATTCCTTATAAAGAAATTCGATTTTGTTCATTGTGTTACTTATGCCTTTGTCAATATATTATGTGTTATATTTTTGTATCTAAAACTGTACAAATAAATTTGGAAGATTGTATTATGAAGGTAAACGGTGAACTTGTGTGGTCGGCTTTATAATTTTTTAAAGCTTTTTGGTCCACTTTGAAATTACAACCAAATAAAAAGTATACCTACTTCACCAAATATGTATATCCTTATTGTGATAGAATCATCAGAAGAAACATATAAATGTTCCCATGAATGAACTCTATTTCTCTTTTTACTAACTTCCAGCACTTAACTCTGAACTCAAACCTAACTTTAATGAAACGCTCGTTGAGTAAGGCCAATGAAAGTTGGACCACAGTTGAGTCTAACTTACGTCAGACACCTGAGTGCTTTGAACACGTTAGTTAGGTAAACGTGAATGTAATGGTTTCTGTTGCATTATTTAATTAAATTTCATGTTTAAAAGGAAGTAAAGATATCGATTTAAAAGTACATGAAATGATCTTAACTACGTCAATAAAAGTTCATTTATTATTGGCTCTAATGTGAAAAATCATTCATTTTTGTCATACCCTACGTTCAAAACATTTAAAAGTACCTATACCAAGAATTTTGATTCGTACTAATTTTGCTGAATTACAGAAGGTTGGTTCAAATCCTAAAAATAACAATGAATTGGCAATTTCAATAAGATTAAATTGTTAATCCTCCCAACGATATCATTTTTAAAGTATCAATGGAGATTATTTTGGTACTCATCAATTTTTTAGGTTATATCACCCACGCGATATTGAATGAATGGTATCTTATAGAATATACTCGAAGACAGATAATATAATATTATAACTTTAAATGAAAATTTCTGAATGCAAACCAACTTGTTATTTTTTTTAATAACGAAAACGATCTTAATTGTTGCAAATACACTTACCACATTTTAATTATAATAAGTACATCATAAACACAGTAGGTATGGAGCTCGTAAACAACTTCTAATTAAAATATTTAAACCGTATACCATATTGCGTGATATCGAAAAGGTAAACATCAGAGTTACGTGCGGAAACTAATTCAATATTAGTTAACGTTACTAAACTGCAGTGGGGTTTTAAATTGAATTTCAGAAAAGGTAAGTTTTCCATTAGATGTAATAAGAGTTATGTGATTTTACTAAGATTTACATGTTTAATTATTTCCTTATAATTTTAGTAATATGGAGTTGTTATTTCTTTAAAACAAGATATATTTTCCTGATGGTAAGTACTAGGTAAGTACCTACAGCAAATTAATATCTGTAGACCTGTAATTTTATGCTCCTACTTGGATGGTCTTTTGTTAGAAATTGATAAAATTTTGTCTTTGGTAAGGAAAAAACTCTATAAAAAACATTTATATAGTTACTTACCTATAAAAAAAAAAACTAAATAAAAAGCAAATATACGTGCATATTATAACTCTATTTTACCAACATTAAGTAAGGTATTCGAGAAGTTAATATTAAACCAATTGAGTAGTCATTTTGCATCTAATAATTTGCTGCACACCAAACAGTTTGGTTTCACAAAGGGGCGCTCAACCACAGATGCTGGAGTTGCACTTCTAACACATATATATAAGGCATGGGAAAACTCAAAAAATGCTCTGGGGATATTTTGTGACCTCTCCAAGGCATTTGACTGCGTTGAACATTGTACTTTGTTACGTAAACTTAATCACTATGGAATTAAAGGAAAAGCCCAGAACCTCATAGCGTCATACCTGCATGATAGGATACAGACTGTAGTTGTTAATGGAGAACGTTCTAGCGGTGCGTCAATTAACATTGGTGTTCCACAGGGGTCAATTTTAGGTCCCTTCCTGTTCTTGGTATATATCAATGATCTTCCCTATTATTTGCAGGATAGGTGTGAAATAGTTCTGTTTGCAGATGATACCTCATTAATTTTTAATGTGGATAGGCATGACCCAAATGTTGACGAAGTGAACAGTGCTCTTTTACACATATCTGAATGGTTTACTGCCAATAATTTATTATTAAATGCCAAAAAAACCACTTGTGTTGAATTTTTACTTCCTAATGTAAAAAAGTTGAACAGAGGTATTACCTTGAACGGGGAGGTATTGCATCCTACTGAGTCTACTGTATTTCTAGGGTTAACATTGGACGAGAAACTACAGTGGGGAGCCCATGTCAACACCGCTGCAGGTAAGCTCAGTTCTGCTGCATATGCAGTCCGAAAAATAAGGCATCTCACCGATGAAGATACGGCTAGATTGGTTTATTTCAGCTACTTTCATAGCATTATGTCCTATGGAATTCTACTGTGGGGCAGGGCTGCAGATATAGAAACTATATTTATCTTACAGAAAAGAGCCATTCGCTCTATATATAATTTACGTGCTCGGGACTCACTAAGATATCATTTTAAGAATACTGGTATCCTTACTGTACCATCACAGTATATATTAAATAATATTTTGCATGTACACAAAAGCTCTGACTTACACACAAGAGTAGGAGATAGACACGATTATGGCACAAGGAACAGGGATAGAATTGAAATGCCATTTTTCCGATTAGCTAAAGTTAAAAATTCATTTATGGGTCAAGGTATACGCTTATACAATAGAATTCCTCACAATATTAAAGAGTTTAGTAGTTCTAAATTTAAAACTTACATAAAAAATGTACTAGTTCAGAGAGCGTACTACAGTATTCAGGAATATATGGACGATAAAGACCCATGGAGGGTTGTCGCGTAAAAACCACAGGACAGTTCTTTGGCATATTATGTAGTTAGATATAAGTTACATATTATGTAAATTTATTGACATTATTTTAAAAGAGCAACTATGGAGTTTCTTGCCGATTCTTCTCCATAGATACTGCTTTCCGAATCGGTGGTAAATGTTAAAAAAAATCCAAAAGTGCACGCCTCATAATTTTTTTTAATAAATATTTATTAATTATTATTTTTGTTTATTTAATAACAATTAAACCACATCGAATCAGACCCTGAAAAATGAAAGGGTTCTATTCCTGAGCATACTCAAGCGTAAGAGAAAAAAAAAGACTCGATTAGTAAAGTATTTCGGTCGCTATCGTGTTAACAAGAAAAAGGATCCGCACATACAGACACACGGACGTCCAAGACAGAACTTTTTTAAACTGTTTTTTAACTAGTTTAAATAACAAAAATGACATCAAAAATATCATGAACGTTAAAAATAGTGTTTTTTCTTAATATGTGTGTGTATGTATTATCTTGCAAGTGCAATGTATGATACATAAAGACATTTTAAGTTTGAAAAATCAGATGTTTTGCGCGAAGTGACAGTAGTACCCACCTCAACGCTTCGCTTATGAGGCGTGCAATACTATGTAATGACGATTCGAAAGTGCTACTAAATAGTAGTCTAATTGAATAAATGAATGTTTGAGTTTGAGTTTGAGTTTATATAACGGCACACGAGGCACATCAAATCTATGACTATTCAAGTTAAAATCACATCTGGTCCCATCTCTTCGCATTTCTATGCACTCGATGTATCTCGTATACGATATATTTACGACGAAAAATAATGTTAAATCAAATGTATAAAAATAAAATTTAATACGGTCGCATATTCGTTGTGACAAAATTATGTGTTGTGTTTTAGTTTGGTTACTTAGTGAAATTCGTAATAGGGAAGTGGTGAGTATCTGTAAGAACTAAGATATGAAAGGATGATCACTACATAGTATAAAACAAAGTTTTATACTATGTAGTGATCATCCTTTCACTCTTCGATCGTACTTCGATCATACTTTTTCTTTGTACGCTTAAATCTTTGAAACTACGCAACGGATTTTGATGCGGTTTTTTTTAATAGATAGAGTGATTCAAGAGGAAGGTTTATATGTATAATAAGATCCATTAAGTAGTGGAGAAGTACTGTTATTTTTGAGGTTTCTAATGTGATGTCGTAAAAAATTACATTTATTCCGCTTACATTGCAAACGCAGGCTGAACCCTACGAGTTTTATCAAAATAATGTACTAAGTATTATACACATTGAAAAGGTCTACAGAAAAGTCCGCGATGGTATATGTCTATCTCTTATGGATAACCCACAATAACTTTTTTTTGTCATTTACTTTTTACAATACAGCATTAATCCTTAACCAATTAAATACCATGGATACATTGTTCATTTAATATAGATCTATATGGCCCTTTACACCGTATGATTTAAGTGAATATTTTCGAAGATATTACAGATTTAAAAATTGCAGGACGTAGCGTTTGCGGCCGCCCGGCTATGTATTTTATACCCGTGCGATGCCGGAGGCCGGAGCGGGCCGCTATATTTTTATACCTATACAACGTTCACAATTTTTCTGTAGTGTATTTAGTATCAGCATTGCACCCGTGCGAAGCCGGGGCGGGTCGCTAGTATTTCATAATACATACTAAAAGTTGTAGTTTTCTGTTCTGTAAGTAAGTAACGTAGTAGGTAGGGACTACCTAACTACTGGATATCTTTCAAGAGATTGACTCAAATATAAAAATATTTTTAATTGTTCATTTTTCGTCTGAAAACAATCTGGGTGATAAATAAATCCTATACATAGTCGGCTACTCACGTACCTGCCGCATGGCCAATATTGGAACAATCTCGGTTGGACGGCGCGGCGCTCGGAGCAATTTTTCTGTTCTCTAAATTGCCCCTGCTTGCCTAATTCCTATACAGCCAATTAAGGGTGCAATTCCAGAATTGCCCCTGCAGCAGGTAGGAGAGTAGGTAGTCGGTTAGCCTATATAGTCTTATGTCAATATTTGTTAAACAGAAATTATTTCTTCATTCGGGTTAATCGTTATTTGTTCGTGGAAACCTCAAGCAATTAGTGAAACTTTGAGGGTTGAGTTAGCACTCAGCACACATGTTTATTTCACGTAGACCCTTTTAATTAGCACAAAAATCGTTTATATTTTAAGATTTCAACTTCATCCTTATAATTGGAGCGAAAAATAGTTGGTAGGTACCTTAATAAATAAGGATACTTTTATATATTTTCATCAGAGATTCGAAATTCGAAAACTATTTTAAAATCATTTCTATTTTTCAGCTCCTCTGGTTAATTATAATGAATCAAAATTTCTGCTTTTATCCGTTTCGGCTTTTTTTTTTCAAGGTTGTCTGTCTGAAAAGAATTGGTAGGCCGACAATTCTGACGGAATAAAAATAATAAGTTACCTACGCGTTTTGATAACAATTGTGTTTTGTAAAAAAAATATACGATGGTTGTCTGTCTGAAAAGAATTGCTAGGCCAACAATTCTGACGAAATAAAAATAAGAAGTTACCTACGCGTTTTGATAACAATTGTGTAAAACACATTATTATAATTTTAATACAAACTTGCTAAAATACCTAAAATAACGACATTAATTGTTTACACACGACACAATATGTTCATTGTATAGGTTCTTAATATGAAAAAGCTCACAGGTGACCACGCTCATTCTTATTTTATTATCCTGACAAAAACTGTTAGATTATACTTCTGTGAATAAAGAACTATGCGTTTATTCAATGATTGTCCATGTAACTTCCACGAACGTATATCATTACACTCGATAATTTCTTCCAATATTGCCTGAATTTCTCGAATGTGGATCACTGAACATGAACGAAACGCTAAAATTATTCTATTCCACTCCAATGGAGTACGAAATTGTCACTTTTCCTTTTCACAAAGAAAAATAATCTACTTCCTTTTTTATAAATAATACCGAATAGATATAAGTTATTCACGCACTCATGGTTTCTCTAACAGCACATTTTTCCGCCTTAGCAACCTATATCTGTTACCAGTGTAAAATATCCAATTTCGCATTTTTCCAGGTATATATAGGATTACTTTATAGTCATATAAAACCTTTTTATTGGTTTTATACATAACTTCTGTCTGTTCTTAACTATAATAATTAATAAGCAACCTGTTGTTGATATACTGCCCGTACACTAGTTATTATTATGCCGTTATTTATGACGAGACTCATGATGAGTATCGTGCAAAATGAGCTTTCTTTGGTAGTTACATCAGTTCCTTATTGGTCTTATAAATTTAACTAAATAAGCAACCTGTTGAATATTGTTGACGCATAGGACAATCTACTGCCCGGACTTTAGTTTGCTTTACTATCCTTATATTTGGCATCGAAATTATGACGAAACTTGTCATGATGATAATCGTGCATAAAGACAGTTATATACTTGATTTTCCAAGAAAAGACCAATAAATATCTTAGTAATTTCATTATATAATTGGCTCTAGGCTACATTTTCTTCGAAATAACAAAATTTAGAGTTAGGTAATTATGTTTAACAGTTTGTTTTATTCAACGAAATACCTAATGAAGGAATATCAGAATCATCTTAATTTGAAGAAGCTCTAGTTTTATTATATTTTTTTATCTGTTCAATAGCTGTTTTCTGGAAAACAATGAAAATTGAACTATAAATTTTTAACGTGAACTAAAAAAACAAGTGTAATATGGACTGTGGTAATTATAATATGGACTGGTTTTCTTAATCTATTATTTTTCCATTATAATATTTGTATCCATTACTAACCGCACAAAAAGCAAGTTCCTCATAAACATTATCAGAAAAGGAAAGACTTTATAATATCTACCACATTGCAAAGCTAAAAGACATTATGGCCGCATATTTTGTGAGAAGTTTCCTCCGGTTCGTTAAACATACTCGAATAGAGGCTAATGGGCCGAGCATCTTTCTCCGAGGTATATTTATTTACTTTCCCAATATTATATGAAAATTGATACTTTTATGAACATAGTAAGTTAACTATATTACTTACCTGGCTTTCAGAATATATGTAGGTATAGAATTAATATTTTTTACGATATATCTAACCTTGATAATATTTAGTTACGTATAATAAGTATATTATTTTAATTTTTAATCGGCACAATTAGATGATAATTATTACGCAAATATAAATTTGTATTTTTTCAGCTTGACCTTTAGGAGAGCAATATTATACCTTTTGGCCTTAATTATTGGCTGACAATCAAAAAGATCGTTTAAATATTAAAGGTATAACTATAAATTGCTTGAGAACCCACCATCAAAGCGGACAGGTGGTATTACAATAACTAAATAACAGACGAACGTTCATAATTCAAAGTAAACACTCCGTATAAACCAGGGCATGCAGAACCGAGTCCGGTTCCAAGTTTTTGAAACCCGGTTCCAAATCGAGCTCAGAACCGGGTAGAACCGGGTTACCCGGTTCTTTTATAATACCTCGGAAAAAAATATGAAATTAAACAAAAGTTACTGTAAAAGTACCGCATGGGCCTTTTATTTTACGCGGCTTGTGTCTATTTTATTAAATTAATAAAGAAACAATTTTTCTAGCAATTTTTCCTTTATCTGTGTTATAAGACGTTACTTTTACCAAATTTAAAGGCTCTGTGTTCATGAGAAGTACCCTGTAGGGTTTGAGTCCCATGCGAATGTCGAAATTTGCGAAAATTTTCAGCATTTACGGCTGTATCTTTTGATGCGTTGGCTTGTGAGTTTGACTTTTTCACATCATCAAGGGAACGAAGACTTGAGAACTTACTTACTTACTCCTCTGGCGCTGAAACCCCAAAGTGGGTCTTGGCCTTTGAGACGAGAACTCTCCATCTTCCCCTGTCCTAAGCGGTCTCTTGCCAATTATTATTGGATCGTAGCACGCGCAAGTCCACCTCTACTCGATCGCGCCAGCGATACTTAGGTCGTCCAACCGGCGGTCGGCCCAGGGGTCGCCCCAAGTATGCCCTCTTCAGTCCTCGTTCCTCACCAATTCGTTCTACATTACCGAGCCAACGGAGCCGTTGTGCTTTTATTTGGCTCGGCCATTAGTTTTTCTAGTTCGGCATTTGTTCGGACTCTCCAGCTTCCATCCTCTCGTCTGGTGGGACCAAAAATCTTGCGAAGAAGCCTTCTTTCGGTGACTAAAAGCTTGCGTTCTTCATTCTGGGTCAGGGTCCAGGCTTCACACCCATACATAAGTATTGGTCTTATGACCGTTTTGTATATACGCAATTTGGTGTTTTTGCTCAGAAGCCTGGACGCGAGTCCAACCTTTTCTGCTTCTTCTTTCAAGATACTCGCGGCTTCGCTCACTTCATCGCGGGTTTCACCTAACATGTCATTAGCATACCCAATCACCTTATGACTTGACTTGAGTATTCGATATAAATTTCAGCTTGATACCAAAAACAAAAACATGACTGGATCATTATATGAAACAGTAATCAACAGCTTTACAAATTCACGACAAATCTAATAAAAATATTTCAGTAGCCTAATTTTTGTCATTTTCGAAACCTAATTATTTTTTGGTAATACACCCGTAGGAAACTTTTAGGGCGTTTGTCCACTACAAGGAATTTTACGGTCCGGCATTCCGATTTTTTACGGTCCGGTATGGCACGCCATTAATCTATATATACTAGCTTGTGCACTATACGTAATTTTACCGTCCGACATTTTACTTTTCCCTATTCCGGATGGTTTTTTGTGTCTACGAGTCGCTGTAGGTATGATTGTTTTCGAATGCCCACTTGCTTGGATTTTACTGTTTTTACTGCATATTATGCCAATTGAAAGCAAGCTCTTGTTTTACTTTCTTTTAGTTAGCAATGAGATTTGAGAAGTCGGTATTTTTATTTTATATACATTGACCAAGCATTGACCTATAATTATTATCTAAGTAAGTGTTGGTAAGTTAAAGTTCAAGTGGGAATAGCTTTAGCTCCTCGTCACCGATTAAAATAAATAAGTGAAACACGCATTTTAAATCTCTTACGGAACTTTACTTTTTATTATAACGAAATAATATAATATTTCACCTTCTATATTTTGTACTCGTTTCTTGTAAAATGCAAAAACAATCATTTATGATAGCATTATACCGCCAAACTTCCTTGAACTGTACTGCACTGATCCGAGTAAAGACGGACAGGTGCACAAGCAATTCATCGGTTTTTTCATGCCACACCGGACCGTAAAAAATCGGAATGCCGGACAGTAAAATTCCTTGTAGTGCACAAGCGCCCTTAGTATCTAAGGTTAGACAACCAATCAGAGCCACGCTTGAGGCGTGGCATGAAAATTCGCGATGCACGTGAGTCTGACGTTGCCAGATAGAATAAATTTGTTAAAATAATGCAGCAAAATATAAATAATACTTTATATTTTAATATTTTGGTCGGAACCGGGAGAACCGGGTTTCACACTATTCAGACCCGGTTCTCAAGATCATCAAAAAACCCGGGTTTACCCGGGTTTTTCGGAACCGGGTAAACCCGGGTGCATGCCCTAGTATAAACTGCTCGTATATTCAACGTTGTCTATTCTTCCTTTATTGTTGAGATCTATTTCTCGTCTCACGAAGTTTGTACAATACGAACGCCTACAGATGAGTTCTTCATTCCATATGTTGAAATGGCTATTTAGAAATGTGCTATTGTATCATGCATATAGTTTATTTCAAACAATACCTAGGTACGTAGTATTTGTCGTGTTATTGGGTTGGAAAAATGCAAGTTATCACAGCTTCCTACACATAACACAATATGTAAATAAATAATAGTTAAAAAAAACTAAAAAACACGCTTTTTATAGAAAACCGAACTAAAAAATAGAAAATAAATTTAAATGAATTTAAATTAAGAAAATAGTGTTAAAAATTTCAATGAATATAAATTAATAATAGTGTAAGTAAAAAAATAAATTTTATATAAAAAAAAGCGTGGGGTGCTTCTTAAGATACTATCGAAATGATAATCACTCTACTCATATCTGCCAATAAAATATCTATAACCATTGACACCATGCATCAGAGAGTGCTTTACGATCGAAAAATTTTTTTCGCCTTATTGCAACTATTTTTAGTATTATAGCCTTGTTAGTTAAAGGAATCAAGATATTTTGCATATAACTATTGTCGAGATAACATATGATTTTTAATTTTTTTTTTTTAAACTATTATTTGATTTGTAGAATTAAAATTCTCTTTAGTATACAAAAATTTGTCAATATTAGAGAAAACGGCTAAAGATAATTATTGGAAATAAAAATTAACATCGAGTCCTGGCTTATCGACTGTAGAGAAAAATTATTATAGAAAATTTTAATTATTTTCTTACTTTATCGACTATAGATGAAAATTATATAAATTAACAAAAAACATATTTTGCAAATTTAAAAATGGAATAATTTTATCAAATTAGTGTATTGTCATCGGTCCTCAATAAATCTCCAAAGTTTGAACGAAATCTGGCCGTTTAAAGTGGGTCAAAATCGCGCCCAAAGAAGTCGGTTACAAACAAACATAGAAAACGGCTAAAGATAATTTGTGTTGCGTGTTCGTGTTCGTGTTCGTGTTTGAGTTTGAGTTTGAGTTTGAGTTCGTGTTCGTGTTCGTGTTTGTGTTTGTGTTTGAGTTTGAGTTTGTTTGAAATTGTTTGAGTTTGAGTTTGAGTTTGAGTTTGTGTTTGAGTTCGTGTTCGTGTTCGTGTTCGTGTTCGTGTTCGTGTTCGTGTTCGTGTTCGTGATCGTGATCGTGATCGTGATCGTGATCGTGATCGTGATCGTGTTCGTGTTCGTGTTCGTTTTCGTGTTCGTGTTCGTGTTCGTGTTCGTGTTCGTGTTCGTGTTCGTGTTCGTGTTCGTGTTCGTGTTCGTGTTCGTGTTCGTGTTCGTGTTCGTGTTCGTGTTCGTGTTCGTGTTCGTGTTCGTGTTCGTGTTCGTGTTCGTGTTCGTGTTCGTGTTCGTGTTCGTGTTCGTGTTCGTGTTCGTGTTCGTGTTCGTGTTCGTGTTCGTGTTCGTGTTCGTGTTCGTGTTCGTGTTCGTGTTCGTGTTCGTGTTCGTGTTCGTGTTCGTGTTCGTGTTCGTGTTCGTGTTCGTGTTCGTGTTCGTGTTCGTGTTCGTGTTCGTGTTCGTGTTCGTGTTCGTGTTCGTGTTCGTGTTCGTGTTCGTGTTCGTGTTCGTGTTCGTGTTCGTGTTCGTGTTCGTGTTCGTGTTCGTGTTCGTGTTCGTGTTCGTGTTCGTTGTTCGTTGTTCGTTGTTCGTTGTTCGTTGTTCGTTGTTCGTTGTTCGTTGTTCGATGTTCGTGTTCGTGTTCGTGTTCGTGTTCGTGTTCGTGTTCGTGTTTGTATATGTTCACATTCACATTCACATTCACATTCACATTCACATTGTTCGTTGTTCGTTGTTCGTTGTTCGTTGTTCGTTGTTCGTTGTTCGTTGTTCGTTGTTCGTTGTTCGTTGTTCGTTGTTCGTTGTTCGTTGTTCGTTGTTCGTTGTTCGTTGTTCGTTGTTCGTTGTTCGTTGTTCGTTGTTCGTTGTTCGTTGTTCGTTGTTCGTTGTTCGTTGTTCGTTGTTCGATGTTCGTTGTTCGTGTTTGTGTTTGTGTTTGTGTTTGTGTTCGAATTAAAATTCGAGTTTGTGTTTGAGTTCGTGTTCGTGTTCGTGTTCGTGTTCGTGTTCGTTGTTCGTTGTTCGTTGTTCGTTGTTCGTTGTTCGTTGTTCGTTGTTCGTTGTTCGTTGTTCGTTGTTCGTTGTTCGTTGTTCGTTGTTCGTTGTTCGTTGTTCGTTGTTCGTTGTTCGTTGTTCGTTGTTCGTTGTTCGTTGTTCGTTGTTCGTTGTTCGTTGTTCGTTGTTCGTTGTTCGTGTTCGTGTTCGTGTTCGTGTTCGTGTTCGTGTTCGTGTTCGTGTTCGTGTTCGTGTTCGTGTTCGTGTTCGTGTTCGTGTTCGTGTTCGTGTTCGTGTTCGTGTTCGTGTTCGTGTTCGTGTTCGTGTTCGTGTTCGTGTTCGTGTTCGTGTTCGTGTTCGTGTTCGTGTTCGTGTTCGTGTTCGTGTTCGTGTTCGTGTATTTTCACATTAACATTCACATTCACATTCACATTCACATTAACATTCACATTCACATTCACATTCACATTCACATTGTTCGTGTTCGTGTTCGTTGTTCGTTGTTCGTTGTTCGTTGTTCGTTGTTCGTTGTTCGTTGTTCGTTGTTCGTTGTTCGTTGTTCGTTGTTCGTTGTTCGTTGTTCGTTGTTCGTTGTTCGTTGTTCGTTGTTCGTTGTTCGTTGTTCGTTGTTCGTTGTTCGTTGTTCGTTGTTCGTGTTCGTGTTCGTGTTCGTGTTCGTGTTCGTGTTCGTGTTCGTGTTCGTGTTCGTGTTCGTGTTCGTGTTCGTGTTCGTGTTCGTGTTCGTGTTCGTGTTCGTTGTTCGTTGTTCGTTGTTCGTTGTTCGTTGTTCGTTGTTCGTTGTTCGTTGTTCGTTGTTCGTTGTTCGTTGTTCGTTGTTCGTTGTTCGTTGTTCGTTGTTCGTTGTTCGTTGTTCGTTGTTCGTTGTTCGTTGTTCGTTGTTCGTTGTTCGTTGTTCGTTGTTCGTTGTTCGTTGTTCGTTGTTCGTTGTTCGTTGTTCGTTGTTCGTTGTTCGTTGTTCGTTGTTCGTTGTTCGTTGTTCGTTGTTCGTTGTTCGTTGTTCGTTGTTCGTTGTTCGTTGTTCGTTGTTCGTTGTTCGTTGTTCGTTGTTCGTTGTTCGTGTTCGTGTTCGTTGTTCGTTGTTCGTTGTTCGTTGTTCGTTATTCGTGTTCGTGTTCGTGTTCGTGTTCGTGTTCGTGTTCGTGTTCGTGTTCGTGTTCGTGTTCGTGTTCGTGTTCGTGTTCGTGTTCGTGTTCGTGTTCGTGTTCGTGTTCGTGTTCGTGTTCGTGTTCGTGTTCGTTGTTCGTTGTTCGTTGTTCGTTGTTCGTTGTTCGTTGTTCGTTGTTCGTTGTTCGTTGTTCGTTGTTCGTTGTTCGTTGTTCGTTGTTCGTTGTTCGTTGTTCGTTGTTCGTTGTTCGTTGTTCGTTGTTCGTTGTTCGTTGTTCGTTGTTCGTTGTTCGTTGTTCGTTGTTCGTTGTTCGTTGTTCGTTGTTCGTTGTTCGTTGTTCGTTGTTCGTTGTTCGTTGTTCGTTGTTCGTTGTTCGTTGTTCGTTGTTCGTTGTTCGTTGTTCGTTGTTCGTTGTTCGTTGTTCGTTGTTCGTTGTTCGTTGTTCGTTGTTCGTTGTTCGTTGTTCGTTGTTCGTTGTTCGTTGTTCGTTGTTCGTTGTTCGTTGTTCGTTGTTCGTTGTTCGTTGTTCGTTGTTCGTTGTTCGTTGTTCGTTGTTCGTTGTTCGTTGTTCGTTGTTCGTTGTTCGTTGTTCGTTGTTCGTTGTTCGTTGTTCGTTGTTCGTTGTTCGTTGTTCGTTGTTCGTTGTTCGTTGTTCGATGTTTGTTGTTTGTGTTTGTGTTTGTGTATGTTCACATTCACATTCACATTCACATTCACATTGTTCGTTGTTCGTTGTTTGTTGTTCGTTTTGGTACACGAAAGCAACTTAATTTGACATGGACACAATATGGTAGGTTTAATTTAGTAATTGAAGTTGCATAATTATTAAAAATTCTTTATTCACATAACTAATGTGTGTGTAAATGATAAAAATAGCGTTATAAATCAACAGATAAGCCGCGAAAGGGCATGCAAATTGTGTTAGCTATCTGCTGTCAGCTTTAACCCTTGTTATTAGCCGATTATTTTCTATGTATTTGCTTATATTCCATCCTTATAATTTCGGTAAAATATTTTTAACTATGTACATCTATACTATAATATTATAAAGCTGAAGAATTTGTTTGTTTGTTTGAAGGCGCTAATCTCGGGAACTATATTGGTCCGATTTGAAAAATTCTTTAGTGTGTAGTTTGTGTTTGTGTTCGAATTAAAATTCGAGTTCGTGTTCGTGTTCGTGTTCGTGTTCGTGTTCGTGTTCGTGTTCGTGTTCGTGTTCGTGTTCGTGTTCGTGTTTGTGTTTGTGTATGTTCACATTCACATTCACATTCACATAAACATTCACATTCACATTCACATTCACATTGTTCGTTGTTCGTGTTCGTGTTCGTGTTCGTTGTTCGTTGTTCGTTGTTCGTTATTCGTGTTCGCGTTCGTGTTCGTGTTCGTGTTCGTGTTCGTGTTCGTGTTCGTGTTCGTGTTCGTGTTCGTGTTCGTGTTCGTGTTCGTGTTCGTGTTCGTGTTCGTGTTCGTGTTCGTGTTCGTTGTTCGTTGTTCGTTGTTCGTTGTTCGTTGTTCGTTGTTCGTTGTTCGTTGTTCGTTGTTCGTTGTTCGTTGTTCGTTGTTCGTTGTTCGTTGTTCGTTGTTCGTTGTTCGTTGTTCGTTGTTCGTTGTTCGTTGTTCGTTGTTCGTTGTTCGTTGTTCGTTGTTCGTTGTTCGTTGTTCGTTGTTCGTTGTTCGTTGTTCGTTGTTCGTTGTTCGTTGTTCGTTGTTCGTTGTTCGTTGTTCGTTGTTCGTTGTTCGTTGTTCGTTGTTCGTTGTTCGTTGTTCGTTGTTCGTTGTTCGTTGTTCGTTGTTCGTTGTTCGTTGTTCGTTGTTCGTTGTTCGTTGTTCGTTGTTCGTTGTTCGTTGTTCGTTGTTCGTTGTTCGTTGTTCGTTGTTCGTTGTTCGTTGTTCGTTGTTCGTTGTTCGTTGTTCGTTGTTCGTTGTTCGTTGTTCGTTGTTCGTTGTTCGTTGTTCGTTGTTCGTTGTTCGTTGTTCGTTGTTCGTTGTTCGTTGTTCGTTGTTCGTTGTTCGTTGTTCGTTGTTCGTTGTTCGTTGTTCGTTGTTCGTTGTTCGTTGTTCGTTGTTCGTTGTTCGTTGTTCGTTGTTCGTTGTTCGTTGTTCGTTGTTCGATGTTTGTTGTTTGTGTTTGTGTTTGTGTATGTTCACATTCACATTCACATTCACATTCACATTGTTCGTTGTTCGTTGTTTGTTGTTCGTTGTTCGTTGTTCGTTGTTCGTTGTTCGTTGTTCGTTGTTCGTTGTTCGTTGTTCGTTGTTCGTTGTTCGTTGTTCGTTGTTCGTTGTTCGTTGTTCGTTGTTCGTTGTTCGTTGTTCGTTGTTCGTTGTTCGTTGTTCGATTTTCGTTGTTCGTTTTTCGTTGTTCGTTGTTCGTTGTTCGTTGTTCGTTGTTCGTTGTTCGTTGTTCGTTGTTCGTTGTTCGTTGTTCGTTGTTCGTTGTTCGTTGTTCGTTGTTCGTTGTTCGTTGTTCGTTGTTCGTTGTTCGTTGTTCGTTGTTCGTTGTTCGTTGTTCGTTGTTCGTTGTTCGTTGTTCGTTGTTCGTTGCTCGTTGCTCGTTGTTCGTTGTTCGTTGTTCGTTGTTCGTTGTTCGTTGTTCGTTGTTCGTTGTTCGTTGTTCGTTGTTTGTGTTTGTTTGTGTTCGTGTTCGTGTTCGTGTTCGTGTTCGTGTTCGTGTTCGTGTTCGTGTTCGTGTTCGTGTTCGTGTTCGTGTTCGTGTTCGTGTTCGTCGTGTTCGTGTTCGTGTTCGTGTTCGTGTTCGTGTTCGTGTTCGTGTTCGTGTTCGTGTTCGTGTTCGTGTTCGTGTTCGTGTTCGTGTTCGTGTTCGTGTTCGTGTTCGTGTTCGTGTTCGTGTTCGTGTTCGTGTTCGTGTTCGTGTTCGTGTTCGTGTTCGTGTTCGTGTTCGTGTTCGTGTTCGTGTTCGTGTTCGTGTTCGTGTTCGTGTTCGTGTTCGTGTTCGTGTTCGTGTTCGTGTGTTTGTGTTCGTGTTCGTGTTCGTGTTCGTGTTCGTGTTCGTGTTCGTGTTCGTGTTCGTGTTCGTGTTCGTGTTCGTGTTCGTGTTCGTGTTCGTGTTCGTGTTCGTGTTCGTGTTCGTGTTCGTGTTCGTGTTCGTGTTCGTGTTCGTGTTCGTGTTCGTGTTCGTGTTCGTGTTCGTGTTCGTGTTCGTGTTCGTGTTCGTGTTCGTGTTCGTGTTCGTGTTCGTGTTCGTGTTCGTGTTCGTGTTCGTGTTCGTGTTCGTGTTCGTGTTCGTGTTCGTGTTCGTGTGTTTGTGTTTGGGTTTGTGTTCGTGTTCGTGTTCGTGTTCGTGTTTGAGTTAGAGTTTGAGTTAGAGTTTGTTTGAGTTTGAGTTTGAGTTTGAGTGAGTTTGAGTTTGAGTTTGAGTTTGAGTTCGTGTTCGTGTTCGTGTTCGTGTTCGTGTTATTGGAAATAAAAATTAACATCGAGTCCTACCTTATCGACTGTAGAAAAAAATTATAGAAAATTTTAATTATTTTCTTACCTTATCGACTATAGATGAAAATTATATAAATAATTAACAAAAATCATATTTTGCAAATTGAAAAATGGAATAATTTTATCAAATTAGTGTATTGTCATCGGTCCTCAATAAATCTACAAAGTTTGAATGAAATCTGGCCGTTTAACGTGGTTCAAAATCGCGCCCAAAGAAGTCGGTTACAAACATACAGGTGAAGCTAATATAAAGCGTGTAAAAATGTGGATAAAGTTGTTTTTATATGAAAAATATGGAGACGAATAAAATATTTATCTCTATAAAAAATAAAGTTGGGCTAGATACATCATCTGTAACTCAAAATTGATTGGGCCGATTTTTACTATCGTTGATCGATGTCTCAAGCGCGAACAGCGTAATAACAATGTGAAAGACAAGCAAAAGAATTTCAGATACAATAAATATATTCGTCATTCAAATATACTGATAGTTATACAAGATTGATTTACATTATAATTATTTGATATGGACTATTCTTTCACAGATTATCTAAGTGCTAAATCTTAATTAATATAATAATATTCAAGACTCAAGTGTTTACATAGAGATATAATTCAAACTGCGCTGTGACTGCGCTACATAAAACAACTTCGTCACATTATTGTAAATAAAGATGTTATTACAGTCCATCCAGTGTGTTATAGCATCATTTAAAATGGCTAAGCTTCCAAGGACCATCCAGGACCGCTAGCAGATTCATTGCACCCGAGGGGGCCGAGGGTACAGGCTCCAAGGTATAGCTGGCAGAATCCCGAAGTATGCTCTGATTTACAATGCTTTCGAACCTACGAATAGTTATAAGTAATTTGTTACTCGCGTTCGGATAGTAATGCGCGAAATTTGGTTCAATTTCCAAATTTTGCGTTGAAGTTCGGATATTCGAATAAATATTTTGGGATTCATTTGGAGAGAATGTGTTGTTCGGTAGAGTGCTATAAATACAATGTGTAAGTAGGTACGGAAAAACAATATCCTACGAGAAAATATTATAAATTCGAAAGTTTGTGAGAATGGAGGAATGAAGGATGGATGATTGTGACTCTTTCACGCAAATACTTCTGAACCGATTACAATAAGGCGGAAGTCTAGTGAGTAATAATTGTGTTTTATTAAAAAAATATAGATAATATCAAATGTCATTACTTAGTGCCTAGTTAGGTACATGTTTTTTTTTGTTTCTTATCTTTATTTCATTATTTGCCTACCCTATTAAAGTTGGTACCTACACGAAAGCAACTTAATTTGATATGGTAGTTTAATTTTGTAATTGAAGTTGTTTATATATTAATAATTCTGTGTTTGCATAATGTGTGTGTAAAAGATAAAAATAGCGTTATAAATCAACAGATAAGCCGGGGAAAGGCATGCAAATTGTGCGCTATCTGCTGTCAGCTTTAACCCTTGTTATTATCCGATTATTTTCTATGTATTTGCTTATATTCCATCCTTATAATTTCGGTAAAATATTTTTAACTATGTACATCTATACTATAATATTATAAAGCTGAAGAATTTGTTTGTTTGTTTGAAGGCGCTAATCTCGGGAACTATTGGTCCGATTTGAAAAATTATTTCGGTTTTAGACAACCCATTTATCGATGAAGACTTTATATCATCTCGCTTAAGACTGCGATGATATAAATCCGGAGGATCGGAGCACTGCGGGTAAAACCGCAGAGCACAGCTAGTCTGTTATAAATAAGATTTCTTATAATATTATACTAGATATGTACCGAGGAAACAGAATGTAAATTATACTTAATGAATGAAGGACTGAGTTATGAAAACCTTGATGGTTTTAATTAAAATCAAGCGCCTGTGTTAATTTAACTACGACTATACATTTAATTTGAAAACCTACTATCATGGGAATAAGATTTGATTATATTTCGTTCTATCAAATATTGAGTGTCTCGGAGTGAAAGTGCTAAAGATTCTAATGTAATTTTGTCAGGATTGTTTGCTTCTATAAGTGCCAATTAAATTAAAAAATATGAACTAAACCTTGTTTAAACTAGAATGGAAGACGAGAAAATGTTTTTTGCTCGCTAAATGTAAGAGGAAGTCGATAACCATTTGTTAAAAATATTTTATTGTTACCTAGTCACATTAATGAATTCATGCTATTGTTGCAATGTTTCCGTGGGTCCACATTCATATTCAAATTTGGGCATTCTTTATTCACATAGAGTTTTAAATTGCTTGGAAAGTTTTTATTTTATTTCTGTAACGTCGTCGACTATACTATATACTTTTATAATATTAATATTGCCTGTAATATAATTAATAATGATATCTATAATTATATATTAGCGAATTTTAGTTTAACACTTTATTGTGCTGCCCACAGAACTATATCGATATAGTTCTGTGGTGCTGCCATCATAAAAATAAAAAACTTGTAAACATATACAGCACAAAAGGCGGCCTTTTTACTCACATGTAATTTCTTCCAGGCAACCAACAGAATGTGTAAAAACAATAAGTAGAGTAACCGGCCCGAAAGTATTTTTTATCTAAGGTTGATAAAAAAATACTTTCGGGCCTACAATCATTAGGAAGACGTTAATAAGAAACGGAAGAGGAAAGGAAAAACGAATATTTAACATATAGGTATATTTCCGGAGACGATATTAACTTACCTATAATAAAAATTATATATAAGAATGTACACTATAATATTATACACTCTTAAAATCCAATGTTGCGAACTAGTGCCGATAGAGTAGTGCCTAGGTACCGAGATTCATAAAAAATATAGATAGAGATTCTTTAACAAATTTCGTTGATCAAATTAATTAAACAATACCTATTACTTTTTAATTATCCACTACTAAGAATTTAAACAGCGGTTAAAGGATTTATTGCGTCTAATTTACTGAAATTTTAAATGTTAATCCCACGTTTAAAATTCTAAAGTAGTTAAACACTAATGATTTTTACCTTGCGTGCTTCAGTTTGAACCTCTCGGGCCTACAATTACAATTTACATAATGGATTTCATTATAAAATTGCTTGAGCCGTAAGCAAAAAATTGTGACGTAATAGTTAATTAAGAAACGCTAAAATATGAGGGATTAAGATTTTGTAAATTGAACAGACCTATATATACCTTCATCCATAAAGCTTAACAAAGGTAAAGCTATTTTGTAAAGGCTTATTTTAAAAGAGTTATTGCTTGTTATTATTTATTACTTAAGTACTATGGCGAACATTTTCAAAATGTAAAGTTTTATAATACTTATATGGATCAAAATAAACCAATTTAACTAATCAATATGTAGGCATGATTTAGTCTTATTCGACTTGAGGCTATGAGGCAGATATCTAAGGATTTTCCTCCTTTGAACTTTTTCGTTAAATAATTAATGAATTCCTTTAAACCTACAATAAAGCAATAAATCTTAATTATGCCCTCAAAAATTCACTACCGCAGTGTAGAGTAGGTCACTATCTAGATAGGTTTTTTTTAAGTAAAAAAAATATGAATTGCCGCATACTGACTTGTTCTAGCAGTACAGTAATTCGTCTCCGCATATCTACAATATAACCAAAAATACATCGATAGAGTCTAAAGTTTGATTCACAGCCCAGACAATGACAAAATGGCGCACTTGAGATTTTATTAAAATCGAAAATTTCGAAGCCTCAACTCCGAAGTAAAGCACTTTGTCCAACATTAGTCGTGTCGTTTGTGTAATGGTCTAGCTTAGTGGCTACAGTAAAGTGGATAATACCGATTTTTACGGACATAAAACTCAACCTTTGTCACTTTGGAGTCAGCTAATAAATTTTATGAGCCCTGAAAGTGGTTTTGTTTTTACTAACCTTCGTTCATGCAATTTAGTTTAGTGGCCAGCTTTATTAGGAAAAGTTTGATTCAGTTTTTAACTCGTGACGTCAACTCGAACTCTTTATTCATGGAAACGCGTTAAAAATTTTAACAATTTGATGTACTTTGCTTGTTAAGTTGTAAGTAGACTTTCCATGTATCGATGCCTAAAATACCTAGGTAATTAGGATGAGAATTATTCTGAAATTGTTTGTACATCAAAGTACCCTAGGCGTATATAGGTAGGTACCTACCTCTTACCTCTATTTGTACTTCAATACCTACTGCAGACCTACCTCAAAGATATCCTAATAATACATCAAACTCCACGTATAATAAATCTAAAAACCCTCGCAACAAAAACCTATTCAAATATTTAACCTCGTTAGAAACTCATAAAAAAGAAACACCACCGAAAAAGCAATTATAACGGAACGAAGAAGTAAAAAATTTATGCGAATGAGTCCATTCATGCAGGATTCCCTAAGGAACATCCTAATTTGAGTATAATTTGGAAGTTGAAGAGTGCTGACCCAGGTGACGAATGTCGTTACATATAATGAAGTTATTCAAGATATAAATGAGACCAGCTATTCCACGAAAACATATAAAAAAGATAAATCCTATGAAAAGATGCATTCTAAAATTCGTTTTAACATTCATAAGTTCTTTACATTCAAACTGCTTCAATACACTGAATTACATTTCTTTGTACCTAGTCATTTATTCTATTTTTCAGAAAATATAAGATGTTTGTTATTCGACTTATTCCATTTGTAAATTGAATATTTTTATAAATTCTTTTATGAATTTGGTTGAAATTCACACCTTTATAGGTACTTACAAGGTACTTACATACTCTTATTGTGACGATACAAATACCACGCAGATGGTACGCTAGGTTTTCTGTCAACTACCTATAATAAAATATTAGCTTTTTTATTGTCTATTTTTTTATACTGCGCCCAATAATTTATATGTTAGGTACATATACGTTGGTATCCTGCTAATCTTATTTTAATGCTCTAAGTTATTAGTACTAACTAGTTTGCTACTCCTTCACGTAAAAACTGCTAGGAACCGATTTTCATGAAATTTTGCACATACATAGAAGAAAACTTGAACACATAGGATAGATAGATATCCCGAAAATCCCGTGGGAGTTCCCGCCTAAGTATGCGGGTTTTCCATTGACTACGCGGGGGAAAACCGAGTTTAAAAATATATTTCAGTAACAGTAGGTAAATAGGTATGTAATTACAAATTACAACGACCTTAGATAAACTTGGCCAGATTTTGTGTACCTAAGGTGTGTGATGTAAGGAACCTTGTTCAGTAAAAGATTTTTTTGGCTGGAAGCGATCATCTCATGCGTTTTTATTTTGTTAATTCGTTCACAATACCCATTATTCATTTCATATCGTTATAGAGTGACTCGGAACGTTATTGTTTGTATAAATAGGTACTATAAAATATGTAGTAAATTAATCTTGGTCCAATAGCGCAGATGAATTGCGTTGTTATCAGCTGCTAGCAGGCCGAACGAATAAAATTATATTCAGCGCATGAAATTGTTTGTTGTTTTCTTATCTATATATATGTTTTTTTTTTATATTTTAATTTAATAAAGTGTGGAAGCAAAATATATTGCAATATATTTCATGCTCTTAACTGATATCCTATCCTATCCTATCCTACCAGTCCTACTAATATTATAAATGCGAAAGTTTGTGAGGATGGATGTGTATATGTGTGTTTATTACTCTTTCACGCAAATACTACTGAACCGATTACAATGAAATTTAGCACACATATAGAAGGTAACTTGGATTAACACATAGGATAGGTGTTATCCCGGAAATCATACGGGAACGGTTAATGGTAAAAATGTTATTAGTTAGTATTTAAAATAAAAAAACAGTGATACTTAAAATTAAAAAATATATTTATTTCGAATTAATAGTTTGGTACAATCACAGTACAAATTTTGAAATACAATACAAGTACATATTACATTTCTACAGGGTATTGCATGTACATATTAAACTCTGAAGAATATGTTAAAAACATAAACAGTATGTAAATAACATTCCTAATATTTACGAATAAATAACGAACAGTTACTAAAACCGTTTCAACAGATAATGTATACCTGAAATTATGATATGATACAAACATACAATTTTATACATATTTGTAATCGTTCTTCAATAAACTAGTTAACAGTTTTATACAGAATTATCATTAAAGATGAATAAAACATATAAAAATTCATATTAGCATCAAACTATTCTATTTTCTCTACAAAATAGATAGAATAATGAATAAACGGAACATATTGAAGTGACAAATAAATAAATATTGTGGTTACAGCCATATTTTCCATGTTTTATAACCGTAAAATCGCAATATATTACTTAATTGACCAAAAACTAATATTACACTAGTATTAAACTACTACTAATAAGAGGCACAATTTATATGACATATTAACGATACTATTCTGCTTATTATAAAATAATTCATCAACTTTTTTTTATTTTACAGTATAAATTTTATATAGAAACCGACAATACGTAAATACTAAGCATTTCAATGTTATGAAGGCCACTTAAAAGTTATTTTATTTATTCTGCATAATATTGTTATTTGCATATACATTTCAAAGATTCAGAGAGAAATAAACTGTATTGATCTATGTCAATACAGTATTTCTCAAGAATGAAATCTATCTTACAAATAATTACAATGAATACAATATATATAGTACCATATATAGGTATAATATAATATTTCAGACTGACCACGGTTATGTGGTTAAGTTTATCTTGTATGAGTGTATTGATTATAGGTATTATTTTTTAAATTATTTGTTGTTTAAGTCTAACTATTGTCGCGTGGAATGTAAATCATACATAGAGGAAGGATAGAAAAAGAGGGAAAAAGGCTTCTCAGAATAATTAAAGAGAGCGTTGGCACGAAAAAGGAACTAGAAAGATACACTGGCAAATATTTGACATAACAGAAAAAAAAACTAGAAAGATATGGCAGCAGAAAAAAATAGACAAAGAACCGCGATCTTCCCTCTTTTTCTATATGGCGGATATTTCCGTAAACATCTATAGAACCTCTTTGATTTTACCAGATATTATCTGCCTTTTTGTTCAGATGAATCTATAAAATAAAAATGAATCCCAAAATGTGTTGGTAAGCGCATAACTTGAGAACGGCTGAACCGATTTCGATAATTCTTTTTTTATTATATTCCTTGAAGTACGAGGATGGTTCTTATGTAGAGAAAACGTAAATATGTACCACGGGCAAAGCCGGGGCGGACCGCTAGTTATATATAAAAAGTAATATGGTATGTAAGAATCCTATCATTACGTTACTCTACCACTAGATTAGCGTAAAACAGTATTTAATATATAACCTGGCACTCTAAAAATTCATGTTTACAACGGCAGCTTTTTATTAAATCATCAATTGATAATTATTTATATACCAAATTCAATTAGAAATATGACTTATTATTGCAGCTTAGTTTATAAAAGATAGATATTAAAAATTAAAATATAATTTTTTCACTATTTGTGATTAATTTTGAGAGAACAAAACTTACACATTGATGAATATTTATTTTGCAACAAATTAAAAATTGCTAAGTCTTATTGTTTTACTTGGACGTAATGTAAAAATCTTTATGTAAAACATAATTACAATTGGTGTTTCTCTCTAAGTTGTAATGTAAATATATGACTTTTACATTCATACCTTAGGCGCGGGTCAAACACAAGCGGCGCGGGCGCGGGCGTGCCATAAGCGCACCTCTTGAATCTGTTTTGCACCACGTCCTTCTTATACATTTTGTATGAAAGAATTTTGGACAGGCGTCGAGACGGCACGCCACGGTTGTGCCACATTTCATACAAAATGCCAATAGCGCACCCGATGCACGCCGGCAGTGAGCCCGATGCGCGCCCGCAGTGCGCCCGATGCGCGCCGCGCCGCTTGTATAAGTCCCGCGCCTTAGCGTACATCTTTCCATCAACTAGAACCTACAACTCATTTCAAAATTGTGATTCTAAGTCTTTTTATTCGATATAGATAATCTATATAAAATTCCATATATTTACAATACAACTTATATGCTTCTAGCTCCTATAACCAGGAATATACTTATTTTCTTAACAAAAGGCGTTATTTTCCACTAACTTTAATCAAACTGCTTTATTCTTTTAGAATTAAAGACTTTTCCGGATTTTAAACTCAAAATATTCATTGTATTTATCCTGCATTAAAAACCTTAGTATACCTGTAACAATGACGATGCTCGCTCATAATAATGAATAAATCGCGTTTAAAATCCATTAATCCATCTTTAATTCTGTTAACAGATAATACTTATATCCTCACATCCCGATTATAGAAACTAGGTATCATCCAATATTTCCGACTATCCAAACATGGCGCCACAATTCGAGCATCTTCGGTTCTTCAGAGCGAGACAGCACAAAATTCCGATGGGAAAGAACAGGATAGCACATAGAATCCCGAGGCATGTGAAATCGTCTTCTAAAATACCTACTCGACAGGCTGGGCAGGCTCCTACAGCTATGATCGCAGGGGGTATTATTATGTTTGTGGCCCCATAGTTAGGGACGTAGGCCCCTGGTGGAGCGTTGTATGGAGTGTATCCTGGTGGGGGTGGGGGATACGCCCCTTGGCTTGGCTGGCTTGCTGGGTTGCCCGCTTGTGGTCCTGAAATTTGTTGAATGTATGATTAGTCATAGTAATAAGTTGGGAGTATTTGATATTTTTAGGATTATAGCATCCAAATGCTGTATAAATATAAATTTTAAAGAATAGAAAATTTGCAAGTATATTAAGGGCTAATAATAATAATCCTTAAAATATAAATATAGACAAGACCGTATCATAATTAAAGTAAATTATTGGAATGTGTATAAAAGTTAAAATCTACATGAAGTCAGACTATCAATGTTAAATATAGTTTTGAATTTTGATGTTTTACTATTATAAAAGAAAAATGGAGCATGGTCTTGAAATACCCAAATGATTCATATAACATAATATTTTATTATTGTGTAATAATATTTAATTGCAAACAAATTATTTTGGTATTTTTCTTTAAAACTTGTAAGATTAAATACATAAATGTATTATGAATACAAACAACTTTTAATTGTAGTTAGCCTTAAAACAAGTATTTCCTGTTTAAAGGGTTTGGTAAATAGCAAATTAAAAACTGATAAGATATGTTGTATTTGTTTTTAAAGATTATTATATTTATACTCTTTGTCATAAAGACAAAATAGTTCATTATTAACAATCTAGCGGAGACAAATCCAACTAAACAAAAATAAATAAAATCCATCCAGACAATTTTTAATTACAAATGTTATCTAATACAACTTTCTTTAATATAGATTTATCACCTTTTAAAATTAAACATTTTTCAAGTAACTTATTGTGTCAATGACCTCACAGTCTGCATATTTTATAAATCACTTCATAATACATGAGTATACAAGCCATCAATTCTTATCAATGTGATAATGTGATTACTCATTACAATAGTTTATTTTTATTTCACTGTAACAATAAGTGCACTGAATCACAATAATAGCAAAAATATTATATTCTAGAAGCATCTTTATACTTCCTCAAATATATCACAATTATGTAAATATGTTGCAATAATAAGGAAAAATCTTCCTTATAATCATAGATTTAAGAATAAATTTAAAATTAAATAAAGTTACAAAATTTTCTATTATTTTTTGTTAAATTGGCAAAATAATATCCATCTAGGAGAGCAACGCAGACAAATCATTTGCATGTTTATAAAAAACTGAATTAATCAGCGGAATAGATAAGAAATAATTCACATTTGAATAAACATTTATAAACAAAATGAAATCAACACACAAAATTCTTGATATGCATTAAAAACAAAAGTATTAACTGATATCTCAAACTAAATTAACAAATGACCTTCTGAATAATAATGATCTGTTAACATATCTCTCTGCTCAAATGTTAACTCAATAACAATCAAGTTATCAATAATTAAATATAAACAAAATATGCCTTCAAAATCATATTATTATTCAAAGAATACTGGTTTATGCTTTTACAACCTAAAAGATAGGGCCAAGTAGGTTAAATAGTGTAACAGTTGGATTGAATTTCAAAACTGAGGATTATTTATTCAGTTCTATGGATTCATTTAGCTGCCTATCATATAACAATGTATATGTATTGTATACATCATTTTAAGGACTAAAACCTAATGCTTAATTAGATAATTATAGCATTAAAATATATATTTTTGTTAACGCTTAGTCATATTTCTAAATCACAAAAGATAGGAGATAACATTTCAACTCTACGTAAATAAAATCTTAATCACTCGCTTATACTTTTTAAGATGTTTTCGTGTATTTAAATCAGACAAGTAGATTTTAAGGTTAGCTCTAATTTGCGCAGTTTAAAACGAATTTATCTGGAAATTCAACATACATAATTATAAATGTTTCCGATAGTTAAAATATTTTGCAATACCTTGAGGCATAGTCGCTGAGTACGGTGGTGGCTGCTCGGTAACCGTAGGTTTTTCCATGGTCGTAACAATTTCTTAGATATATTATTCCCAAAAAAATCCAATAAATATAAAGAAAAGCAGTATCGAATCACGAACAAATAACAAACTTCGAGTTTAGTTGTTTGATTTTGATATTTCACTTGACAAGAATGAATAATTAAACTTGATTGACTGGTGGGTGACATTGACAGAACCATAGCACAGGAACACAGAGCAAGTAAACTGGACAAACACAGCTTAATAAAGACATTGAATAGAGACAACGCCAGATGATAATATTGTTAATGATGTTTGTACACGGTGTTTGTATATCATAAGTACATGATAAGCTTAGATCATTAAGTAATGGATAACACACGCAGGCGTTTCCCCTTTTGCCGAGGTATAAGATTATTCGAATCGAAAAATCTTATGCTTTCATAAAAACTACTTGCGTAATCGATTACGAACACTCTGCGTATTCGTAAAACATCGAAAGGACGTCTGCGAGTGCTCCGCTTAAAATGCCGTTTTGCACTGTCAAGTCTTGCAGAAGCAATTCAAACATGTCGAATATTAAAAAAGATGGAATAACCTTTCATTTGTGTATATTTTTTTATTTTTTTAACGTACATTTCTAATTAAATGCAATTTCTAATAATCGTCGATGTATCGTTTAGCGATATGATCAAGACAAATAATCGAGTCATGTGTGTACTCGATCATTGATGCGGCCTCACGAGACTATCATGGAAAGAAAATATACAAATTTAATCTTTATGAACTAAGCGATAAAGTTGAATTTAGAACGCGATATTGAACCGCACTCCCCACGAGACTATAAAGTGATGTAGCGAGACTATCTTGAAGAGAAAATATACAAATTTAATCTTTATGAACTAAGCGATAAAGTTGAATTTAGAACGCGATATTGAACCGCACTCCCCACGAGACTATAAACTGATGTAGCGAGACTATCTTGAAGAGAAATTCAAATTTAATCTTTATGAACTTAGTGATAGAGTTGAATTTAAAAACTCGTCGCTTAAAAGGTCGTTATTTTTTACGACTTTCTTAGTGACGGACTGCTTTTAACTTAAACGTCGATAAAAAAATATTTTTCTAAGTATAATTTGAAATGAGATGAGAATTAATCTTTATTATATTAAAATTTTACACAACTGCATAAAAAGGAGTATAATGTTTATTTTGTAAGTCTTGTATATATTTATTAAAATTTACGCTCGGTTACTTTTAACTGGCAGAACATTTTAATGGTACGGAACCCTTCGTGCGCGAGTCCGACTCGCATTTAGCCGTTTTTTTGTAATGTTAATCTTGTGACCTTTCTATTATGTAATCTATACTAATATTATAAAGCTGAAGAGTCTGTTTGTTTGTTTGAACGCGCTATTCTCGGGAACTACTGGTCCGATTTGAAAAATTCTTTCGGTGTTAGATAGCCCATTTATCGAGGAAGGTATATATCATCACGCTACGACCAACAGGAGTGGAGCCACGGGGGTGAAACCGCGCGGAGCAGCTACTTTATTTATATATATGTACGAATATTGCGTATATTTCAGATTTATAAAAAATCCTGCTTTAAGGCTAAGGTGGATTGAATGCTGTGGGAGAAAATCAGAATGGACACCTCGGTACAGAAATAATAAAAATTTCTGGGCCGATATTTATTTTATTGAATATAATATGTGATGTGTTGAATAAATACATATTCAAATACAAATAAAATGGCGTTTTATTGTTTTTTCGTATGCATATAATAATGATGAAAACGTTACAAATGACCTGTGTAGTATTTTTTATGAATATAATATTAATGTTATTTCTAATTTCAACAAAATTATTATTTTTGTAATATCGATATGGTTACATCCCTTTAGAGCGATTGTATTATTACGTATATGTATAGAGATTTTTCTGTGTAATCGATGTATGTGTGCAAAAACATGCTAGTCTGTCCATTTTGTAATAGTTTGAGTTTGTAAAGACACAAATTATTTTTGTGAATGTGTGATTGTGTTTCAAAGTGTGAGTTACCCTCCCCGCACCAAAACCGGCAGAAAGTTTAGTTAGAACATTTGCCAGCGTGCTCCATCCATTACTTAATGATCTAAGATGATAAGTATTTATGAAGTCAGTAGTAAGATGTATATGTTTTAATTACCTTTCCAATAAATCTATTGAGGAGTGATCATAATATATTAAATTAAAGATATTTTAAAACTGAAAATTGTAAGCTTTTTTATTTGTTTACTAAAATATAGGTAGTTATGACTTGTGAACATTCTTCTAATCTTACAATCCTATTTCTATTTGTTTGAAAGTTTGAAAGAACGTATAATATGCGCTGCGTTATTCTTGCACGGAAATATAGTACGACATAAAAGAGATGAAATTAATTATTTTGGAACTAATTCGTTTTTCATTACCTGGCAACCCTGAATTGGCAATGTAGCTGTCAAGTTGAATAAAAATTTGTTGTTTTTTTCGTGAAGTGGAGAATTATTGAGATAAAATTGTTATTTAGAACAAGAAATTTAAATAAAAAAGGAGACATCATGAAAAAGGTTAAACGTAGCGGTGTCCGTGATGTGGTGTATAAAGTTTTTATTCGGTGTTTGTCCGAATTTCAAGCTGGAAATTTATTGACTGATTTGGAAAACGTTTACAAACGTACAGCAGAATATACCGGTGAGATTCCATTTATTTTTGCTCAGTACTACGTAAAATAGAATATACCATTAGTGACGAGTGTTTAATGTATGTATGTATGGCGATTATTACGTTTTCGCAATTTAATTTGAGGTTATTTGTATGTAAACAAAAACTAGTTTTTATAGTGCGACCAGCACAATTTGAGTCAAGAAGTTATATCCAATCCAACCAGCCTCAAATAAAGTACCTAGTTTAGATTTTACGGGTTGACTTTAGAAACGTGCGGCACGAATTTCGGCGCGATTTTAATTTTTATCGATCGATAATGATGCCCCGAAACATACATTAGCGGCTTTTCGTGAGGAAACATGTAATTACAGAGAAATCTTTTTTTTAAATTTTCGAGATTATGTTCAAAATTGTTTGAGTTACATTGACAAAACTACAAGAATTGTGTTTGAAAGAGATAACAAATGTCTTAATGTACATATTATTAAAAACCATAGTTCATTCAAAAGCATGTTGCTGAGTGGACAACAATTCATATGGATTATTGGCGAGCATATGATTGTTTGGGGATATGGATATGTTCATAAAAAAGTTAATCACTCAGACCCAGACAACCCATTTGTTGCCTCTGACCCATTTGAGTCCCAGTGGCATGATGTAAAAAGATTTTTTAAAAAAGATAACTATAACCACCCAGCAAACTTCGGTGATAATATTATAGAGTATGTGGAGACGCTCGGTGGAATAAATAAAATGGATCCATTCATTGCCATTGTAAATTGTATCAAACATGTATACAAGATTTGAATAAATAATTATTTAAAAAAATGTTTTTATTGTATGTATATTGCACACAAATTGTTAATCACAGAACCGAATCTGTCCACCCCGATTCCAGGTGGTACTTGTCTGTCATACACTAGAGTGTATTAAAAAAGTCGGAGGCGCGGAGGAGCGTGGCGCCCGCGTGTGCTGAGGAGCAGGCAGAGTCAAGCGAGCCGGAGTGGCTGAGGCTGGTCGCCAAAGGCGACCAAAAAGCCGAAGCTACGAAGGCGAGTGAAGACTCCTGCCTGCAACGAGGTACAGGGGGGCAAGCGCCACGTTCTGCAGCGCCGGAGCAGTCAAGAAAGCCCATAATCTTCGATATATTTCTAACTACATCACTACATACATGGTATAAAACAAAGTCGCTTTCTCTGTCCCTATGTCCCTATGTATGCTTAAATCTTTAAAACTATGCGACGGATTTTGATGCGGTTTTTTTTAATAGATAGAGTGATTCAAGAGGAAGGTTTTAGTATATAATTTATTATGTTTTAGACGAAGCGGGCGAAGCCGCGGCCGGAAAGCTAGTATAAATATAATCTCAAAAAAAAATAAAAAAAAATAGAAGGGGGGGTTTCCGCACCCCCCCACTTTATAGGGGGTTTCCCCTTACCTCCCCCCTCCCTTTCCCTCCCCTCCCCCCCCTTAATTCGTGCCGCAAATTTCTAAAGAAATACCGATTTTACTACATAGTATAGTGATAACTGTTTTCATACAGCTATCTATCTATTAATCAATCAAACCATAAGAAAAAAAATCATATTTACTGTATCATATTTACAGATACTGAAGATGCCCCGTACCCTCTTGCCAGTACTTCGAAACAGAGTGATGATCAGTCCTTTGAAGGAGTAGAATATTTAGATTTTGATGAATTATATTAATGTACAAAATTTATCTACAAAAAAAATAAAAATATGTGGTTTTCAAATCGCCTTGTTTTTTTCTACCCGACGGACCCAGAAAGAGGGTAATGTGTTTGAGCTGCATGTATGCTTGTTTGTTTGTATGTTTAATTCTATGTGCGCCTCTGCAGTCTAAGCACTTGACCGATTTTTATAAAATAACTAATTCCAAATACATTTAAGTAAAATTTGACCTAGGTATTTTTGTCTTAAATTTACACTATTGCTACAATGAAACAATTATAACGGTTTAAATCGCGGTATTTATTTTAGATTATATATATATGTATATAGATTTTTGGATTTTTATTCTATAGTATCAAGATCGCTTGCGTCGCAGTATCAGTGTTGCTATATGAGCGACGGTGGCGCCCTCATTTATTTTCATCTCTTTTGTGTCGCACTGTACAGCTGATTGGATCTCTAAATTTTGTACAGACTACAGAGATTATAAAAGATTGCTAGGATTAGTACATATTATGCTGAGCTCTGGGTTCCAACCTGTAGAATTAAATACTACTCCATAGCTATAGGAGTCCAGCTAGTTAAGACATTGAAAATAAAGGGATTTTTACATAGCAATGTGAACTTAAAGCGAAATTTGTACAAAAAAATTTCAATGATTAGGTACTTACTTGTTTGGAGATAATTCTACTAGAAAAAGGGACCCAAGGACGATTTTGCCAGCAATCTTTTTTATAAATGCATTATTTTAATAACCCACAAATACAAAAATATATATCAAAGGTTTCATGACTTTTAATTTGTACTTATGTGCAGCGATCGTTAAAATTGCATATGTTATATCCAAGGACAGGAAATATCACTATGATTCTTTAAAACGTGCGGGGGGTGAAGCAAATAAAACTATCAGTAACTATTGAACTTTCCATATATTTATTTAATTAAAAAAACAGTAACTAACGATAATAATCACTAAATTACTTATTTACAGTAGAGCCTTCCTCTGTGTCTAGTTAAAAATTACATAAATCTACTGAAACAAATTCAATTTAAAAACAAAAAAAACTTACTATTATCGATATGTCAAATATACATTTAAATTATTAAAATTAGATTATTATGTCATATTTACACACAAAATACTAACTAAATATTATATTGAAAACAATAATAAAGAATCATGTTTTGTACACTATAAAGGGAATTTTAAAATTTATTTTCCTTTTTTTTTACACCTTTAAATCACGCATAATATTATGGTAAACATTTGTTGAGCAACAGTTGATCAATGGTGCCAGAAACTTTCATCTACAACCTGCAGTATTGCCAGCAACATGTTGATAAAAATTCCGCAACAACATTCAACTTTGTTGCTGAACGAATGTTTACTATAAATGCGATGCTAAATTATTGTTTTCCGTGTATTTTTTATTCTTTATCATATAACTAAATACAAAACACAATATCCATATTCGGGTTCATTTTAAAGTAGAGTAAATTATATTTTACTCCTTTATGTTATTAATTTTTCTTTAATATCGGAAACAAATATTATTAATATATTTATTAAACAATTTAAATTATTTTCGTCAAATTATTTTCGCAACTTAAAATTCTATATGTATAGAATTTTTTTAAAACGGCGTTTAAAAAAATAATGTACTGTTACATACTAAAAAAAGCGGACCAATCCATTTAAAAATAACAAAACAATAAAACATAATATTAAATGGCTTCTATATCATATTATATCACATGGGAATGCCATTCAAAGACTAAAAACTAAATTTATTATATTATTTATTTGTTATTGTTCCATAAATAATATAAAATCACTGGATTATAGGAATGCTCATTTGTTACGTTTGGAGCAATTTTTATTGACGTGACAACGTCTTATAATTCGATAGAGCCCGCTGCACGCACGAAAAAACATGACTCATGCGGCGTTACCTCGCTCTGAGGCGTTCCATGTAAGGCTTGAAGTGCAAGCGAGAGCGCGGAACGAGCAACCAAGAAGCACAATCGGCCTGACGTTGTCACGTTCAACTATCGTCAGTAAACCGACTTTACAGACAACCAATTTTGTTTTTATTAAATATAGTCATAGATATACAAATTTCGTTAAGTTTAATAAATATTATGAAGTAATGTTGAAAAGTGCGTTAATTTGAGTTAAACTGTAACTATCATTCTGTTTTTTTTTGCACAATCTTTTTTTTATTCCCGCTCATACAATTTTTGAAGGTTCTTTTCAATAAAGGTACTTTAAAAAAATGTAGTCAAATGATTAAACATTTACGTAAAGAGAATAATAATTTTAACATAGATGTCTAATACGTTGAGACGAGAATCGATAAACATTTTTAATATAATTATAAATTTTTAGTCATTTTACTTAATTTTCTTGCTTCACTTCAGTCAAGTTTGTGCATGAATTATAATATTATATCGTTATTTATTTTATATTTTTGTCAATCTTCAGAGCTTGCAATTCTTCCAGCGGCGTTTTTGTGTTCCAATGACGTCATCACCTGGAAACAAAATAAAAAAAATAATTTTATGTTAATACATTTTTAAACATTTAGTTTGTCCACTTACGAAGTAGTAATTAATTTGATTATTTACTTAAAATATTAATTATTTACTAAAATATAAGACTAGTTATGACTTTACTTATTATTTATTTACTTCTTTATTTTCTGTATATATCAAATATGTACAAGTTATAAATTACGCTAGACGCTCTTTTTTAGTCGTTCTATTCTATTCTATTTTATCAACCAATTTATTTGTTTGTTTGTTATCTCGAGTGATGCTTCTTTTTTATTTGAGAGCTAGTGCCTTCCAGTTGTTCCCATTAGTATTTTCTCCAATTCTGACCATTTGAAGACAGTATTGTTATATTGTGAATAATAATTGGACTTTATTTTTATTATTTAATTGTGTATAATAATTTGACTGACCGGTTGGCTTGGTTGGTAGTGGCCCTGCCTTCCAAGCCAGAGGTCGTGGGTTCAATTCCCACCCGGGGCAAATATTTGTGTGATGAACATAGATGTTTGCTCTGTGTCTGGGTGTTAATTATCTATATAAGTATTTATTTAAAAATTACATATAGAGGGTGTACCAAAAAGTAGTGATGAACGGAAGCTGAGAGGTAGAGGACCTAGAGGGCTATCCGAATCACCCCCATGTATGTTATGCGATTTTTCGTATTTTCGGAGTTATGACGATTTTTTCAATTTTTCACCTATCGCCGAGTACGATGATATTTTCACTCATGCTGACGTCAATGATTGCGGAAGATGCTTGATTTTTTTTGTGTGCTAAGCTGAAAGATAGGCCAATTCAGTATGGTAACATTTACTATCGTTAGATCTTTGAATGGAATAAAAAAAATAATTAAATGGCAAGAAAGATAAAATTACCCAGTATGTTCACCACTTCAAGGGCCCGTAAAAAAATAAAATCACATAAAAAAAATTTTCCGTTTGACTTTTAAAAACTTGCTCTATCTATCAGATAGCTACCCTGAAAATTTCATTTTATTATTCAGAAGGCTTCAATCGAATAATTTAAATCTAAATGTGGTAAGTGCAAAAATTGAATTAACATGATGATCATTAAAACCAATAAATAGGTGTTTAATTACCAGAAATTTTTAAAATAACCCCGCTGTTGCTCAATGCAAGTGCGACATCACCGTAAAAAGTTGTCTTTTAAATGTCTGAATGCCCTTTTATCATTTTTAATGGTTTCTTCTGTTACTATGAATTTCCGGGTTATTTCGTCTAAATTGTGGCATTCTCTCAAGTAGCCGAAGTCTTTTTAATATTCCCATTGAAACAAATCAATGGGGTTTAGGTCGAGGGACCGTGGAGGCCAGGCTTTAAGGCAGGCGTCACCAGCGCATGCGCAGGCTGCAACGACCAATCCATCTTTCAGGGTATCTTGGCCCTTTAGCCTGGCCTGCACGGTCCCCGGACATAAACCCTATTGATTATTTTCCGTGGGGATACTACAAAGACGAGAGACTGCCACAATTTGGACCATGAGTGAAAATATCATCGTACTCGGCGATAGGTGAAAAATTGAAAAAATCGTCATAACTCCGAAAATACGAAAAATCGCATTACATACATGGGGGTGATTCGGATAGCCCTCTAGGTCCTCTACCTCTCAGCTTCCGTTCATCACTACTTTTTGGTACACCCTGTATATATGTATATATATATATATATATATATATATATATATATATATATATATATACAGTGGTGGACGTTTAATTAGAAACACGTAACAGGATGAAGTAGTCATCAAATTTATTTACTTTTGTGTATTAACGTATTAGAGATTAAGCATTATTTCATATGTAATAGAACACCCGTTTATCTAGTTTTATAATAAATTGCTTAATTTTAATCAAACGTTAGCTTAAATTAAAAAAATTAAACAATTTTAAGTGAAGTCTGATTTCCGAGCATTTTCAGTCTGGACAACAAATTAGAAACAGCATGCTTCGAGTGATCCAAAGTCAAAACCTGTTGAAATACCGCCAATATTTTTTTCTTCTACAAATATTTGCACCGTTTTTTAAACATTCCATTTAAAAGTTTCTGAAAATTAATTTGCTTTGCAGTATAAATGGCTAAAAGTAAGACTTGTGACCCATCAACAAGAAAAATAATTTTAAGTTTACATTTTGACAAAAACTGGAGTTACAGGAAAGAGTCATTTAGAGTGTTCGATAAAAAGATATTCAATGCTACAGTTTATTTAAAAGAGCATGGTACTTCTGACTAAGTGCCTAAAAAGGCTCGACCATGAAAAACCACTGCTCGCGACCATAGGCAAATAATTCTTTTCACAAAGATGGATCTATTTAAAGGTTCCAATTCTAGTAGAAAATATGTTTTTGCAAACATGTTATAATCTCATACAATCTAAGGCACGACGTTGTAAAGCCGTTGTTGTCTATAAAGATTATAACAGTCTAAAAACAACCCCATAAGTGCCCATACTATAATGTTTCCTCCGCCATGCTGAACTGTTTATTTATTATCTAAGGCCTGGTTAACTGAACGACGCGCGTATCCTTTGTCATCAGAATTGATTTAATTAATTTTTGTTTCATCCCAAAATAAAACTTTTTCACTGACGGACTGTCCACTAGCAATATTTCTTAGTAAATGAAAATCGTTGTTCCCTGGACTGCCTAGTAAGAAGCTGTACTTTCCTGGCATCTCTCCCAAAAAATTTTGCCTCGACTTGAAGCCTGCGAACCGATCTCATCGACACATTGCGAGGTTCATCTTCGGAAAAAACCAATTTTATAATATAATTTGAACTTTTAAATGGATCCATCTTTGCCAAAAGAATCATTTGCCTATCCTCGCGTGCAGTGGTTTTTCATGGTCGAGCTTTTCTAGGGACTTGTTCGGAAGTACCATGCTCTTTTTAATAAACTATAGCATTGGATATATTTTTATCGAACACTCTAAATGATTTGCAATTTTCCTGTAACTCTTAGTTTTTGTCAAAATGTAAACTTAAAATTATTTTTCTTGTTGATGGGTCACAAATCTTACTTTTAGCCATTTATACTGCAAAGCAAATTAATTTTCAGAAACTTTTAAATGGAATGTTTAAAAACGGTGCAAATATTTGTAGAAGAAAAAAATATTGGCGGTATTTCAACAGGTTTTGACTTTGGATCACTCGAAGCATGCTGTTTCTAATTTGTTGTCCAGACTGAAAATGCTCGGAAATCAGACTTCACTTAAAATTGTTTAATTTTTTTAATTTAAGCTAACGTTTGATTAAAATTAAGCAATTTATTATAAAACTAGATAAACGGGTGTTCTATTACATATGAAATAATACTTAATCTCTAATACGTTAATACGTAAATGTTAAATGAATTTGATGACTACTTCATCGTGTTACGTGTTTCTAATTAAACGTCCACCACTGTATATATATATATATGTATGTTTATGTTTATCAGCCATCTGGTTTCCATAACACAAGCGAAAGCTTAGTATGGGATCAGATCGTGCCGTGTGTGAAAATTGTCCTGAAATATTTATTTATTATTTATTAATTTTATTGTACCATTTGACTATTTGTTAAGTCTTATTTAAATTTATTATACCATTAAAACCGCACGGGCATCCAGCAGCCGCTCTGATCGTCGCGGCGGTAGTAGTGCGGCCGGTTGTCCGGGAACACCGTCACCGCGGGGAACGGGTGCTGCTGGATGAATTTCAGCGTTACGCGGATCTGTCGACGAATTTATAAAGAAATTTATAAAAATCCTACTTATAAAAGGGAAAGTTGTGAGGATGGATGGATGTTTATTGTTCTTTCACGAACTACTGAACCGATTACAATGAAATTTGGTATGTAGCTGAAGACCAGAATAAGGTATAGGCTACTTTTATCCCGGAAATTTGAACTAACATTGTGCACAAAGTGCGGCGGCTCCACGCTGGGCGTGGTGCTGAGGTGCTGCAGGATGAACTCGTCGGACTGCTCCAGCCACAGGTCCACGCCCCGCAGCGGGTCGTAGTTGAACGGGCCTATGCGCAGCATGCCCACCGCGTTGTCGTATATGTCCAGCACCTGCAAGTTAGGTTAGCTACAGAAATATTGACACCCAAAAGTAATATAAACCTAATCTCCACAATATGGTCCCTTTTCTACCCACTTTTTACGAAATACTGACACCGAAATGTAATATAAACATAATCTCCACAATATGGTCCCCTTTCTACCCACTTTTTACGAAATACTGACACCGAAAAGTAATATAAACATAATCTCCACAATATGGTCCCCTTTCTACCCACTTTTTACGAAATACTGACACCGAAATGTAATATAACTCAAATCTCCACAATATTGTCCTTCCTACACACTTTTCCACGATATCTGAGCACAATTTGGCCACTGGTGATCGATCTTACGCATCGTAATGGCAGCTCTGGCCCTGGAAGACATCTTCAGCAATTATATAGACGCCAACGCCGGTCACTAAACCACTTACCCACAATACCACTGTAGTAATACCACTTATTTCCGGCCACAGATTGATAATATAACCCTAAATGGTCAATTTTGTCCCTTTTCTTTGTTACCCCTTACCTGTGCACAATTTGGCCCTCCAGTGATCGTCCTAGCACATCGTAGCGGCAGTTCTGGTCCCTTATCCGGGAATGTTGCTGGGAACAGATCACCAGCCCGTATATCCACACCGACTCCTGTCACTAACGGTGATGGAGTGCCTCCACCGAGCGCTGTGTTTAATTCGCAACAGCAGGCTAGTGTTAGGTCGATCTCTTCGGATTGACGGTGGAATGATACTGGAAAATATAACAGAATATTTATCTATGTGTACATTTCACCATCTCCGAAAACAAGACTTATTATAAGCATTTTGACGACTCTATGTAATAGATATATTTGTTATTTGATGAGAGATTTTTAATGAACTTTTTTTTTTAAAGGGAAAGAAACGCGGTTTCGAATCGTGAATGTAATCTATTCTTTAAAAAGATCTCATTTATATTTGAATGTTGTTAGTGTAGATATTAAATTGTTATTTCATTACAAGAATGCCACAATATCAAATAAAAAAATTTCAATCTCTCAATATACGCAATTTATAGTCACATAATATTAAAAACACACCAACCACAAACACAATACTCACTCATAATATTAGAGAAAAGTTCATCAGCATATCCATGTGGGTCCGTGAATCCCCCAATGAGCTGCAACTCCAGCCTGCCCTCAGGGTATCCCATCGCTAGTTGCTGGACCCTCGCGACCATGGCTGATGCTGCTTCTGCTGTTCCAGAACCGTCTAGATGAGCTAGGGCTACTGCGCCTGAACCTGGAAGAATAAAACTAGGGGGTAAATAAAGGCATTAAAGGTATTATCACGCATTTTTACGTAGCAACTGTGCGCGTATATGTCTTTACAAATAAACAAACAAACACACTTTCGCTTAATTTAGTAAAGAACATAAGGATGATTAAAATTCTTACAAATTTTTAAATGATTTTCTTCTTTGCTTTTAAAGATATCCTAGTAAGTTGTGGGCAAGAAAATAGAAATGAAATTGTAATTAATCATAGGTTTATAATGAAATACGTAGTTATAAATTTACCTGAATGTCTTAGAACTACAATGATACATGATGTGGCGTCATCTGATCCAATGATTGTAACGTTTTCTGAAAGAAGAAAGAAAATATTTTATCACTTCACTAAACAAATCCGACATTCCTGTTACATCTATTTATCCCATTACTTTATCACTGGTATACAATAAAATATATTTTAAAAAATTACATAAAGCCATTAGGAGTCGAAATAACACAATCAGTATGTACCGTCATATAAAAACTATTGGGATCGTTAGCATTGCCAGTTTTATTGCTGTAGCTCAATTCAATTTTTACTTTCATTCATCATTCATTTCTTAACACTCACTATCATGCGGCACGACCGCCGCCATTTCCCTCTGCGCGACATATAACAACCCAGGCGGTGCTACCACCCTCGCAGCGGCCGACAGCAACTGCGCCGCCGCATCCCTGTACCCGGGGTGCGCCGCGAGCAACGCCCGGACGGACGTGGGACATTCGTCCGCGAGCACGCCGTTCAATACCACCACCATGCTGCTTCTGGAATTAGACATATAAAATAAATTGAATAAAATAAAAGGACATATAAATCTAACGTTGAATTATAGCACAATTTTTACAAATTTGTAGGTGTGTTATAAATTATAATAGGTACACATTTTTGTTCTCAAATCTCAGTATACATATCAAAACACGCTATGCCACGCTAGTAATAATTTTAATATCCGTATAAATTTTCACACGTACATTTAGGTTGTTATAAAAATTACCAATCACATATTCAATAACAGATTAAATCCTTCTCACGGTCTAAAGAAGATATTATAATATGAGCTACTTGTGTGAATATGTGAATTAAATTATCTCGCTATCATTTTCATAACAAACTTTATCTGTCAGGAAACACATGCATATAAATTGCAAACTAATCACTTATTATCGAGACTTACAGCGCTGTCGCAGACTCCAAGAAGCTATTAATATTATTGAATAACGTAAAAACACTTTCGCTTCAAAACTGAACAGACGTGATATATGACAGAATTCCGAACAATACCTGCTTAGGTAAAAAGCAGCACATTGTCTACATTAATATATTCCGACTGGGTCATTGGCGGTGACACCGCTGTATTTACTCGCTGCTTCTGACGTTCTGTACATTTGCATAAATAAAATGGATTCTAAATGTGTTCAATGAAACCGCATTACCATTTTTCATAAATCACTCGCGAGTTTCAAATACATATGTTCCTATAGCTAGGGCAAAAAACGTTTGGTATGCATCTATGATAAGGATTAAGGAGCATTGAAGATGTCGTCTTGAAGGCGAGAAATACATTAACTGATACAATAGAGAAATAATACATATTAATATTATAAATGCGAAAGTAACTCTGTCTGTCTGTCTGTTACTCAATCACGCCTTAACTACTTAACAAATTTGCATGAAATTTGGTATAGAAATATTTTGATACCCGAGAAAGGACATAGGCTACTTTTTATCCCGGGAAATACGATAGATTTTTACCCCGGAAAACCCACGGGAACGGGAACTATACGGGTTTTTCTTTGACTGCGCGGGCGAAGCTGCGGGTGGAAAGCTAGTAATAAGATATATGCCAGTCAAATCCAAAAATAAAATATACCTTCTATTCAATATAGATTTCTTTATAGTAATTAAATGGTAACCAGATTTAAACCAATTAGCAAATGCACCCTAAACATTGGAAAATGATTTTCATCTTTCACTAATTACATCATAAATTAAAAATACATTAACGTTACTCACTCTTTTATTTGCAGAAGAAATAGAACAAACGCAATACAAAACAACTTATTAGCAGACATATCGGTCAACACTGGTACATATCTTCTTTGAAACTAATGTGCGTACTGCGTACTATAAAAGTAAACTACGACAGGTCCGAGATAAAATAATATTGATATTAGCACTAAGACTGGACGTTGTCATTCAACCCAGCATAGCTGGCTATGTCCGCGCTATTAAAACTTTTATTTATTCTATTAATAAATAAACGTACGGTGACTTCATGATACTCTGCCAATACTCAATGTGAACTGCGGTTTATAGAGGGTGATAACATGTTTTAATACCTAAAAGATAATCGCTCATATCTTGTACTATGAGGAGTTTCAAATGAAAATTGGTTAGAGTCATACTTGTTTATAGTATCCTTTGGTGTTATCAGTTATCACGTGTGCTCATAAGTCATAGACATAGTACATTGTACACCTAAATAACACACTTCAAATTTAAACCGCGCGAATTTACTGGCACGATGTCGGCGCGATTCCATCTGCATATACCTATCCATTCTGTATATGAAATACTTAACCGGAAGAAGAGAGATTAAATATTGAAAATGAAACTTATAACTCGCTACTCCAGGCGAAATAAACGCGTTTCCCTTTACTGGATCCACTACATAAAAGATTTTATAGAGAAGCCCATCTGTAACGAAAAAAAATAAACAACGTAATCATCCCATATCTTATTTATGGTTAAGTTTCCAACCGTAGTTGGAAATAGAGATAACAATTAAACAAATAAATAATGTTTACAATTTATTTAATTTAGTTCGGGATCAGAGAGCATTGCGCAAAATGTCTAATTAAGAATATAGAGGTCACAATATAAGAATGTAAGAATGTTTTATTAAATCTTTACCTCCAAAAATAGTCTGAGTAGTCTACTGTCTGTCTGTCGCGTCGCGCGTCATTTTATGAGTTAACTTGGCCTAATAAAATGTGCTATTTCAAATTTGTCTCGAAGTGGATCACACACCTACAAAATGATAACAAACTTTTTCAAAGAAAACTATAACTTTTTTGTCTTTCCAAGAATTTTCTGTATTACGAAAAGATGGACGTAGGGCTAGAGAAAAAAAAATACATATTTGCTTTTCAAATTTATAGTTCACAATGATTTCAAGAATTTAGAGTATTCTAAGAAATCTGTTATCAGTATTCATAATAACTGACGAGGTAATCGCGCTTTTTATATCAATAGCAATCTATCTCTCTACGTTTACAGGTAACGTATTTAAAACATCATGTATATTGTATACGAATAGTATTTTTTATATATTTCATATAATTGAATAAGGAATAATGTAAAGAATAATGAGCTAGGTATTACAATAACGTTTAAAGAATTAAAATATTACAATAGAAATTAGACTAAATACCACCTACTTTCCAGTTAACTTTCATAATTAATCTTAATCTTAATCTTAATCTTAATACTATTATAAAGGCGAAAGTTTGTATGGATGTATGGATGTATGGATGTATGGATGTATGGATGTATGGATGTTTGTTACTCTTTCACGTAAAAACTACTGAACCGATTACAATGAAATTTAGCACACATATAGAGGGTAACTTGGATTAACACATAGGATAGGTTTTATCCCGGAAATCCCACGGGGTCGGGAACTATGCGGGTTTTCCTTTGAAAACGCGGGCGAAGCCGCGGGCGGAAATCTAGTAGATAATATTATGGACAACGTATGAATAAATAAATACTTACATAATGCGCAAATTATAAAAATTATTTTGAAGAACTTGATGTTCAAAGTTAAATCGCATTTCTTTAAATTAATATGACAATTGACAACTAATTATAATAGAAAATATCCATACTAATATTATAAATGCGAAAGTAACTCTGTCTGTCTGTCTGTTACTCAATCACGCCTTAACTACTGAACCAATTTGCATGAAATTTGGTATAGAGATATTTTGATACTCGAGAAAGGACATAGGATAGGTTTTATCCCGGAAATCCTACGGGAACGGGTTTTTCTTTGAAAACGCGGGCGAAGCCGCGGGCGGAAAGCTAGTAATCTATAACTATAATTTTTGTGTAAAAGTAAACTCATATATTGTTTTTCACTTGAAAGTTGAAACACATGAGAATGAAGTCACACTGCATATGAATCATAAGAATCAAAGTTTGAGTTTGAATAATTCAATTAATTCGGTAAGTGGTAACTCGATTAGATAGTCAATTTTGAGTAATGTGAGTAACACTGTATTCCGGCCTAATTTGAGCTTAGTTTAGTTTACTACAAAATTATTTACGATATGGCCTAACCACCTGGTTGGTCTATCCTAATCAGGTACGTTAATAGATCAACAAAATAATTAATATCCTTTTGTACAATATCATAATTTACTAATATCCACTTGAAGAAGGGAATTCCCAATTTCTTCTTAAACTCTTTTAAAGTGAAACTTTTATTACATCGTCTCAAACTTTTTGGTCTGTGTAGCGCATGTCGCGTGTATCGCCGTCACGCGACATGCGCTACATAAAGCAGTCTTCGGAACCGTTCGAACAGTTTCACTTTTACCGTGGTTTCATAAAACCACACAACATTTATATTATTCTTATTCATTTTTAGCGTACACTTAATCCGGCTGCTAAGACTACAACAATAACCGCTCATACAAACAATACCAGCACGCCACAGGTACAAAATCCTGCATACAATTTCATGATTAATGATACAAAATACTGCCTACGAAATTGAGACGCGATATCGCTCAACCGAAAAAAATCCACATTCATCTTGTGATATAGTCGAACGATTTAACTTCGATTAAATTACCATTGAAGGGTCAACTGCCACAATGGGCCAATTACAAATCGAATTCAAACTATCGCCTTCATCAATCACTTGATACGAAATCAGATGCTATCTTAATTATCTTATTAGTGGCCGAGTTGTTATTGTTTGCGTTTTTATTGTAATTATAGATATCACTAATGTTAACGTTTTAAAAGCCGATTGTGTTCACTATTGACGCAATTCTAAAGATGTTCTCTATGTTTACAGTGAATTTTGACGAGGTGTTTTTTTTTTGTTTTTTTTTAACCGTTCTTTAATAGGCGCGAGAAAAATTTCTCGGTCTCAATCATGGCAATACCGTCACGTTATGGAGTACGGCGACGATTTTGGTACCTTGAATCTTGCCAAAGAAGTTTCACTTCTGACACGTATTCTCGGCACACACGCTTTTTAAGTCTTGATCAATGATCATGTCACGAAACCAAAATAAGCATTTTAATTAGTAGTCATAGTCACAAATAAATAATCAATATAAATTTCTTATCTATAATACCCGAGTGAAAATAAACTCAAGTAATTTACCGCTCTACCCATGAAGAATATAGAACCATAGAACTTATGCTCTGATTTCTTGACCTTTGGCATTTAAATAATATCTTAAATAATTATTTTTATCAGATTAATAAAACTTAAAAATAAATGTATACAATACAACCACATTATCTACAAGTATAAGATTATGAATGTTACTAAAAATATTTTATTGTTAAACACATCGAATCACGAATGGGTAAATTTTATCGTTATGTCTTTTATTGTACGTATCTAACTGAATTTAAATCAGTGACCAATGTAAGTGATAAACACTACACTATACAATTATAACGCCAAACGCCTCAACCACAGCCTCAACGCTTCAAACTTCAAACGAAATGAAACGATATGATTGGTTCTACACATGGTTGGTACAAACACATTTCTCGCTACAGATCCCCACACATTATTGGTGAAAAGCACCCTTAGAAGCTGGGTTTCAACACTTGCTGATACTGATAATGTCCCTAATATAGTATTACAAACTTTTTGACGTTATTACACATTTTCATACATAATTTGTAAACTGACAGAAAAGCTAAACAAAACATAAGCGATTGTATAGCCGGCTATCAAACTCGTTCCTTATTTTAATTGAAAGTACATATTATTATTATAACTAAGCGAATGAAATTTAGCACATAATAATTGTTCTATGTACGTATAATGTGTTTCTTAGGTTTTTATCAATGCCTTAATGTTGTTTATCTTGCTGGTAATTAGCAATTATCTTTATCTTAATAAGAACATGTTATTAATAACTCAGAATATCAATAACAATAATTAAACATCATCTTGTGTAAAAAGCCATTCAATGTACCTAATACAATATGTACTTTTGCCGATTGTGTCTCATACAAAATCCCATATAACTTTATCACTCATACAATTTTGCCATACCCAACATAGACACTCATACAAATGTGAATACAAGATCCAACCAAAACTTACCGAAACTGTAAACACGTGCCGGCAACTGTAACAACTCTTTTAAACCCACTAGACCACTTGAACCACGCCACTTCGCAACCACATAAACAACAGTATAATAAACTAAACTATGTATAATAATTAAGAAAAAAAGCATACACGCGTATCAAAGGCGAACAAGCTACGATCAAACTGAACGCTCACTGGGTTATCATACGAAGCTGCGAATTATGTACCAGCTTGTTATTGTTATGATAATGCTTATTATGTTTGAAATAGTGGCGCGATAGTGTCTCTATCGTGCAATAAGCAATCTATACATATAAAAAGTATTACATTATCTGTGGATATAATAAACTTAGTTAAGTCAAAACTGTACATTGAATTTTATTTTAAAAGAATACTTCGGGCGTGATCTATTAGATACCGAAGCCAAAAATATAGTTTTTAGAATTTTTGTCTGTATGTTTGTCCGGGCTAAACTCAAAAAGTACTACATGGATTTACTGGCGTAGAGATAGCTTGAGACGTAAGGCAGGACATAGGATAGGTTTTATCCCGGAAATCCCACGGGAACGGGAACTATGCGGGTTTTTCTTTACTACGCGGGCGAAGCCGCTGACGGAAAGCTACTAACTACTAAGAAATATAACTTTAGCTTTTATCTGGGTAGTAATAACAAAAGAGGCGCAACGATCGTGTGTCGCGCGTCTCGTTCGTAAGATAATGAATATTATTACCGCCTTCCTAGAATCAGTTTAATGGTTTATTTGCTCGTGTGCAATTGAATTACTTAATTAGTATTAAATGCACCTAGTGTTGGAGATTCAAGGTGAAGTGGCGCTGCTGTTTTATGTAATATAGTCATGGATTAATAAAGTCTAGTCCGTTACGTAGACAATGGACATAAATACAAATTATTTTTCACAGGACATAGAGTTTGAAAATCAGATTGATGATAATAATATACAAGGAGGAATTTGAAATGATAGCAGGATTCAAACAAAATTCAAAAGAAAGTTCAAATTTTTGATTCCTTCACAGAGATTTTTTGAATTGGGGCCTAATTATTGTAACGTTACTGAGTTGAGAGAAAGAAAGAAAATACACTTATTTGTACCGTTAGTAGCGCATAGTGCTTACTGCTCGATCAATGCTCATAAACATCTCCAATTAGATGGAGAAATCGGTTAGCTATTATGCAGATTTATGAATTTATAACTTTTCAAGAAATATTTTCACGTCATATATAAAATAAGATTATAATCAACACCTACATTCATCTGACGAACAGCGCGCTGTTCACAACAATAAAAATGCCAGTTTACTCTTCAAATATTGCCTTAAAACTTTTTGTCGTTCACTAATCACTACACACTTTAAAAATTAAGGCTAGCAAATTATTTATTACAATTTTCATTCACCAACCTATTCTATTCATACGCATTCAATAAGCACACTTAAACTGATCCTACTTTCTTCCTAAGGGCTCCACTACTCTCATTCCATAATCCACTTAAGCCGATATAGGCCGGCGGATCAAAGCAATCGGAACCTCGCGACCCGCTAATTGGTTATAATTGTTGAGCACACGCGCCCGCGCAGGCTTAATGAGTTAACAGCTGCCATAATAAGATATGCGATTTTGGCATTTATACATATTGACCATAAGATTAAAATACACGTGACTGTATCATCATTAGTAGAAAATAATGTTTACGTCATAGGATTTACCGTAAACAATTTAGCACTGTGACGTTCAACTTCTTTTTGTAGAGTAATTTTAATAGACGCGCTGCTAATAAATGCTAAATGAAATTGAATATGAAATTGAAGCATCAACTACCTAATAATTAAGTTATTATAAAGTACTGCACTAATGATGGATGGAAATTGACTTTTTATGATAATTTAATTTAAAAAGCAAAATTAAAGTAGGTAATAAAACGTGGTAATTGTACAATAAAGCGATATTTTACGTCGATACATTTTGCACAAATAATAGGAGACGGCAATAACAAGTGGTATATTGCCAATTTATTCCCACAGTTTAAGCTCGAAAACGAGCCGAGTGTAATGAGCGTTCATGCCGTAATTAATATAAACGTTCTGTTTCTCAAAGCGAACTAAACTATCTGATAGCCGGGTCGGGCGAACATTCCCATATTTTCCCTAAGGGCATTAGGATATGAATTCGTGACATCGCACCAGAACACGGGCCGACCCATTATGGAGTGCAGCCAATAGAACTGTCCGACCACTTATTAATGACCACGAGACAATGATGCTAATGCTATTAATGCTATTAAGTGCTCCTCGCTCACATTTGCCAGCGCTCAGCTTAAATAGCTGCTCGATTGCATATGCTCAGTATTAACGACGTTCAGTGCATGTTTATGTCGTATATGGAATATATAATTTATCCGCAGTAAACGCGTAATGACTTGGCAGTTTTATGACGTAAATTATTTAGTATTATCAAATGTCAAGAGCGCTAACTGTAAAGTTAATGAGCGATTTCGTGAGCGATTACACATCTAATTCTGTGACATAACGATCGATTAGAGTATTTATGTCCTCTCTAGCGGATCCGTGATCCGTCCATAGGTTATATTGTTCCCACGGTATATTAATGACTAGGCAAAAGTTTAGCAGAAACGCGCCTTTTATGTTCGATCGGCTATTATCCGGCTCATTTGCGGCGAAAGACAAACGGCGGATCGGAGGCAAGCACAAATTTCGCCGATATAATCGTCCCGGTAAGACAATGGTTATCGTTGGAGCGATACCGCCGCAGATAGTGAGCCTCGATGTCTGATGGATGCGGCACGCTCGCGCGATACCATCTCCATCGTGACGCCGGGGCCCGGACGCCGCCCCAGCCTCGTGTGCACCAATTATTATTATTCAATATCTATGCACTCGACCGATACGACTTCTAGTTCGTATTTGCCTCAAATTTGACTTGATTTAATTATCTACGATCGGGCACACGATACAACCGTAATTGAATTATAGTTCGGTCGATTTATTACTGAATAGATAGCTCACGGAGATAAAAGGACCATCGAATGTTGATCGATAAATGCAGTAGTTATCTAAGAAACACAGAAGTTGAATGGGGGTTCTGTTATCTAACCGTCCGTTATTCGGGTCAACGTTTGATACATTTCCGATGTATTTCGTTATCGGTATTAGAAATATGAACTGTTTCCTTTAATTAGCTTCCAACTATAATATTGCAAAACTAATGAATGAAGTTGTTGGCGCCTCGCAAACTTATAACGATCATAAACCGATGACCTCATAAGGAGCTGTAAACATAGTATTCAATTAAGCGATGGAAGATTTCTAAATAACTCACATTTAATCGGTGGAGCTGTTGATGGGAAGATCATTCAGGTCGCTGAGCCACCTGGAACAAAAAACGGTATATTAATGTGATAATAATAAGTGTGGTGTAGTGTAGCCTCGTATGGTACCGTGCAAAAAGTTGTGAGCAGTAGCTCGCATGTCGCGTTCCGCAGGTGGCATGCGTGCGCGGGGACAGAGATGTGAAGATTATCCGTGCTATCGGCTACCGAGATCTCGCACGATTCCTACGTTTCGTTACGTTGTATCCTCCTCGCGCAGTTTTAAAAAACTGCAATAACACGGCCACGATAAATGGGACATGCCCTCATCTCGAACATAATGTGAACAGCGGTAATGCTAATTCAATAGCGTAATATCTCGGTATCTCGATGTAGCCCGCGGTCGATCCGAACGATAGTCTACGATTCTGCCGATATGGTTTTATTCGTGATTTATTTCGGCCGCTCCCATATAAGCAGTGTACGGTAACAATGGCCTGCAACTTGGATTTACGACAATCGATTTGGTAGCGATAAAAGATCTAACTAAGATCCTGAAAATAATGTGCACGCTAATCGTTATTTTATATCGATAATTTTAGATGAATAATGCATATTATTACATTTAATCTGGAACCCACTTTAAACGGCCAGATTTCGTTCAAACTTTGTAGATTTATTGAGGACCGATGACAATACACTAATTTGATAAAATTTTCTATTTTTTAGTTCGGTTTTCTATAAAAAGCGTGTTTTTTAGTTTTTTTAAACTATTATTATTACTTACACAATGCGAGTAGAATTTAATTTCAACTGACTGTTAATTTGCACTGAACGATTCCACCATGTATCTGTGTAGTATCTGTTTGTGAAATAAATCTCAATGCAACAAACAACAATCGGTCGACAATGTTCATATTTTAGAAAAATACATTCAAAACTGTCAACGAAAAAAACCCAAATCATAAACTAAATTTAAACTGTGCAATTGATAAGCGTTATCAATGTTTACACTATCTATATCTCGTTTGTATTAAATTCGCATAGCAATTTAACCTAACCACTTCGAAATGATCTGACCGGTTGTTATAAATTTGTTTGTACATTCAGCAGTTCTTCAACAATTTTTCATTGAGCATGTCATGAAATAACGTGTGCCGAGTAAGCTAGAAACGTACCTATCGTACATTGTACAAATATTATAAACGCGAAAGTTTTTAAGCATGTATGACATATGAATATGAACGTCTGTTACTCTTTCACGCAAAATCAGCTGATCGGACCTGTATCACATTTATATTAGCACATAGTCCTTTTACGCAGGCACCTACCATGCGAGTGAAGCAGCAGTCTCTAGCTAGTATGTATAATCTTGGAGAGCGTACGTGTAGTGTTATCACGATAAGATCCCTGATAGCCACTGACTCATGGTGACAGGAAGTCTGCTTGAGACTGGTCGGCCACACGCGAGTACGATTTAACATCAAGTATCAACACTTGGCTGGATTGCATTTGATGATCAAATCAAATGCAAATGCTCAGATTAGATCTAATCTGAGTAGACGATTGGTAGGGACTTGTCAATCGTAAGCCGTAACGGGGGTAATATTCGAAACAGATGAAAGAACTTATTTATGACTAGCTGTGCCCTGCGGTATTACCTGTTGGTCTTAGGCAGGCGCTAGACATGTGATCAAATACGCAAATACCTACAAAGTCGCGAAGTGTGGCACTGACATTTGCCTATTTGTTCAAAGTTTGAACACATATTTGAAGTTTGCCGAGTCGAGTCGGTTTTTCTGCGAACATCAAAGTAATCAAACTTCAAAGTTGCTTCAAAGTTTGTGCGCCCTGCCACACTTGTTGCAATGCTTAGTAACGCGCGCGCCGCTGACCGTAGCAGTTGTGTGTGTATATTTTGAGTGTCATAATGGAGTGGAGTAATGATGTAGTTATCGAATTTCTTCGGCTACTTGAAGCGGAACCCTCCATATGGGATCCAAAAAACAAAGACCACAAAAACCGTAACGTTGTAAACGACGCATGGGTCCGAATAAAAAATAATTTATCTATTATAATATATATAATAATTACATTTTGATGTAATTACATTTTGATGTAAAGAATGAAACCAAAAATTGAACGCAATCAAATAAAACAGATTGACGGCGTCCACAAAATCGTCTTCCGATCTATCAGCCATCTTTGCAATAACTGTGCCGTAAAACATTTGAAAACAAGTCTAGTAGGCATATTTGTAATCGTGTTTGCGTCAAAGTTTTCACTTCAAAGTTTGGTCAAATGTTTGCTCAAACTTTGAAGCCAATGTGTAGCGCCAGCCTTAGCGTGATGATATATAGCCTTCCTCGATAAATGGGCTATCTAACACCGAAAGAATTTTTCAAATCGGACCAGTTACCAGTAGTTGCTGAGATTAGCCTGTTCAAACAAACAACCAACAAACAAACAAACTCTTCAACTTTATAATATTAGTATAGATTGAGTCTGACCGTCGGTTGTGCTCTTTTAGTGACAGATTGTTTATTTTTATTTGTATCTGACCCTGTGTTGCACAATAAAGAACTTTTGATTTGATTAAGCTGCTGCCATCTCGGCCTAGAGACTATTTTTTTAACAGTCATTATTCTAATCCAAGCGTATACAAATCCAACAGAGCAAAACATTAAACCAATCTTAAACCAATTTATCAACCTTTTCTTAAATTTGCTCTTGCTTATTTTTATTAGCATTTCTCCATCAGTTTAATTATCTGAATATAAATTTTTCAGCGTTTTGGACATCGAAAGAGCAAGTTCATCATGATAATAATAAGTAATGTTATTAATCATACTTATTAACATTATTTTAATAATAGGAATGACAACATCACCAGATAATAAGATTCTCTGGAATAACAATACTATCGTTTCCACTATAAAGTCATTTTAAAATATAAGATAATCAAAACCAGCATAAACTAATATCTATAGATCATTATGAAAACGTGTTTATAATAATTAATTGAATCACTATAATTATTAATAATTTTATCAAGTATTGACTATTATAATTCAACTTAATGTATCCGAATATAAAAAAGAAAGCAAGTCAACTCATAATTTCCATATTTTATGAGCGCGTTTATATGAATATGAGCAAACAAAAGTGCAATTAGCATAAATTTCTTCACACTGAAGCAACTCATTATATGGCGCCGCTTCCGAATTCTTTAGATATATCGATTCGACGCTAAAACGCCGTTAATCTTCAAATATTTTGTCATTTACAAGCATATGGGATGTTAATTTATTATTATTAAAGACTTAAATATATCGCTATTCGAGTCGCTTGTAAATTTCTAGAAAAAGATGCTTTTCATAGAAAGAAAGAGAGAACTTTTTATAGATGTCTATTTGCTGTTGCTTTACAAATGAAATATTCTACTTTATATTCAAATTTCTATTATTGTACTCTAAAGTTTATAAAAAGTTACTATATGTATACCCATCATACCTACTTTAGTAGCACTTAAATACAGTCCACAAGACACGATCGATCGATCGAAAAATCAATAAGGAAACAGTAAAATCAGATCCCGCTGTTTTATATCCACTCACTGCATTTAAAGGAATTTGTTTATCGAAAGTAAAGAGGAAAGCGCAGTTTGCATGCAAATTAATATCCAGTATCCAGCACTAAAGCATTATAACGGGTTATGACGTCATTTCTCCTATTCAACCCTTCACCGCTGTGACTTATTGAATGTATCACGCTGTGCATACTTGCATGACATTCTATGAAATTATTTGTACGTTTCATGGGAGAATCTGTATTTATTGAATAATACAGGAATTGATCATACGGTATCCATGCTTCTAAAATGTATGCTTTATAGTGTAGTTATATTACAACGTACGATTGGATATGAAAATAAAGGAAACTTTGGTATTCAATTTGCGAGAATAATCAATTCACAAAAACACTACACGTACCGAGTTAACTACCACACGATTAAACAACAGAACAACAATAATCTGATTTATTGCTACATCTACTACTAATAAAACAATAAATTTATATTAATGTCTTTATTAATGCAATAGTCAATTATTAGATAAAATGCGCGCACAACATGTACTACAATGAAATAATATACAAACTATCAAGTATAAACTGAAGCTAGCGTTAGCTTGACGCATATTAGATCCGCTTAATACAATTTCATGCAAATTTCAATGAGCGCTTATCTCACACGAATTAAAATAAACTTCGTGACCGACGAGGTGTTAGCGAAGCAATACTTGTTTATTTGATTCACCCGGTAATTTTATATGTGACTGGGGTATGTTGTGCCCGACCTATGCCACTTTCGGGTTAAATGTATTGCCCGTAAGAGATTTAACAGCGCTCCGTGTAAGCGTAACATTAAATAATGTTTAGTATTTGTTTTATGTCTTGTATCAGTACCTATTCAGAAGTGAAATTCAGGGTTTGCAGATTACTTTAATTAATTTATATTTACTTTAATTAAATGAACAAAGGGTCTTATTTATTGATTATCATCATTTATTAATGACATTGTTTAGTATAATTTCATACAGAAAATTGTCTTAAATTAAAAGAACTGAAAAAGATGGTGATTTCAAACTTTTATCTCTAGTCACATATTACACAATCTACGTCCTAAACAATAATTGCATTACCTATAGCAACTTGCGTAAATCTTCGGCCACTACATCTCAAGATCTCTGTTCACCAAACAACATAATCAAATTATACTAAATCAAGTGATACATGTCTGTAAATCCGTAACAAGTTACACATAGCTTAGCAGCTACCGGTACTGCACATATAGAAGGTACTCGGGAAATTTTGAACCCTAGTGCTTAAACATTAAGATCGTATTTTGACCTATAAATAGGTTTACATATTTTTTAAACATTAAGATCGTATTTTGACCTATAAATAGGTTTAGAGTATGCTTCTTGGAAGTATTTTATTGAGTATTACCTATATTGTAATTAATTTTATTATATTATTTATTCCTAGAAACAATTATCTTCTTGTTTGCAATTTTACAAGTGAAATAGATAAAACACGCCATTTTTCAATAGGAATCGCACAACCACATCCTTTGGTAATCGCATCGCAGGATGTGGTTTGGTCCATTGAATTAAATAGTTAAACAAGTTTAAAAACTCAAAAAATCATCATCAATCAACTTTTAAGATTGTACAATAGTCTTTCAATAACGAATCACAAATGCGTACACCAAATGGACCACCATAGCCATATAATTCAAAATCAATTAGACCGCACAGGTCCGGTAGAAATCTCAATGTAATGAGATATAGAAATATCACTGTAATTCCGCATATCCTGCAAAGATGCGCACGCGTGGGAAACTACAGGTTACTTACTTGTAAACAGATTTCTGATATACGTTGTGGTCTCCTCTATGAAGTAATGAAATTACTAACAGATATATAGATACAAATTTTTATTAATTTGATAAATGATATTGAGTATTTTATGCGAGCATAACACTTTTACTGAATAGATGGTAAGGCATGGGGTAAGAAAGTATCCTGCGTTGTTAAAGTTGCTATGAAGCGATTAAAAATTATCATGAATTATTCATACTATGCCAAAAATGAAAGTACAGAACAAATAATACACATAGCAGTAGAAAACATAAACACATAACCAATTTACCGTGCGGTCACTGTATCAAACATTCTACAGTACAAGAAATATATTGGTCATATTTCATACACCGTTGAAACATTAAATTACAAAATTCATTATAGCACACGACACACTTTCACTGTACACACCAATTTAACAGTATTAAGAATAGACAATAAATAACGAAGACGTGTTGCCATTAATTACGTTATCGGCCCTATGATTTACCATTTGATTTACACACGTTTCCATTCAATGTATGCTGGTAATGTTTATTATATATTATTAGGCACAATTAACAAAGATAATTACTTTCCAAACAACTATCAGACGCTTTATACTTAAAGTTTAAACGCGTCAATACATAACATGTAAATAACTCTTAGATATTAAGACATATTTTTGTGGAGGTTGTAACCGTAAATTCGAATCAGTCGTTAACATACACTGGACAATAGCAGAATCCAGAGTGGGTAAGAAGAAATAGAAAAATGTATGTGTGATTTCTACCTATAACCCGAAACACAAACAAACAAACCGTGATTACGATTCGAGCAATACTCGCAACAATTTTAATCTTGCAGTACATGCCAAAGAGAGAAGAAAGTGGGCATATAACACTACCCCAAAATTTCCTCGCGGGTTGACACGGGATAAAAACAAAATAAGATATAGGCACTCAAAAATAACGCAGCTCTCTGTTGGCGTCATAGTTTTTCAAATCAGTCCACAACTTTCGGAGTATAAACACAAAACCTCCTCTTAATAATATTAGTGTAGATAATATTGGATATATGTATAATATTGCGTATCGCACGCGTCATCCAATGCACAGGCTCTCGACCGGGACGAATCGATTTGAGTCGGACCGTGGCACTGTTGATGGTTATGATAAAACTAACATAATATCTCTTGTGTTATTGCTATACTTCAATTAACTTTTCTTTAGAATTTGACCACATATGTATAAGCCTAATTTCTAGAGTGTTAGTCCAGGAGTATATAAAAGGAAGAGTCTGTCTAACTTAAAACGGACTTCTACATCGCATCAGTAGGTTGCTTATTAACACATGGAGACCAATACCGATAACTCCAAATACTATTGGCACTTTAACTCTTAAACGAAACCTTTCCCCGAATCAAAACCATCATTATTACCCATGAAATTAACGCCTTACGCAACGGACAAGACAGTACCATCTCCCGTAGAACTGTACCAGTTAAAACGAAGCGATCTCGAGATAAACAACAACTACAGATGTTTATTATTAATAATGCGTATTTCTCAAGCCGTATCCTTCGCAAATAGCGCTTCAGTATTGCTCATGGCTCATTTGTTTCGCGTAATTACATTTCGAAACACGGCGATACCGAATAACATGTAATGTAACGTGACAGAGATCCAGATAACTGCAGCAATTAGATAATATCTTTACGCTTGGATTTTGTGTTACGAACGTCGCATTATTGTTTCCAATTCGGATATTATATTATGAAATAGATCGTGTCGTTTATTGATCGAATATTGACAAAATCAACTGATACAAAGCATCATAATACAGTGAAACCTGGTTAAGTGAGACATCAAGGGACCGGCAATGTCGTTTCACTTATAGAGGTATTCCACTTACCCAGTGTCTCAGATATACAGGTATAAATAAATATCTGTCTCATTTACAGAGGGTTCCAATAATAATTTGACATTTTTAAAATAAACATCTTTATGATAGTAAAGCGAAACTAAAACTGAAGGTAATTGAAGCTCAAAATTTGTATTTACGTACTTGGAATTACGTGTGGAATTTATGGGTAGAATAAGAATGAGTAAATAAACAATGTTATCTCAGTTACAGAGGTTTATGCATATAAAATTTACTCGCTGTCTCAGTTATAGAGGTAACTATGATGATAAATCGAAAGAACAAATTCCAGATATAGAGGTTTACCTCGTCCCACTAACAGAGGTAATTCAGTGCCAAAGTGTTGGGACCTCGGCCTCAGTATGAGTTCTATTTATGGAGGTTTCCCACTTATCCAGGTCCCACTTAACCAAGTTTCACTGTAGTAGGGGAGGCCAAGAGGGGATTTTGGGATTTACTCGAGCGCGTCAGATTACTATAAGGGACGGTACCTTAGCTATTCATTAGTACCTCTAGTCAATATGAGCAGTTATGGTTGGTGGGTGCGCTCAGGGGCCCCGCTGGAAAATTTGAATAATCCATAATTCCCTAAGGTTGAGCTCGAATCGTCAGATTAGCGAAATGGGGACTTCTTATATTGTAATTAACCCCCCCATATATTAATCTGACGCGCTCGAATAATATTACTTTAATTTTTTACCCTTTCTTCATAGCGATTAAATCGCCACTTAAATCGTCAGATTAACGTATACTTTTTTTCAGTGACGTCCTGGAGCATGCAAAATATCAATATCTAACGCGCTTGAGTATATCCAAGCCAATTTTTTTCTTTTTTAAATTAAAAAAAAATCAAAAAAACCCTTCCCCACCGCTAAAAGTGAAAACATTATAGGACCTTTTTTTCTCGCTATGGTCTAATCTACCAATTCTAATAGGTTCCCGTGACGCTCGAGTAAATCCACATTTAGCATCCTGGGCTCCCCTACTATAATATCATAATGTTGAAGACAAAGAAGTTATAGTAATTTTAAATTCGCTTCAAGTATGCGGTCGAATTAATTCACTAATTAACATATTTGAATGAATAAATTATCCATAGACGATTTATTTTTTTGCTCACCTAACTTAATTTATGTAATTTAAACAAGCGATACTTACATTTATATCAGAGAAACTCGGTGCGTGCATTCGGGTAGATTGAGAATGAAATATCTGCAACAAAAAACGTTACGATTAAAACCATAACTTATTGCCTCTAGTAAGAGTAACGCTAATAAACATAACCTACAAACAAAATCAACTAAACATTCCCACATTAACACCTTCAAATTTACCACAATGAAAGTCACTACAACCGCAGAAATTAAGTATTCTAGTACCTAATGCACTACAACCACATCAAACATTTCACCACGTCGAACAATCGTCTAATCAATGAACCTTCAAAATCCCAAACATTCGAGCGAGATCAAGAAACTCTTAAATAGTGTGTCGCCGATAAAAAGCCACTCCATTATTTATGCACGTCCTTCAAGCGGTGAACGGCCTACCGCAAGTTGAGACGAAAGCTTAATTGTGAACCACGAGGTTTTACGAGTGCTATACGACCGTGTTCTGAGATGAACAAGTTTGAGACAAATGATTTGTAGATAGAAAGCATTCAATTCAATACGGTATGTTATAAAGACTTGTTTCTTGAGCAAAGTGTAAATAGAGTATTTTACTGATTAAATTCTTCGATATGTATTGGCTGAAAAGAAGCTGTGAAAGCACTGGCCTATTGGTCTTTGAATAAAGAAATATTCTATTATATTGTTTATCCGCAATCTATGCATCTATTTTTATTAAAATTGTAATTGTATAACTTTCAAAGAACGCGTATCAAAAACCTCACAAACATTACAATTTAAGCGAAACCTTACAGCCTAACTAACAGCCAACACGCACACTAACATCCCAATTACGCATCCAAGAAATTGTGTCATTAAAACACACATAACAGACATTTCCCGCCATTATCACACAAGTTGCGAGTTGTAAATCTAGTCCCGTGTAACTATTTCTCTATATTTCATTACGGCAATAAAGATCAGGCGATATCTTCATTACTGGGCGTAGGATGCCGAGATAATTACGAAGCTCGCAACCGACGGACGGACGGTGAAATTAATTTCACAGAGAATGCAAGTAAAGCATTGATGTATCGGTATGACTGCATCGACACAACTGCTAACGATAAACGTAAAGCCATCATTATCTTCATGCTTGAATGCAAAAATTTTATCTATCAAATTTTAAAGCGATAGGTGCTTGCGTTAAAATTTCCTTTAGACGTCCATTTACTTGACACTTCAGGTATCCAAATTGTAAGTCAAAGAATAACTCTTCGCATTAAAATCATAATTCTTCATGATTAAATACAATCGTATAACCATCACCACAACACTAAAATAACCGCGTTATCTATTTCTGAGAAGTGAACAAAAAAATTGAATAACGGAAAGACCGTTGCGAAGAACATTTTGTCACTGATAAACGCGAACGAAAATATTGTAAAGCTGAATTAAATATAGATTTTGTTTCACATTCTAGCGGTGCTGATAATAATATTAATGAGAGAAGAGAAATTAGTGATAAGGTTTTTGCGGTAAATCGAGATCCTGTCCTACCCCAAACTTAAGAATGCTTGATTGAAAAAAGCTAAGGTTGGCACAATACAATAATGCTAGACATAAAAAAGACTAACAGGCCTAAACATAAGAATAAACAAACCCAATTAAATGAAGCAAAAGGCAAAAACACTTAACTGTTCTGCAATAATAAAAATATACCTGTCACTGGTGTGATATGTCGATGATACTAATGCATTATTTAGAGAGACACATACTATCAGTGCCTCTTTAAATTTTGTGAAAGTCACGACGCGTTTTAAAGACCACATTGTTGCAAGAACAATAAATACCATTTGAAGAACCAACACTGACCGAGTCTCGAGTAATTTGGGACGATTACACGATGCTGTTGGCATATCTATTCTATATTGGAAATAAAATCACAGTAATTTCACCGTATTGCGAGCCGTGTTTTGTGTAATAACACGTTGCTATTGTCTATTCGAGAAGGATGCATCTGCAAAAAATTTTTCACGTTAGAATTGTTTTAATTGACCTATCACATCAACTATTTCTTAATTCATTGATAATCTTATGATGGAACAATAAATTGTATCCAATATGTGAATATTGACTGGTGAAATATGCAAAAGGGCACATAGTTTAGAAGAAAGATAATTGCGCGCAAAACCTTTCGGCACAATAAAAGATTCATTAATACTCATACCAAAATTAAAAACACACACTGTTTACATTAGAAAGTCAAGTGAAAGACCGTGCACAACCGATAGCATATGTTCAATAGATCATTAACGGAAAATGAGACAATATTGTCCGGCTGTTGCTATCATCCCGAGGCTATTAATCATTGGTGCGTTCGTACCAGCGTAAAACACTGAGATTCCATACTGTTACATCACGTATTTTGTTCTCAGCACACAAATATTCCATAAAAGCTCCTACCTACATTATTATAAAATGTATTTCTGGAAAGACGAAAGTTTTTAATGATTGTGTTCGTGGATTTATTCACATTAATGTTCACATACATTGACAGATGTATTAATAGCTACAGCCACTGTTAAAAATGTATAAATTAGATATATTTTAGCTTTTAATGAGATTCCTATCATCCTTTTGTGGCCTACTTACGCAGCAACATTTCTAGCATTGAGGAAATTTATGATAATATAAATTGTATAAAACTAATTCCCACAGACGACAGCAAAACTAGACCAAGAAACAGTTTATCTATTCTCTCACCGACTAGCTTCAACTTTTGATTAATACAACATAAAAATATCGATGAAAGGAACCGGTATAGTGATACAGCTATCAAAATTGGCAATGAATATGTTCATGAATAATTTTAAGACGGGTACGAGATTATAATATAGCTTCGTAAAACGTTAATGCAAATTGATTCAAATCTCGTATCTTTAAAGTTATTAGCGAATATTTGTGGACTAGGAATTAAATACATTTTTAAATCATCAGTCTTCCTTAACATCGTTTTTAATTTATTTATTGGACATATTTCGTTGCTTATTTAATACTAGCTTTCCGCCCGCGGCTTCGCCCGTGTTTTCAGAGAAAAACCCGTTCCCGTAGGATTTCCGGGATAAAACCTATCCTATGTCCTTTCTCGGGTATCAAAATATATCTATACCAAATTTCATGCAAATTGGTTCAGTAGTTCAGGCGTGATTGAGTAACAGACAGACAGACAGAGTTACTTTCGCATTTATAATATTAGTATGGATTATGCATTCATGAACTTGTTTCATGAGCTAAAATATATAACGCTGTGAACGCAGAATAATTTGTTCCGTAATTTGCACACAATCTTACTAAGGACACGGTAAATTTATTACACCCTTTTAAATGTTATTTACATACACGTTTGGCTCAAAGACAGACAAGGCGTGTCGTTTTCTATACGTCAGCTCCTCTGATTGATGCACGGCATTGTATTGAAACGTCAATATTGCGATACAATCTGACAGTCGTTAGGGCAATTTCTTAAGCTACATCGCTGATTTACGTGGGGTCCGAATTAGATATGCAGTTATGCTGATCTGATACACTTTATCCCTTCAAGCTACCGCATTCAGAAAAAACAAATATGAATAGCAGTCTATTATAGCACACTTAACACATGCGCGAGATGAACGGCAGATAACGAAATGGTAGGTTGTAGACCTTTAAACGGAACAGACAAGCATTGATCAAGATATATATTTGAAGACGATAAGCTAATACAAATTCGTGATCCATCAATAAAAAACTTCGGAGGGTGTAAAAACGGTCGCAGGCGCATATACTTTCGAATAAAGGCTCGTTACGCGCGGAACCTCGGGTGATGGATGACCATAGACAACGGACGGTATTACAACAGCATTGCTCGGCAATTTTAATTTCAATTGAAAAGGGCGAAGGCTTAGATTCAGTCTCCGTGCTTTATGCTCAGGTCCGTCGAGTCCATCTGGCATTCTAGTGATTGACAAGTGCGGGTTGATAGTATCGCCTGTCATAAATAACACCGCCACCGCTAGTTAGTGCACATTCATCGGAACAAATATATCGCGCACTTAAGACGTGAAGGGTTCGTAAACTATGATCTATTGTTTGTGATATATGATAAAGAATTGGGTTTAGTGTTCGTTCGACATTTTTATTACCGCTACTGGAGTGTTTAAATCAAAGTTACGAACGTGCAGTAAATCTCTCTCGATAACGCGTTATCTTTGGTAATAAATTTTAAATATCATGCGCAATATTGAATGATGACAAATTAATAGCCATGCTTGAGGTGAATACGGATGTATCACAGCCCTGACTACATGCTTCCACCGTAAATAATGTTAAGTCTTGTCTAAAACGAATGTCGTGGATAGTTGCTTTATGAACCCGAGTCTATTTAAACATTTCCTAGAAAATCCACTTCATTTATTTAATCAAACTAGTCTTGCATCGTTACAAGTTAAATAAATATGGCCGTGGCAGTAGAAAGTATCAGATGCATATCTAGTATGCATGCAGCAATTAATAATTATAAATGTATGTTACATATTATGCAAAATAAGTAATTAGAATCAGTTACTAGCCAGTTACATAATATCTCGATGGTTACATATTATATTTAAAGTAATGTAAGATATACCAGACAACTTGTTTTTCTTTTATATAATTATGGAATTGATATAAATTCAATTAACAGAAAATTTTACATATCGTGCGTGCACCTTTGATATTTAAACCACATTATTATACACAGAAAGGGAACCTGTTACAACATTACAGTAAAGTACATTATCATCGAATCTCGAATCAATAAATCACCATTACTTCAAGACATTAGAAAATAAACGACATCGAAGCGACAACGACATATCGTGTCCACTAAATTTTACAACAAACGACAGCAATAAGGAACTCCGCCACATGCATCCATCTCACGTCAAATAGAGTAAAAACCATGCATCATATGTATACGAGCCGCCAATAAATCACATAACGCTATCGAAGCTATGATATTAAAGAGGCTATCGTAAAACATTTACATAATTCAGAACGAATGAGAGATAAATGGTGGATAAAAGGTAGAATATCGGACTGGCATAAATCATCGGAACGGCGCCGAGTGAAACGAATCGAAATAAGTAATTATAACGGCGATCGGAATCGATACGTATGAACTGTGAGCAAATATTATTTTTACATTCCGTGCACAGATGTGTTAGAATGTTAGATCGTGACCAAATGACCGGAACAGTTTCGAGACACTCGCGTGAGTGTAGCGTGTCTGTCATTTTCGTTGCGAGATTTGATATCGCGTTCCGTTACCCAACAACTTTGTCTCTTATACCATTTATTTTAATAGGAATAATATCATGAACATTATAAGATTTAAGTATAGCATTCGCTTGCTGTGTTTTAGGATTACAGTTAGACTTTTGCGTTGTATTTAACACGCCACAATGGGAATATATTTGTGGTCCTTCAGTAAAATTTAAATAACAATATCAAAATATAACAAGCTTTCAAAATCTACATCACAATTGTATTCATCCCAGACTTAATATTGTAAATGTCAAGGACCTCAATTCAAATTCAAATGATCACTTTATTAAACCACTTGCACATCGCCATCGATGATACGTGGATAAAGGATGACATCAACTGATAACTGGAGCTAAGAGCAGAAAGAACAGATGTCTTTGCCGGATGTTACTCATACACGCACAAAACCATCGTTATGCGAGTGCGAATTAAGAGAGACGTATTTATAATTGAAGATTTCCTGCTGTGTGGACCGGTTAAATCAATACAATTTATGAACAATTACTGTTCGATATGATATGCATAATAATAGAGTGACCCACTTCCAAGCTGTTATTTTATATTGATTTGAAAACGATATCTACTTTACGACACTTCTGTATGTAATTGCCTCGTCAATAATAATGAATAATTGATATAAAGAAACCCATTTTTTCCATCCAACTCGATTTATGCTAATAAGTACGATTGGCGGCTATGAAACCTATATTATTGTTTTCTTCCACTGTAAACATTATAGATAATTTGCATTTACGTAAAAGCTAGATCTATAAACACAACATGACGAATTAGACACAAGGATCTGGAAAAATCCTGAGATACCATCTCATACATCTAAATTTAAAGTCACCAACAAGGGGACGAAAATTATCCTAACAGGATAAAGCACAAGCTAAATGAAAGAATGCAACAAAGGGCACATAAAGATCACAAATCAGAATCACATTAAGTGGGCGAATGGATAGATGAAAGCACCAGATGGGCACATGTGTAGTCACGTTATACCTATTAAAGGGACTAGTGGTGGAATACAACCCGCTTACCAAGTGATAATGAACGAGCTTAATTAAAAACGTGTTAATTTATTGTATGCTGCTATTAATTAATTTGCTGTTTAACACGAACGTATTCGGACTGAAGTGGCTGGGCTATAAAATTGTATAATCACTGATAATCACGCAGCATCGGCGGCATATTATGCAATTTTTGAATTTAACCACACGAATAGACCGAAGGAATGTACCTGCTATATTATGTTTCTTATGTAATAGTAAACATATTTTTTTTCATCGCAAACCTAACTCTGCATTATAAAGATCATATTCATTATCTTACTCTCAGAATTTAAACACGCTTTGACTGCATAAATTAGAAAATAGACAAGACCATTTAGAAATTATTAACCAGCACAAATGAACTGCCAACTGAATATAGAAATAACTTACAATTTTGGCCAAAATGTAGTTTGCTAATTATTCATTCTGTCTTACTAAATTTGTTGTCTAATAAGCTTAAGTTTATGTGATAGGCCTATTGCTATTGAGTCATGAGGATTAGAGTTTAAGGTAAAAGCGAATTTGAGTCAAAAGATTTAAGATCTAGTTTAAAGTAGTGTACCCCAATTCGCACATTATCACGCCGGCTAGATCATCATATCTCATTAAGGAGTCACCCGCGTGGGCGCCACGGGGCACCCAATGTCTTCTAATTTACTGCTCTCGATTCAACTTCATGTGCAACAGTATGTTTACTACAATATTTTGTGGTGATTCCAAAATAAAACTTCTTATTGCATATTAAGTTACTTTGTATTTTTGGGGTTATAATTTTGTAAATGATTTTCAAATAACTTCCTGATGACCTGTTGATGATGTTGAGCGGAAAAGGATGCAATGATAATGATGCAATTACGCACGGGCAAGAGTTTTACTTTTTTCATACAATTATTGTAAAGTGAAGCATTTTTTTTTTTAAACATTTTTGAAAGAAAAACATTCATACAATACTGTATTACGTAAATTAGCCATTAAAATTTTCTATTATGAAAACTTTCTTATTTTCTACGCACTTTTTCGTCACTACAATAATGAGCATGAGCAGTTCCAAAAATTCTTAATTACCTTTGCTCTACGCACCATCTTATTATCCTCATACGAAAAACAGTACTAGATATACTTTCTAGTAGACGCTAGATCAGTTATTTTAATGAAAGTAGCGTATTTTATAGACACGAAAGCTTAATTGCGTAAAACCCGAATCTCTAAACATAATGTGCCGTTATTCGTATAAAAATAAGATAAACACGCGAGCAGCATGCGGATTCGTAATTCGGTTGTCGCCGGGTCATTGTTAATGAACAATGCTTTATTCTCGCGGTGTTCGCATAGTTTCCACAGCTCTATCATTTGGGACATCGCGATTCTCACTTTTAGGAGTCACCGTTTGAACAGCAGTGGTGTATTTTCTGGATCGTACTCCGTTTCGGCCGCTTTTTAACCGACTTCCAAAAAGGATACTAAAGATAACGTTTCATGTATAGGTATTTTAAGCTTCTTGATAATTTTAAATTTTAATAAGATCTTTTGAACAGGGAATATGCCGATAAAGTCTACTTTGTTTTATATCTTCATTTGTTCACCTTTGCAGTGTCATGTGATAATATATTTATCAATTGTAAATATTAGATTTTTTTTATGTTTTTCTTATCATAGATATTATGTTTTTAAATTGTATGGAACTTATTAGCAGTTGGGCTGTGTCAATTATTTTAACTACGGGTTATTTTTGTATGTACAAACGTATGTGGACAAAAATATAAAATATAGGTAAAGACTCTGGTAACAACTAAGAACGGACCAGACTCATTATATTTTGTCATAAAGATAGCATGCGAAAATTATGACATTGTCTAACGACTATAAAAGGAACAACGGCATAATTATAAGCTACCGACCGCGGAGCTAGTTAGCTATAAATTATAATATCTTATTATATATTACTTTGAGAATTCTGAAGAATATTATAAGAACGAAAAGCCATATTATTTTAAATTAATAATCCTGGTAAAACACATTATTGAAACTGAAAGTTTTTGCGCGTGCGCGGATACTTTTATGACATAACCGCCTACTTTGCGGCAACAAGTTGAAAACTTTTTGCAACGAGTATCGAAGTTTACATTAAATATTGAATAAAAAATACAGATCATATTTAATAACATAAATATGATCATTCTTAACATACCATAATATAAAATAATAAACCAAACAAACTTACATATTCCGTTCCGGTAGCAGCAATAAATGTCAATAGCAACTACAACTATGGTTCATTATTCACTAAAGTCAACAGTCAACACACGACACTTTAAAAACACCAGTGCAACAACACGACCACCGCCCACGGTGTCTGAACGAGGAATGGTCTCTTGATGGCGAGGACGGAGGAACCCAAAGACAAGAGGGTGAAAGGTGCGCGGGGGGCTAATCTTGTGGGCGGAGCCTCGCAGGTGTATCAAGAATATATGCTCAAGATATTGGAACACGCCTCACTGTCACGTGTTATGCAAAATATTGTCCAATTCATACGCTGTTAATTGTTATTCGGCGCGCCATTAATTTTACGTTTTGACGGTTCAAATTTATAGCTGAGCGCCGATGATGGCCGATAAGCCCCATATGACAGGCTAATCAAGTTATATGAGCGTCTCTCATCTGCTTATCTTGATGCGGGGTGTAAGTGCTTAGCATAATGACAAAAAAAAAACAGACGAGTCGTAAAAACTATGGCTTCGTAGATAACGTATCGCGTTTTTTGTTTATAACCGACTTTATTGCTTTCGAAGATTTCTTATTTTTATATACCGACAGTGATATTATGTTTACACAATTGCATATATTCGGTTCGTCATGTGATATCTTATCTCGAGGTACATTATAATTGAGAAGTAATAATTTCCAAAGCTCCACATTCCCTTATCGACAATAAAGTGGTGTGGAATGTTTATAAACATTGAAAATAATACTTGTATCCTGTTATTTTATCGTGGTGTATTTTAAGAGAAGAGCTATTTATTTACATTCGCAGCTGATAGTGCTGGTCTAGCGATGCTAAAAACAATTTAATTAATATCTTCAGTTGTTTACTTTATAATAGTAACATTTAACTACTTCATGCTATAAATAATAAACAAATAATCTCTTGTTTTTACCTACGAATCTGTTGTTTTCCATAGTTTTGTACATTAAAATAATTCCTGTACAAATAGTATGTACCTACATCGTCCGCCTTCATAGGTATATCATTGTACTCGAGCTCTACAAAAGACGTTATACATTAAACGAATCCTTCCAAGTTCCAAACAATAACACTTCAAGTCTGAAATGATTAGCTGCTTGAGGAATGTCCGTCGTGTCGCTATAAATCCACAATTCGTGTTGCCGGAGAGGCGTTATTAAGATGTCAACAAGAGTAATGCACCGGCTGATATTCAACGAAATATTACGTGCAGTTTCGTTCTGTAACTAGTTACAGTTTTTAACGCTTTTATTAGCTACGTCTGTGTGTTTATAATTTTTATGAAAACCGATTTTTAGACTCGATTTTGACCCGCTTCAAATGGACAGATTTAAGTCAAACTTTACTAAATTAAAACTTATCAAAGATCAGTGACAATACAGAAATTTCATGAGTTTAAGCGTATTTTCCTGTTTTGTAAAACAATATTAATTTTTATCTCTTAAGGATAAATGAAGTGACGGTTGTTATCTATACATAAGTTTTAACTAAACTGTGACGATATTCACGCCGTCAAGTTTCGCTTTAATAGGGCAAAAAATTATCTGTATTTTTTGTGTAGTTGATTACTGAGTGTCAGCTCTCGCTTCAAGGAGGAAGATATTGAAACGTTTGAAAACCGCAGATAAGATAACTTTCACTTCAACATTGATTTACTATCACGCCAATTTGTTGTATACATTTTTACTGAGAACTGAGATCACACTCAAGATTCCACTTATTTGATATCAATCTGGGTTTGTTCTCATTTCATCTTTCAGAGTAGATCGGCACTATACTTATTGTCAAATGTATGTAAACTAGCCCGGTGTTAATTCCAAAAGCAGGATAGAAGCAGAATAGAATTGATGCACAATCGCAAACCACTAACCAAGCAAGGTAATCTTAACAATAACATCCATATTACATAAGTCACACCACGAGTTGCGAGCACAATTCCGATGTAATTTATGAACGCTATAGTCGATGGGACTATAATTTATTCTTAAAATTTCGCCCGAAGCTATTGGACAAGAAACGCAACACGCGTTTATGTGTTAATTACTAAATTAAGATATTTCGATATATCTCCACGTGACACATAAACTTTGAATCACTCTCGCTGATAATGCGTTATCGAAGTCTTATTATAACGTCCGGTTCATTTGTTCTAATATATCAATAAACGAATTCTTGATTAGGTTTTTACTTCATTGAGTAATTTTGTTTCTTCCATTCATTTCATATGATATACAGAAACAAATACAATTAAAGAACTCCTTACATAACCATTTGCAGTGAAATAACTTTTCACTCGAAGATACAATTTCTTAGATATAAGTTTAAAACGAAATACAAGAATCTAAGTAGCAATTAAAACAAGTGCAGTTAAAATTGGACACACTTTGACAAAAATTAGGTCACAATTGTACCAAGAAGTCTATAAATTTCACACACATTTCTTCCAACATAATATACCATACTAACCATAACATAGTTCTGTGATACTCACAATCAACTACACCACTAATCAAATTTACCTAACAACGATACTCACGAAATCTGTCCTGCATCTTAATAACACGGATCCCTCCGATCGTGACGTCCCAAAAGCGGCTAACATTTAGTTTCTATGACACATTAGATAAATGAGATTAACTCGACGACATTTCTCATTAGAGGCGGTATTTAGCAAAATCAGTTTCGCGTTGTACTTAAACCAGAACGTATGAAAGGTTGTGTGTAAACATCGTGAAAGGTTGCATGTTTGATCCGACGATCTGACGACGTAAATTGGAGATAACGCTCGCTGGATTTATGCGATGTCAAAACTATTTATATATTAATTAATTGCTTGGGATTTGTACTTCTATTGAATAGAGGAAGAGATGAAATAATTGCTTTTAGATTGGGCTGATCACAATTGCCTCCAGGTAAACAATTAAGAATGCACTGTTCAAAACCTAAAATTGACATAATATCTATGTCGTCCTGTTGATAATCGATGTTTATGTCCTGATTAATGCACTAAAATAAAACCCATAGGTAATACAATCGATATTCAGGTTACGCCATAAATACATGACAGACTTATAGTTATCGTCTACAATATGAATGTATATTTCATAGCAATGTCTTTACATTTATAACCACCGGATATCACCATAATAGCGACCTTAAAATATTGATTCTATCACGCCGCAGCTACCAGGCACACATAACCGACCCGAACATAAATTGAATACAACAATAATTCAAAAGGTAGACTGAGCTAGCTTTCTATTGCACACGGGAGTGATATCATGCGACGTCGTTTATAATTCAACAACAATAAACAGATAGTTAATTGCGATGCTGTCACGGGCGCAGTATATGGTAATGAGGCGCAGGGATCCCGGCTGCACGGCCAATATCTCTTGACGGTGAAAGGTAAGGCGCGGTGCAGGTGACGAGCGGAAAGCTAGAACAAAGTGCGGGCAGAGCCTAATCATGCCAAATCCTTGAGCCCTGACAACCTTAAAATTAGTGGGTTTTGTATCCGTATTTGATTAGGATAATAACTGTTAAAATTTTGGAATTGTGCGTACGTGCGTATATTTATTCGTCTATTCGTGCAGCACCTATGTAATAAATTAGAGTAATCAGCCTAGTCAATTACACCAGGTCCTTCACTACCTACCAGTACCTACCTACCAGTATATGTTTTTCACCCTCTTACATATTTCTTTACAATCCTAGGCACAAAAAAGAAATTCGTTGAATATCTAAGAATGTTGCTAGTCTTATTGCGGATTCCTTTGCAATAACTAGCGTAGGCAGAATTGGTTCACTCCCACTGAGAATGGGAGTTTATTAGATTATTATTTAACGCCTACTTTCCATTTATCAAATGACTATCACTTACAGATTTGATTTGAGAAAAAGTTCCGACCATACCCTTTATTTTATCTGAACTTTTTTAAAACACCATTTCAATTTAAAAATAATAATTCCCACACATTAATTGCACTGCTTAGAGTACATTCGGATAGTGTCCATGGCATAGCATAGTAACATCTGCAATAATCTAAATTACATAATGGGTGGAATTTTAATGGATATCAAAAACGAGGGACAAATACTTTAAATAAGATACATAAGCTTTTAAAATTTATTCGCAGAATTTTCAACGCAGGTGTCCATTTATAGACATTGCTTTATAGTTTATAATTACCAGGTATTAAAATTAAATTATCTGCGTACAAATTAATATTCAAATGCATTACATTGGTTACATAAAATGAAGTTATAGATGCGATAATTACTATTGACGACTATCTGACTTAAAAGCTTAGTTTTACGATTGTGAACATGTCCTTAAACACAGACAAAGATTTGTTTATTTATATATATTGCTTTGAAAACTTTTTAGACCAAATCAAATTCTAGTAGAATTCAATTTATACAACTCAAAGAGAGTATCACTTGACACATACGTAATACAATATCATTACTGTTATCTACCATATATTATTCTGATATCAGCTACACTGTCATATAAAAACTCCCTGTTCCTACATCTACTATATCCAAATCCAAACAGACCTTCACCAAAAGCGACATCGCCCATACACCACACCACGGTATTTGCTTAGCCCATAGCCCGTGTCTGCGATAGGCACTACATGCGCTTTCAGCTACGCCCCACAATCTGAGTTGACACCAATAGCTTTTATCACCACCAATCTCGTCTGTGAAAGTCCGAGTCGCACGCGATACGACGGATTTGGGCATTAATCTCCTGTTAAGGTAGCATTCGGATCTGGGCGGTCGCGACCCGGCAGCCGCTGCCCCGCAGCCGCGACCGTGGTCGCGAGGCACCGCTTCGTAGGGAATTGTATGCGATAGTGTCCGACGCAAGCGACCGAGCGGCGCGGCCGAGGGGCGTGGCCAGCTCGCGACTTTGGCAGCGCCGCCGGACCGCTCCGGGAGCAGTACGGTCGCGCTGCCGGCGACGTTTACCGATGAAAACGACGAGTTTTTAGTTGAATTAATTGCTAAAAATCCACCACTTTACTCAAAACCTATAAGGATAATGTTATGATATAATGAATCGATTTTATTCCTCTTTGATGATAGTAAGACCAACATTATTTGATCGTACTCTTCTTCGTCCTCTATCAGTCTCTTCACGAGTTCTCGCTTTCGTATATTTGACTATTATTTTGACTGAGTGCTGTTTGACTACTGCGCGTGGCAGTCGCTGCCCGGGTCGCGGACGCTGTTATCCGTAAGCTTCTGGCAGCGCCGCACAGCAGCGACACTGCAGGGCCGCGGCTGCCAGGTCGCGACCGCCCAGATCCGAATGCTACCTTTAGTGGGATTTCGTTTAATAAGGCGCTTGACGCTGGTGGTGTACGCGACTTTTTAGGTAAAGCAATTAATGCTTAATGAGGTGGTAAATTTTCCTGACGGGCTGCTGTTTGCTTTAATCTACGAAAAAAATTAAAAATATCTATTAGGTCTATAGGGATAATAAACCCAGAAGAAATTGAGAATATACCAATAATAATTGCATTTGATTTCGACAGACATGGTATTGGAGGAAATTTTGAGCTGTGCTAGTTTATATACGCGAACATAAAACGTGAAAATTTCTTGTTGAAATTCAAGAGCATGCTTTTACAGTTGGCATCTATACAAGAATTCAATAAACACTCTAATCAAACAGAATATTTGATCTCCCTGAGAAATATAAAGAGCACACCGTAATAGTAAAAGTTCCAACCAACTGATCAAGCCACACTTTAATATCAAGTATCTAAATCGCGAGAAAGAGCACCACGATTTACCCGCTTGTTAGATATAATACCAACATTTATTTATTCCAGCCGTCAAATGCAATTACACTATTAATTCTGACGTAAAGCTTGGCCAATAACATAAACCTAAATCGGCATCGATTCCATCTTTCAAAATCTCAGTCCGGTCACGTACAATTCGAATCTATACTAATATTATAAAGCTGGAGAGTTTGTTTGTTTGTTTGAACGCGCTAATCTCAGGAACTACTGGACCGATTTGAAAAATTATTTCAGTTTTAGATAGCCCATTCATCGAGGAAGGCTATAGGCTATATATCATCACGCTAAGATCAACAGGAAGGGAGCCACGCGGGTGAAACCGCGGAGCGCAGCTAGTTTTATATAAAGCGATGTATGCGATTTACTAATAATCCACATAAATAACTGGGTATTTGGCACGGCAATGCTTAGAGCGCTGTAATGATGCAGAAATAGAGTTTACGGTCTAATTAAGCGAATACTTGCCGGGGCTATACCATTGTAAATGTCATTTCGCACTTGCGGAAAGTACTGTTCAATTCCCACGAGGCGACATCACTGGCCATTATTTTAATTACATAACCGTTTGATAGAATCGTTTTTGAAGAAATCTAGTTATACAAAACTGTTTTTGAAATACAACATAAACAATAAACATGTCGTTTATAATTGAGTATTTGAATAAAAAAAAATTATTGATTTTTTTTATGTATTTTGAAACTTTATTATTAATAATATTGATATTTAATGCAAATAACTTACAAAAAAAATTTTTCCGTTAATTATAAGCAATTAAAAATTGATGAAATTTAAGTTAGAATCACGTGACTAAAAACGTGCCATGACTGGTCACCACAGTTGTGACGTCATAATGTTATAGCTATTATTAACTGCAGTACATAGCGTTTACATACGATTTGTTAGTTGGTTCCGAATTAGTTAGTTAGTTACGAATAATATTCTTGATGTTGATATATTTATGATCACCGATTTTTGTCAGGAGTTGCCTTTGTAGTATTCGTACATAATGGTACAAAACGATAACTTTTGAGGTTCGCCATTTTTAATATAAATTTAAATAATAATAATTAACAATTAATATAATTAATATGTAATTTAATAATGACAACAGAATTAAATAGAGCAAAACACTGTATTTATTATTAACACGCTTTTATTAGAATCACTGTATGTTTGTATGTAACCGACTCCTTTCGAAGTTTCGACTCGATTTTGACCCCTTTGAACACTTATCAAGGTCCGATGACAATACAATAATATCATAAATTTATCCTGATAAGGATCGCCAGGATCAGCTTAAAACATATGTTTGTATGTAACCAATTCTCCTTTCGATTCGATTTAGACCCACTATAAACCGACGGATTTAATTTAAATTTTGTATACTTATAAAAACCCGGTAACAATACAATAATTTCATGAATTTATCTTTTTATCCTGTTTAGTTTTTCAAACTATATTTAATTTTCTATCAACTGCAATGAGTGAAAACTAACATTATGACGTCACACGCGCTCGTGTGACGCTTCGGGAGTTGTCGGCGTGTCTTCGGTACTGGATTCAAAGACTAATTTTTATTTTGAAATAACTTTTGAATTATTGCAAAAAAAATAAAAATAAAAACAGTTTTGTTATAAAACTAATATATAATCTTTCCATTTATCACAAAAAAAAAATTAATTCAAATACTCAATTATCAATAACTGAAAATATAGGTTATGTTTAGGCTACAAATAGGATATAAAATCGAATTATTTGAATTTATTTCAAATAGTATATAGAATAAGAAGAAGAACAAAACTAAAACTGTGTTACAAGAAGAAGTTAACGATTTTTTTGTCTTTTAAGTTTCTTAATGTTACGTAAATATGCAAACTGAGAAAAGTTCAATTAAATCTCCCATCGGCTTAACGTCATAAAACACAACCGCAATAATACATTAAATTACTTGTTAATGTTACGATTTCCTCCAATAAACAAAGCAATAAAAGACCTCCAGCTATAGAGATGAGCATTGGCAGTAAAATAAAGGGATTGCATGAGTTAGTGTATACACTAGTCACATTTATTTACTTTCGCATCAAGCGCCGCGGGGCTACTAAGCTGCACCTACCTATAAACCTATATAAGTAATAGTAGATATATGCGAGCTAACTGCACACGTAAGAATGTGGAAATCAAGTGCCTAAGTAATATAAATTCGAGCCTATAAAGTACCATATTAATATTGTTGCTGCTTGCTGGTGACTCATGAGTTGAAGCTTAGAAGTGAAAGAGATAATTTCACCGAAGGGACATGTAATATGGAAGTTCTAAGGACAATTTATAGAGTTGAATTATATGAGGAATGTATATTTAAAGAAATGTTACGCTTCCTAGTCTTAATATGAATGGATAAGTTTATAAAAGACAGAATGCAACTTTAAGTAACTAACATTTCTTAATTGTAGAGAAAACCAATAATACAATTGCTTTAATAATGTGGAATAATTTGGAATGGCATTCGCGTCCACGTATTGAGCTTTGCTGAAACGAAATTCTTGTTCAAGAACATTAAATAGAACACTATCGATTAGTCTAATCTTATACAACCTACACTCACAAAAAATCGTAAAGTAATTATTGCACTAATTAACAAAAGAAGATAGGTTAATGGGCTACAACCTGCGTGTAGCATATAAATTTCAAAAGGGACTTCCATTGCATAATTTAAATTAGTCGTGGTCTAGTAGAGCCTGCAACGAGTAGCCATGTAGTGCACGATAAGCGCGTGCAAAATAATTCGTACCTGCGATCAGTTACACAGCCTCGAGGCTGCAATTCCTGAAACAACGGCCCAGTGGAATCCTGATAAACTGGGATTTACGTTACCCACTCCGCCGCCGCCATATCAATAACATAAATACTACTAACTGATTTGAGACCTGAGAACTCGAGTGTGTTGATATGTTAATGAAGAAGTAAGATGTGGCTGGACGATACGGGCATTATTTAATACGCGGACACTAACGCTAATAGAGCAACAAAACATTGCTTTATCTTACGAAGAACACATATTAATTAGCATAGCTGCAAATAACTGCAAACTTTCTCTGGTCGACACCTTTTGGATGAACATAAATTGACGCTATCGCAGAGTACTCTGAATATTCATTGCCCACATAAATTTCGTCAAAACATTCAACAGAGCATTGACAATTTACAAGAAACCCAGATAGGAATCCACGATAGATAAGCATAAAAGCAAAAGGTCGTTAATAGATAGATTTGCAATATTTCAGACCGATGAGCGCAATATCTTAAGGGTAGACAATAAAAGCCAAGCGCATCGAGACAAATGTTATTGAAGTTTTCAATGCAAATTATCTCGCAATGTGCAAAACAGAACGGCGTCCAATTTCACGGCCACTAAATAAAATTAACATCGCACTGACAAAATAACAAAGCGATCTTAATAATTCGCGCGCAACGAGCGACGACTCTCTCGAGAGGGCATTAATCATACGGCACCTATGAGCACGTTGTGTTGCCGTTTAATAAAATATGAGCGTCGAAATCAATTTAGTTAATATGCAATAATTGGCAACACCATCCATGGCCTAGATCTGGCACCGTGTAATCTCAAAAGGGCGAAACAGCGATAACTACCAATTTGAGGTGCAGAAAATTCATGCCCTATTCCAATGCAAGTAATAAGCGAGACGCTTTATTCTAAAGATGATAGTGTAATTTATAACATGCAGTTGAGGTAATATTAAATTGTTTTCGCTATTTTATTAATATTACAGAAAATGTATAGGGAAGAACTTAGATTTAGATCGTTTTTTAGAGCTATATCTAATGATTATGTGCCTATATTTAATCAAGAAAATACCATTAATATATAAGTCATTGGTGCATTTAAAAAAATACTAATTATGTCCTATTAATTCATTATTTATTAAATCAAATTCAAAAAATTATGTCATGAAAGCAGTAACAAGCAGCTACGTATCTTTTAAATTGTGGAATCAAATTATGATCCTATGACGAACCATTCGCTATGTATACATAATATTAAATCTTACATGTATACGGATGATTTGCCAATATGTGGAAAATTCACAAAACCAAGTGGCAATTATTGTCAAACAGGGCACGGTCCGTCCCGGTCGACGCGGACGCTTCGATAAAATAAATTCAAAGTAAATGGCAATAATATAACGGGAGGTGTGCACGGATAAGCCGGCGCAGGCACCTTGAGGATCGTTAGGACGCCGCGAGATGATCGATAATAATGGTAATTTCACCCCTACACGTGTACGATCGCGATCCTACACCCGCCCTATTAGTACGTGCGAAACTCGCTCGGGACGGCTCGAAGGATCGACGCTCCGCGCTAGTTATGTCCACCACGATCTGGTGCTATTTGGTTTGAGGATAGAAAAAACAATAACAATTGCAGTCCAGCGATCGGCAAGTCGCATCGAACAGTCTCAAACTATTGTTTGCTGATTAATCGAGCTGGTAACATAATGATTTTTCCTGCACACACATTCATTAGAAATAAATTGTTATTAGAAAGGAATTTTATATGTTATAAATACTACCATACATATTATATAGTTGAGTTGCAAAAATATGAGAGGGTAGTAGCTTAACTTAACTACTGTGTTATATTTCTTCTATATTCTGAAAATATCCAAATTTCTATTCAAGAGTGTCAAAAGTTATAGACTGAATACAGCCTAGCAACACATCAAATAGCTAACAAACAAACAAGCACCCGAACCACAAATCCATCTCGTTACAATAGAATCACGTCCGAGCTCCAAATCGACAAACTCGCGCGCGTGTTATAGCGAGCAGAGGGCAGACATTGAGCGGCAGAGACGCGTGTATTTATGTGACGGCCAGCCACCCGGGCGTCGCATACTGGCAACACAATATCACAATACGGGCATAGATTTATGCTCGGGCGCATCGCGTTCTCGCACACGGAAATCCCATAGTTATTTACCGTTTGGAAGTTAAGTGCGGCAGATTTATCGGCGGTGTGGCCGCGCCTGGCGACGATCTTGTTTCCCCGCCAGTTTGAAATATACGAAGCCCATTATGATCTGAGCCTCACCAGCTCTCTGGAAAGTGTGTTAGCATAATTGTGGTGCAGATGCTGGAGATTATTCTTAGGTCTGCTACGTTCGCTGTTGGTATAACAACAAAAGAATATGAATAAGAAGATCAGATTTGGACAAATGACAAATAAAGATGCTTAAGGTATGTTAGCTTTTTTAACAAAACCTTTTTACCACATATTCTGACTAGTATAAAACATTGTACATATTTCAAAATGAAAGACTGCACCCCTGGTACGCAAAATATATTGACTTAATTTTGATCTAACTTTTTCAAATTTTGTCAGAACACATCAGGTAACATCTAGTACAAATTCGACTATATATTACGTGTGGCAACCCTATTACGTGCGCTGTTATAATGGCGTGTGAAATTATACGCGGTCATTTGTCAAGAGGCGCTACACAACGGTGATTAATTTCATTAGGCCGTTCTTAATCAAACGCGAATGTGATACCTCGTATATTGAGTGCTAAGTAATAGTTTACTCGGATAGATTGTTTTCGTTGCAAATTGAAAATAGCGATCAATAATTGTTTTGTAAATTATTATAGGTAACAGCCAAGTTGGCCAGTTTTGTTGAAGCTTTAAAATTATGCTAAAAGACAAAATTAAATAAACAAAAATTATCACATATGGATGACAGAATGTTGACGATTTTGAAACAAATGTAGTAGCAACCCTAAACCATCGAGAAAATATCTTCTATTTCGTGCTACTATAACCCTTTAACATTACTTTCATAAGCACAAGAAAAGAGCACAACCCCGTCATCCACAATCTCATAAGCCGAGCTCATAGATCAACCTAATGTAGTCACAGTTATAGTATTATATTATCTATGGTCATAGCGTAGTACTCGGGCTCAATTGTTGAGATTGGCATAATGACACCTGCCCCGACACCACGCAGCTAACATATGACGACATTAGTGCGACACGCTTGACGCATATCCAATTATATTTGTTTACGCCTGTAAAATATGAGAATTGTATGAATGAAAAGACATAGAAGCGGGGAAACAGCTCAATTGATGAATGAGATACCGTTTTATGTAATCAGTAACTTTGGAAATTTTGGCGAAATAGGGTAAAAAGTCGTACATCAGTCACTATTGTGTATAGTGCGTAAATATTTTGGTAAGTACTTGGTACTTGAGGCTCCATTTATACCTCCATACTTCGTGCATGAAAAATAAGGGTTCAGAATAGAAAAACTATGACTTTTTACTAAACTACTACTAATTTACTAAATAAATATTATTTGGATAATGGCGTAAGTTACCATGGATCATGGCGTCCTATTTATCTATCTATTCCTTCATCCGTTTACCTTCTATCTATAAAGGCCTTCTATCCCAGATTCAACGCACCCATCAAAAGACCACAAGGAAGATTGGATACGGTGATAGATGATGGTTTTCATTTATCCGCAGAAGTTGGAAGGGTTCGAGAAAACAATCAAACAAGATACATCCCTCCAATAGCCCAATCAGCTGAAACAAATTGCTATCATTTATCTTAACCAAGCGCTGGGCCTCTGGGACCATCATTTTTAAATAGAATTGCAGTTTGGACCTAACACAGTCGTGCTAATTTTGATCATGATTCATACAAAAACATGTATTAGATTAGAATAGATATTGATAAATGATAACATTGAATGATGCAAAAAATGTGAAAAAAGTTCAACTTGTTTTGAAGAACATAACGTTATGCAGCCAAGATATAAAATGATACATTCGTGTTTTTTAGTGATATACTAAAAATATTATACTTTCTGGATTGAATAATAAAGATTACACTAATACAACAAGTGGATTTGTGTTCTTATACGACATGATGATCGTACTTTAAACTTGGACGATTGCAATAAAATTAATTTTTCTCATCAAACGGACACGAAGCGTAGGCGTTATAGACAACGGAATATCCAAACGTCTGAACATTTATAAATCCAGACAGGATAAAAGTATTAAAATCTAAAATCAATAAACAATCTTGATTAACACGTTCGAACGTATTAGCTAAATTAATTATATGTCTTATTTACATAAAACGATGTATTGACCAATCTATCGTCATAAATTTATCTAGCTGTCTCAAATATGTTGACAAAATATAGTGGACGACGTCTGCCCGCCTAGAGATGATAATTAAGTAACAACTGATACTGATTAGACCTCCCAGGAATAATTATAATTGAGTTTTATCTATAGTCGTTGACCGTTGCATTCATTAGTAAGTAGGTATATGAAGTAAATAACAGTTCGATTTCATTTCAATTTTCAAGACGGGTAGGTAAGTACCTAGGTATAAGATGTGATGGAGGATTAAATTGACGATGTTCTAACAAAGATATAATATGATTATTCTATCAGTATGTTCTTCGTTCACTGATCGTTATGAATACTATTAAAGATAAGCTACGCTAATACTTGAAAATAGCGTTACCCCAGCTAAAACTTTGCAATCTTATTACTGGAAGTTATAGATATCAGAACTATAGATATACGCTATACAGGAATTATTATAGGCAATTACTTAAATCCATAAGCAAAAGCCTAAAGCCATCAATAATTGAGCAATCCATTTGTAAAACTTAAAGTTCTGACCGCGCTTAGACTTTCGGACCCAATTAATAAAGATCATTAATAATTATAACCGAACCCATAACTCTGTAAGCTTAAGACGTGATAATAATTTATAAGGTGCTAACGTTTAATTCGATGGCGCTGTATAATTAATTTGTTAAACGAGATTTGTTGGCGCCAAGGTGAAGTTATAAATTAGTTGCAAGTTTCCTTAAAAGGATGGCGCTTGGTTGTAGTTAATTATCCATTACGGTCTCTAATGAATTTTATTAATTACCTGTGACTTTGGTGAGATTTATTAATATTCTTTGAGTCGCCATTAATTCCTTGCAACAGTCGTGCGAACCACGGTTTAAAGACATTCAAATAGTAAGAGATATTAAACATTCATATTAAGTACTAGCGGTCCGCCCCAGCTTCGCCCGTGGTATATATTTACGTTTTCTCTACATAAGAACCATCCTCGTACTTCAAGGAATATAATAGAAAAGAATTATCGAAATCGGTTCAGCCGTTCACACGTGATGCCGTGACAACGCGAAACGGGTGCGGACCCGCCGCCTTTTTATAGCTCCCGCCGCGAAGCTTAGAGTATAAGTATTCTTTGCGCGAAGCGCGTCGAACGCGGCAACTGATACACAAAAATAATCCTTATGGCATGATTCTGTAATTCACGCGCGATGACTTATAGCATATTTTATGTATAACTTTGGTGTTTCTACACCGATTTACATGATTCTTTTACTATAACCTGCCCAGGAGTATGAAGAATAATTGTGCCAAATTTGGTTAAAATCCGTCGTGTAGTTTTTGTTTCTATAACGAATATACAGACAGACAGACAGACAGACAGACAAAAATTTTACTGATTGCATTTTTGGCATCAGTAGCGATCCCTTATCACCCCTTCATAGTTTTTTTTTAAATATATTTCATGTACAGAATTGACCTCTCTACAGATTTATTATAAGTATAGATGATATTCAAATATCACGTGTTCGTTAAGTAAATATTATGAGAACCTAATGTTATCACAACTTTTGTTTTTGAAAACTGATGTGCATGATAAATTTTATATGTTATATTTTGTTAATTGGACATAATATTATAACAAATTATAAATCGACCTGAATTATAAAAGCTACACTAACATAACCCAATAATTGTAGAAAAAATTGCAAATTAACACAAAGTAGGTACCTATTCCATAATTTATTGAATCAATCGAGACAACATTTGAAATATCACAGGAAAAAGTTTATGTAATATCTTTGCAACTTGAAATATTACTGTCATCGGAGAACTTTCCGCGCTTTCGAGAACACGGCCATGTTTGAGTTTCCACAACCGAATAATAGATGGCGCTAGTTGTATTTTAAGTCGCGCTATTGAAATGTTTTTCGTAAACCGTAAGTACACGCAAGTACTTGGCGAAATCATACTTACCTGGCGTAGGGGACACCGTGATCAGGAAGGCGGTTCCCCCAGAGCGAGGCCCCTCCATTGCACTGCGGCGGGGTTGACCTCTGCGATTATCCCTAATGTGGATAACTCGGACGCGTAATTTTTGGTAGTGGGGACTGCGTACGCGCCGTCCCCCCATATAAATACTGACAATGACAAAGATGGTCATTACTCATTACGATATCAATATAAGGATCAATATTATTCAAAATCGGTCATCGTACCCGAAATCAAGAGCGTTGGAGCAGCTTTCAAGATTCAGGTTACATATTTTACTGTAAGAAAAAAAGGTATGCAATAGATTCATTCTCTTATCAAGCCTACACATGGTCCTTTTAATATCTACAATCACTAATAATGTATTTTGTAAATATTAATTTTCGTAACAAATCCCAAACAAACGTGTAGATAATGTCCTCCCTGCCCTCCGTTGTAATATAAGAAGAGCTTGACGAATTTCATTCATTTATATTGGTCAAAAGAGCCCCTATAGAATGGACACTGGCAAATTAATGTTTAATGAAATAAAAAAAAACAAGTCACCTAAATTCTATTTTTAAAATTTGAAAAGGTTCATTAATTTAGGTCACATTTTTCTGCGTCATTGTATCCGCCTATATCATAAATTCATTGTGTTATTTAATTCACTCGTTTTAAAATATTACATCTCCGAGACCTATTAATATTAGCTATATAATTATAATCTCATTTAGTTGGATAATAAATAATGTAACTTGTTTATTTCAATACGCTATCTGCGATCGAGTTTTATTCAATAACCACTATTAATTATTGGAAGTCGTGTTTATTCATTCATATTTAAATGTATGGAAATTCAAGAAATATTTTATATTTTTGAGAAGAGTATTCCAATAATTATAAATGAATAATCTTTTACAAACAGATAGCTCAAATTTTCCGATACAAGTGTCTCTTCGATAAACAGTTATTTATAAAAATATAGATTCCCTCTATTGTGCTATTTATTTTGCTCACTGATCAAGAAAGATTAAAATTTTAACGTACATCCACACTCGGGGTCTTCCTCGCAAGCCTTCACAGGCTTCGGGGTAACTGTTCGGGGCGATATAACGTACATCCGTCTACTGGGTTTATTATTCCTTCAATCAATAGACCTAATAAAAATGTCTCTTTCATAATATTTTCTGTTTCTGGACCAAGATCTCCCTTTAATTTAAATATGTAAATTATTTTTATTACATCTAAGTATTTCTCGTTTCCAATACCAACTAGAACACACCACAATAATAATTTATTAAAGGTATATCCAGAACACAATTTGACGTACTTTCTTCACCCTTGCATTAAATCTCACATAACAGATGAATATCACTAGATACAAGATACAGGGGGTGTGTCGACCGGGCGGAGTCGTAGCCACAGTTCAAAACGTATAAACAATATTCATTTTCTATTACCCGTACGATTGTAAGTATAATTATGTATCAGTTACTCTGTATGGCAATTAATAATGTTTTTAATTAATTTTAATGGGTTTAGTAGTATCGAAATTGTTCCCAGATTTCAATATGCATTAATTTCTTTAATACGAAAGAAATAATTTGTGAGGTTAGTCAATATATCTAGATAAATACAGATAGTAGAATAGTATAAGGTATGATTCATTCCGGTTAGGATATAGGAAACATAATATGTATAATAATAAGTTAATGGAAGCTAGGAAAAGATATAGCGTACCTATCTATCTACGGTCTACGGTAGACTTTGAATTATTCATTATAACATCCATTCGTAAGTATACTATGTGTTTATCATATTATGTAAAAATGTATTGAGCTACAACAAATGATGAATCCACATCATTATTTACGGAACCCCATGCAGAAACTAGCAAACCGAATAGAGATATTCGCCACGATTTGATAGAGTTACCACGGCTGCCTCCATAATTCATAACCTTTAAGGTAAACAATGACACAAACACGGAAACTGCAACATCAAGCCTCCAACACACGGAGAATCAACGAGCCGAGATCGGGAATGAGGCTCACAAATGTCACGACTGGCGAACCTCTCAATTTCTAAAACAGAAAAGCATCGCCGCGATTGTACCAACGGCTACCGTTACATGCATCGTGGGTAACCATGGAAACTATACCCCTTTGTTTTTTATTTACATAACGTAAATGTGCAACAGTTCATGCTTTCGCAGTTAGATATACCGTATTCATAGACAAGCATCGTGGAGATATCATTTTCTAACTTCCTTTTAGAAACCAAAGTAGCAAGCAAGGAGTTTTAAATGCACATAAAGTGCCTAAAAGAGGGTGGGTATGGTAATCAAATTAGTGGTTCTTATGAAAAAACTACATAACATAAGCTGCATTTTTTGTAAGTTCTCTAAACTTTTAACAGAATATTATTCCAGAATATAATATAATCCGAATTCCATAATGCTATCATAAGCTTATTATCAGCTATTGGTCATAAGTTAGACAGATTTAATTTTTCACTTAACCCTAACAATTACCTACTACACTATTGATTAACGTTTTGTCATCTTAATTAACTCGAATATTTACGTCATACTGACGTAAAAGTATATAATAATTTAAATCATGCAGCACATGAGCTGCTTGCTTGCATTGCTCGACCTAATACTGTTATATTTTAATAATAGTTATTAAAACACGAAAAATTAAGTTAAGAATTTAAATTAATAAAATGTTGCTCAGAACTTCCAAATCTAGATGATCTATTGTTTCACAAAAATATAAATACCATTTATAATAAAATAAAAAACCTACAAAATACAAATGCACTACCTCTCTGCACTTCACAAAATACCAACATTCTATCTATCTATGAACTTTAGCTCACCATAAACTACATAAAAATTCAAACATGAAAACGCTAAAGGTGCAAAATAGCTGGAATATCCACCTACCAACCTACCTACCTACCGTCTAACTCTAGTATGTCTACTACCGTCCGCAACAAAATTCCTAGTACCTACAACAAAAAAAATCGGCGCTGCATGCGCGCGCGCATTATGCAGGCGTGCCGCACGATCTGTTCAATACGGTAGTGCCTGTTGGCTGTTCGGACTTCGGCATCTAGTGAGACATCTACTTGTCATGCGATCATGTCAAATGTGGGCCTGACTCATTGGTGAGTGGGCGGCTGTGGTCATTCTGTATTCTAATTCTTTATTAGCTGAATAGGTGTCATGTTATGTTATTCCCCTTGTTGGAAACTATTTGTTTAATAGGAAAAAATGTGTAGCACGCCTTTTTTTGCTTCTGAAATATTTTGATCATCGGATGATTACATACCTATTAGGAAAACGTGTGTAGGACGCGTTTTTGGTCGTGAAATGTTTTGATCATCGGATTATTACAAACATCTTTTGATACAAATATGTTACGCTAATCCATTATTTTGTATGATTGAGTGTGATAATTTCTTTTCAGTGGTACACACATTGGTTAAAGTTTATTGCAGCAAACTATACCATACAAATATATAAATAAAACTCACCGTTTGCACATATTATTATATTATTATAGAAGTCTGTAACCTGAAACAAATAAAATGCATGTTAATTAAACCATGTTACATTAAAAACAATCCCTATAGGAGGTAGTTTAAAATACCTTTAAAATATAATTTTAAGAAAGTCATCAGCATTTGATATAATTGAGATTTCAAAACTTAACGAAAAACTTCTTAGATCTTCCAAATCACTTACTAGTACACCGCTATAACTTTAATTAGCAGCTAAAACCATTATCTGAATTCCGTCTTCGTACTGCTGTTGCGAATAAGTACTTCGCTATCCAAGAAACCATAAAGATCTCAAGATATAGAGAGGTATCTAATATCACACACTTCCTTAACATAAAAGGAATAATATTTGTGTCCATCGTAAAGCATTTTATAAGCGAACACACAAGAAACAGTGTAATGTTTAAGAGGCAACTTCTATCTTCCTACAATTTATGTCCTTGTGGAAAATATATTTTGTAAGAGCGCGAGTCTCCATCTTGAGGTATCGTTTTACCTGTTAGATAGTATGAAATGTGTTTATCATATTATTAGAAACAATATTTCGTTATAAACAAATGATTATATTTACTTTATAACGACTAACAATTTATTACAATAAGTGAAAAATCACTTAACATATTTTTTTCTCGACGCTACACCAAAGTGTCAATAACATTATTTCATCCAGTTTCATTTTTATTTTTTCTCATTCACTGCCCGTTTTATTATAAAAAAATAATCATGACATAGTCAAGCAAATTGCACCCATAAAAAGCGGTATAAAACAAACAGATGTTATTTCGGAATTTCGATTGTTCAAGCGACATTCCTGCATATTATGCCAAAGCAATCAAATGCTCAATAAACTATTATGGATTTAAAGGCCAGATGCAATCAATGTTATATAGCCTAATAAAAATGATATTGGATCATTGTGCGTTGTTTATTTATGTTCCAAATTCTCATTGGACTTAACCCTTTATATTATTTAGGAATCCGATAGGGTATTTATTTCTGTGTGTTTCTTATTTTTAGTTATAACGCAGCCTATTATGTGTTTCGGGATAATTGCTGACATTTCAGTTATTCCACAAAATTAGATCACATCTACGCAGTTAAATATAATTCTATCAATGCTAAACTATGAATTACGATGTTTTCAAAGAATTAATTCACTCCTATTACCCACTATCAAACCCCAGCCATATTTTTTTAATTCCTACCCTGCCACCGTTATCCAAACTCATGCAAGTTTAAAGTGGCCAGCTACCGCGAGGGTCTCACGGCTCAATCCAATAAATATTGCTCGTATTAGCGCAGATATCTCGTAATAAGATACCCAACTGCGAATATACGAGCACGCCGCTGCGTGATAGAAAATATTACGCGTCGGTGTAAATGAAGCCGTATAAATATTGCTCTCGTGAAATGTAGTTAGAATTTGAATTGTGTTTGCGTTTCATTAGTTCGCTATTATTTACTTTTGCCAAGAGCATAGTACAGGATTGGGGGGTAGGTTATTTTCTTATATGGTTGTTTTCCCATAAATCAAGCAATAATATTATGTGAAAATAGATTTTAATCAAGTAAGTTTTAATTGACTAAATGTGCTGTGTGCACAAATGCTATAAGCAAAGACTTTTGTGCGGTATTTATTTGAGTATACTAAAGTAATACCATGCCCATGAAAGCAGAGGGTTTGTAAATTGAATAAAAAAAAAGTTCCACAAATTTCTATTTACGAAAGGCACAAACACAGCTATATACCCAGTAGGTAACAGGCCATAACAACTCCATTACTTTTAAATTCAACTCCCTAAACCATCTAGGACCTGTACAACACACAACACAAGTCAATTCATCAAGACCCTGTAAAATTGTTTGTTCTATTAGATTAGACCAAGAATCTGTACAACACACAACACAAGTCAAACCATCTGCATCAAGGCCCTGTAAAATTGTTCCATTATGTACAACCCACAACACAAGTCAACAGCTTACCGCCGCGAGACAAGCATAATTCTCTACTATCATGACGTGGACCATCATATTCCTATGACCATTAGCAGCTGGAGGCACGGTCACGCAGCCTGTACCGTTGCCACCGGAGGCTGTGGAGCGGACAATTTGTGAAACGATACAATAATCTACAGTCCACTATGTGGAACAGTAGTGACTGTAGGTCGGGAGTTCGCTAGTTTCAATCACCGATCATAGTTATTTCTGCGGACTCATCTAGAAATAAGCTTACTACCAGCTATTTCGTGTACATACCGAAACAACGAAGCTGATTAACAGCCATAAATAACAAAAACATACTTTTAGAATTTGGGTGTAGATACTTTTGATAACTAAGTTTTTGTTGCATAAAATCACATATGGAACAAATCCCGCCTGCACTCAAATTAAAATAAGTTCGCTAGCATTGCTACTGCCAAGAAGCTTATATCTAATACACTGGAGATTGCACTATGACCATTAACTTGTCACAAGAAAATATAACCTTGAATGACGTCAGTGTTGTTTTTTGTCTCTTTCTGTGGGTGACCACACTGGTTTATATATTCAGGATTATTCGAAATAAAAAAAACTAAAAATCATGGTCTATAAATAATAACGACATATATTTTTAACAGTATTTATATTATAATATTACTGGTCAACTTACATGAATAATTATCATCTTTATAGGTACATACCATTTTAATTGGTAGAGAATGATAGTTTTAAATAACGCTTGATAACTTTTGATCTCATACTACGATTTTTTAATTAAAATGAGTGCTACATACATTAAAACATCGTTTTGGTTACTCAAGCTTCAGTCTAAAACTTTTCAATATTCCAAAGGGAGAGTTGCATCGCTAGTGTTGATGTGTGGTTACGATATTACAGTTCTCAGAAATTCGTATGTCTTTCAGGAGCTGTACTTACGGTTACTAATGGTTTCATGGTGGTTAATTATAATATAATTAAAATTACTTTATCAGTTGAGACGCAGTAACAAGAATGTGGTAAATAAAAAGGTATAGCACTTTTCAAAAGGTATTTTTTTTCTGGACCGTTATCCTCAGGCTTAAAATGCAAACTGCATATTCTGGCATGTTGATAATTTTACCCTTGATAGGCACTATGGACAGCCATTTATTTCTTTTTATTTCATTTTTGGAAAGCTGAAATACGTAAAACAAAAAAATATTAGGTTAAAAAGTATAAATTTCAATGTAAAAAAGAACAAACCACAATATGTGAGTGCAATACCGATGTCGTGTGTTGTTTCATTACTAGTATAAAAAAATTTAAAATGGTGTTCTAAATGTTCATCATAATATTGTTTAGCAATATATTATCGTCGCTATCCGTAAAAACCCATCATCATGGTTACCTTACTTGTTAAATTTGTTTGTTGAAAACTTGTTGAAAAATGATGAAAGTATTAGGAAAAGAACTTATTTAACATGATTGCTTAGTAAAATGATGATAAATTTGACGATTTTTGCCATAAAAATGATTCTAAACTGGTAAATGCATGAGTATTGAGGAATATTGTAAATAACGTAAATATACACTTGCCTGTGAAATTATAGGCCAGAATTTGGTGTCCAAAAACTTCTGCAATTTTTCACAATGCAATACATTATTAATATTCGGAAAATATTTATTAAATACGCAACAATATTAACTTAAATATTCTTCTTCTTCTTCTTCTTCTTCTTCTTTTTCAAATGGCAACTCCCGATCCCAGTGAGGACGGATTCTGCCAATGTCAAGTTTTGAACGGATGGTCAGTTTAAGTTAATGCTTATGTTAAGCGTGCTCTGTGCTGAGGAAAAATCACGGTTGAGATGATTTACTTTTTATTTACTGAAAGACTTCTTACATGGAGCTGTATAACCTGACAAAGAACAAATATTAGTTATAGACAACACAACACATCACAAAAGCATAACATAAAATAGGTATAGGTAGTCAGTGGGAGTTCAAAATTTTAGATTGTTAAAATTGATAAATTTTGATAGGATATTCACAAATGAGGTAGGGACAAGGCAAAGTAAACACTTAAAATTAGTAGGGAGGGGAACATCTGGGGGAAGGATATCCAGAAGTGAGATACGGAGCTTAGGGCAAACAAAGAATAAATGGTCATAACTTCCTTCGTCTATACCACACTCACAGAGAGAATGGTCACGAACATGAATTTTAAATAAATGATTAGGAGTGGTATTGTGACCCAAACGGAGGCGGCAAATGGTGGAAACAGTAGGCTTGTCTATATTAGGGAAACGGAAGAACCAGGGCTTACATGGAATTGAGGGTTGGATATCTCTATAAAATTTCCCTTTGGTTGAATTTTTCCACTGACTGTTCCATGTATGATCCAAGCGATCCTTAGAAAGAGAAGAGAGATCGTGGGCATAATTAGAGTAATGCTCCAGAGTACCATGTTGAATGGCAGATTTAGCCAGAACGTCAGCTTTCTCATTGCCTACAATACCAGAATGGCTTGGAATATGTACTAAATCTACCTGAAGCCCTTTTCTGAAGCAGTTGTAAAGTGCGGATTTTATTAGAAAGATGATAGGAAATTTAGACTTTGAGCGGAAAGGGTTAGAAGTAATAGTCTGAAGACAGCTGAGGGAGTCCGAAAAAATAACTGAATTTTGGAGATTATGAGAGTCGATAAAATTGAGAGCTTCCAAGATAGCTGTGGCTTCACCAGTAAAAACAGAAGAGAGAGGGGGACATTTAAATTGTAAAATAGTGTTAGAGTTATGGTGCCATACAGCAACCCCTACAGCAAGATGTTTTGACACTTTTGAGGCATCCGTAAAAAAAAGATTATAACCACGCCAGTGGGAAGAAACCAGACAGTTAAAAGCAACATTAGAATCTGGAGCATATTTTTGAATACCAGAACTCATATTAATGTTGGGGTTAAAAACTAGTGCATGAAACGGAGTTGAATATAAAGGATGGATACTAAATTGGGATGTTGGATCCGGAAGGCGGTTAAATTTGATGAGACTTTTAAGTAGGCAAGGAAAATCAGATGGACGACGGAGGTTATTTAGAGTAAGTATTTGAAGTAGATTTCGAATTTTAGGAAGAAGGGGATGAGAGGATAATTGTATAAGCCGAAAGAAATACTTGTCTGACAGATATTGACGGCGGAGATATAAAGGAGGGTCTACACATTCTACCTGAAGGGCATTGACTGGGGTAGACTTCATGGCACCTATAATGAGTCGCAGACACTTGTATTGTATTCTGTCCAATTTTATTAAAGCTGTTTTATTGCAAGGTTCTAAGATGAACGACGCATAATCCAAATGGCTACGGATTATAGCATTATAAACTAGTTTTTGACAATATGGATGTGATCCCCACCAAACACCAGCTAGGGAGCGTAAAACATTAATACCCTTTTCGCACTTCTGAGAAATGTAGTTAGTGTGAGCCATACCATTCAGCTTTTGGTCAAGCACCACCCCTAGAAATTTAATCTTGTTGACTACAGGGATTGAGGAGTTTTCTAGTAATATTACCGGCTGTGGGATCAAGCGTTTTTTCGTGAACACAACTACATTGCTTTTGCTGGGCGATAGTGACAAGCCATGATCGTTCATCCAATTTTCCAAATAAGATAAGGCGCTGTTAAGTCGAAAGGTAATCACATCCATATTCTCTGACGAAGTATACAATGCTATATCGTCCGCATACTGCAGAACGCTACAATACGATGGAATGGCTTTATCCAAATCCCAGGTGTATATAGAATACAATAATGGACTCAAAACGGAACCTTGAGGGAGGCCTTTAAATACATGTCTAGTAGGTGTGTCTTTAGAACAGCGTACTTGTATCGTCCTCAACATTAATAAGTTGAAGATGAAATGTATCATCCTCTCAGGCAAACTCAGCTGTAACATTTTCTGTCTGAGCACTGGAAGAAGAACATTATCGTACGCTGAAACTACATCCAGAAATACGCCAACCAAATACTGTTTATTGTGAAAAGAGGAACGAATGTCAGTTGTTAAAATACTAAGACTGTCTAATACACTCAAACCTTTCCTAAAGCCATATTGGGAACTAGCTAGGAGGCCCCTGTTCTCGACCAGCCATTCTAGACGATTTTTAATAAGGTGTTCGGTGATTTTGGCTAAGGTAGAAGACAGGGCGATTGGTCTATAGGAATTGGGGTTAAGGGGATCCTTGCCGGGTTTGGGGATAGGAATAATAAGCTGGGATTTCCAAGAGTCCGGAATAATGGCATGTAAAAAGAAAATGTTAATTAAATTTAGAAAAAAAGATTTTGTTTGATCGCCTGACTTGCAAAGAAAAGAATATGGTATACCATCAACCCCAGGGGATGAGTCTTTTAAGCCATCAAGAACCGTAACAAGTTCTTGCAAGGTGAATGGGCAATCCATACTGTCGTATGATACTAAATTATGGGGAGGACAAGGAAAATGATCAGAAGAGGGGACAAATGGAGGGGATAGTTTGTCAATGAAATCATCAAGCCAAACGTCTGAGTTGTTGGATACTCTATTTTTATCACATAGAGCTCCACGGAAACGGCGAATACTATTCCACATTAATGATGGCGGGGTTTTTGGAGATAAGCTCTCACAGAAACGGATCCAACCCTGTTTCTTTTTTTTTGATAGCACCCGTTTAGTTCGTGCTGCAATTTTCTTATAATTAATAAAGTTCTCATAAGACATACTGGAATCATATCTTAGCTCGGCTTCTTTACGGTCCTTAACTATGGCAGTACACTCATGGTCCCACCAGGGAGGGGATAGCTTCTTAAAAGACAGAGTTGAATAAGTTTTCAATGGGAAAGATTCGGTAGCAGTAGTCTCGAGACAGTTAACAAAAAGAGAATAAGATTCCAAACAATTCTCAGGTGAAGCATTTGGGAGACTACTTATTTTGGTATCAAGGGAGTTGGCAAATTTCTCCCAGTCGGCATTGCCTAACTTAAATTTGAGCAAAGGTGGGAAAGCTCTAGTGGGAACATGGACTGTGCGTGAGCAGGAGATGAGGATTGGAAAATGGTCGCTCCCATGAGTAGAGGAAAGCGTAGAACAAGAAAAGGAAGGAGCTAAGACAGAAGAGCAAATTGTTAAGTCCACTACAGTATTAGGATTTTGTAATGGGGAGACTCTACGGGTAGGAAGGCAATCGTTAATAATACACATATTCAGATCTTCAAAGAGGTCAACCAAAAGATATCCAAAGGAGTCGCAAATGTACGAGCCCCAAGAAGTATGGTGGCCATTAAAGTCACCCATAATAATAACAGGGGGAGGAAGAGAGGAGATGATTAAGGAAAGCTCTGGAATAAAACTAGGATGGGGATGAGGAACATAAACGGATAAGACTGATATATTAGCAGCTCTAGCTGCAACTGCATTAAAGTTACAGCCATGATGGGGAAGTGGAATTTGTGAAAAGGGAATACTGTTATTCAAGAGCAGAGCACAGCCAGCATAACCATCAGCTCTGTCGTCTCTAAGACAGGAATAGCCCGGAACCCTAAACCGAGAACCGGGCATTAACCATGTCTCTGAGATAGCAAGAACCAAAGGTTTATGATTGGTTATTAATTCAAAAATCTCGTGCTTCTTGGGACGGATACTCTGGGCGTTCCATTGCAGAAACACTAGATCCATAATTGAGGATTGATGAGAAACGGGATAATCTTTCGGCAACGTTGGACGGTAACTGGTGGGGATAAGAAAGTAAAGTCTCTATAAAAGATAAACACATATTAAGTAGATGTTCATCAAAAGGAAGTGAAGAGCCCGTATTAGGGAGAGCACAACCATTAGAAAGGGAGGAGGGAGGTTCACGAATGATAGAATGATGTGCATCCTTATCATAAGACTTACCCAGAGGAGCTCGGGAACGGGGGGTCTTAGTGACTGTTTTTCTGTATGAAACATTAGGTGTTGATTGGATAGGAGGATTAAATTGGGAAGACGGGAGGCTTTGGGAATGTATAGATAAAGGATTCTGTATCTGAATATTCTCAGCATAGGATCTACGAGCTGACGGGATGACTCTAGAAGCCTCCTCAAAAGATATCCCTTCAGATGCCATTAACTGCTTAATGGCCTTTTGCCTAGCTTGTTCGGGGCATTTCCTATCAGTGGCATAATGCTTACCAGTACAATGGAGGCATGTTGCATCAGACTCTAAAATTGGACAAGAGTCGCCCAAATGGGCCTGTGAGCATTTGAAACAACGTTCCTTAGAGCGACATTGGTCGCGTACATGTCCAAACCGACAGCATTTATAACATTGAATTGTGGGGTATTGGTACACTTCTACTGGCATGGAGTTGTAAAGGCAGTATATTCTTTCTGGACGAACTTGGCCTTGAAAGGTCAAAACAACGGTTTGAGATGGTGACCATGAAGTAACACCATCTATTCTAATTTTTTTATTAAGCCGTCTGGCTTTCAATATTTTGCCTCTTCCACCTGGGAAATCCACATGGCTGATAAATTCTTCCATAGACCACTCCGTAGGGACACCTTTGACAATGCCCATACGAGTGATGTGAAAAGTTGGAATGGAGGCTTGGTAATTTGAATCTTTAAGAGGGGGGAAATTTATAAAATTATTTGCGTCACAAGCGGTATTGAATTCTACAGAAATTTTATTACGTCCAATAGCTTTAACTCCATCCTTGGCTATGTTAGCTACACGATTGTTGTAAAGGAAAGATCCAAATTTGATCGGTCTGATGGTTAAACCCGCCGCAGGATCGGCCTCTGTACGGGACACATAGACAATAAAGGGACCACTGTCATTGTCGGAATATGTAATGGGATTAGATAAAATGGGATCCACATATGAACTTTGAGACGATGCGATCGCGTAGTTGTTAACTGTAACATGTCTTTTAGGGGGGATCATATCTGTATCAGCAACGGATGGCTCTGACCGTTGTCTCTTATTACTTGTATGCTCCGCTTCCATCACCTCACCCTGGATGTCAGGAGGTTTACCAGGGTCGGGAGGATCAGGATTCATGATGGGTGAGGAAAGTTAGTAAATAAACGCTTACCCCAATATATATATATAGAGACAATCACAAATTTGGTTATCACTACCAGTTTACACTAAAAAAGAGTGTTCTCAACAAGTTAATTAACAAAAATCTCAATGGCACGTGTTTTCTCCGACACAACAAAGATCGAAAAACCACTTAAATATTCGAAGCGACGCAATTTTTTTGACACTTATGTCATATTGTCAAAGTGAGAGTTGCTACAATTTTATTATGGTAACTACCCATAATCAGGGAATATCGCTTTTTAATAATTGGTTCAGATACTTATTTTATTTAGCATAAATAATAATTGTCTCATTAGACCGGACTCTCAGTGGAGTTTCGTTTGCAAAAATCGCGGACCTAAATCTGACTTCTGATATATATTGTATAGATCCCAGACATCCTATAGACAGATGTTGCCAACCAGTTTTGTGGTCCCGCTGCCCGCACCCCGGTAATTAATTATGGCATACAAAGAAAAAAATAAAAATTTCCAAAACATGCCGTGTGGGGTATCAAATGAAAGAGCTTATTGAGTAGATCACGAATATATAGCATACTATATACATTTCTTACACTTTCTCTAAGATTTTTTAGAAAATTTACGAAAATGGTCCATTTTTGAGTTAACTTTAAACCACTATAGATTGAAAACTCATGAATATATTTTTTAAATTATTATTTTAAATAATTAACAATAGTCCATTGTTTACGATTCAATATTTCGTACAGTGAAATAGTTGTATGGGGGAGTGGGGGGAGCATTCAAAGATGGCGAGTATATTTTCAAGTTCATATAGTATATAGTTATTTTCATCAAATCCACCACATAGCTCACTTATATTATATTACGAACTATTGAATCATAAACAATGGACTATTGTTAATTATTTAAAATAATAATTTTAAAAATATATTCATGAGTTTTCAATCTATAGTGGTTAAGGCATGTAATATCGGAATAGTTTTGAATTCCGATATTGATTTCCGATATTGGAGCTCAATATCGGAATTCCGATATTGATATCGGAATTGGACATATGTTAAAAAGTTGGATTTTATTAATTAAAAACGTATTATAATCATAATCTTTTATTTGGTATGAAAATAGTTATTTTACTGCTAAACAACTTAATTTAACTGACTCAAAATAAACATGTTTTAAGCAATACCTAAAATTTAAAAAATATAAAAAAATATATATAACTCTTTGATTTATTACACGACTGTTGTTTTACTGCTAAAATAGATACAAATTTAACAGACACTAGTCACTAACGGATGAACTTAATAAAATTTTACAAACATAAAATATAACATGCAAAATCAACAATTATATGGACGTGGAGTCCAACAGGAATGCTAGTTGCTATTTATTAAACTTAGAATTAACATTATAAGGTAACATAACAAAACTTAAATAATTTTAAATTTGCATTCAAAATCAACAATTATAAACAATGCGTAGAAATAAGATTATTTTTTTAACGCACGTTTCTCTTGGTTATAATAAGTTCTCAAAAATACTAAGCATCAAGCATTTTGTCGGATAACGAACTTCGGATTTTATTACAAAAATATCCAGCAGATGAAAAAACACGCCTACTTTCGACACTCGTAGGCAAGACTGATGAAAGGTACGTGTACGCCTGTGTCAAATAAACACCTCTTTCACCGCTGTTGTCGTTGGTATATAGCTTTTTCAGTCATTACAAATCCTAAAAAATCAAATTCGTCGTTCGGAGGCATTGCCTTTTTCTTCTCTTTGCACTTTTCCATCTCCTTTTCCAATTCTTGTTGCAGGGTTAGCTCACTTGTTGTAGGCGTAGCGAGACTTGATAGGGGACGATCATCTTCATCGGAACATAAAACAGCCGTACGACACTCACTCTCAGTTTGCGGGACAGCGATAGTGCTGGTTTGGTTATTTTTATATTTGAGACGTTTTAACTAGTCCACAACGACGTCACAATTTAATAATTTAGCACTGAATAAAAAAAATCTTAATTCCGATATAACGATATTGGATCACTCAGTATCGGAATTGTAATATCGCAATTTTCATTCCGAGATTCCGATATTGCGAGATTCCGAGATTCCGATATTCATGCCCTAATAGTGGTTTAAAGTTAACTCAAAATGGACCATTTTCGTAAATTTTCTAAAAAATCTTAGAGAAAGTGTAAGAAATGTATATAGTATGCTATATATTCGTGATCTACTCAATAAGCTCTTTCATTTGATACCCCACACGGCATGTTTTGGAAATTTTTATTTTTTTCTTTGTATGCCATATTTAATTACCGGGGTGCGGGCAGGGGGACCACAAAACTGGTTGGCAACATCTGTCTATAGGATGTCTGGGACCTATACAATATATATCAGAAGTCAGATTTAGGTCCGCGATTTTTGCAAACGAACATCTCCTTAGAGCCTGCTCTACATCCAACAATGCTTCTGAATGACGTTGTTGGCAATTTATCAACAAACTCATGTACAAAAACTAACCTTTTGCACAGAATATTACAGCATACATAGTAGCCTTGGGAAAACTTCGTATTAACAGTGGCAATACCAAGTTAGGTGTGAAAGTGATAGAACACAACAATTTTCTTGTTACACGTCAAATGTTCATACCGAAATCTCCAGTGTATAAGATATAAGCTTCTTGGCTACTGCAATAACGTAGTAACTATTTAGTAATCTATATTGAATGTTTCAGATGTAACTGCCACCACACTACAAAACTGGCCCACGATCATAAAAAGCTTTGACGCGTAATGATCACGGGCCGCACCGTTTTGTTTATAGGCCAAACGGGACTCACGATGCAATTTCCTTGGACATTACGTTTTCCCTGGGCGATAAGTGAGTGGCCGACAGTTGCCAGTAAAATGAATGGATAAAATGATGCGTCGCGTAAACGCTTCGGGAACCTTTGATCTCGCGCGATGAAGTTGCCCGCGCAACTTGTGCCACTATTTATTACTCTACCTACATTGTACATTTAATTTATTTTATATCTTACGTAGATATTATATGGAAATTGTATTTTTACGAGGCGATCGACGAGTTTACGTGTTACTTTTAGATAAGCGAACGCCGACCACCTATTAAGTACCCGATTTAGTCTATGACTGCCTCTTTAAATATGCAACAGGTTCCAGATTCGATTAAAAACAAGCAAAAATTTAATATGGAACAAAATTGTTCAGTTTATTAGTTTTCAAACGTTAAAAATTCATTTTCATCCTTTTTATATAGGTACTTACTTATTCGTAGATGAATAAATGTATACTGATTACTGAGGTATTAAAGCGCAAAATTTTATATGCCTGATAAAAACAATATTTGACTTGATATCCAAATTAACAACTACTTAAAGTCATAAAAATTACTTAACAATCGTTCAAATAATTCACATAAATGATGCGTGAACATTTAATGAACAACGATAGCAAATTGCAATATACATGCTAACAAAACTTAATATAAAGCGGCATACATCAAACGAATCCCATGACATTTAATTACCCAGTTACGATTGCATACAGATTACCATTCAATTTGTAGTTAAACTAGCCGCATACCAAAATTAATTTAAACAATTTACTAAGTATAATTTATTTTAACTACATTTACTAGACGACATGGATGATAATTCTGTTCAAAAGCTATAAAAGCTTTATAGATTTTGAACAGAAAAATAATGTAATATCTCTAAATACAATGAAGAATAAACTAAACAAATTATTATATATCAGCTATACTTGAATGAATGAATGAATGAGAACTTCATTGTACACACCAAATTACAGACATTACATAAAATGGAATACACATAAATTGCATAATTATGCGACCTTATGGCTACAGACTTGCAGTCACAGAGCCATACAGGTAAATTAGCTTGGAGAAATTTTTGCGTTTGTAGTAGTGTATGGTCAGCAAATAAAATAAAACAACATTTTATTTTTAGTTTTTATTTTATACAGGGTTACTTGTAAAACACCAGCAACCTCGCAGGACAAGATAGCTAACATCATAAGTAACAACATTTGTTCTACGACTTTTGGCATAACGCAATAAATTATTTTTAAATGATTTTTTAAACTTTTATTGTACTCTCCTTACATTTGTAAGTCTATGTTCTATTAATTATCGGATGGACGACGCGACGCCCCCTTCCCCCTCTCGTTCGCTTTTTGTTTACGTAATTTTTGGGAGGCGTAGAGTTTATAATATTCAGACGGAAAATTAAATGAATATTTATTTTTGTATGAAAATAAAATCTAACAAATTATCAAAAGTCGTAGAACAAATGTTGTTACTTATGATGTTAGCTATCTTGTCCTGCGAGGTTGCCGGTGTTTTACAAGTAACCCTGTATATATAAGGGATTTTAAATTAAACTATTTATGTGTTTCTCCTCTGAAAAAGAGGAGACTTTATTTTAATATTTGCACATTTAACATACATATAACTTTTACATTAACAATGTTACTAAAATGAAAAAACTAACCTGAAAAAGAAACGACATTTAAAGTTTAATTCTTTAGTTTGAGAAGTCAAAGGCTTGCCTCGACCATGTTTTAACACTGGAGCCATATTGAATTAACAATATAAAGTTACAACACTTACACACAAATTAAACACTAGTTATGGCCCTGCCTTCATACAAAACTGCTGAATACGCCGTTCGCACGGGAATAGAATGTGGATGCGATTTCCCTTAGTTAGCATCCAAGCTTACGTCTTTATAATTATTAAACTGTATAAATTCATTCTTTAACTCCGGTCTGCATCGTGCAGACATGGGTGTAAAAGTCTCATTTTAGCTATTAAATGTAGTTTTTAAGTACATCTGAGTTTTCATTTGGGCCCTCCGGCTGCGGGACATGTAATTCACTTCAACAAATATTATAACAATAATAACAAATAATAACAACAATCAACAAATACAAAATTTATCAATTAAACTACGTACATAATAATTATAATTTTTGAATGAAATGTGCTTTATGTTCTAACGCTACCAAACGACTGCACGTGGCACCTGCGGAGTGCGGACAGCGTAAACTGGTTTATTCTGGTTTTGTGCGTGTTTCCACTTTCCACTATCAAGTGACGATTTATTTATTTGTTTTGTTTCGTAATTATTATGGTCAAATATTAATTATGAAACAAATTATTATGGACACGATATTTTATTGTTTCACGGTAGTCGCCTTGTCTTTTGCTCAAGGACGTAAAATTGAATGATATATTTTTTTTTATAAAGTCAAAACCATTTTCTTTCAAATAAAAACTTGTTTTTATTGAAAACAAAAGTGTTGCTAGGAATAAGTATAAAATTAAATAGTAATGTTAGGATATCGAAACATTTTTGTATAGGCCAGAACGATATAGTGGAAACGCGCTCTAAGATCTGAGTAATATACACACCACTACATATGCAAAAATTTCTCCAAGCTAATTTACCTGTACTTCACCTCAGCCTGAAAGCCAAAATAACTAAACCGAATAAAATGGTTAAAATATTGAATATTTTACATACTGATTAGCAGGTGAACCATTAATGTTAATCAAAATTCAAAATACAAAGACCACAATTCCCAAACCAAGTTTACGACACATTTCCTTCCTAAGCAACATTAAGTCAATATAAGGATATTGAATCGATTTACATAATTAACATTCACAATGAAAACTTCGAAATTCTCTTTGTATGGTAATAACAAAATTATCATGCAGGTGTTTTTGTCCTTCACAGCGAAAGTGAGTGTGGAATTAAAACTTATGGAATGGGTAGAAAACATTTAATGGTATGTTAAAGAAAAGTGGTAGAGTGTAGACAATAAATAAATGGTAATTAGTTTTGTTTAAAACTTTGAAATAAAAATATATCTGGAAGTATATTTCGGCGATATGTAGCTACTTGTAGTACCTACTTAATTTTCTAAAATGAAAAATATATTCAGTATCAGGCGACAGTAGTTTAGACGAGACTTGAAATTCCAGGAATTCTTAATTCTTAGAAGACCATTATGTTATGACGGCGGAAGCTAACATGCTACACTATCATTCACGATTTAAATAACATTGCATTAATCGATAGAGAAAGTCTAACAGAAACTGAAAGCTTCCAAGCCCAAACACTATTTAAATACATTTGTAAACAAACGACAAGCAATAACGTAATTCAAATATACAACAATAAAATTTACATCTAGGAAATCTGGTTTCATAACATAAAGACGGTATCAGTTCACCGCTAACAGCGCAAAGCCAGCGATCATCGACACCCATAATCAAATGGCAAAGTCTACAAAACATATTAATAACAGACACTGGTATCTGACATCTAAACAATCCTACAATACAAACTCAGCACCGTATTACAGAAGAAATTCGCTTCGAGCAAGTTTATGCGAACATCGACGATACTGTAATTACATTCTATCTACGCGGTGTTGTTTTATTGAAAGGCTGGCTTGGAGGCGGAGGGTATTAAGATGATGGTTTTGTAATTTGATGGATGAGGAACACGAGCTAACAACGTAGTGCCTATCACCTAAATCTTGTACCTATTTGTTGACGGAAATCAGGTATAATTGGGACGGTAAATTTCAATTTACTGGCTACACTCTTCTTTTATCACATTCAATATTTGGACTATACTAATATGCTGATAATTTCTGCTAACAAACCATGGAATCCCTTACAACCGTTAGCTGTATAGCATCCATTAGCTGCAAAACATTCACGTATCCAAAATCACATAATAAAATAGAATAAGCAATGTTAAAAAACTTATAATAGTCGGTAGAACAATGTCAAAGAATTATTCCCAGAGCTTCACTTCCAGACATGATAAACGGGTTTTAAACAAACACACCCAGTGCATCGGATAAATTTCAAAACAATGCAAATTCTCGACTTCGGTACATGATAGGCATATTGTGTAGACTTGTCTACCTATCTACCTGGAACAGCGTGAGAACAGGTCAAGTTGACAATATTTGAATATTATGATTTAGCTTTTATAACGGCAAAATGATGTAAGAGCTTGTGAAGGCAAAATTTCTATTTAAGATATGATAAAACTTGCAATAAAATTGTATATTTGATATTAGATGTTTATAGGTCCAATTTAAGACAATTAAATCGTAACTATATTTTTGTAATTAAAAGTAAGGAGCTTCACTTATCTAAACAAGTTACTGTTTTTAATTCCAATAACCATTTCGCACACTATTTATTAAATATCTATCCATAAAATTGAAAACCTCCTTGGTTTTTTTTTCAAAACAATTCAATGATAAAATGAAGAATGAATTCATAAAGTATTACATATACCATTGAACATCCATTGAAACTGCAGTACAATACATAAAACAATACCCACATTCCTGCCAACCATTACTTGCAACATACCCAAAATCGGGGTCACATAATGAAATTCAAAACGCAGATGCATCCGATAGGTAATAGCGACATCGGAAATTCAGAAATGGGAAATCGTAGACCGTTGCGGGCATCGTAAGATAAATCAGCAATGACGTTGTGTCGCGATTAAAATCCGTGTCGTCGGGGACACTACAAGCGACTCGTGAGAACACGAGGGGAAACGGTTAGCAAGCATTCCTCGCACAGCCCGAGCTTTGCCTCATGCCCCCGACGATCGGAATTGTAAATTTTACGATCGTGTTACTCCTCTGTGAACAGTGTTGATGTCGTATGGAGATGAATTAGAATGTCAGAGCGATTTCTAAATCGCTCCAGAACCAAAGAAGATCTACAACAATGCAAAAAGATACAGACGATTATCACCATCACCCCTCCAAAAACTAGGTACATAATACAAAAGTTAACCCCAGTTCTCGAATAAGTCATTCACATTCAACTTCGTCCTTTATTTTACAGAATCTATGTAGATATTTCGAATAACTTAGAAAGTCTGAAAATCGATACACGAACATAAAATGTATCCCCATTACCTTTTACAAATAAAGGCGAAACATGTCATTGGTACGATTATCTCAACAAATGGCAGAAAATGCAAAATCATTTGCACATTCAATTCAAATATAGAACACGTGATAAAGTTTAATAAACGTCCTTTTTACAAAGTACCAGTGTCACAAAGTAACTTAGAGCATGCGCGCGCGCAGCAATAGAATCTCGCCAGCGATATTTAATGCTTGACCAGAAAAGGCGCAAAGACATGTCCATCGACACTTAAGCTTGTCCATTCCAATTTATTTGGATAAGCAGAAACGTGCATTTAAAAACATTCGAATCTATTTATGGTCTATATACGCGACTAGATTTCCCCGTTCTGTGAACTCCTAAGCCTCACCTTTATGTGGAGTCAACCTATAACCAATATTATGTCATAAACAATCACATTAACATTTAAATGATCTCGATCTCCGTTCAAAATAATATCGATACTGTTTACCCAATTCCCATAATTCAATGATTAAGAAACAAATCCAATTATGTTTTAAACTTTTATACCACACCGTTACGACAATTTTATTGGCATCCCAATCAAAGCCGATATAAAATTACAAAGCCGTGTGTCATTAAGCTTGGTCTTTTAATATTAATTTTATGCGGCCGTTCTCTCAAACGACCCTTTAATTATGTCTCATTAGCAATATCCCGTAAGAATCTGAAACTCTTGGAGCAATTAACAAGCCTGGAGAAGTAACAATTAATTGAACAATAACGCACTAGTTTGGCCTTTTTAGCTTATGGCAAAATGTCATGCGAAAAAAGAGGACAGATATATGTCAGTTCGACAGTTTGAAATGACATGTAGCCATTACAATTTGTTTTGATCACCAGTCTGGTGATCATCGCTTGGTTATTTTACTTATCTTTTTTGAAGTGAAAAACGAGTGTTTTAGTTTAATTTGTTATTTTATGAAAAGACAATTGACTAAAGATAACATGGCTTGTGTTGCTTACGGCTGTAAAAACCGTAGTAATGTGAAATCGGACGAAGATAGAAATTTGTCATTTCACAGGTTAGTGTTTTGATCAATTTTTTTGTTAATTGTATTATAAATAAGTTAATTTACCTTATTTTCTTAATCATCTATGTTTTATCTAACCGTAATCATTGAAATGAAATCATAATCAGCTTAGTTTTTAGAAAAAATGCAAAATATAACTTCCATAGTGTTGTGCAATTATCGATACTTGAGTAGGAACGAAGTACTTCATTGATAATGACTGCTTTAGGTTAGGAGAAAAAAAAAGGTATTTAAGTATGGATTTTATTGTTATTTGCAGGTTTCTGGCTTGAGAACAATTAAAAGATGTTTGGGTTAAAGCTATAGCACAGGAAAAATTGGAAGCCTTCAAAACATTCTCGGCCTTGTTCAAATCATTTCGAATCAGACGGGAAGAATAGTAAAGTGCTTTGCAGAGATGCTGTGCCACAAGTTTAAGGTGGCATCTATTTTAAATAATAAATATTGTAATTTGGTAATTAAGTATCGAAATTAAAAGGTTGTAAAAAAAATAAATGTTTATTTGTTTTATTTGAAGCAATTTATTTTAAACTTGTACCAATTTTTTCCTGTGGGAATGAGTTATTTTCCTGCGGTAAATTTTAGCTTATAATATGTTTTTCTGATGTTTAAACTATATAATTATGAAGTTCCATAAAAACTCATTCAGTAGTTTTTACGTGAAAGAGTATCAAAATATGTCCATTCTTATATATTTTTGCTTTTATAATATTAGTAGGATACGACTATTGATTTGTAAAAAGATCAACCAGGTGGAAGTCAGATTCGCGCACGAAGGGTTCCGTATAATTCTATGAATGAATCTATGAAAACAGGAAAAAATACGTACCTTTTTACGAAACCATAAAAACAACCTAAACCGAAATACCTCATAATATTTTTTTATAAATACCACTACCATACAATGCAAGGCAGTCAATACGCATCGTAAATGAATAATTCCAAATTAAACGAATCTTAAAATTTGGAATTACCTATCCATAATTCAAAATTAAACGAATCTTAAATTATCTTCAAGCAATTTTATAACTTAATTTTTTTATTTATCGATATTTTAGTATTCGATAAAGTAAAGGCAAGCACTAGGTACCTTTTTAGAACAAAAAGTGGCTACATGTGGATTTGAATGCCAAGCAGATAACAGTGTGTTGTCTCTTTCTATCGCATTAATTAGGGTATTGAATAAAAGAGAGCCACTATATAAGAAACGTTCAATTAATTGTTACTTCTCCAGGCTTGTTAATTGCTCCGAGCTGAAACTAGATTCCAACGACTTAGAACGTACTTCGTTTCTCAGGCTCACCAATGGGGGTTTAATTTAATCGTTGTAATGTTAATTGAACTTTACCATTGATGTAGGTTTAAACTTATTAAAATCTTGTTAATTGTCTTCTAGGAACATTTCTTCAGTATTTCCCACGCTACATGAACACTACGTGTTGGCAAATACTTATAGCAAATTTATAATTATAATAATTTATTTGCTTACGTGCAAATAATCATATTAAAATTGTGTTTTTTATCGTTTACAAATCAAATTTTTAGGAGATAGTGTCGTTTGTTGCAACAATATGTTTGTATATAAGTAGATAATTTCAAATATGCTTAAAGATAAATTTCAATTTCATATTCAAATGCGTCCAGTTTAATAAATAGGGTAAGACACCGTTCATACTGCATACTGCAACAAACACGTTTCACCACAGAATGGATCATATACCAAACCCAAGGATAGTCAATAATTAATATCCAGTCTTAAAACAATGTATGAGAAGCTTATTCAAGCCATGCGCATATTACCAACATCGAAAGCCGTGGAAGGAATGTACTCTGTAGTCTGTACCCTCATTATACCCCATTGTACTATAGGTAGCCTAGGCTGAGTCTAGGATTGAAGATGAGTTTCAGCGATACCTTAATTGACGAGAGGCAGTGTTCCCGAAACCTAAGAGCTCTGCATAATAATGGTGTATACTGTATAATCCCTTATCGAGCGGTGTTGTTAAAGCGAAGCTTGTTCGCAATTATCGAAGCAAATAATGAACGGTTTTTTTAATATGCAGTATTAAAACACATTCATTGGATGCCAATACTATTTTGCATTAGAATAACGTTAATAGCTTTATCATTCCCATTTTTGTCTTCCTATCAGCTAATTTTCGTTCCTACTGTAAAGGCACTTCTTAATGAGGGATCAATAGAAAGTTTAATAATCAAGAGACTTCAATTATGAAATTGTAATTTGTGTTAAAGGCCAATAACAAATGTTTAAAATACAAAATTAAGACGAATATAAAAGCTAGTTATATAATTGAAATTATTTCAATTCATATGATAAATTAACAAAGCTACGAAGAAATACCTATCATTTGTTTCATTATACTATAACTGGTAGTAACTGTGACGTGCATAACGATATGTACGTACTAAATTAAGTCTATTAAAATATAATGTAATAAAATTTTTATGGTTAACATGTCGATATTTCATAATTCTGTAACACAATTTAATTTTTAATCAAGCAAACATTATGATTTAGAAAATCTCTTATCTCCTACATTAAAACCATTCAATTTCTATTTGACAAATTTTCCGTCTCCAAAAATTATATGATGCCGTCAAAACTGCACACACCCGCCTTAACGCTTTCAAACTGCACGTTAATGGCGGCGCGCACAATACTTTAATTAAATCGTCGTCTAGTACCGAACGAGGGCCGCGGGCCTGCATCCAACTAACGGACATAATAGGGGGACACGATGGATTGTCCGCTACTTTCCATATAAAACGGCCCTATCCGCCTCGGGGCGAGCTTTCGTCACGATAACGTATGAGCATCACACCGCACGTTTAGAGAGCGCAAAATGCATAGGTATGTGGAATAAAGCTCGAATCTAACTGAAATGCATGATTAAAAAACTGTTTGATTGCACTCTACACAAATATCGATAAGTGTAGAGACATATTATTACACCAAATGAATATTTTTATGCCGTATCTATTCTGACTGAGCTAAATTAAAAGCGGTTCTATTGTTGGAGTTCAGGAAAATCTACATTTACGAAGCTTTTTGAAGGTAACTTTCGATACATTCGTTACAGATACCAATTAAAAACTCTTTTAAACGTTTAGAACATGATTCTAAGATTCATCAAAGATATCCTGCTTGATACAAACGATAATCCAATTTAGTTAACATTCAATATTATCTCAACATTTAATTAAGTCAAACAGTACAAGTAGAAACAAAGCTTTTCCGTTCCCCACACGTTTCATAATTAAGGCTATTTATCAAAGGTATGCTAATTGGAAGGAGCTCCCGGTTAATGATTCCAATCAATTGTTCAGTTAATTTCTTTAACTGAAGAAGTTAAACTAGTTGCGAATTACATGTTTGACAAGCGTATCTTAGAAGTTAGAACTAATCGTAGTTAGTTGGTTTATAGTGAAAATTAATACAAAACTTCTGCATGTAATAGCCAAATTATTGATTAAATTATTATTTTTAGTTTGATATTTTTAACCTATTTTATATCTAACAGATGGTAAAACATTATAATTGATACATTTAATCCATGCAATATTAATTTAAAGTTTAAACCAAGTTTCGTCAATCACAATTACATAAATAAACACTCCGAACAACGGCATTGTGCCCATAATGATCGCAAGCACATAATACCATTGTGAATGCACAGTCAATTACAATCATACAATGATGTGAGCAACGCATTGACAGTTCAAGACGATTGCTCTCATAATTGTGCTCTAATCTCCTATAATGGAATTCAGCAATGAAGTGTACAGTCGTGAGGAAAAGTGTTAACTGTTTTTATTATTGCATTAGTATGTCAAATAGGAGCACCGTGCAGTGCGACTCACAATCTGCACCTTACGGACATTTGGAAAAGTAAATTCTCGCATACGTTAATGCGACATACAATTCAAACACGATTTACTTAGATTATAAATTTTATGGAGTCGCACATTGAATATTTTTAATGGTTATTTTACGTAATTGATTGATGTAATTTTCTTACAATATTGTATTTCACATGCTACAGTAACCTCTTTACAAATAATAGATAATAATCATTGCTACACAATCATCGAAATTCTAAGGCATGGTTAAAATTAAGTTAACATTATTATTATTATTATTATATCAGCCTGTCGTGTCCCAATGCTGGGCAAAGGCCTCTCCAAGTCGCTTCCACGAATCGCGGTCTTGTCCTAATGAGAACCAGTCATTTTTAAATTGGTGAAGTTCATCTCGCCATCTCTTCTTCGGCCTGCCGCGACGTCTTCTATGTGTTCCTGGGCTCCACAAAGTGGTTATCTTGGCCCACAGTTCGTCCGGCATGCGACTTATGTGCCCTGCCCAACTCCATTTCAACGCAGCGGCTTTTTGCGCTACATCGGCAATTTTAGTTTTGGAGCGCAGCTCGGTGTTTCGAACACGATCTGTTAATTTAACACCCAGTATACTTCGCTCCATTGCCCTTTGACAGACCTTCAGTTTGGACTTTTGTTCCTTTGTCAGCGACCAAGTTTGCGCACCATAAGTCAAGATAGGAAGAATACACATGTCCATAAGCTTTCTTTTGATGTTGATAGGGAGATCTCCTTTAAAAAATTCCTTCATGGACCAAAAACATGTTTTAATTAATTTATCAATCACTATAATGGTTTTTATTCACGAGTGTACACATATTAAAATATGAATACGAAATGACCATACAATTTCATAAGCAATGCAAATGTGGCTCTAAATAATTGACTGAAAATTTTCTACATATGTAAGTATAGGTATAGTACATTTTTTAATTGTTCAGCATAATTAATGAAACAAATTTACAAAATTATAAATACATAAATAAATTCCTAATTTTATTGCAGCAATAACATCTTTGTGCTATCCTTCAATATGTTTTTTTATCTAGCCATATATCCATAAATTTAGTTATTACTAAATACATAATTTAGTAACTTAAGAAGAAAGTTTGGCAGTTGATCACAGCAGTTTTCTTTATGCGTCTTTCATTAATTTTGAACAGACATTCCCCAAAACATGAGATAAATTGTCATGAAACTAAACTATGATTTCAAAGTCAAAATGTGGTCCAATTTGATCAAAGAAACTGATCTAGCAGTACAAGCTTGACAGTTTTACTATATCACCGTATACAAATTTTTAATGTTAGTATAGTTATAGGCTGCATTCTTATATTGTGATCCCCGAATTTCATTATTTTGAGATGTCTTATTGATAGCGGGTAGTGACTTTTCATAAAAAACTGCTTTTCTTTTTGCCGCAGATGCATAGTTTTTGTGAAAATCGAAAATGAAAATTATTTTTTTAAAGCTTATTTTCGTATTGAAAACGCAACTTTAAGTAAAATCTTAAGCCCAATACAGACCAAAAATATAAACTTAATGAAGATTTCATAAAATTTGTACTACTTTGATTATTACAATTTAATTATTATTCATCAAATAGGAAAATATGTATAAAAATTTTAATAACAATCAAATCCAATCACATGCATCAGACAAAATATGAAGGTAGTAAAATTCTAATCAACAATTTTATTAAGTTAAGCAAAAACACAGCGGAAATCTTTGTTATCTCCAATAAATTATTATTTATATACTAAAACTAAATGTTGGATAAGTTTATGATTATAACTAATGTAACAATAGCTTTTTTTATCTAGACTTGGAAAATATTTTCAAGACTATTTTGCTTTAATCTATATTAATTTTAATATTATAAAGCTGAAGATTTGTTTGAATGCGCTAATCTCAGGAACTACTGGTCCGATTTGAAAAATTCTCGGTGTTAGATAGCCCATTTATCGAGGAAGGCTATAGGCTATATATCATCACGCTATGACCAACAGGAGAGGAGCAATGCGGGTGAAACCGCGGAGTACAACTAGTTTAATGATAAGAAGCTAGAACAATATCATATAGGTATTATCAATCTTGTTATTACTATCCCTGTATACATAAATAGATTTGTTTATGATACCTTTTATTATTTCTTAGAAGAGTAAAATAATAATCCATGTGAATTCATAGTATTGTGTTGTAAATATTGAGAAGTTTCCTCAAAAGTTATAAAATTTACATATTCCATAAAACCAACTCATCATTTTATGAATTCATGTTAGAATAATTGAGGAACTATTATTATTATTTGTTGTCAAATCCAAAACAACATTTTAATATAAACATAACCTTTTACTTACCAAAGATGGATTCGTATAAAAATTTACAGGTAAGACAAATAGTTATACTATAACTAAGTACCACAACACTAAACAAACAAAAATAAGTTTTAAATTAAATTTTACATTGAAATCAAAATTCAAAAACAAGAATTTTACACTGTTGTCAATCTCAACTGCGAATTGTCAAAATAAAAACTGACAGTTTTTATGTTTTTCTTCACACACGTTCATACTGACTGTCGTTTGTATTCATTTTTGTATAAATATGTGATAAATATTTTTAGCAATAAAATATTTGAAATCATTATCATAATATGCTCAATACAATTTAACATAGATAACGTTGATGGATTTATAATAAAATTCCTTCAAATTTCTGAATACCTACGCGTACGTAACCCAAAACATCGATTTTTTTTAAATAATCGAATTGAATATAACGATTATCAACTTCGACCTTTGATTTTTTTTTCGAATTCGGATTTATTTAAAACTAGCGGTCCGCCCCGGCTTCGCCCGTGGTACATATTGACGTTTTCTCTACGTAAGAACCATCCTCGCACTTCAAGGAATATAATAAAAAAAGAATTAACGAAATCGGTTCAGCCGTTCTCAAGTTATGCGCTTACCAACACATTTTGGGATTCATTTTTATATTATAGATGTAACGAAAACGTTAACATTTTTTCCAAGAATATAAAAATATATTTCCTTTACTTTTTATTAAATAAAATAATGGGTGTAGGTTAATTCGCGTACACGTATTACGTCCACTAGTATAGAAACTGCGAATTTTAGGTGTGATGAATGTTTATTATAGTAAGTTTGCTTATTATGCTAAGACATTATAACAAATTTGATTAATATTTCGTAGAAGTACATAGTAGTATAGGCTGCTTTTTACTCTTGGAAAATGTCAGGTATACAGATGGCGCCATCTGTAGGATTGAATGCCCAAACCACAGAACATATTATTATATACTCAGGCCCAAACCTTTTCAGAACTTTTATTTATTTTACGTTCTTGCACAATTCCTGGCTCTTGTTCATAAATTTCTACAATACGTGTAGTGGATAGTTTCTAAACGCATTTTATAAAATCACTATATCAATATATGTAGTATAAAACAAAGTCGCTTCCTCTGTCCCTATATCCCTCTGCGTGCTTAGAAATACGCAAAGGATTTTGATGCGGTTTTTTTTAAAAAATAGAGTGATTCTCGAGGAAGGTTTTAGTATTTAGAATTTATTAGGTTTTAGACAAAGCGGGCGTATAGCCGCAGGCGGAAAGCTCTTAGATAAAGTGTAGTTCACTATTATACGTAGTGTAATAATTTTAGTATTATTATTTATTATTATCTAATTCTGTATCACATATCTATTGCGTATTCTAGGAATAGAACAAATTATAATCGTAACTACATAATATTATAATATCTAGGAACACATTTCATTTGTTAGCCATATATCCGAATACAATTGCAATAAAAATCGATCGCTGTGCTTTAATTACACTTTGGCCTTTAGCCAGAATAAGGTCTAGGAACTCGCTTAATCTTGAAATAGATCATATAGTTTTGTTCCCTAATTAAATTGCGCTCATTGTACCTATTGTAATTGTAATTCTAAGAATATAAGAGAAGTCATTTCGATCTCTAATCTTATATCTTATATATAAAAATGAATCGCAAAATGTGTTGGTAAGCGCATAACTCGAGAACGGCTGAACCGATTTCGATAATTCTTTTTTTATTATATTCCTTGAAGTACGAAGATGGTTTTTATGTAGAGAAAACGTAAATATGTACCACGGGCGAAGCCGGGGCGGACCGCTAGTTGACAATAATAGTATCTGCAAAAAGGGTCTCTGCATGTTCAAACAAAAATGTCCCGTTTTCCCTTGTGCAGTGGAGCTGGTTGGTGTATATTTTGTATATATGCAATTTAGTCTGAAAATTCTTTGCTTATCAGATAAATTATTCAAAAACATTTCAGTCATTTTAAAATCAGCTAACTACCTACTAACCGAAATCTCTAATTAATTACCTACACCTAAAGGTTTATTTCATACATACCAGCTATACCTTACTTACGAATAAAATATTTATTTTAAATTTGCAATAAAAACTTCCCACTGGTCTTACCAACGCACTTTTTTATTTTGTTTAAATTATAATCCTCCACGCCGAAATCAATTTAAAGTTTAAACCAATGCAATGATAAATGAAATAATGTTTAAATTTTAAAAGACTTAAAGACAAAAATAATATATTTAGAAGAGAACAAAAGCTCAAAACGATAAAATCTCCTATAGTTTCAACAAAGGGCTCTATGATCTTTCAATGCAGACATTTCCGTCCACCAAATATGCAAAAAATAAAAAAAATAATAACAACAGGTCGTTGTTCGTAACATTTTGGTTATAAAATGATTATTGTATGATCGTCAGCACCAAAATAACTGGCCGGGGGGCGATGCGCGCGCGCTGCCAGTCGTATTGAGCGCCGGTCCAACGTCGCTGCTTTGACCTACAAATACAACCCGAATTAAATACTTCATGTGGCCTGAAAGTGAATTGTGATGTGATTGTGTTTGATATTGACACAGTGCTTCAGAAGATATAAATATAACAGTCTTTTAGTTATTACTTAGGTACTCACCATTTCAACGGCGTGCATGCAAATATAAATGTGAAGTTATGTCATTTCAGTGCTAGTATGTAATTTTATGCGTATTCTAGAATTTCAATAAATTAAATTAGTATATTTTCATATTGCTCTATGTTAAGGGATTGTTAAATTGATAATGGTGGTTAATCAAAAGTACATAGGATTTAAATTGTAAATAGCTCGAAATGCAATAAGAACCGCTGTTTGAACGTAATTACATTTGGCAATAGTATATCGAATAGCAAAGCTATAGACGTATATAAATATATAAATACGAACAAAACGTTACGAAAAATACAAACTAAACTCAAATTTCAGCGATAATTGCTGAAGTAGGTACAGCTGTAGGTAATATCAGTAAATTCTTGTAATAATAAACAAAACCTATTATGAATATTTTTGTACAGCTCTACATATTTTTCTTTTCTCTGATCATATACTTAGTTAGAAATTGAAATTAAATATCACAATCAGTTAAATATTCAGAGTAATCTACCGGTACATAGGTATTATAGGATAAGATTTCAATGTCGATATCAATTAATTATTATTAATTAAGGCTCTTATTTATTTTAATTCAATATTTTGTGGCATTTTATATCCAAGTATACCAATACCAATAATATTATAAAGATGTAGAGTTTGTGAGTTTGTGTCGTTGTTGCGAATAGGTAGGTACCTAGGTAATCTCTGGATCTACTGGACAGATTTTAACGGATTTTCAAAATTGTTTTACTGAGAAAGCCACGTTATCTGTGAGTATCACAGGCTATATTTTATTTTGTTTTTTTATCCGAGTGAACCCGGACGGAGCCGGTGCCCGGTACGGGCGGCTAGTCTTTGATAATGTATAGTAACATTAGAAATCTTACGTCAATCACATTTGGCATAATTTAATGGAACATTAAGCTATGATTTCAATATAGACGCCTACGTAATCCCTGATTAAATATTAACCACTTGATAAACTCAGCTTCAGCGTAGTAGTTGCAATTTTTTTAGTTAATTCATCGGAATAGATTATCGTATGAAAGTAAAGATTTCCCGATATAAACTTTTGACCTACTAGTGAGTAGTAACGCAACATTATCGTTTGTTGTGTTTGAAAATAATGTTATTCCGATTCCGAACACAATATGTAATTATAATCGAAATATATTTTGAGAATGGATATATAAGTTAAAAGATTAATACAATTTATTTTCTAATAAGAATAAATTCTCTCGAATGAATTTTAATATCAAATTCGATCGAGAGCATTCTTATATGACATACTGAGCATCATCCTGGAGCAGAGCAATACCTATTTATCTTGTTATATTGAAATTCTATTGTTATTTACTCTGGTTCTACAATAAACTTGTAGATATTTAGTTAGAGAACTCCCGTTTGTACCCGCATGTATAATATTTGATCCAATTAATGACGTGACTACCTGACGTCAGTTCAGTTGTCTGGAGTCTGAAGTAGACACTCTCCTGGCAACTATCCAAGACCATTCACTCAACAAGTATATGAAATGGGGACGATTGCGGCTTTTCCTTTATGTTAGAGAAACATTACAAACTTAGATGTGAACACGCAATTAGCACCTACTTATTTTTTATGTGTTTCAGTTTTAAAATCATGGATTATACATTTGTGAAAAAATGAATGACGGAACCAGAAGAGCCTTAACAGGCTCCATACATAAGATACGAGAATTCGAGTTAGAAAAAGTAAGAATATTAATTCAAGTGCTTCTATGTTTATTACAATCGTGAAGCAAATTCTTATAATATTTATCTTTTAGGTATGCTTAGTGGAAGAATTTGACATTTTACAAATAGTCGGCGAAGGATGGTTCGGAAAAATACTTCTGGTTGAACATAGAGCGTCTGATACTGAGATAGTACTGAAGGCTCTCCCAAAACCATATGTTTCTATACGTGATTTCTACCGTGAATTCCACTACAGCTTACATTTAAGCGCTCATAGAAATATTGTTACTACATTCGACGTTGCATTTGAAACCGCCGGTTTCTATGTTTTCTGCCAAGAATATGCGCCCCTCGGTAAGAATATTTATAGTAACCTACATGCTCTTTGTGTACTTAACTAATACTTTACATATTGCAGACATTAGTTGTGATCTGTTCACACAGCCATTGTTGCTCTTGATTTGGAGACTCGCCAAAACACATCTGAATGGACATTAAATCGAAACATTAGTTTCCGTTTATTAAATCACTGACAGATGATACCGCATAACTTTCGTTTATATTTTTAGTTGAAATATTAGAATTATAAATTATAACTTTCAGGTGACCTCACTTCTAATATGTTGGATACTGGGATTGGAGAAATACACACGAAAAGAGTGGCAAAACAACTAGCAGCGGCATTAGAACATCTACATCAAAGAGATCTAGTACATCGAGATGTTAAATTAGATAACATACTTGTATTCAAATCAGACTTTTCTAGAATCAAATTATGTGATTTTGGCGAAACTAGAAAAGTTAATTCAGTTGTAAGACGAAGAAATGAATGGTTGCCCTACTCTCCACCTGAAGTTTTAAACTTATCGATGGACAGTTCGTACAAGTAATTTTTTTTATTTCTTCTAATCAGTCATAATTGAGTCACATATTTTTTCATGAATGAGTTATTTTTAATACGGAATTCAGTTTCATTTGAGTAATAATTATTTTTGTCCCACAGAGCATTAATTAGCCATGACATTTGGCAATTTGGCATAGTGATATTCATTTGCCTGACTGGATGTTTACCCTGGCAGAAAGCTGCTTTTGACGACCCGAGATATTTAAGGTACTTAAATGAAATTTTGTTTTTCCTCTAGGTGCATATAATAAAAGTAGGAATAAAAAATATATTTAGTTTTCATATGGTCAACAAGCTGTCTTGACTTCGATACTTAATTTTAATTTTGTCTCAAATACAAAAAACCGTAACAAATGCCAGTATTTTCTTATTATATATCCTCAGATATATATCATATACTAGCGGTCCGCCCCGGCTTCGCCCGTGGTACATATGAAAAATAGATGTTGACCGATTCTCAGACTTACCCGATATGCACAGAAAATTTCATGAGAATCGGTCCACCCGTTTCGGAGGAGTATGCAGACTAACATTGTGACACGAGAATTTTATATATAAGATTTTTTCCTCACTGACCTTAATTGGATCATTTTTTCATAAAACCGATTCTTTTATCTTGCATAACAATAATCGGAAGCTTCGTTTATTTTCTTAAGCCATTCCGGCAAAAGTTTACTATCAATTAATCTTTTGTTTATTTGTGAGATAAAATCGTATAGTTTTTACTTCTTCTGTTTATTGTTCTAATCAGAATAGAACTGAAGAGTGCTATAGTCAGTTTTATTATTTGATGACAATTTTTTGGCTATCAAATTATGTTAAGAACAAACAAGGAACAAACATTCTTAATAATTCCATGATGTTTTTCAGTTTTTTCAACTGGTATAATAGCGCAAATCCATTAAAAAGACAACCAAAATTATGGAAAATGGTTTCTTCGAGAGCGCAGAAAATGTTTAAAAAATTCGTTGAACCCAGGGTTGACAAAAGAGCCACTAATTTCAATGAAATAACTCGATACTACGATTATAGATGGATGGCGAAAGGATACACAGACAGAGTTGGTAAGTGAAATGTATATCTACAAATGTACCGTCGATATAAATTAAATAAATTATATTAATTTATATAACAAGAACAATCATTTATTAATTACAGCTGGAGGCGACATTGACGAACTGTGCCCATCAATGTACAGTTTTCATAGCGATCCGAATGAAAAGAATATCTTATTGAAACATTTTAGAGATAACGGAATAGAAACAACAGTTGATAGACAAGCTAAGAAGCAAAGGATAAAAGAATGGATTCAAAATAGCGTCATAGAAGAAGTAGACGAGGAGGTAAATTAAATAATATAAGTAATTTAATTTATTTATGCATGCATTCATTTCATTCATTATTTTTTCATTCATTCATTCATTTCATTTCATTCATTCAACAAATACTTACCGATGTTTTAAGCAAAACATAATTTTATTTTATTCACAGGAGGAGAGTCATCATGAGCCAAGCGTTTACGATGACAGTGATGTAGAATTAGAAGATAGATCCAGACCACATCCAATTGATGAGAGTCATCGAGTTACTCTGCGGTTTGACACAGAAAAACATATTAACCCACGTACTGGTGAAGTTATTGAAGGTGTTAAAAGAGCCTCAGAAAAAAATCCACTTTCTTATGACGTACAAAATATAGAACCAGTGGCACCTGCAAATGTTGTAAGGCGGTATGGTATTAAAGAAGATAATTCACCACAAAGCTCTACCAAGGATAGTGCTTACGGATCTTTAGAAACATCAGGGACTAAAAACAAAGAGAATAAACAAACGCCATCTATTGATAGGGTATCCAATCATTCGCCAAGTAGATCGTTAAGTGCAATATCTCTACCGCAAAGCAAAATACCCCTGTCCACTCACGCTCAAAGATTCCAAAAAAGTGAAGAAGTATTTTCCAAAGAATTAGAGAATATGAAAGGAAGTTCTTCAACTATACATTCTTTAGCAAATTCGTCCAGATCCAATAGTATTCAAGTAACACGAAATGGTTCCTTAGATAGCGCAAACACGAAAGATATTCCTCAAGAGAATGATCTATTTGAATCAAACAAGAAACCGAGCAACCCTGTTATTACACAAAATGGCTTTAGCCCTGGTGGAAAAGTAGCTGAGAAAGAGACACAACCGTATATATCCATGAAAAAGTCAGTTTACGAAATCGTCAGTAATCGCAGTGATGTTGGAAATAATAACAAAATAGATAGTCAATTAAATAATACTAACACACCGGATAGTCCCTACACATCAATGCTAAATATTGTTCAAGGACAAATGAAAATAAGCCCTCACGCTAAAGAAAGTAATAGAAATATTGTGAACGTTTCTATTACAAAGATGAATAGAAAGAAATTGTGATATTTGCTCAAATATGTTATAAATTAAAGGGAATAAAATATTTAAAACATAACTTTATCTATAACGCATAAAAGACAGTATAATCTTGTTATTTGAATGTGAACATCAAGGACTGCAATCTATATGTACATAATTTACGTATTTTTAATGAAGTAACATGTTAAAGAACTTAATTAACTGTAAAAATAATAATCCATCGTTATAGTAGATTTATTAATTTTTTATTTTTTGTCTAAATGGATAGGTTACAAAATAATTTACGGACATACATATTTTTGAAATACAAATTAAAATAAATACCTTGTCTTTTGTGACTTTTATTTTTCTCGTAACCAATTTTCGTACATATTATATCGCAACACTACAATTGCACAGTTTGCACTGCAATAATATCATGCAATTGTAATTATTATTATTTCAATGAACAGATAACCGAACGAACAGCTTTGGGTTTGGGCCAAGGTTTGGGCTAACAAGGGGCTAACTTGATGGTCCCTTAGAGAACGTACCTACACATTTTTCAGCTGTAAAATATTATATCAACATAATTCATAAGTACAGGGAAAACGTGCATAATCAATAGTTTTTCTTTCCTTATATTTATAGCACAAATACAAACACATAATAAATTATAAGTTACCTTCTTTTTTATTATACTTACTTACTAAAATCTAAATCGATTCAATTAATCGATTTTATTATTCGTGAACTTACATATCACGTTCGTTGACAATCATAGACAATTAGAATCAACTTGACATAATATTTATTCTGTGGATTTGACATATATTTTATTCTGTGGATATGACATTTGACAATGACATCATAGAAAAATTTAGTCCGCGCATACCGGTATTGAATGGCTTATTTACGTTTAAACGGCCGTTATGCGATAAAATTATATTTTTCACATAATTATCAAATATTTTGTATCTAGGATCTGTGTTATAAAGTTTTCCTACAAATCATAATCACAAAGAACAAATAAAACTAATATAATGTCGTATAACCTATAAATATATTAACTGTTGACATTAATCTAATATAAAAATACAAAAAAATTTAACGATATGCAAAAATTACAAGACAGCGTTTTTTCTATCTTAAAAACTACTAGTTTATCTCCGGCTGTGTTTAGTTTTCTACAACCTACTGATGATGCCGCAGGTGAGTAAATAGAATATTCAGTGAAATAAGTTCAATTTAGTGTCTTATCGGGAGCTTGCGTATGATATTGATTTGATAGATATTATAGTTTAGTAGTCTGCGATTATAAACATCATTATTAGACTTGTAAAGACGTAAAACTATGAGCAAAGTCTAATGCTGTTTTATTTACCGTATTTCAGAAAGTTCACCTCTGGGAGGTATATTACGAGACACGAAGCACGGCTGGCTGGCACTGGGACCCAAGTTTTGTGTGGTTGATCTAAGAAGTGGATTGAAGGTAGCAGCAAAGATTTTTGGAAATGGTTCAAGGTATAATATGAAGTTCTTTATTGTTCTGTGTTAAAAATATTCAATACAAAATTATTCAATAAGTAGGTACCTAAACATAAAAATAAACCAAAACTAACAGATTACATTTACTGTCCACAATTTTAAATCTCTTCTAATCCCATTTAATATAGATTCCGATGAAATAAGAAAAGATGATAATATTTGACTACAATTTATTTTCTTTGTAAATAAATACTTTTTTGTCTTAATATATAACAATATATATATTTAAAATATTCGTTTTTCAGTAACATCTCCATCACCAGTGTCATAGAGCTGCCAAAAACCTTAACACACAACTCCAAACAGCTTGTCATTAGTCTCGAGTGTGATGATAGTGGACTCATTTGCGTATTACATATAAATGGATCTCAAATCTTGCGCTGTATCCAATCAGATGTCATCATCACTGAGCTGGCCTTGTGTGATGATGTGTCTAGCGGCCCGTTTACTTGTTTCGATGGGCTGATAATGGCCGGTACTCAGAGAGGAGAAATTTTCGTGATTGACCTAAATAGAAGTGCCCTTTTGCAAGGTATGCTTTGATGTTTTATAATGGAAATAAAATAATATATATATGTTTGATAAAATTATTCTAGGAAATACAAAAAAAATAAGAGAAATACTAGTTCAATTTGTTCAACTACTATTTAATCAGTATGCTAGTTAAATGAACTATTTCCTTAGCATGCATGAATGAGTAAGAATTATAAATTAAAACCTTGCTGTAACGATTTGAAAACTTTACTACATACATTGTCCTATTTTTATTCCAGCATTGAAAGATATAGCCCAAGGCAACGCTCATCTAGTAAAAACCGAAACAGACCCTGCAACATTAGTGCACATTTCATTAAAAGTATTACATAAGATTGAACAGCAAGGCGAATTGCCAGCTAGCAATGATGAGCATTTAGCTGTACTACTGAACGAAGACTCGTTTATAGATAATCAATATATATTCAGAAACCCAGATGGTACAGCTCGAATGAAAGCAAAACAAGATCATGTTAGAGTAACTGTAGTGCAATATATACCGCAATTGGGCAGTTTGGCTGTAGGCTTCAATTTTGGGGCGTTTCAACTGTGGAATATACTAGACTTGGCCTTGGAATTCACGTCTCAAGTTAACGTGGAATGCTTGCCGGTTACACACTTTGGTTTTCAGGTGAGGATGCGCGAATAAAATAATACCAGATTAGATTCTTTGTAACAACAGATTGTTAGCGTAAACATTGTAATAAAAGTTTTGCCATAACATTAATTGGGGTCTTTAATTGTCAGTCAAAATTTCGTTAGTTGCGTTGAATAAAGTAAGAAATAATGTTGTTACTAACTGATATAAGAAGCAGAAAAAAATAAACAGTTAATTGACAAATTTTGAAAGATAAATCATATAAGATTATAAGTATATTAACTTTATGATCTATTACAGGAACCATGTGACGATCCCAGAGCATTTTGTTACTTGTGGGTCGTCTTCTCAGTAACAGACAGGTTTGACGAACATGAGTTTCCATTGGCTGTTATGTATTCGCTAACTTATCAAGGCAAGAGAATGTTAGTGGATAATAAGTGCTTGTATCAGGTACGAATTTTATTTTTTAACAGTAGTCTGCAATAAAAAAAGAACAAAAATAATATGTTCATTTTTTCATCTCATTTTCTTAGCTTAATGTTTAAACAATTATTAACGTGATAACGTTTTTAAAATCGTTTTAGTCGGGTGACATGTTCAGAAACTTGTGTCACACCAAAACCTCACAAGCGCGATTGCAGGTATAACGAGAGAGAGACGGACCGATCTCCCGTCTCATCTCGAGCGCTGCCACTGCATTATGTTATCACATAAACATCTCGATCGTAAACCTACTTTACAAACAACCAATTTTTTTATGTATAAAGCATACAATCATTTGCTATTGGTATAATATGATTGTGGTGTGTGTTTGACACTGATGGACACAATGAGTTATTAAATCACTTTAGAAGTTATCACTATAATTTAGAAATTTTTAAAGTTTTGACTGTTTTAGCAGCTTAGTTATATATTATGTATGTTATTTCACAGGAATTTTCAACAGCTACAGTGCGTTTTCAAGTGGAATTAGGATCCATGGATCACCCACATCTCATGGGCGGTAGATGCATTTCTTGCCACACATATTCCATTAATACTATGTTGGGTGATGAAGGGGAAGAAGGTATTTATTTTTTACTAGCGGTCCGCCCCGGCTTCGCCCGTGGTACATATTTACGTTTTCTCTACATAAAAACCATCCTCGTACTTCAAGGAATACAATAAAAAAAGAATTATCGAAATCGGTTCAGCCGTTCTCGAGTTATGCGCTTACCAACACATTTTGCGATTCATTTTTATATACTATAAGATTATTTATTTATAATAATTTACTTTCATTTAAAATCACATAATAAAAATTGTATTATTAGCTAGGGAACAAATGTTAATCTAATGTGTATTAAAATTTCGAAATATACCTTAAATATATACCTTGACAAAATTTTATCGGTTTTAATTTAATTGGGTTCATTTTTTGGTATAGAATAGTTAATTACACTTATGTTTATAAAGTAGATATCTGCATGCAGACTCGCCCTAAACTGCTCGCGATTAAATTATGCTAAAACCGTTCTTGAAACACTCTACCTGTTTAAAAAAAACCATTAAAACACGCAGACTCGCCCTAAACCCCTCGCGATTAAATTATGCTAAAACCTTTCTCTTGAAACAATCTATCGGTTAAAAAAAAACCATTTAAATGCGTAATTCTAAAGATCTAAACATACACATGTGTATTATAGTGTTCTTGTATTTTGAATGTTTATTCAGATAATGGTATGGTGTTTTTCTGCGAATAAATGATTGATTTTGTTTTATCCTATGCACTGATTAAAATAGCTCTAAAGTGATCTATTAAACTTACTACTGTTTATGATTTATTCCAGCGATGTTAAATCTATGTCAACTGGTTTGGGAGTGTTGGGGTGAAACGGCTTCATCGTCTCACTATGGAATGTTATTGTTTGATCTGGACCAGTGGTATAAAGACCAGATGCCAGGTAAATATTGCAGATTTTAATTTGGTTGCTGACACACATTTTATTTTTTGTACAATTTTTTATTATTTCGTCTTTGTCAAATTTGGTATAAAATAGAAATAGATATATTAGATTTATGTACTAAACTTACTAAAACTGAAAACCATTTATGACGTTGGTACACAAAAATTTGAAAAATACATAGTGACTGAATAATTTTACTATGTTTAAATAAGCTTTGGTCGCCACTTCAAACACGTAGGAGCGTTGTGTAAGACGCGTTTTTCCGTGTGCATTCTGAGATAAAAAAAAACACCTATAAATTATGTAATTAGGGTACTATTGTCAGTGAAAATCCCATTACCATTAAATACATAAAACTCTAAACTTAAGGCCTCTATAATATACATACTACGTAAGAGAATTAATCGCGTGCACATCGGGATACCGCTACCTACGGCGGTAGCGGATACCGCTGTAGTTTAAACAGGCCTTTAACTGAACTATAGTCCCTAGCAAAAAACATACTTTGAAATAAATCAAGTTTACCTAATAACAACCTCCACAGACAACCACTCTATAAAAAAAATGGTTAAGTCTGTAAAGTCGGTTTACTGACGATAGTTGAACGTGACAACTCCCGATTGTGCTTCTTTGTCGCTCGTTCCGCGCTCTCGCTTGCACTTCAAGCCTTACATGGAACGCCTCAGAGCGAGGTAACGCCGCATGAGTCATGTTTTTTCGTGCGTGCAGCCGGCTGTATCGAATTATAAGACATTGTCACGTCAAAAAACAACTAACATAAAACTTCTTTGCAGCAACATACCAACTCCAAAGCAACACATTCATGAGTACAGCGTGGTGTTCGGAGCTCGGTAGAGGATGTTTATCACTCGATATGAGATTAGATCCAGTGTCTTTGTCTCCTTATTCGCACGCCACACGTTTGGAGGAACATTTCTACCCGAATTCTTTGCAATATGGTGAGTTTTACAGTGAAATATTAATTATTTTTTGTTCTTTTTAACTAAAACTTAGTTATTTTTATAGTGCGGTTATTAATTTGTGTATTTTGTGGAGTCAATTATTTCTTAGAACTGATATCATATTGGATATTGCTATGAATTAAATTATGTAATTTAAAATCATACACTTGTGTGAAATCTTTATAAACAATTTTGTATATAAACCTATACAACATCTATTAATTTATCTTACTATCCTGTAAAATCAATGCTAGGAAAAATGCTCATAAAATATTAATTTTAATTAATAATTTCAGATTGCGTCTGCCTCAACACTTCCGAAGCAATAGTACTCCACACAGTGGGTATACAACGTCAAATAATAAGTTCCATGGCGGAAACTGGTCCGTCCTGCCTGCTGTCGCCCGCTATACTGTATACCGCGTGTTTGTCTGCGGGCTTGATGCCCTTGTATAGAGATCACCATGTCGATATGTCTATGGTATGCAGTTTAGTTAATTGTTTAGTGTTGTTTGTGTTTGTGTGTTAATTGTTTAATGATAAAAATTTTACGCGAAATTAGGTAATAGAGTCAAAACCGCACTCATTCAAGAACTGTTCTAGAGACTTTAATCTGTTAAATACTTAAAATAAAATTATTCGTAATGCATTTGATTTAGAGCTTTATTTGATAGCATTTAGTTATTTATACCGTGACATATAATATATTTAGGTCCTTGAATACCCAATTAAATCATTATTTTCTATTTAATGAAATTACTTAAAAATGTATGTATGTTTTTTTTAGGATGAACAAAGAAAATTCATTTTATCCGTGGCGCTAGAAGCTCGTTTATCGCAGCTCCTAAAGCGCTGTGCGCAAGAGTGGGCCACCGGCACCCACGCTGGTGTTGGCTGTACACTCACTTTTTTGGTATGAAAATTGATGCTTTAATATAGTTGTTGAATTTTACAAACATATTGTAATTTAAATCCAACTCAAACAAGGTGAATTAAAAAAAATATGAAATTTTAATTTAGCTTTAACTTTTCTTTTATACTAATGTGTGTAATGCTTTCCATATTTGTCAAGGCCTATTGCACGCAATACGTACGTCATACGCTCGTTCGTCTATAAGCGATTACAAAAGCGTGTCTACCGTGCGGCAACGTCGCGCATGTCCGCTTAACGGGCGGTTGATGCGACGTTGCCGCTCCGCCGTCTTATTAAGTTATGTTCTTTTTTTACGAAACCACTATTTTTAGGTTGACTGGAGTTGGAGGCGAGCTATTGAATTGAAGGAAAATGCTAAAGAACTCATTTCACCATTGTTCACGTCGGCTACATTACCGGACAGGTATTATACTTTTTAAAATTACATTTATACAATCTATATTGTCTTTGGTACAAAAATTAAATTATGTATATGTGCAGTTTTTTAACTGACTTCAAAAATGGAGGAACTGATTTCCATTCGCTTTCAATTTACGACGGAATTGTTAAAGTCGGTTTAATTGTATAAAAAGAATCAATTCTGATTGAGCAGTTTACATGATATAGTATTATGCCAGATTTTAGTGACTTAGAATACAAATGATGTAATATTTTCTCTTTTTACAGGAATGTTATAAGGTGCTTGGAACATTGCGTACAACAGCTGACACAGTTGACGGGTTTGCTCGATGCGGTCTTAACAAAATGCTGTAACCTTGTTGTGCCTGATGGTGTGTATTATGTTATACTTTGTTTTTTTTTTCGTTTTAAATGAAAGACAATTTTAAACGTTTATGTTTTTTTTTTTTCATTTAAGGGTGTATCTAAAAGTATTTTATGTACATTTTTTTCACATATCGACGCTCTTAATAAATGAGAGAAGGTTATCAATTATATTTATACATTATTGCGTACTGTAATTATCTGTCTAAAAATTTGTATATAGATTTTGTATTCTTATAGTTTTTGTAGATATATATTTGTATTATTTATAGTATTTGGTTCACAATTAAATGTTACTAAAATTATAATATTGTTTTTAGCGTTAAGCGAAATGGAGGAAAAATACAAAGGCATCGGCACAGTATCTCTATACTTTCAAGTGGTGCAATGGTTTCTAAGGGTCGGTCTGTTGCCGGAAAGAAACCACCCCCATGCTGCATTGCCGTACCCAGCGGAACAATTGTATGCTGTTTATAAGAAACGGTGAGTTTTATTCAATAAAAAAACTTATAAATGCAACTTTTGTGTTTATATAAATTCCTACATGTAAAATCTATACTAATATTATTAAACTGAAGAGTTTTCTTTGTTTGTTTGAATGCGCTAATGTCAGGAACTACTGGTCCAATTTGAAAAATTATTTTGGTGTTAGACGGCTATAGGCTAAATATCATTACGCTAAGACCAACAGGAGCGGAGCCATGCGGTTGAAACCGCGAAGCGCAGCTAGTCATATATAAAATTGAAAAATAAACAAATCTATTAGAAATTTAATAAAAAATTAACAAAAGTTTAATTACAAGCATAAGTCTTGAGTTATAGTACTCTTGTTGTATCCTGTTAATTTTTTTAAAATCATATTCTTAAGAATAAGTTATTTGAAACACTTTATAATAATTCTATCGGAAACTACATGAATAGAACAATTATATTTTTCTTTGACAACGCGGGCGAAAAGCTTGTTTATTTGAAGTAATACTCATCTATAAATGTTTGTCCGACAGTCGCGTAAAACTACATCGCATACAAGGCGACACGATAGAAGGTGACCCCAGTTGTGTCCCGTGTCCCTTGTTATACGTGGACCAACTTATACTTAACGAGTTTGGAGGGGAAGTTGTACATAAGTGAGTGTTGTTTATTTAATGTGTCTAAAGTTATTTATGTTTTTAAGCTATTGCATAGCTTCTATCGCGGGCCTTGAGCGCGGGGACCGAATCGAGAAATTCCGTAACGAAAAACCTCACGCTCCCCACTCCGACGGGCGCGGAGGTGTGGCTTGAAGGCATAGCATGCAATAGCTTTACCGCGGCAGTCCCCGAGTGACACACGTCTTTTTTATGTTTATTATTTTTTTTTCTGTCAAATCCAGCAAAAGATGTTTGTTTTTTTTTTAATGTTTTTTATTGTAGTACGGATAGATATGAGTTAAATTTTTATTATGTGATAATAATTAGTGTTACGCTTTTTTCTTGTTTTGTATTCATAGACAGATTTTTCTTCTATTTTTTTTGTTAGTGTATTTCAAGTGTTGATTGTGGTAATATTTATTATTTAGTGACAAGTAAGTTACAAAATATCATACTGCAATCTCTCGAGACATGGCTATAACAATTAATAAAAGAAAAATAAATCTCATGTCAATAAAATGTATGTATGAAAAATTTGCGTATCTATATTGACAGAGGTCGTGGGTTCGATTCTCACCCACGGCAAATATTTTGTGTGTTGAGCTGTGTCTGGGTGTTAATTATCTATATATATATATATATATTTATTTAAAATTATATATGTATGTTTATCAGCCATCTGGTTTCCATAACACAAGCGAAAGCTTTTTATGGGATCAGATCGTGCCATGATCGTGAGTGAAAATTGTCCTGAAATATAGTCAAAAAATATATTTTTATTTTATAATTATTGACGTGACAACGTCTTATAATTCGATACAGCTGGCTGCACGCACGAAAAAACATGACGCATGCGGCGTTACCTCGCTCTGAGGCGTTCCATGTAAGGCTTGAAGTGCGAGCGAGAGCGCGGAACGAGCGACAAAGAAGCACAATCGGACGTTGTCACGTTCAACTATCGTCAGTAAACCGACTTTACAGACAACCATTTTTTTTTCCAGAATATGGAAACGAGCCGGTAGTGAATGTGCCGGACTCTATCCGCCTCCATCGCTCTACGCGTTATTAAGACTCTACCTTTTACCGGATATCTCTGAAGAACATAAACACTCGCTGCTTTTGTATCTGCTGCTCGATTACTCTATGCTCTATGATGATTCACAGTATGTATTACTTAATTTTATAATAATTAAAAGAAAATGTATTCAGATTCTAACTATTATCGGATATCTCTGAAGAACATAAACACTCGCTGCTTCTGTATCTGCTGCTCGATTACTCTATGCTCTATGACGATTCACAGTATGTATTACTATAATTTGTATTTTTAAAGATAGCGGATGAATTCGATGTTATTTGTATAAGTTATGTAGTGAAATTCATACTTCAGTAATCACCGCCAAGAGTACCGCGGTTTTATAGGAGTAACTATATTTTAATAAATAATAATGTTGCCGAAAAAGGAATTTTCAGAATGGTTCTGAAATGTATCACATGTAATCTACTATACATATAAAAATAAGTCGGGTTTTCCTTCCTGACGCTATAACTCCAGAACGCACGAACCGATTTCCACGGTTTTGCATTCGTTGGAAAGGTCTCGGGCTCCGTGAGGTTTATAGCAAAGAAAAGGTGTCTCTGGTGGCGAAACGGAGTTCGCCCGGTTTGCTAGTCTTATATATTATTTGCTTAAAAGTTATATTTAGCAAAAAAATATGCCATAATGTGGTAATCATGTTACATATACTTCACGCATATACGCGTGTACGTATATGCGTGCTTACGTACGTGTGCCTATAATACAAAATTCTTTATAAAAATAATATTTTCTTCCAGATACGAAACGGTGATCCGCCGTTTGATGCAGTTCCCGCCAATGTTCGGTCTCAGTACGACGCTAGTTCGCGCCACACAAGCCTTCTGGCATTTGGATCATAGAGACTTTCATGTAAGAACTTGGTGTTATTTTTTTTTTATGGGATGTATTATTTTCTTTTGGGTCAATTATATAGCAAACAACTTAGGAGTACTTCTTCATAATTCTAGCATGAAACTACTAGCTGTTCGTATCATCGTCGTGTCGATTTGATGGGAATGAAAAGTATTAAAGCATTATGTGTCTTAAAAATTATATAGCAAATGGTATGGACCATTTACTTTTATCTGTTACAAATAAACCAAGAAAAACCTTTCCTATTTATCCCATTAAGTTATAAATACATCTACAAATGTTCAACATTACATGAACTGAGATTATTTAAAAATAGATTTAATTAAGGCAACAATTTTTTTTTTTTTGAGTGGCCGAGTGATCATGGCTCGCCCCGGTTAGGCAGAAGACGCGGGTTCGATTCCCGCCTCGTGATCGAATTTTTTGTATTCTTTGAAAACTAAAATTCAATAATTTGTCTTTTTTCAGTTTGCCCTCGACCAACTGCAATGTCTAACAGGCAACACATTAACCGACTGGCAACACCAAGTGGTATTATCATCTCTACTCGCACAGAAGAAATCCCAAGCCGCCTTACAATACTTACACGTTCGGAAACCGGCTCCCATACAGAATATGAAGAATAATGATAAACTAGAAGATTGGCAGTCGTGCTGCGATTTATATCTAGCAAGGGGTTTGGTGTTCGAAGCTCTAGATGTGATTAGAATGTGTGTCCAAAGTGTGACTTGTAATGAGGATAAGGTGCAAGTACTGAATTATTTCTTTAAGGGTGAGTAAATGTTTGAGTATTAATAAGGTACAGGTCCAGGGGCCTTAGACAAAGTAACAATTAAAAAACGATAACGAAGTTAGAAAAGGAAAAATGTATGGGATTGACATTAGATAGACCACGTGATCTAACGCGGCGTATGTCAATCCCATACATTTTTGCCTTTTCTAACTTCGTTATCGTTTTTTAATTGTTACTTTGTCTAAGGCCCCTGGTCTACTAACTTATCTAATTCTGCAATATGAGCTTGATATTTAGCAGAATTAGTAATTGCAATTATACAAAATAATTGTAGCAATCTATTTCTTATGGGCAAAAATACTTTTTTTTTTTGTGGAAGTTGAAGCTACTAATAATAATTATATGAAAAAATGAAAAATGAAAAATTTCTTTATTAGTTTCAAAAAATGTTACATAATATAGTTACATATGCTGCATTGAACCCCACACTAGGATCCCCTGTGTTGTGAGGCTCAATCTCTTTCGTCGTATTACATAAAAAATATTTCAAACTTTACTTGCCATTTTAAGTATTAAGTGTGTGTATATATGCGTGTGTGTATGCGTGCGTGTATATGTGTGTGTGTATGTGTTGATGTTGTATGAGTGTTTATTTTAATAGTAAGTTTATATTTTAATCAGGATATTATGCTAACGAGAGTTTCAGTTTCTAAGTAGTCTAGATTAAATAGCCAATTTGTAACATATTTTTTACAGCGGAACTATAGCGGAACTATATTTATAGAAATATTATCTTAACTCTAACAACAGTATTTTAAATATTTTAAACCATATTATTGGGTGCTTGTATATGATGATGATGATGTTAAACATCAAAATATTGTTTAGTTTTCAGTTTTTTAGACTAATTTATTGATTTTGCAGGATGTCGTAACACGGGACAGCTAGCAAAAGTTTTACAAGTGACATTATTACCTGTTGAAGAAGAATGTTTTATTAAATATTTAAAAGATTGCAACGAGGCACAAACATCTGATATACTGGTCATGTACTTCTTACAACAGGCTAGGTAAGTTGATTAAGGGCCGAATTTTCAATGCTTGGATAAAACTTATCCAATAAAGTATTACACGAAAATATTTAAATGTCACGTGAACTGTCGAATACGGGCAATTAGAATACGTTTTTAAAATGGTAGTTTTATACATTATTCGATGAATAAGTTTTATCCAAGGATTGAAAAATCGGCCCCTAACATATTGGTTATTCTTGTGTGAAAAGTACTACTTATGTATTTAAAAAGCAATATTTTCACTGATAAAGTATGTGAAAATATTAAATTGACATGAATGTGTAAGTGACAACTTTATAAGTAGTAACTTAAAACATTATTAATTAGCATTTTTAAAGAAATTAAAATTTGGCCGATTAATTATCTGTTCAAGTATGCTTTAGCGAATATAATTCTTTGTTACTCATTTATTTGAGACTAGCGGTCCGCCCCGGCTTCGCCCGTTGTACGTATTTCGCAACAAAAGGTAGCCTATGTTCTTTCTCAGGGTCTAAAGATTATCTGTGCCAAATTTCATCAAAATCAGTCCAGTAGTTTATGCGTGAAAACCATACATACATACATACAAACTTTTCCTCTTTATAATATTAGTATAGATAAAATAGAATACTGTACTTTAAATAAGGATGTAAATTTTTCTATGTTATTAATATATACTTACAGATACCTAGAAGCGGAACAATACAACAAGCAGATCAAATCGAAACCGCGGTATCGCGGCGCTCATTCCACGGACTCGTTAACAGAAGCGACAGAGAGAGACAACACTAGAGACACGCTCGTGGCCACGTTAGTGGCGGGTGTGCCGCGGATAGCGGGCGAGGTTGCCGCACTGCTGGATAGCGAATATGAGCCGCATGGTAAGTGCGCGGTTGCCGCGCTGCTTCATCGCCAGTATGAGCTGTGATGGTGGTGTTCTCTTTATGAATTTGTTTCTTCGATAGACCGCAAGGTTGCCGCGCTGCTGGTTAGCGAGTATGAGCCGCGGAATTGGCGTTCGTTTTTTGAATTTGTTCTCATAATGTAGGTGGCCGGTGTTGTAGCTAGATTTAGTGGAATTTTCATAATGTAGTAGGTATAACACTAGAGACACGCTTGTAGCCGCGTTAGTGGCGGGCATACCGAGGATAGCGGGCGAGGTTGCCGCACTGCTGGATAGCGAATATGAACCGTATGGTAAGCGTTCTAATTTTGAATAGTGGGCGAGGTTGTCGCGCTGCTAGATTGTGATTTCGAGCCGCGGTGGTGGCATTCTTTTTTTGAATTTGTTCTCATAATGTAAGTGGCATGGACGTATAAAAAAAGACGGACGGTATATCGCCTAAACATTGAGTGAAGCCTAGTAATGGCGGCGAAACATCCATGTGTGTGTGCCATGTTGCCATGGCAACAGCTGTCCTGTTGACAATGGCGGCTGTATTTTTTTCTATAAATTTTGCCGTAATAATTTTGTAATTAAAACATAAAAGAAATAACTTGCTTCCCTGTGGAATGTAATCCCTTGTGTTTTAATATTTAAAATTGTACTGTTGCGACACCATTTAACCACGCAAGACGGCATTTTAAATATTTTTTGTGAAACAGTGACGCAGTTAATCAGTCGGTAGTTCACGACGTAATGGCGGCCGACTAGCTTACTATGGTGAGAGTGTGTGCGTGTTTATTGTCTTTACACGATCGCTAGCTTACTATGGTGGCTTCACGTTGTTTGTTCGTAATACGGCGTCCGTCTTTTTTTATACGTCCATGGTAAGTGGCCAGTTTTAGTGAACTTTTCAAGATGTAGTGGGATGTGTGTCTCTAGTGTTATATAATAACACTACTAATAATTGTATAATACTAGAGACACGCTCGTAGCCGCGCTACTGTTTCTATTGCATTTCATCTAATGTTGTCGCTTTATTGATAGTGTTTTATAAGTTATGACGGTGCGGTTAACTGATTAGTTTCTTTCAGGGCTTGCTATATTAAACCAAAACTTTTATATTTCTAGTTGTCGCTCCAAAGCCGATGTCCGTGTATGTGAAAGCAAACTCGCCTAAAAACACCTTTACATACAAATCTTCATTCATACAGGTATGTTCTGAACACATTTGATAAAAAAATAACTTTACTATGAGAAGATAATAATATTTTATTTGAATATTAATTCTTTTCTACAGGACACGATAGAAAATGCAAGTGAAACGTGGATAAATAAGCCGAAAATGAGGAAAGGCCTGAAAAGAGCGTTAAATATAGACGAAACACCATTCATTTGCACTCCCAAACTATACAAGACAAAGAGGTTTGATATAAATTATATATTTGAACAAATATAATTTATACGAAGAAGCTAAACTCATAACCAAATGGATTACTGACACCTTTTTTTCCTTCATCAGGATAATTCTACTAATATTATAAACGCGAAAATTTGTGAGGATGGATGGTTGAATGTTTGTTATTATTTCACGTAAAAATTACTGAACCGATTACAATGGAATATGTTATGTAGGTAGCTGAAGACCCAGAATAAGACATTTTTATCCCGGAAATCCCACAGGAACGGGAATTATGCAGGCTTTCCTTAAACGTGGGCTGAAATCTGGTTTAATATATTATTGCTACAGGTCCGCCCCGGCTTCGCCCGTGGTACATATTAGGATCCTATGTTCTTCTCCTGGTTCTAAACTACCTCCCTGCCAATTTTCAGCTAAATCGGTTCAGCCGTTCTTGAGTTATAAGTGGAGTAACTAACACGACTTTCTTTTATATATTTAGACTAGCTTTCCACCCGCAGCTTCGCCCGCGCAGTCAAAGAAAAACCCGCATAGTTCCCGTTCCCGTGGGATTTCCGGGATAAAACCTATCCTATTTCCCGTGATAAAAAGTAGCCTATGTCCTTTCTTGGATATCAAAATATCTCTATACCAAATTTCATACAAATTGGTTCAGTAGTTAAGGCGGGATTGAGTAACAGATAGACAGACAGAGTTACTTTCGCATTTATAATATTAGTATGGAATACATTTTACAGTTATCTCTCGGAACAAAAACCAAACGACTCCACACCGGCCAAGCGTGCCCGTCTCGATCTATCCCCCAAAACGCCAAACAAATCGGGTATTAAAGTTAGCCAGAAGTTGAGCGAACAGATCGCTACACTATTGGACATGCCCGATGTCGAGAGCCCGAGGTACAAACATAATAATCGGCCAGAGACGCCGCAGAGTATATTGAAGGTATGTTTTTGTTCTAATTTGGAAGTTAATGGAATTTAGATTTGTAAATTTTTCACAAAAGTAATAGTTATAATAGAATGTTTTTGATTGTTTTTTAAATTGTAACTAAGTTACTAAAGTATTTATCCCAAAACATTTTTTACACGTTATTTTTGTTGAGCATTATTTAAATCATAAAAAATTAAAAATGTGTGTTTGCACTAATCATTTACAAGATATAAATTATTTTATTAATATTACTTTCATTATATTTCCTCAATCACAGATAATTTTCAAAATTATGTATTACGGTATGGTTTAAAACTGTTAGTACTACAGCTAATTTGAATTATCAAAGCACATAAAGTCACACAAATCTCGCATTTCAAATTTTATAATGTTAGTGAAGAAAATATTCATTAATTATTTTCAGAGTCGTAGAGCGGAATGGCAAGAGAATGCGGTATCTGTAACGGACTTAGCCGTGGATAGTGATGATGATATGGACACGGCGAGCAATCACACGCATTACAGCGATTCTACTAATAAGTATGTTTGTTTTGTTATTTTTGGCAAATGTGGTATATGGATAAACTTTATAATAGGCTGTTTAAGTGAAAGAGACTTTAAAGCAGGGGTTCCCAATCTTTACCAGCTCGCGACGCAGTGTCATGTTAAGTTTTTTCATTTTTGTCACGGCGCCATATCCATTAAAAAGGAAACAGTCGATATAAGTTCCTACAACACAAGAATAGAAATTAGGTGAGGCAGAGAAGAAAAAGAATTAAAAATATTAACTCAATTTCTTTATTGTAAAAGAAATCATTTATTTTATTTATTTATTTATTCATCTTCATCTTCATAGGTACTTAGACATACACTTGAAGCAAGTCAACATTTTACAATCAAATCATAGGTACATAAAATTTAACATCTTAGCAATAGAGATTTGTAAATCAAGTCAAATCAGCAAGTAATGCTTAACAATGTGAAATACAAAAATAAAACTCGATAAAGGCGATGTTCACGACGTAAGTAGGTACCTATCGTCATAGCAAATTTAAAATCTTCTATGTCATTTTACGACGCCATGTTTCTAACCAATTCGAGCGATCGAAAAAGGTACTCGCGAATATCGCTTAGATCGAGTCACGGCGCGGGCGCCCCTTGCAGCAGGCCGCCGCGGCACACAGTTGGGAACCCCTGCTTTAGAGCATACATTGTATTTCATAGCGTTTAACTTTTTTAACTTCAACAGAATTAGATGAAACAAAAAAATCTAGTATTATCGTGTTAATTTGAACAGAAAAGTGTTTATTTAATTCAGAAACTAAAAGATATGCCACATACAGCAATCTATTAAATAATTGCATTTTTTTCAGACATCTAAGGTTCACAATACCGACACCAACCGAGTTGCCTCCAACTTCTCCTGTCGCAATAGCTATACATAAAGCCCCGGATTCGTCTGATAATGAGGTAAATAAATATAAAATATCATATTAAAATTAAATAAATATGGCAAATAAATAGATAATAGAGACAAAGACAAACGAATGAATAAAATGCTGAATAAGTTTTAAGATATTCTAAATAATTTAGTTAAATAAAAGATAGGCTATGTCTTATTCTGGGTCTTCAGCTATCTACTTACCAAATTTCATTGTAATCGGTTCAGTTGTATTTGTGTGAAGGAATAACAAACATCCATCCTCACAAATTTTCGCATTTATAATATTAGTAGGAGTAGGATGTTTTAAAGTAAGTATATTTTACATTTAAATGACGTGATACAATACACTACTTTTTCATAGAGTTAGCATTTTATTTTATTAATTTATAATTCATTCTCATATCATAGGTACAAGACAAAGATAAACCATTGGAATCTCCACCAAAGAAATTCGCGGCTGAAAGCAAGATTAATCCTAGAAAATCGTACAAGGACTCGGTTAGAGCGAGGTAACTTACTTATTACAATCTTATTTCTATTATGTATTAGAAAAATAATATTTTTTAGTAAATGAGGGAATACAAAATTACTTTAATTTGATTTATTTATTATTGCTCTGAAAATGATACCATCATACTTAACCTAGGAATACATTTTAAATTGTCGCTTCTATCGCTATATAGCGATTGCTTACAGACAACCAGACTTACAGAAATATTTTTTTTTAGAAAATCCTTATCAGTATCAGCGAACAGTAGTCTATCGGACGATCCGAACACATCAATAGAGAGCATAGCCGATATACCCGTAACTCTAATAAATCCTCGCTATTCCGGTGAAAGAAGATTCAGCCGAACCCCAGAACCCGAAGAGCGTAAGAGAGAGACAGACATACGTGATCACACACGTGCGAGTGAGATGAGACGATTCGGTACGGAAATGAGCGAGTCAAGACGATTTGTTACAGAGAAGAGTGAGATAGAAATACGGTTCGGTACGAGTGTGACAAGGACGGATGATGTTATGGAGTTTAATAGCTCAGCGGAGTTGAGTTTTGTACCGAAAACGCCTAAAGGTAGAAGGAGTATTAGATCTGGTGTTAGTGAAACTACACCAGTGGCTAATAGGTGGGTATTTTATCGTATTATAGTTAAGATTTTATTCAAATGCTAATATTTCATACAATTATAAAATTCAACACATTTCTTAATCTGTTAAGTTATTTTTGAAACATTTTCCTGAAGGAAAAAAAAATTAGGTGTAAACTGTTGCAAAGAAAATTAAAGATTTTTCTATATAAATCTATAAGTTTCCGTAACTAAACAAGTACGTATGGTTAAAATTCAATATTTCTAGAAGCCGCAGCGGAACTCCCGAACGTCAAGACTCACCGATAGTTACTCCGCTTCGTTCTAACAGAGCTACCAGGTAATTTTAACATTAAAACTACCGACATAGACTAAATAAAAATATGTATTTTTAAATTATAGTATATCATTTCATACATGATACATTTGAAACGGATAGACCTATATTGATAAAAATAATTTGTACACATGCACATGTACATAACCGTTCAAGTATAATTGATCAATAAGAAAAATTAAAATTCTTGCACTTTTTTTTTTGTACAATTCTTACTTTCCCAAAACATTAATTAATTATGAATATGAATTATGTAGTTAATTTTACTACCTTCAGAATCCAGGTTATATTGTATTTATATTGCAATACATAATCGTTCTATTTTGAAGTGAAAACTTCTTTAGCGGCGTTGAGCACTTTTTCTGTAATGAGTATAAAATCTTAAACTCGCGTCATGACACGTGACCTGATCGAAAAAGCGTCAGACGGATACCATTCCAAAATATCAAACATGCTCAACGTTAATAATCAAGTTTTCACTTCTGCCGGCACTCCCGGAGTGCAACCCGTCTTTTTTTTTTATTTTTCTTTTGGATTATACATCACTTTATATAAATCTTACTTTATGGATGTTTCTAGAAGCCGATCTCGTACGCCAGAAGTGAGCCCGCGTACTTCGCCCCTACCGGCCATCTTGGAAGTGCCAAAATTGGAACAGGCTGATGAATTAAACCCTACAAATACATTGTTTGTACCATCTACTAGGTAATTTATCTACTAGGTATATTATCGATATCACAGGTTTTATTGGAGTAAAAAAATTGTATTTTTAAAATAATTGAGGGTATTTTGAACTTTTTTTATGTTTATCTTGATGTCAAGGCAGTTTTCTCAATTGTAATATTTTATCTTTGTATTTCTTGAATATTGTGTTTTACAATAGAATTAATCAATTTGTAATAACGCATTTATTTTATAGAAGCAGATCGCGCACACCAGAAAGAGTAGAGAGAGTAATGGAGTCGCCACGTTTAGAAGTTATCAAGGAGTCGCCTACTAAGCCTTCAGAATCACCTACCCGTAGAAGCCTGAGGTAAGTTATTAGTACAAAATAAATTTAATTAGAAATATGTACATTAAACCACAATTATTATTTAAAAAAAATCATGAGTTTTCCGCTTTATTTATTGCGTTTTTTTTAAGTAAAATTGTATCCAACAGCTTTCGCGTACATAAGACCATGAACAGATAAATTCCCAATGTTTATAATAATTGTTAAAATTAGTTATTTTGCGGGAATTTTAATATGCATAATTATTTATTAACAGAAGTCGATCCCGCACTCCTGAGGTGGAAATAGAAAAAGATCAACAAATTTTAGAGAGTCCACGAAGCTTGAGGTAAATTCATTTATGTCGCAAATAGAGTTAAAGCGTTGGTTTTATTGTTTTTTGTCTATTGGAAGAACAAAATTAAACGATTATCTATTATTTATTAATTGTAGGAGCCGCTCCAAAACACCAGAAAAACTAATGTCACCCAAGAAAGACATTACTGCCAAGGGTAAAAAATCGCTCTCCAGAATGGTCTTAGAAGCGAACACATTCGCTAAAACCAAACAAAACGTAGAGACAGTCGAATCAGAAAGTACTGAAGATAAATCTGAAAGTGTTATTGAATGTACTCCAATGAAGCCTTCCAAACAAGGCACTAGTTTAATGGACGTTACCTTCTCGCCTATAGTCAATAAGTCTGTTCTACAAAGCTCCAATGATAGTCTATCTATAACAGCAGGGAAAATATCCAAAATAGACGAAAGTTCCAATGAAATTAAACCCCTACCAGTGTTTACTAGCATTCACGAAACATTTGTCGAAAAATCAGTCTTACACAGTTACCAAAGCAGTATGGGTGAAACATCTAGTATTCATGAAGAAAGCGTCACTCGTGCAGAAGTTAAGTCCCTACCGTTCACGACTTTCAACGAAGACGCAGGCAAATCCGTGTTACATAGCTTCGAGAGTTCCGTAGAAACAAGTGTGCATACAGACAAAGTGGAAAAGTTACCGCCAGAAATTAAAATGGACGAAAGTGAATTAGGCAAATCCGTCTTAGGTAATGATAGTACGATTGAAAAACAGATCAATCAATCGAGTTTAATGACAAGTGACAGTGATATAGATATGGATAAAAATTGGAAGTCTCAAATGGAGCAAGATACGGCGAGAGTTATTCAGAAGGAAAAAGAGAAAATTGTGGAAATTGAGCGGGAGATTAATGAAATTGAGGGGGAGATGTCTGATGATGAGTATCGGGAGGAATCCGACTCTGGCACTGAGGAAGTCGAGGTGGAGGAAGTTGAAGAGGAAGAGGAAAGTTCGGAGGAAGTAAGTATTAATCCATATTAATATTATAAATGCGAAAGTAACTCTGTCTGTCTGTCTGTTACTCAATCACGCCTAAACTACTGAACCAATTTGAATGAAATTTGGTATGTAGATATTTTGATACCCGAGAATGGACATAGGCTACCTTTTATTGCGAAATATGTACCACGGGCGAAGCCGGGGCGGACCTCTAGTTATATATATTATATATTAATCTTATTTATTTATATATTTATTTATTTTTTAAAGTTAAGGCTAACTAAGTGTGAAGATTGTACATAAAAAAAAATTGTCTCAAAATATGTACTGTTAAAAATGGTTAAAATCATATTGTTAATAATATACTAAGCCGACGGAGGTCACTGGTTGACCCCGCACAGGTTTTTCCTAGTGGGTTAACCAGGGACTTCCTTTTAACCAGGGATCAAATAACAAAATAAATAAATTTGATTTGAAATTTGATTTTTGAATTGTAAGATTAAGACTTGAAAGACGATTTTTATGACTGTCGTCTTGCCTCTTAGACTTTGTGAATAGATGAATATGTATACATACATTTTCCTGTAAAAAATTTGATCTAGCAACAGATAAACATGAAAAATAGACTGTAATTTTGGCTTCAAATAATTTATTGATACTTCTATACCAAGATATAATTATATTCGCTTTAATTAGTGCGAAGAAAGAACCTCTATTAATGATAAAAAATTTATGAGTGCTTATTTTATTTATGCAATATTTCTTTAAGTAATTAAATCAAAATTTTTTTTTTTTTTCGCAGGAATCATCGTCATCAAGCTCAGAAGAAGCGGAAGTTATATCCATAAACGATTCAGACTCAGATTCGAATCAACTACAAATCCAGGAAATAGTGGAACAAGACGCACAGGAAAATGTCATAAGTGAAGAAAATGTTGAAAACAATATAATAATAGAATCACCGAATGAAACTAATGATAATAATGTCGAAGATAATAAACAGAGTGAAGTAGTTCAAGTTATAGAAGTGATTGATGATTTGAAACAAGCACATGCGTCAATGCTTACTGATGATAATTCTGTCATTGAATCGGACCAATCGGGAAATCTTAATTATTCTGAAGAAAAGGAAGAGAAAAATGATCATGATGTCGCTATGGAAACTGATCAAGGTAAGAAATTAGTTGTTGTTTTTAATGGTATTGTTATAAATGATCAAATAAGTTAAAATCCACCATAAAACTCATATTATAAATGCGAGAGTTTGTGAGGATGGACATATGTATGGTTTTATTCCTTCACTGTTGAATCACTGAACGGATTTTGATGATTATTGGCAGTTATATTTACCTGAAGTACACACTATAGAAAACTTAATTTTGCTTGCGTAGAAACCACGTGGCACAAGTAATAAAATATATCTTATTAATAATGATCTTTTTCTTGTGTTGTTTAATGTGAATTTGCTATTAATTTTACAGATAAACAAGTTCAAGTCACGGTATCAGTAGTAGATGTTATTCCTGAAACTAAAGTGAGTGAAACAAACAAAACTCCAGTAGATATGGATGTTGTAGACGCCACGGCAAAGGAAACCACACAAAATGTTGATAAGAAATTAGAATTGGAGGAAACACATAAAGATTCAGAAAAGCAACAGAAAATAACTGACAGTGATGTAAATAAAGGCAAGATTATTGAAGAAAAAGAAGATAAAGCGGACACACAAGCAGTTGGTGAATTAGTTCAAGAAACGCAAATAGAAAAAGTAGCGCCTCGCACTAGAAAGCGATCGACGTCCACTAAATCTCAAGATATTAGTGATACAACTGAAATTACTACAGAAAAACCAAAGCCACGGTCCAGAAAAGGCTCAACAGATACTAACAAAGATCTTGAACCAAAGACGCCACGCAAACGAACAACGTCAGAGAAAAACGACCTGAACATTCCAGAAACGCCAGAAGATTCGCCACGACGTGGTCGACGATCCAAAACACCAAACACAGAAATACGCAAAATTCTAACCAGACGAGCATCTAGAGAATTATCCGAAAAGGACGATGAATTAATGCCGTTAGAAGAATTAACTCCGCGACGTAGAACAAGAGTTAGTAATAAAAAGGATGACGATACAGCTAGTGTTGCTTCGGAAAGTTCTGGAAAGTCAGCAAGTAAAGCTAGTGAGGATGGAGATAGGAGCGTAAGGAAAGGAAGGAAGTCCATATTGAACACTAAAACCGATTTGTCTGTGATACCGGAAGCGCCCGTTGAAGACGCGAATAGAGATAGTCAAGATGTTAACGAATATTCCAGTGCAAGACGGTGAGTTGACTTTTGGATTTCTTTTCATATAGTAATTATAATTTTTAGTGTTTTATTGTAAATTGAATTTCGCGTAACAGTAACTAAGTGGTCATTTCTGTTATTTTATCATGAGTATGCAACCTATTTTTTTTTAAATATAAACATTGTAACATTATAACATTTTATTGTTAAATATGCAAAAATTTATTTCTTAATCGCCTTTAAAAAATTGTTAAAAAATGTTCGAGCTGCGTCGAATGAAATATTAATTGAAAATAATACTCATTTCTTGACAGTAATCGTTAAACTATCGCTCAATAGAAAAATCTGCCTAATATACGTGTAGGCAGAGTTCAGACAATTTTTTGTGTGATTTTCAGTTTAGTTGTTTATACGTCTCTTCGTCGTTCTTCTTTCTTTTTTTATTTATACGTCTGCCTTGCTCAATAAAAATACATGTATGTACGTTTACAGGTTACTCCGTTCTCAAAAGGCCGTATTAGAAACTGTTCAAGCGAAATCGCCAGGTCGTCGGCGAAGGCCCTCGCAAGAAGCGTCTACTTCAATAGACGTTCAAACTATAGAACCTATCTCTCTTCTAGATAAAACTGACTTTGAGGGTAAGTTAATGTTAAACTACCCGCACTTTTTAATTAATTTTGCTTGAATTTATTTTGTAATTTTTTTTATTTTTTGCATTTAAATGGACAAGATGTACATTGACAAGCTTTCAAATATTATTACTCTCTGCTATTAATTTAGTACCATGCTTGATGCTACTATCCTCCCTTTTCACTTTATTATAACGGCTATAATAGTATATAACAAATAATAGAAACAAACTACCGTTCTCTTAATTAGGTGAATTTAAGATTAAGAAATAAATTAAAATTATAAGTCTTATCTTAATCTTATGAGCTAATATATATTTGTTTTTTCGTTCATAACCTGTCTCGTTCATTATTAATTTGGGGGATTTAAAAAATACATTATTTGAACTTAGATACATTCTAGATACAATTTTTCATGCATACGGTATATTGTTTGTGCTACACATTATAACCGTTGATTGTATTAATTAGTAACATTGCATGTACTATAGTAACTGTCTGTCACTAAAACTAGGCACGCCCGATCCCGAAGAGTTTCAGAATTCACCAGATTCGCTCGTTTCCTCCGCTAGCAAACCGACACGTAAGTTGCTTATTAAAGCTTTTTTTTATTTTTGTATAATTAACTGCATGATAAGCTTTTGTAGATTTTTCTTTCGCGCAACTGTTTTTAAATTAAAAAAAAAACTGAGTGAATACTACAAATCGATATGAAGATCTTTGTTCATCTTTTGATGTATCTTGAGATTCAAATTATTATTAGCTACAATCCCACTAATCTTTTGACAAACAGCCTAAATAAGTAATTCGTTTTTAAGTACTTGACTAAGACTTGCAATTGACAACAGGTCGTGTAAGTCGCGCAGCATCTGAAACAAAAACCATAGTGAAACCCGCCAGAATCAGTCGCAGGATCTCCGCAGATGTCTCTAGTGAGTTGTTTATCTTTATTTATTTACCCAATTTTCATTTTTTGGCTCCCGATCTACATAAATATACTATTGTGAATGAAAAGTGGCATACCATGTATCATACTTACTTTAGCGACGTCTTCGATCGCTCGGCGCTCTAGCTTTTTAGCGTTTTAACGTTCTATACGCTGAACGGACACTCCTCCTCCCCTCAATACAATAAATAATATGTAATATAATTGACTCGTTTCAGTAAGCAGTCCAGTAGCCGGCTCCCCGCTAGCAGACGACACGCCCACTCGCGGGCGCAGAGCGTCGTTCACACGCGCGTGCCAAGCGATACACACGCCCAAGCGGAGGACTTCTACGGATGTTAAGGTTCGTTTTGCCTTGTAGGGCTTAATCTTTGAACTTAGTAGTTATATTTGTGACTTAAAATATTTTCACGCGCGCGTGCCAAGCGATACACACGCCCAAGCGGAGGACTTCTACGGATGTTAAGGTTCGTTTTGCCTTGTAGGGCTTAATCTTTGAACTTAGTAGTTATATTTGTGACTTAAAATATTTTCACGCGCGCGTGCCAAGCGATACACACGCCCAAGCGGAGGACTTCTACGGATGTTAAGGTTCGTTTTGCCTTGTAGGGCTTAATCTTTGAACTTAGTAGTTATATTTGTGACTTAAAATATTTTCACGCGCGCGTGCCAAGCGATACACACGCCCAAGCGGAGGACCTCCACTGATGTTAAGGTTCGTTTTGCCTTGCATGCGTTTTCATTTTGTGTTTCTGTTTTTTTTTGCGTTCACGTTGTGGTCACAATAAAATACACATGAAGAAAATTCTTGTTATGGCTCTAATAGTATCGATCAATTATGTATGGACTTTAGTATTTATTATAAAATAAACTAATTTTTTATATTATTGGCAGATTTTATACTGTAAATCTAAAATCTATGAAACTGAATAAATGAATATAACTTTTTTTATCACAGATCATTCACACAATTGAAATATAAATTAAAATAATATACATATTTATATGAACAGAAACGCGACGCAGACAGCAAGGCGGGCTCGCCCGTGACGTCAGAGCGGGCCACGCCCACACGACGCAATTCGCAACTATAGTTTAATTGGTTTGTAATATGTATACTAATATTATAAAAATCGAATTAATATCTCTTTGAAACGCGGGAAAAATATTCCTCTTGAACGCAGGCGGAGTTGCGTGGGTCACCTAGTCTTAATTGTATATAAATCTCGTGTCACAATGTTTGTCCTCAATGGACTCCTAAACCACTTAACTGATTATAAAAAAATTCGCACACCATGTGCAGTTCGATCCAACTTGAGAGATAGGATAGTTTAAACATATAGGTACCACGGGTGAAGCCGAGGCGGACCGCTAGTTTAATTATATTATTTACTAGCTGCTCCGCGCGGTTTCATCCCCGTGGCTCCACTCCTGTTGGTCGTAGCATGAGCCTATAACCTTCCTCGATAAATGGGCTATCTAATACCGAAAGAATTTTTCAAATCGGACCAGTAGTTCCCGAGATTAAAGCGCTCTAAATCGAGATTAAAGCGCTCTGAATCGAGATTAAATCTTCTACTTCAGCTTTATAATACTAGTATAGAATATTCATTACTTGCTAATTACTACATATCCCGGTTAAAAACTAAAACGAATAAGACTTAACCACTATTCCTTTTTACTTTATTCTTAATGAATTTTCTTTCAATTTTCAGGTCTCGGGAGAAAATGAACAAGAAGCGTGTTAATAATGTTAAGCAAATGTATGGAATAGGATAATTTAGTTTTTAATTTTATTTGTTTTTCATTTTTAATTTTTAATATACAATACAATTATTAAAAACTGTGTTTTATTTTTTACCTTTAATCCTGTATAATTATAAAATATCGTGTACTATAAGTACCTTCATGCACTACTCCTTGCCTTGTGTACGAAATGCCTTATTTTACAGTGCATAAATAAAAAATATACATAAAACGAGCGAATGCTCATTCTAACCCCACTATGTCAAATTATTTTAGTGTAAACAGGCGTAGAGCATTCTTTCGTTGTTCTTAGTGCCCTTGTAAAGATTCTATGCAATGTTCTAATACAGGACAACACTGAAAACGAGTTTTCGTTTAAACTAAAAGAACACGAAAGAATGCTCTTACTCTATGTTCGTTTGATCTAAATGCACTGTTGACCTTTGCCCCTGAACTTTCCAATAACAAAATAATGCCTCTACATAAAATGCCTATTTAGTACATAGGTAAAGGGATTCAGGCCCGACTTTATAAAATACGTATACCATTCGAATATTATAGTGTAATCTTAAAAAAAAAACAACGCAGATGTAGTAGTAGTACTTAAATAAATACCTCACACAATTATTTTTAATACTGAATTCGACTTATTATTTAAATTAATACTACTGATCCGCCCCAGCTTCGCCCGTGGTACATGTTTACGTTTTCTCTCCTTATGAACTGTCCTCGTACTTCAAGGAATATGAAAAATAATTTTCGAAATCGGTCCAGCCGCACACGCGTGATGCCGTGACCAATGGAAATGAGGATTCATTTTTATATAACTAGCGGTCCGCCCCGGCTTCGCCCGTGGTACATATGAAAAATAGATGTTAGCCGATTCTCAGACTTACCCGATATGCACAGAAAATTTCATGAGAATCGGTCCAGCCGTTTTGGAGGAGTATGGTAACTAACATTGTGACACGGAAATTTTATATATAAGATAGAGATTACACGCATAATATTATTCTGTTATAAACAACCTGAAAATACGGTAAAGATCACTTTTATAAAAGTTTATTGCTTACAATAAACAAGCTTAAGCTCTAAAGCATTCTCATCCTATTCTGTTACTATAAAGCAATAACACGCCATATTCGAGTCCTAACTCGATTTCTAATTTTAATTTCTGTTACCTTAGTAACAGAAATTAAAAATCGAATCTACTATGTACCTGCAAGTTGTTTATAAATCAATCAATTTGTAGTCCTTTAGCACGGCATCTTCATCCTAGTGCGTAGGTATTTCAATTCAATATTATGCAATATCGCACAAAATGTCGCTTGGTACTGAATTATTGCATGACTGCATTGATATGCAGTTATTAATCAAACAAATTACATAAAGTTTTTATTGAGGTTGACGATCATGAAATTTCGTTCGTCTTTTACTAAGAGCCGGCGCAGATAATACGGCGAAGCAGAGCGCAGCACATTTTTAATTGTCAAACTATTAACAACATTGTCCTCATTGAAATAACATTCAAAAAAAGCGCAGCGCGCTACATTTCGCGTATGGCGCTTCGATGCTCCCCGAAATAAATTGTTGTTATTTGATTTTATTTCAATGAGAACAATAATGTCGTTAATAGTTTGACAATGAAAAATGCGCTGCGCTGCGCTTCGCCTTATCTGCATCGCCCAAGGTCTTTTATATGATTAAGTCAAGTCCAAGAGCAAATACATACGCTAGTCGTGCGTTTATGACTCGATATGTGAATCCTGTAACACTATATTTATATGTAAAAAAAATTCGTATCACAATGTTAAATTGCCATACTTACTCCTAAGAAAACAGCAGACCGATTTTATGAAATACATTTCGGTCCTAAAATAAGTTGTAATTTTTTACACCTAAATTATTAAGAGGGCATATTCTATTTAACGCAAGTCAAAAACTCCGCGATCTATTACGATAGATCGCGGCTTGCACTATCCTTTTACTATGAACAGCATAGGTCCACAGGAGAGCGCCGAGCAACATGTCCTCTCTCTGGAAAGGCTCGCTGCCGACTGATCACACGACTGATTTTAATCGGGTCGCGCGCAGTGTTTTATAGTACTTTAAAAAAAATTGTAGAAAAATAATAGAGGTACCTTAGTTGATTTTTTAAATTTTATCTTATAAGTAAGACATTCTTTTATTGCAATATGTATAAATTATATTCAATAAAGTCAAATATCTTGGTGAAAATAATCATTTTGTCGACTATAATTTCTAAAAAAATTCACATTGTTCGGATTTTAATTTCGTAAGTTAGGAGTCCAAAATAAAAAAATCTTTTAACTAACTATTTTAATAAGGATTTTTGCAGTTAGTTAAAAATAATTGTGTGTTAGATCTGTCAGCAATTTCAGATATTTTTAGCTTCGAAATTGACACTAAAAGTGAAATCAAGTAATCATCGGCTCAGTTATCTTGATGGTATTCAGAAATACTGTATTAATTGAAAAAAACTCTTAACTAACAACATAGACAATAAAATTTCCTAAAATTATTAGTAATTCATATGTTTGTAAGATAAGTGGTTGATGGACAATCTGGTTTGAAAAATCACATATTTGAGCCAAACAGCGCACGGACCGCGTACACGGCCTTAAGCAGTTCTGGAAGAATTCGGGTTGTTCGTTTATAAATAAAAATATGAATAAATAATACGAAATTTTTACATAAATATTAAAATATATTTATTACACAATCAGTCCATCACATCACATACAATAGTTTTACACATTACTCAGAAAATATTAACCTAAGGATGATTATGAAGGCTTTCGTGGCATTTATTACATTAATAATTTTGATTTCATGAGATCACAGACTTACCACAACATTATTTTACAACTATAACAACGTAAATGCAATCTTGCACATTAGTAACCTTTTATTTATAGTTAAAATTACAAATAATTACAATAAAATAAATAGTTAACGTCTTAATTAGTATCAAATAATAATGAAATGGTATTTCTCGCATCATAAACTTCAAATCTTATCATTTTCTTCGTAACTTTTCAGTGATCGTATGTGATGTATGTCGATTGGCAAACTTTTTGATAAAACATCATTTAAATCGATCTTTGGTAGAATTTCGGCTGTATCTTTCTTAATCTCTGGTTGATCTATGAGATTTTCACAAATCTGCTTATCTTCTGGTTTTAAAGTAGTTTTTTCCGTGCAGTCTACTACTTCCCGTTTCTGCCTTAAAAGTAAATTTTCTGCCTTTTCTTTCATTTCAACTTTATTGTCTACAGCACCATTTAGTTTAGTGGGTTTAACATTTTGATTAGCTTTTTCTTTTATCATTTCTATGTGTTCTTGTTTAATTTTAGAACTTTCGCTCAAAGCTATCGCTAAAGGAACATTGCCTACAGTTTTTTCTAATCTTGGTTTTGGTTGTATTTGCGCATCTTCACCCTCTTTATAAGATTGAGGTTCATCTGCAGTATGGGTATGTTTCGTTTTATCAACATTATTGTTATTATTTATGTTATCTTTACTTGATTTGTCTAAATTTATTTTATTTTGCTGCCCGTTTGATTGAATACTATCTACGATAGGACTTGCTTTAATCTGAGGTAAATTTTGTGATATATTTAATTGCGGTTTACTTTCTAATATAGTGTCTTTGCTTTGTTTCTCTGCGTTATTGACATTTAAAACGTTATTGGGTTCATGAATACTATTCTTCTTTTCACCTGCGTTTTCGATATTTTTTGTTTCGATCTTTTTCATTAAAATAGGCTCATTTTTCTTTTCACCAGCTGATTCTACTTTGCTATTGGGGCCCGGTTTTTCTTTGATGTCTTCAGTTTTCTTTAAGGTTTCTGCCGCTTTTTTGGCTATTTCATTAACAGCTTTATCAACAATTTTGTCTAATGGTTCTAATTTTTTGTCACCATTTATTTGCTCAACGGGCGCATCAGATACGCCTGTTAGACTCTGTATCGCCATATTTGCTATTTTCTGTATACTTTGAACAGCTATCTTTTTCGCTTCAGTGTTGTCTATTTCTTTTTTATTCTTTTCTATTTCATCTTTTGTCTTTCTCAACACATCCAAAATTTCTTTCTGTTCTTTGATAAGCTCTTTTTGTTCTTGGCCGTGCTGTTTAATAGTTTCCATTAGTTGCTGGTGTTTTATCATATCTATTTTCTCTTGATTTGATTTCATTATATCAAGTTTTTCTTGATTAGATTTGATCACTTGTATTTTTTCTTGATTTGCTTTTACTTCATCCGTTTTCTTTTTAGTATTTTCACCGTTTGCTAGTTTATTCCCGTTGAATTTCTCCTCAACGTTTTGTGCCTGTTCTTCCGATTCTTTGTTTATTTTTTCCTTATCATCCGGTATAATGTCCTTCTTATTTTCTAGTGTTTCTATTGGAGCAAGTTTCCTTTCATTCGACCGTGATTCAGGTGGTATTGGATTAGGCGGTAATGCAACAGAATCTCCTGCCACGTCATTATTACCATCTTTTTTAGGCTCATTAATGACCGGTTTGAGCTCTGAAAATAAGTCACATTCAGTATAATAGTATAGGAAATTAGAACTATAAAACACTATAAAACTATAAACAGTATAATAGTATAGGAAATTAGAACTATAAAACACTAACGAGATAAAATTTGACTCACTTTCAGCTTTTTCCATTTTCTCAAAGAAATCTTCAACAATTTTGTCAATTCGTTCTTGAGTGATATATTTATCATCATACTTGTCCCTTGTATTTTCTGCAGCTTGTAAATTCGCGTACGTTCCCAGGACCAGAATAATAAGGCCTAATACTAAGATGAACTGAAAAAAAAATGAAAGTATATTAGATGTTTTCTTGATATTACAATAACAAATTAAATGTAATATTTATTTCTAAATTTTACCTTTGCTAATACTCTTTCATTGGTGTTCTTAAAAGTGACATTAATAAAACAAGCGGTTGGGAACACCACACATACTAGAACTCCAATAGTGGACCCAACTAAGCCCAATACCAACTCAATATTAGGCAATAACAGACTTATAAATAGAGATACAGCTATAATAGCAACTGTTATGCATCGAAATGTACTCTCTGGTATCGAATGGTTTATTATGTGGTCGTGATGCGATGGGTGAACCTGAAAAATATGAACACTGTAGAAAAAATGCGTTTTTGTCGTACACATTTACATTAAAATAAGATCTTTATTCTTTAGCATATTTGAATGTTTTGTTTTTTTAGATTTTTAAGATGCAATTGATAATGTTACATTGTCTTCTTGTTGTTATAAATCTGATTGAATTATGATAATTGTTTATCTTATATGGTATTTTTAATTAATTATATTTAGCCCAGCATGTAAGATCTAGACAGCAATAAATATAAATAGATAGAATACTAGAAATATATTTAAATAAATAAATAAATCATTTATTTGCACCATTATATGTTACAAAAATATAATGACCCAGGCTCCTAATATAGTTGTAAACTATTTTTCAGGAGCCTGTGTTCACACTAATTTATTATCACTGTTACAATGGCGTATATACACGAATTTATGCAGCTTATTAGACATAATTTATTATAATATTATTTTACATTTCAAATTATACATTATAATATTGATTATTGTATGTATTACCTATTTAATAATTATGCATGCATTTATTATGTAGGTGTTCCACAAGGTTCAATTCTTGGCTCTATCCTTTTCCCTTGTTTTAAAATGCAATAATAATAATTAATTTGTTTAAAACGTTAATACTTACTTTTCTATACAAGAAGGAATAAAGGCTCGCTCTACACGGGAATATAATGAGCGGAAAACTGAACGCCACCGACATTACAAAACCTAGTTTGATGACGTCACTCGCCATTGTTGGACTTAAGCTCATTAGAATGTTACCTGGAAAATTAAATTTTCAAGTAAAATATATGAATAATTAATAATTTTATACATAACTAGCGGTCCGCCCCGGCTTCGCCCGTGGTACATGTTTACGTTTTCTCTACATAAGAACCATCCTCGTACTTCAAGGAATATAATAAAAAAAGAATTATCGAAATCGGTTCAGCCGTTCTCGAGTTATGCGCTTACCAACACATTTTGCGATTCATTTTTATATATAAGAAGAAGAAGAAGATTAAAGAATACAGTAGCTTTCATTATCAAATAGCTGTTTAAGTAGAGTACATGAAAATAAGTTTGTTTAGTAAACATATGTTTAATCAGCCTATATGATAATTCAAGAGAGAATTTATCATGATGGTAAATTTCAAGAAAAATAATTCAGTAGGGTAAAAAGAAGAAAGCAGCAGCTACTTTCTCGACTTTAGATCACATTAATATCTATTCTAATATTGTAAAGCTGAAGAGTTTATTTGTTTGTTTGACCGCGCTTATCTCAGGAACTACTGGTCCAATTAAAAAAAATATTTCGGTGTTAAATGGCCCATTTATTGAGGAAGGCTATATATCATCACGCTAAGACCAACAAGAGCGGAGCAACGCGGGTAAAACCGCGGGCCACAGCTATAGTATGATAAATATCATTTTCATCTACAAAATATATCTATGAAACATACAAATTTACCTGAAATCTCCTGCGAGCCAAAAGCTATGTAACCAAAGAGGCCAAGCGTGAAGTACACAGCTGCGCAAATATTGATCGCATTCTTTGTTACCACGTTCATTTTCTCTAGCGACAGTGAAGGCATCGATTCGAATATTTCGAACAGTTGACTGAAAACAAATCTTATATATAAAATTCTCGTGTCACAATGTTAGTCTGCATACTCCTCCGAAACGGGTGGACCGATTCTCATGAAATTTTCTGTGCATATCAGGTAAGTCTGAGAATCGGCCAACATCTATTTTTCATATGTACCACGGGCGAAGCCGGGGCGGACCGCTAGTTTAATATAAGATTCTTCTTTTTTAAACCTAACTACATACTTACAATAAAAAATAATGGCGGAAACGAATAATTTAAAAAAAATTTCAATTTTTTTATAGGTCACAAGATTTCATCTAAGAGGTTGTTTGATTGTTTGAATGCGCTAATTTCATAAAATAGGGGTCCGAATTGAAAAATCATTTAAACGGTAATTAGCCCATTCATTGAAGAAGAATATAAACTATATAATATATATATAATAATGCTAAGACCAATAGAATCAGAGCAATGCAAGTAAAACCGCGGGGCACAGCTAGTTATACATAAAAAAAACATTCACACAGATAAATACACTTACGTTTGACAAAAAAGCGCCATTGAGAAAATCGGCACACATTGCAACAATCCTGAAGGTTTCCACATTTCAATTTTATTGTGTGCGTCTGTCGCAAACATCTGTGTCCCCGCTTCTGTTATTACCTAGTTGAGAAATTTAATATGTTAAATATACAAATGTTATTTAGATGATTATATTCAATATTTTAATGATTTAAAATAGAATTAATAATGAGGAAATTTTCTATATAATATTATATCATGATTATTAGTGCATTATTAAATTCCTCTGCTTCAATATTTCAAAGTTTTTTTAGTTTATCTATAATAGTTATAGCTTTTATTTGTATAAACTAATAAACCAATTTATGAAATACACAAATCCCTACTAATATTATAAATGCGAAAATAACTCTGTCTGTCTGTTACGCTTTCCCGCTTAAACCTCTCAAATGATTTTGAAGAAATTTGGCACAGACAATCTTTACACCCTGAAAAAGAACATAGGCTACCTTTTATCGCGAAATATGTACCACGGGCGAAGCCGGGGCGGACCGCTATAAAATAAAGATTTAATATTATTGAGCTCTAAAAGTTTAAGTCATAATAAAACTCAAGACAAACTTTAACTGTTATTTGGTTCACTAGGTTTTTAGAATTAATGAAACTTTATTTAGCTTAGTTTTTTCCAATAATAAATTAAATGCATACCTTCATAACAAGGCAGAAGTAAAACGCGATAGTAGCCGCACTGACATTGCTCAAGCTATCCACATTTCTTAAGAGACCCAGTGGTAGCACACACACTAATGACACTATCACCATTATAGATGTCCTAAAATAAATAATATGAATGAACTTTTTATCTTAAATTATAAAAAATATCAAAAATTTTTTGGGAACGTAGGATAAAAATTGATTTTATTAGTCCGGCAAAATAATGAAACAAAAATAGAGGATCTTATGTGCAAATACATGTTTAGTTTAATTTTTTTTTATGTACTTTAAAAAAGACTAGACCAAGTTTAATCATGTATTTTGTATATTCATTAGGAAATGAATATACAAAAATGCCAGAAAGGATTCTGGCATCATTTTGTACATAATCAACAATTCCTTTTGGACAACTTTTGTATGATTTAAATCAATAATTGACAACTCGTCAACTGACAACGCTTAAGTTACTTATTGTCTAAAATGTTACAAATTCAATACAATTCTTAAATATTATTTCTGTAACCCACCTCAGTATGTCGCTCTGGTTAATATTGAACATTTTGGATATAATCTGTGGTCCAAGATCACCAACTACCACAAAGTATGCTATACATGTGCCCATTAGAAACCCTATTATCCCAACTTCCACTGCCATTTTACCAGGCGAGCCAAATACATGAAACGCTACATATAAGAAAAGAAAAATAAATATAAGAAAAAAAATATATGCGTGTACTAGAACTACTAGAGTACACACGTAAGAAGTGAAACTTCTTTATGACCTTAAAAATGTTACGAGTATGGCGTAGCGCAAAAATGTCACGCGTATGGCGTAACGCAAAAATGTCACGCGTACGGCGTAACGCAAAAATGTTACACTAAATTTTTGTCCAACCCCGATAAAGAAGTTTCACTTCAAAAATTAAATGTATATAATAAGTATATACATTTAATTTTTTACATATTATGTAAGTATATAAATAATTCTTATTGAACAAAGAACATTAAAAAATTAGTCAATTTAATATTTATCTACTAATGCTGTAAATAAATTTATGAACTTGTTTTATCTTTTAACATATTTTTCAAATGATAAGCAAGTAGAGTTAATCTAAAAATTAATTATTTTTACTTTTCCATGAATAGATAACTAAAAATTGATCACCAATTTTATAATGTATATTTACCATTGTTTAACAAATGTAAAAAAAAGTAGTAATTTGTTCTCTTAAAAAGTTACTTACCAAGGAATTCAAAATTTCTCCTCCTTGTAATTATAGCAGATTTCAAAAGAAAATAACAACATAATCTCGAAACAAGGCCCATACACAATAGGATTAGAGTAGCTAATAATACACCACACTGCAATAAAATATATTAATGAAGTTAATAAACTATTTAATACAAATGAAGTCATGCTCAAATGTTTAGAATTTTTCTTCAATACATCCATCGTCTGGAACTCTAAATCACATTTACTGATGCATTCCCTGAATTGAACCCCTCATAGGAAAATTATTAATGAACATATAGAACTTACTTGTTGAAAACAAAACGGCATAGCCAGGATACCGACTCCAATAATACTATTCGCTAACGTGATAGATTGACCCGTAGTACCCATTTTAGTTTAGTTACTGGAAATAAACTAAGTAATTTAAAAGTTTTCCAATTTCCTTTACATATCGACGACAATAAATGTATTGTTGTGATTTTTTGTTGATGGAGGGACTATTGTTTCACTCTATTCAAAATTTATGACGTATATACGAGGAAATCTTCAGTCATCATCACATGTCAAATTGTGTTTTGACACATTTTTCGCCAAACGTCACTTGCACCACAGAGCAAGTAATATTAGACAAGCACAAGGATCAAAGCACAGATGAAAGCCATAACCATAAAATATAAATTTTAAGTAAAATGTTTAGAAGGATTTATTGTTTAATAAGTTTAAATACTAGTCAATCAGAAAAAGTAAAAAAAAAAAAACAAATAATATCCACGTCATTTAAGTTATTGTAAGTACATAGCGATATTATATTATATACTGTAGGTAGCATTCATAACTAAATACCACTAATAATGTGTATTATAGTCTGTCCACTATAATGTTATAAACAGACGTTCGAACTGGTGCGACCGGACCACCGTACTCGTGCGGTGCGATCGACTCGCCACACGACCGCACCGCACCTAGGGTTGCCAGTATTTGATTTAAGGGTTAACAGCATCAAAAATGCGAGTTTTAGTTATTTTTTACGGGAGACAATTAAAACAGCAATGTTAAATAGAGAAAATTTATTTTTGGCATTTATATTTGCTTTTGGAAGAAACAGCTTTTAATAGCTCTTCATTTTCTAAAGCGAATGTATAAAAATCTTTGCACGATAATTTAAAATTACATTTAATTAATTTGCAGCTTCGCCTTTACAGTTTCAATATGAATATTCAATCGGTTTCGGCTCTCCGTCCAGGCATTGCCGCACAAAGAAAATATTCTTTGTTTAAAAATTACGATTAAATTTACGATTTTTAAAAAAACATTTAAAGTATTGGAATTTTCGCGGCCGACTGAGCTAAATAAATTCGTATAAAAAATAGATACACTAGTGACTAGATAATTTATTATGTTGCTAATATATGAAGTGATTAAAGGCGCAAATTATCCCTTTTTGAAATTTTCGATATTGTCGATAGAGGCGAAAGTATTGTGAAAGTATTTTTACTGATTTTCGTTTTTATTTTTTATATTATATGCAGGCGTTAGTAGAAACTCTGTTTAGTATCAAAAGAAACCTTGAACTGAGTTCTACATGTGCAATACATGTGACAAAAATACCACATTCTAGCCACGAAGTTATTACGAGATATAGATTTTCAAAGAATGTCAGGGTTGTCCCTAGTAAACAAAATTATATATATCATCTATCTATTACCAAGTTTTTGTTTATGTTTTAGTCGTTAGTTATAGTCGATATTTCAATATATTATTATAGGTAGGTACTTAATACTTATATGTAATAAATTAACGGAACAAAAAAAATATCTTAGATTTATAAGACAATTCAATAATATCAAATTAATACAAATTAATCTCCTTTTTTTGTGAATATTTCGAGCATTGATCATAGTAATCTCATTAAAAGTCAAACCGAATTCTTTGAAAATCTATTTCTCGTAATAAATTCGTGGTTAGAATGTTGTATTTTTTTCACATGTAGACCTCAGTTCAAGGCTTTTTTTGGTACAAGTACAAGTACAAGTTACAACCATTGAAAAGAAGAAAACTAAGAGAAAAGAATGGGCAAAATTATATTTAAAAGACAGGGATTCATTCAGACATATGGGTCGTTTTCAAAATAATTGTACATTACTACAAAATGTTTGTCCCCCTAAAAAATCTTCGAAAAAAATATGGTTACGACTGAAATAAATCATTGTTAACGTTTTACAGACTAAACTTAAGCATACTGCATATCATTTCTGATGAAAAGCAATGAATTGCGATTCAAATTCTTACATAAATTTAATGTGAAAATAAAGTAACAAAAAAAGCTCCATACATTTTTTATTGTCCCCTATGTGGACGACAATGAAAACCAATATTTTTATCAGAATTTTTGTATGAAACTTCCTATTTTTTTGTATCATAATTAAAAAGCAATGTTTGAAGTGTTATATCTGATAGATTAAACTATTTAAATTACCTTAAATAAACGAAGAATGACATATTATAAAATGTCCCTATCAATCGTTACAATTTCGTGACACTGATTTATTGACATAATTAACCAACTTCTTGTATCACAAAGAAGAGGAATCTAACTCTAATCATTGGCAAAACTGGTCATGTCACGAAAAGTAAGGTCACATTAACGCGCCGCCATTTTGTTCGTCGTCCAGACATGGAAGAAGTCCTGTAGTGTGCTGTGCAAAAAATTTAGTTACATTTTCCTAACGACGTATTCTCAACAAAAGTAAGTACATTTTGAAGAATTCACCTACCGCAATTGTAATATACTTAAATTATGACTAGAGTAATAGATTACACTTTCAATCTAATGGTAAATGTGATTATGTTTTGTGTAAAAGTATTTCTTAGGTTATTTTTTACATGTTACTGACGAACAATTTCTTGACATTTACTGACGTCAGTAAATTGTAGACGGTAAAGCTGTGGTCTCATGTGTAAAGTATGAAAATAAGATATTAAAATGTGTGTTAAATTAATGTAACGAATAAAAATAAAGGAGAAAAACAATAAATCTCTCAAGATTATTTTTTTGTAACTACAGGCCATACTTTTTTAAACCATGATGTAGGGTTAGTAAAGTCGGGCTTAGGGACTTGACTTTTCCTGGGATCTGATAACTTTTTTATAGTGAAAGCGGATCAGTGAGTCTTGGCCTCCAATTTTACAAGTGGTTTCTGATGGGATAACGCTTGCCTTATTGCATTTAGTGTTGATCGCTTTTCCACCCACACGAGTGATGCTTACTTTTGTTTTTATTTTTATTCAAAATACATATATCCAACAGCTTTTTTTAGTTTCAGAATGCCGCTAACCGGTGCCGAACGGCAAAAAAATACATTGAAAAACTAAAAAAGCAAAACCCTGAAAAATATGAAAAGAAAAGGAAAAAACACCTCGAGAAAGTGAAACAAAGACAAAGAAAAATATCAGATCTTAATGACAGTGAAAAAGAAGCTCGAAGACAAAAATGGAAAGAAGCTAATGATAGAAGAAAATAAAAGGAAAACCAAACAGAGAATTATAAAAATTGATTGTTTCTTGATTATTTTGTAACTAAAAATATATTTTTTTTTAACTAGTGACTTCTTACTTTTTTATATGTAATATTACCTTATTCTGAATACAGCCTTACTTTTACAATTTCCTGACATTTCCTAACGAAACAGTTTACTGACAATTTCGTGATGTACAAATATTTTGAAAATGACCCATATGCAGTCATATCATAAATCTTTGTAGAGTTCTAAAATTTATATTATTAATCTTTTTTCAGTATTAGCCACGTCATCCGACGCCATCGCCATTGATAACGATCGACCGACGTCCGTTTTGTTTGGCGGTAGAACTGTGACTAAAGCTGTAATAAGTATATAGTCTATGACTAATGCGCTGTCCGGTGCGATCGCCCGTCCACACGCGCGAATTTGGTACGGTCCGCACCAAGTTCGGATGAAAAAACCATCGAACCAACCGTACCGTCAATAATAATAATTATGTCCGGCGGACCACTGTACACATGATCGAATATGGTCCGGAGCGCACCAAGGTCACGGTGCGGTCCGTACCAAATTCGAACGTCTGTTTATAAAATTATAAACAGACGTTCGAACTGGTGCGACCGGACCACCGTACTCGTGCGGTGCGATCGACTCGCCACACGACCGCACCGCACCTAGGGTTGCCAGTATTTGATTTAAGGGTTAACAGCATCAAAAATACGAGTTTTAGTTATTTTTTACGGGAGATAATTAAAACAGCAATGTTAAACAGAGAAAATTTATTTTTGGCATTTATATTTGCTGTTGGAAGAAACAGCTTTTAATAGCTCTTCATTTTCTAAAGCGAATGTATAAAAATCTTTGCACGATAATTTAAAATTACATTTAATTAATTTGCAGCTTCGCCTTTACAGTTTCAATATTCAATTGGTTTCGGCTATCCGTCCAGGCATTGCCGCACAAAGAAAATATTCTTTGTTTAAAAATTATGATTAAATTTACGATTTTTAAAAAAACATTTAAAATATTGGAATTTTCGCGGCCGACTGAGCTAAATAAATTCGTATGAAAAAATAGATACACTAGAGACTAGATAATTTATTACGTTGCTAATATATGAAGTGATTAAAGGCGCAAATTATCCCTTTTTGAAATTTTCGATATTGTCGATAGAGGCGAAAGTATTGTAATTTTTACTGATTTTCGTTTTTATTTTTTTATATTATATGCAGGCGTTAGTAGAAGCTCTGTTTAGTACCAAAAGAAACCTTGAACTGAGTTCTACATGTGACAAAAATACCACATTCTAGCCACGAAGTTATTACGAGATATAGATTTTCAAAGAATGTCAGGGTTGTCCCTAGTAAACAAAATTATATATATCATCTATCTATTACCAAGTTTTTGTTTATGTTTTAGTCGTTAGTTATAGTCGATATTTCAATATATTATTATATGTAGGTACATAATCTTTATATGTAATAAATTAACTGAACAAAAAAAATATCTTAGATTTATAAGACAATTCAATAATATCAAATTAATACAAATTAATCTCCTTTTTTTGTGAATATTTCAAGCATTGATCATAGTAATCTCATTAAAAGTCAAACCGAATTCCTTGAAAATCTATTTCTCGTAATAAATTCGTGGTTAGAATGTTGTATTTTTTTCACATGTAGACCTCAGTTCAAGGCTTCTTTTGGTACAAGTACAAGTACAAGTTACAACCATTGAAAAGAAGAAAACGAAGAGAAAATAATGGGCAAAATTATATTTAAAAGACAGGGATTCATTCAGACATATGCAGTCATATCATAAATCTTTGTAGAGTTCTAAAATTTATATCATTAATCTTTTTTCAGTATTAGCCACGTCATCCGACGCCATCGCCATTGATAACGATCGACCGACGTCCGTTTTGTTTGGCGGTAGAACTATGACTAAAGCTGTAATAAGTATATAGTCTATGACTAATGCGCTGTCCGGTGCGATCGCCCGTCCACACGCGCGAATTTGGTACGGTCCGCACCAAGTTCGGATGAAAAAACCATCGAACCAACCGTACCGTCAATAATAATAATTATGTCCGGCGGACCACTGTACACACGATCGAATATGGTCCGGAGCGCACCAAGGTCACGGTGCGGTCCGTACCAAATTCGAACGTCTGTTTATAACTTTAAGTTATAATTATAAATAAATAAGTTATAAATTTAAGAATTTGGTACGGACCGCACCGTGACCTTGGTGCGCTCCGGACCATATTCGATCGTGTGTACAGTGGTCCGCCGGACATAATTATTATTATTGACGGTACGGTTGGTTCGATGGTTTTTTCATCCGAACTTGGTGCGGACCGTACCAAATTCGCGCGTGTGGACGGGCGATCGCACCGGACAGCGCATTAGTCATAGACTATATACTTATTACAGCTTTAGTCATAGTTCTACCGCCAAACAAAACGGACGTCGGTCGATCGTTATCAATGGCGATGGCGTCGGATGACGTGGCTAATACTGAAAAAAGATTAATAATATAAATTTTAGAACTCTACAAAATTTATGATATGACTGCATATGTCTGAATGAATCCCTGTCTTTTGAATATAATTTTGCCCATTATTTTCTCTTCGTTTTCTTCTTTTCAATGGTTGTAACTTGTACTTGTACTTGTACCAAAAGAAGCCTTGAACTGAGGTCTACATGTGAAAAAAATACAACATTCTAACCACGAATTTATTACGAGAAATAGATTTTCAAAGAATTCGGTTTGACTTTTAATGAGATTACTATGATCAATGCTCAAAATATTCACAAAAAAAGGAGATTAATTTGTATTAATTTGATATTATTGAATTGTCTTATAAATCTAAGATATTTTTTTGTTCAGTTAATTTATTACATATAAAGATTGTAATAAATTAACCTTTTACCTACATATAATAATATATTGAAATATCGACTATAACTAACGACTAAAACATAAACAAAAACTTGGTAATAGATAGTATGATATATATAATTTTATCTCGTAATAACTTCGTGGCTAGAATGTGGTATTTTTGTCACATGTAGAACTCAGTTCAAGGTTTCTTTTGGTACTAAACAGAGCTTCTACTAACGCCTGCATATAATATAAAAAAATAAAAACGAAAATCAGTAAAAATTACAATACTTTCGCCTCTATCGACAATATCGAAAATTTCAAAAGGGATAATTTGCGCCTTTAATCACTTCATATATTAGCAACGTAATAAATTATCTAGTCACTAGTGTATCTATTTTTTTATACGAATTTATTTAGCTCAGTCGGCCGCGAAAATTCCAATATTTTAAATGTTTTTTTAAAAATCGTAAATTTAATCATAATTTTTAAACAAAGAATATTTTCTTTGTGCGGCAATGCCTGGACGGATAGCCGAAACCAATTGAATATTGAAACTGTAAAGGCGAAGCTGCAAATTAATTAAATGTAATTTTAAATTATCGTGCAAAGATTTTTATACATTCGCTTTAGAAAATGAAGAGCTATTAAAAGCTGTTTCTTCCAACAGCAAATATAAATGCCAAAAATAAATTTTCTCTATTTAACATTGCTGTTTTAATTATCTCCCGTAAAAAATAACTAAAACTCGTATTTTTGATGCTGTTAACCCTTAAATCCTGGCATCTTAAATACTGGCAACCCTAGGTGCGGTGCGGTCGTGTGGCGAGTCGATCGCACCGCACGAGTACGGTGGTCCGGTCGCACCAGTTCGAACGTCTGTTTATAACATAAGAATTGCTTTTTGACAGCTCGACGGGTGATACTAGAAGTGATGTTCAAAAGATTATCGATTGTGATACAATTTCAATTATAAATTCAAAATATTATCATAAATCGAATCAGGTACGTAAATAATAATTACAACGTAAACGTACTAATAAGATATGTAATAATAAGACCACATATCTATGCATTGTATGTTAAAACTAAACTAAACTAATATTTTATTATTTATTGGTTTCTATCTTACAATTTGGTTGTCTTTACGTTTAAATTGTATAACATAATAGAAGAGTTTTTCTGTATCGGATATATTTTACAGAGTATTTCTATCGATTATTTTAATCTATCGACCCATCATTGAATAATTCTGTGTAGGCATCACTAAGTGGGCGGGACCTGTCCATGAAGTACGATAATTATTTGTATGACATTTTAACATAGACAATACAATTATACATAGGCGTGAAGCTGTCAAAAAGCAAATAATATAATGGACACAGTATAATAATATTGCATTATTTACTTTAAAAATTCAAGTGGGGAAATGATTTATGAGTACATAGTAAGTTTTCATTCACGCCGACTAGAGTTCGTGATCGTGTATAAGATGCCTAACCTCGGCGAATGACACTGTCTACCTCACTGGAATCAGTCACTGTCTTGTATTGACTAGATTGTCATAATAATAATATTTTACCTACCTTAGTTTACTACAAATTAGAATAATTATAACAAAAGCCGTAATGGTAAAAGCGTTATAATAATTTTTATAACAAGTATTCTAAAAAAAATAGACCATTCATCATTATGTCACAGTTAAAATTGACTAAAGAAGAAACACTCAAGTTGGTGGAGTTATACAAAATAAATGATTGTTTGTGGAATGTTAAAAACAAATACTATAGAAATAAAGAAGCACGTATAAATGCATTACAAAATATTGTGGATGAAATGCAATTGACTGGATTTAATATTAAAGATGTACAAACCAAAATAAAATGTTTAAGATCAACTTATTATTTAGAACTTGATAAAATTGAGAAAAGTGAAAGACTGAATGACGAAGAAAATGTTTATGTGCCCAAAATCGAATGGTTTAATGAGATGCATTCTTTTATTTACGATGTAACCCTGAAAAGGAAAGTGCATGTAAGTTTGTTTTCATAATACAAGCGCAGTCCAGCGGCTTGAAACTAATTCCAGTATACTGGATAATAGTGAATCCAGCAAAGTAAACTACCGCCACAGACTAATAATAATATACTACGTATACAACTACCGCCTAATTTTATGCTTATTTTATGTGGTTCAGTTTAATTACCTGTAAATTTTTCATTAACTGTCCTGTAAATTTCAAATTTATACAAATGTATTTAAATTTTCATTTTAATGTGGAATAAAAAAAGATTTGAAATTAATTTAACCCTCAATTTTTTTTTAAATAAACTGACAACCTGAATTTACTTAGTTCATAACATTTTATTAATGCATCTAAAATTTTCTTTTAATTCACAGGACTTTGAAAAGCTCTCACCTTCCACTCAGAAAAAAAATCGTAAAAAGAATACAGCAACTCCAATAAAAATGAAAATAGAAAAAGAAAAAGATTCAAGTGCAATTAAAGAAGAGGACGACGAATTTGATTCATTTGGCAAAATGGCGGCAAAATCTTTACGGAAACTGTCGCATCCACAACAATCAATTGCTCTCAAACTTATGTCCGATGTTTTGTACCATGCGAAAATGGAGCGCTTAAATGAAACTAGTACAGTCATATGCAAAGTGCCACGAAAAGTTGTTTCGATTGTCGCAGATGCATCTATTTCAGGCATTCTTCCGAGCCCAAACGGATGAAAGAAAAACTTGATAATTTTGTTACGAACTACCAATGCATTGCTACCAAATTAAAACATGCAATGTACAATAAAACAAGTTGTATTACATACATCAAATAAATTTATTTCTTAAAATTATTTCTGCTTACATCATCTTTGGCAATTAAAGCCAGTATTCCACATTTATAAAACTGGCAAAATGTGTGTGTTTTACCCAACGTTTTACCTAACAAATAAATAACAATCTTAAATATTTTCTTTCCTATTGCCACTTTGGTAGGTTTATTTTTCTTTGGCTACAAAAATTTGTATATAACTGGCAAGAATTGATCATACAATACACGCAAACAAACCCTAACCATAATATTTAAATCTAATAAAATTACAAATTACCTTATAAATTATGACATATACAAACACAAATTAACAAAAATGAACTAGTTAGAGATATTAAAATTTTCAAGCATTTATTTTTAAAAGGGATGACGGGTTTAAAAGGGATCAGAAATACGGTTAAAATTTTATAAAATGTTTGTTGGATCGAGAGCCTTATATTTTACATCAATTAATAATTTACTTATTGCGAAAAAAAACGTATTGTTACACATATATATATATTTATCAATTATCAATCTAGAATTCGCCTACATACAGACAAATTTCAGCAAACGCATAGGTACCTACATAATCTTCTTATATACAGGGTGTCCCACTGTTGGTATACTAAGCTCAAAGGAGGTTACAGTTTTGCCTACGCTGAGTACGTAAAAAATACTTAAAAAATTCCAGACGCATTTTTTTTTCAAATAGATGAATTCTTAAAACTCTATGTGTACACCCCTAACAAGCAACCCGCCCATTTTTGCCACTAGCACGTGAGCTATCGTTTAAGATTATGTTTTCATAGACAAAATGCTCACATTAGAGAAGCGGAATATGACGGCTGCGCGAAGCTAGAGAAGAAAACATGGATTTTCAGGAAAAATTTATCAAAAAATTTTTGACGTAATTTTGTTGTTTATGTATTTTTTACGTGATCAGTGTATGGAAAACTACAAGTCCCTTCGCGCTTAGTATACCAATAGAGGGACACCCTGTATATAAAAATGAATCGCAAAATGTGTTGGTAAGCGCATAACTCGAGAACGGCTGAACCGATTTCGATAATTCTTTTTTTATTATATTCCTTGAAGTACGAGGATGGTTCTTTTGTAGAAAAAACGTAAACATGTACCACGGGCGAAGCCGGGGCGGACCGCTAGTGTATTTATAAATCATTTATTCGCTGCTAAAATTAACAATATTAGGTATCAATAAGTCTACGCTGGTTATCAAAGCACACTCACGCAATTTATCAATTACATAGTACAATAAAATAAATGTTTGATATGTGTAAACGTTTATCAGTAAATATAAAATTGTTAAAATAATTTTATTTACGTACGTAATTTTTTAAAATATTATGGTAGGTGCTATTTGTAATTTAACCACAAGTAAAACACTGGTACAAATAGCGACAATTATTTTGAAAGGTAAATAGGTACGGTCACTAATACAATATTTTCTAGCATGCCCATAAATTATTACGTCACAACTAGATACATATATACATTTAAAAAAGCTACCACATACAATAATTATACTAGGTACATTTTGTTATAATTATGTACTAATATTATTCCATACGCAAAGGTTTAAAATTTGTATTGTTTTTATTGTAAAAGGAATATTGCTTCATAGTTATCAGGAAATATTTTTACATTACCCAATAACGTAATTAAAGGATAGACAGGTTTAATACACAAATAGGTAATATTGTGGCAACAGCCTACAAATGTCAGGCAATTGCCTGAGCTTGGTACCTATTTCCTTTCCATTCAGGCGTGTAAAACGTCTAAACAGCTAAACATCTAGGTATAGATATTACATATACGAAAAATATTTTTTATTCTACCAATGCGAAAATATGAAACACTATATATTGGTTAAAACTAATTTCAAGTTAAATTTAAATTTAAAAATAGGCGTAATTAATTAAATCCAAAATTATTTGTATTGTGTATTAACAGCCGTCGTTGTCGCTATAAGAAATTGAATATTGGCCCGGTTTGAGAAAATATAGTCACAAACTTGTTTTTAATTTTATTATTATATGATTAAAATATTGCTTTATGAAAAAATTTAAATCCCTTTCTCCTACATACTTCCTAAATAATAAGTAAATAGCCTATCTATTTTTTTAAACACACCATAATGTTACTTATGGATGATTATGTATGTGGAATTACCAAATCTATTGCTTACACGTTGTACATTTATGAATTATACCTATCAGACTTGCTGTTTGTAAGTATGTAATTGCACGACTCATTATGCGAAGCATCAGAGAGTGCTTTACGATCGAAAAATTTTTTTCGCCTCATTTTTGCAGCTATTCTTATTATTATAGCCTTGTTAGTTTTTTTTTTTTTTTTTTTTTTTTTTTTTTTTTTTTTTTTTTTTAGTTCACGGAATCAAGATATTTTGCATACTATTGTCGAGATAATTTAATGGAGATTAATCCCATACTTTTTAAAAATTGATTTACTTCAATAGAATTGGAAAAAAACACCGAAATAGGTCAATAAATTTTCCTGTCCGTCATGTGTGAAACCTGAAAACACTATAACTTGTGAAAAAATCCATCATTTGAGTTAAATTTTTTTTTTAAATATTCTAATCGACGATTGTAGGTCACTGAATGCGAATGATTAATTAATTCAGTGTCGTTTAATTGCAATTAATAAAAAACGAAAACTACAATAAGTTTTTTTTTTTTTTATATTTCATAATTAAATGAGCATTATGAGTCGTGCACTTTTGGATTTTCCAAACTTTTATTCACTTACATTTATGTAACGTAATAGCAAACATCTAGCTTATCTATACTAATATTATAAAGATGAAAGGTTTGTATGTATGTATGGTTTTCACGCATAAACTACTGGACCGATTTTGATGAAATTTGGCACAGATAATCTTTAGACCCAGAGAAAGAACATAGGCTACCTTTTATTGCGAAATACGTACCACGGGCGAAGCCGGGGCGGACCGCTAGTAAAATATAAGTAAACTAATAACCATTGACCATATCTTTTTTTTTTTCATAAATACCACAATTATTCCAGTAGTTACATATTTAATATTATTTTATGAAATTAAACCATTTTGTGTGATAACACAGAGAGTAACAAAATTTCAAAACAGTTGGGAACCCAGTATTAAATCATTTAAAAATTTCAATCTTTTAACATAATATTCTCTATTCCTACACATATACAAAGACAATTAATGGCACTGGATTAAAAATAACAACATAACAATAAATTTTAAAATGTGTCAATATGTAATAAGTGGCATGAAAATTTTAATTACTTATATTATTTTAAAAACAATAAACTCAATATATATAATAATTTAAATGGCACATAAATAATTGAAACACTGTATTATTGGGTTACAAATAAAATTAAAAGATGCTTGTTACCATAATATACTATACCTAAACTTTGGTTAAAGTTATTATTATAAAACTATAAATAAAATTAAATATAACATGTTATGATCATTTTTTATAGAAACGGAATAGGACAATCATCAAATAATCATATTATAATTCTGGACCTTCAAATAGTGTTGGTTAGATCTTTAAACATTCTGAATTCTGATAATATTTAAACGATTATTAATATATTTTATGTATTGTATAAAAGTTAAAAATTTATATAAGAATTTATATGAAAATAATATTTGTTGATAAAAAATTACCATATTAATACATTAAGTCCATTATATAAGTGATGCTGAGTAATAAATTATGTTAAATACTTAACTTATTTGAAACATTACTTTATACCCAATAGGCATTCCTTTTCTTTTAACCGCGCTTTTTCTCATCAGTCAACAGTTCTAAAATTTGCTCTGTAGTTTTTTTTTCCTTCTTTAGTTTTTCCATTTGTTCTTTGGGCACAGTTCCTTCAAGTAGTATTTCAATGTTAGTGTTGAGACGATTAAAAGGCGTTAAAGCCAAATCTTTGCACGGTTTATGGCCCATAGCTTCAAGTGACTCCACAAGCAATTCATCAATCAAACGTTTGTTGAAACCTGTTATAGAATGATCTATTACTATTTTATATACATATTTACAGACATAGAAGTAGTAATTATTAAGTAGTTTTTTTGCTTTCAAAGCCCACACCAACATAATTTTTAAAACTGTTTTACCAACTGGCCCTATACACTTATTCCAGAAAAGATTCTGAAACCACCACCAAAATTTGCAAAGAAAACATCTAAAAATAGGCAAGCCTTGTCATCATGTCACATTTTATTACCCTTCACCTTCCAGCACCGAAATAATTAACCACATGGTAAACAAACGTAACTCACATTACCCATTTCATTTGGGGTTTCGGCTGCATCCGGGCTCAAGAATTATGTTGTATAAGATAAATCTGTGTAATTCAAGCCATGTAATGTAGTGCTGACTCACTCAAACTCAACCTAAGCACACATCAACACAAAAACACTCACACAATCGCAACCCATCACGAATTTGTGGTACCTATATACTTTTGTGTATATTTAAATGACTGCAATGTATTGTATATGTTGTGCATATAGATTGTTACAATACAATAAATAATGTAATATTTCAATTTAATGAATGCTTTTAATGGTATTCACCCACTGACTATTTAAAATAAATGTTTATTACTGATATTTGAAGTTTACCTTCAAATTTTAAAAACAATGGAAATTTATATGAAAATGTATTCTATGATTCCTGTTATTTGCGCACACACAGGAAGCAGTTTTCACACTAACTCAAAAGACAAATAGTGCAATCCATTTTGTGTAATAAATAAAAAATTGAAAATGTACGCACCTAGATATTTCAGTTTTTCTTTTGTCGCTATCATTGTTAGAAGAAGAGCTAGTAGAAACCTCATGCGCGTCAGCCTAGTGGCAGACTCCTCGTCTGGATCCCCCTTCTGTGATGACTTAGAAGCTTTTCGATTTGCATTGCAACTTTTTGTATGTTCTGATAAATCAGCCTTCAACTTAAAGAATTGTTTACATTTTTGGCATCGATAAGGGTTTTCTTTGCCATGAATGTTTCGCATGTGTGCCTTCATGTGTGGGAGTTGTGAGAAATTTATTGGACACATGGCACAAGTGAACGGTTTTTCACCTGTGTGCCGACGTATATGTAACATCAAGGCATTCGAGTGTGTAAATGGCCTCTTACAAATTCTACAAGTGTAAGGACGGGATCCACTGTGTGACCGACGATGTACAGTTAATTGTGTTGACTGAGTAAAACGTTGTCCACATTCAGGGCATACGTGAGGGCGATTCTTTTCATGTGTGCGCATATGTTCAGCTAAATGACCCTTCAAATATTTTTTACATATTTTACATTGTATCCTGTGTCCTGAATGACAAATTTGGACATGACGTTTCATCGAGTTCATTCTCAGAAACTCCTTACCACAATGCTGACACATGAAATCTTTCACTTTCAAATGTACTCTATAATGGCTGGTGAGCCGGTTCCTACAGTCAAATCCCATCTCACAAACAATGCACAAATATTTTCCATCGACCAAATGCTGTTTCTCATGTTCAATGAGTTCATGTTGTTCATAATATTTTTCCTTGCAATATATACACTTAAACATTTTTTCATTACGGCTATGACAAGCCAAGTGGTGTTTTAAATTTGCCTTTAGTAAAAATGCTTTATCACATATATTGCACATATAATGTATGTTCCAGTTTGGATGTTGTCTCTTAGAATGGGCTGACAAGTATATAAGATTACTGAAGTATTTGTTGCATTGAGAACAAGCGTATGATGTCAACTTATCATGAATGGATAAATGTCTTTTTATTGCTGGTTTGGTTCTAAATATTTTATTGCAATAATCACATTGGAAAATCTTTGGTGGTGGAGGAGTTGGTGTTTCATTATTGAGATCCTTCCCAGACTCGATGTTAGTTTTTGTGATTTCAGTATTATCGCACTGGCTTTTATTTTGATTTGGGGATTTATCTATTTGGCTATCTGTTTTTGAACCAGAATTTGCAATAGTTCTTTTTTTAGCACTTTTTCTTACTTTTTCATCTTTATTGTTATTTTTTAGCCTTGTATTCTTGTGTACTTCCTTTTTTGGTGATAAGTCACTGTCTTTAATCTGAAGTTCAGTCTTTAAAAGCTCATTAAAGAGCTTTATGTCTATCTTTGTTTTTTGTTTGATGCGGCCACTATTAGTCAACAACTTTTTAAGGTTTGGCTTTTTATATTCATTGGATTTATTCTCTTCCTGGTTTGTATTCAATTTACATATAGTTACCTTCTTCTCTGGCTTTTTCTTTAATTTCACTCTTCGTTGTCTTTGTACAACGTCTTTTCCTGTCACATTTTGTACATTTGTTAAAGATTTTCTGGGCCTGCCAACCTTCCCCTTTGTGTTAATCTTTGTAGATGCGGCTTTAGTCGTATTAACTCTACTCTTAACATTAGCCATTATGAGAAACTAGCGTGTGTTATCACCCATTAGTAATTACATTATTTACGTTACCTGATAAAATGTGATAAGAATGCAGTAGCAAGCGAGAAACCCACCACCAGCGAAGAGAGTATAGCTTAAATTAGTATGTACACGTCTTTGTTGAAACGATATTGAAACTAGATGTGCTCGCTGCGTACTTACATGCACTATTTTAGTTACTTCATAATCACCTCTAACTAAACCAATCGGTTACGTGCATAGATAACGATGTTCTGATGTGTGAAGGACAAAACTTTAGCCTTTTGTCTTAAATGTATGCAGCGATTACCTTATTTCATCTTCTTGCATTTATCAATTGTTTAAAACCGCCTTGATATACATTTTAAACCTTGAGTTGTATTACGTCAATAAAACACGAACTAATCATGAGAATATACACATTACACACTGTACTAAATTAAATTCTTATTTATTTATTGATATAACTCACTTTTGTATTGCATTTGTACAAGTTAAATAAATACTGTTTATTACAAAGGCAAGCGACAACCACAAAATGTAATCGAAATGTCACTGAGCGATGAATACGAAATGAAGACATAAATCGATTGTCGAATACGAGTTATCGAGTGACGCGATTGTCGATATTAAAATGATAAAGCAAATTTAACACAACAATAGGTAAATAATTTATCACCTTATTTATTTATAACAACTAGTTACATAGATATTTATGAAATTTATAAGTCAAAACATTTCAATTTATCGCCTGCAATTTATGGAACTCAGATGACTAAAGTTAGTACAGCGTAGAGGGCACGATAAATAATATATTCTGCGCATAATCGCAAATTTAATTGAACCATGATGTAACCAATCGCAAATTCCATTTTGTACTACGCTTTATTGAGATTGGCGAAAATTAAGGCAATATTTTAATGAAATAGCGATATATAGGTTCTCAATAAAAAGCCATAAATTAGGACAAAAGTATTGATTTTGAACTCTACCACGCCTTCACCTACCGGAATCCGCAGTCTATTTATAAAGTCGTTACTAACGACTCGACTCGTTAGTCGTTACCGTACCGTAATGATGCTTACAAGAAAGTACAAATCGATGACTCAAATCGTTTCCCTGTGAAAACTTATACATATTTTAAATTCTGGAATGGACAAATTCCCTACAAGCGTTTGTTAAATTGTCATATTTCATATACCGGCAATATTTTATTGAATCGTAAAAAGTAATAAATGTTTTCAATTATTAAAATAATATTTAAAAATGTAAATAATGTAGTAAGTACATAAGTGTTACTAAAACTAGTTTTTGCAAAAAATGGGCGTTGATGTCTTTAGCTCACAGTTCAGTTTAAGTACTATTAAAAAGACATCAACGATATTCGGCAAATTGCGGAAACATACAATCAAAACTTCGTCATTTAACTTTTTTATTTATTCATTTTCATGTGGATATGTTACCTACCTATATAGGTACTTATTTATTAGTATAATCTTTAATTACCTGAACAGATTAGTTAATCTTTACCTATAAATATAAGAGGAAATCGTAACAGTCAAACCACTAATATAACTCAAGGATACGAAGACCGAAGTACGAACGGATATAAATATTCATAAGTTAGATTTTAATTATTTGACTCACTGTCCACTGCTAAAACTAAAAAAAAGCAAAAAAAAAGTGTGCGTGTACTAGAGTACACACGTAAGAAGTGAAACTTCTTTATGACCTTATTTTTCAAAAAATAATTTACTATATACAATATTACAGAAATATGTTAATCTAACACGCTCGTCGCTTCGCTCCTCGCTATATTTACACCGGCCGCTACTGCAACTCGCTCGCTTCGCTCGCTCGGCTCGTGCGGTAGTTCTAAAATTCGAGTTATAGAGTTTTCAACTTATAAAGGATTTCGACTCGACAAACACGTGTTTACGTGAGTCATAGATTTATTATCGTTTACTCCTTAAATGTTTTCTAAGAAACAATAGTGTACTTACATTGTCGGCAAGTTCTTAAAGTCGGTAACTTATTTTTGTTCGAACAATAGAGGTAATATTATGTTTTCTAAGAAACAATTGTATACTTACATTGTCGGCACGTTCTTAAAGTCGGTAACTTATTTTTGTTCGAACAATAGAGGTAATAAATTCCTAATGATTAAGTTGTAAAGGTTGTACAATAAAACGTTGCTATGTTCGACATACAGAGATCAAATTTAATTTTTCGAGTCATAGAGTGAAAATATTTACCAAAATGGCTTGGAGGGACTCGGTGATTATTTCGACAAACAGAGGGTAGAGATTTCAAGTAATGGAGGTTTTGGTGTTTGAAGGGAAGGGAACAAAACATTTTTTCGAGATTTGGAGGTTTTTGACTTATCGAGGTTCGACTCAACGGGGTTCTACCGTATATATAATATGTGCGTCATTAATTTCTGACTGTTTCGAGATTTGGTGCAAAATAAAAAATAGTGTGTAAATAAAATTTGTAAAATTAAATGAACAAATGAAAGAAAATTAATTAATTATAGTAAAAAAAGCATAAAATAAAATATTCTATATTAAAACGTATATATAATATGTGCGTCATTAATTTGTGACTGTTACGAAATTTGGTGCAAAATAAAATAGTGTGTAAATAAAATTTGTAAAATTAAATGAACAAATGAAAGAAAATTAATTAATTATAGTAAAAAAAAGCATAAAATAAAATATTCTATATTAAAACGTATATATAATATGTGCGTCATTAATTTCTGACTGTTTCGAAATTTGGTGCAAAATAAAATAATTTGGAAAATCCAAAAGTGCACGCCTCATAATTTTTTTTAATAATTATTTATTAATTATTATTTTTGTTTATTTAATAACAATTAAACCACATCGAATCAGACCCTGAAAAATGAAAGGGTTCTATTCCTGAGCATACTCAAGCGTAAGAGAAAAAAAAAGACAAGATTAGTAAAGTATTTCGGTCGCTATCGTGTTAACAAGAAAATCCTCCGCACATACAGACACACGGACGTCCAAGACAGAACTTTTTTAAACTGTTTTTTAACTAGTTTAAATAACAAAAATGACATCAAAAATATCATGAATGTTAAAAATAGTGTTTTTTCTTAATATGTGTGTGTATGTATTATCTTACAAGTGCAATGTATGATACATAAAGACATTTTAAGTTTGAAAAATCAGATGTTTTGCGCGAAGTGACAGTAGTACCCACCTCAACGCTTCGCTTATGAGGCGTGCAATAGTGTGTAAATAAAATTTGTAAAAAATCAATAAAATAAAACAATTGAGTAAAGATCTATAGGCATATTATGTATGTATTTATACAAGATATGTATATATTTATACAGGGAACTTCTCAACGTGTTATCTATGAAATTATACTTTTACTCAATTGTTTAATTTTATTTATACACTGTTTTATTTTGCACCAAATCTCGAAACAGTCAGAAATTAATGACGCACATAGTACATAATATATACATAATAAGACAGAGGTTAAGATTAAATAACTTGAAAAATAAATAACATGATCACGCCCACGTGTTGGTGTTTTAAAAAATTCAATCAAAAACTGAGAATAACTTTAAATATTTTAGAATTAGAAAAATAAATATGTACCACAATCAACATTCAAGTATTAGAAAAAATTTATACCATAATTTCACCCACGTGTTAGTGTATCTATACATAATAAAATTGAAAAAATTGAAAAATACAATCAAAAAGTGAGGTTAATTTTGAATAACTTAGAAAAATAAATACCATAATTATACCTAAGTATTAGAAAAAGAGATGTAATTACTTACTTTTTTTAGAAATTCACTGGTAATAGAATTAAAATAAACACTTAGATTTTGCTGATCACTTAATATAATATTACCACGTCACTATAGAGCGTTGGAAATAAATACGAGTGCAATAGAAAAACGGTCAAGTAAAGTGATTGGACGCACGTTAAAACGATACGCTATCCCTACTCCGCTGGAGAAAGTATATTACGTCGAATCACGCGTGGTAGGGATAAGAAAAAGTTGGCGCGTAACGCAAAAATGTCACGAGTACGACGTAACGCAAAAATGTCACGCGCGCGGCGTAACGTAACGCAAAAATGTTACACAAAATTTTTGTCCACCCCCGATAAAGAAGTTTCACTTCAAAAAATATTCCAACTCGGATGGAAACGGTTATTCATTACAGGCCTATAGGCCATATCTATACTAATATTATAAAGAGGAAAAGTTTGTAAGTATGTATGTATGTATGGTTTTCACGCATAAACTACTGGACCGATTTCAAAAATTCTTTCACCATTAGAAAGCTGCATCTTTACTGAGCAACATAGGCTATATTGCATTTTCAAAAAAATTAGAGATCCTTACCAAAAATGCAATAATGTAACCCAAGGTGTAAAAAAATCCTCAATAAAACTTATGTCATCGCGTGCGCTGCGGAATCTATTGAAGATAGAACAAAAAAATGTTCTACGGTATTATAGAATGGATCAATATCTACAAGAAAGTCCCCGATACCATATGTCCATCTTCAGTAGTTATGTTACTACAACAACTTTTTTACGTTTTCAAAGTAAATAGAAGTGCCGACAGTAATCAAACCATGTTATCCATACACATATATTAATCCTTATCCTATTAAATGATGTTTTATTATAGACTGTTTCAATACCAGCAAAATACTTTTTAAATGAAAAGAATTGGATATTCCATTCAAAAGATATAACGAATTTTTAAAAGTGTCAATCTACAGAAAATAGTAAGTAGGTATACTGTTCGAGCAGGCCGTAGTGCGGGGGTCACGGAGGAATTCTACCAATATGCGTCTTGACGGAACACTGCAGTGGGGTTTTGGTCGGTAGGAATCCGACATAACCCACGGCCCCTCCCCCGGAGGCCGTGGGTATCTATGAAAGATTTCCCCACTAAAACAGAAAAAAAAAGGCCGTAGTGCGGGACGGGGTAAAGGTGATTTTCATGTGATTAAAAATTAAACCTATAGTCCGACCTATAGTAGACTTTTCACTGTAACGATATCGCTATATATGCGGGTGAAACCGCAGGGCATTGCTAGTATATTATATCAGCAGGCTAAGACCAACAAGAGCCGTGCAATGCGGATAAAACCGCGAGGCACAGCTCTCATGTATTTCTTGTTTTACCACGAATAAATGAATTCTATTCTATTCTATTCTATTCATATAAGTGGTACAAGATTTCATGAATGTCCTTATTACGTAAAGTCAGCGAGTACCATCTATTTACACGGTCTTGGAAGAATAATGTAATTTCATGGTGCTGTTTACATAGTTGGCTGCAGATCTTTCAATTTGAAAAACTCATGGGTTTATGACAATGCTTTCAAACAATATCACTGCTCGATTAATATAACATGAGGCCAAGCGCGGATCCAGGGGGGGGGGTCACGGGGTCATGACCCCCCCCTGGGCTAGGTCCACGACCTAAGTGGACCACTAATTTAATATTAACTTTTTTAAATTAACAAATTAATACTGTTCAACATGATGTTTTTATTGAATTTTGAGACAAAAGTAATATAGAACAATGAAATCAATTACAAACGGTAACGGAAGAGAATATAACAAAAATTATAGAAAAAGTTTATTAGGGTCGACCTGTGGTCGTAATTTAAGGACAAAAAACAGGTTTTTCGATTTTTTAAAAAATCTATAACTGCGGAATAAAGTGTAATGGTAAAGTTGTATGTAATTATTTTTTTTTCTACAACTTTTGCTGTTACACTTTTCACACAAAACCTCAAATATCGAAATATCCCAGTTCGTGGATAAGAAATAAAATAGCAAAATTTTTCTTAAATGAACAATAGAAAATACAGTCAAATTACAACAAAAAATCGGCCAAATGCGCGTCGGACTCGCGCACCGAGGACTCCGAGCAACCATATTTTTTCATTATGTTGTATCTTACAATTTTGTTTAAAGGATATTTTCTTTATCTGTGCTTGTAAGTGCTTAAATCGTTGCTTTTAACCAAATTTCAAGACTGTGTTCACGGGAAGTACCTTGTAGGTTTTGATTGATGATTCCCTTGCAAGTATAGTTGCGAATTACAGAATATTATAAAGCTGAAGAGTTTGTTTGTTTGTTTGTTTGAACGCGCTAATCTCGGGAACTACTGGTCCGATTTGAAAAATTCTTTCGGTGTTAGATATCTCATTTATCGAGGAAGGCTATAGGCTATATACCATCACGCTACGACCAACCGGAGAGGAGCCACGGGGGTGAAACCGTGCGGAGCGGCTAGTTACAGAATATGCGGCTCTAATTGCTTTTTCTTTAGATTGCGTTGACATAGAATTTGAATTAAATAACAGATTTAAGTTATTATAGACCTGAGTTCTGATGTGAATATCAATTAAATACATGTAGACGTTCATGAGTAAAGGGATTGTTACTTTAAAATGATTTAAAAAATATATTTTTATTTAATTTAATTATTAAATAATTAGGGTTTTCACAGTTATTACTACATCTGTGCTATAACACGATACTTTTTACTCAATTTCAAGACTGTGTTTATGGGACAGGGTGCTCCCTGCAGGTATTGATTCCCTTGCTAATGTCGAAATCCTACGGTCTACGGTCCCTTGATGCTGTGAAAAATTCAAACGTTTTAGCCAACGCAATCAAAAGATGCAGCTGTAAATGCTGAAATTTTTCGCAAAATTCGACACTCCCTAAGAAATCAAAACCTACAGGGTAGTTCACGAGTACACAGAGTCATGAATTTTAGTACAATCAAACGTCTTATAACGCAGACTAGCTTACCTAGCTTACCTAGCTGTAAAAAAATCAAACTTATAACTTATAAGCCAACGCAATCAAAAGATACAGCCGTTTATGCTGTAAATTATCGCAAATTTCGACATTATCGCAAGGGAATCAAAATCTATAGGTATTGTGCTACTTGTGTCAGCACAGATGGAGGAAAAATTGCTAAAACATAGTACATTTCATGCTTAACAACATTCGCAAGTGTTGCCAGGAATCAAAACCTACAGGGTATAACTTCCCGTGAACACAGAATCTTGATATTTAATCTTTATTTAATAGAAACTTACGTCTTATAGCACAGATAAAGGAAAAATTGCAAAAAGCATAAATTTAATATTAAAACATATAAAAATGTTTGTACGGAACTCTTGGTTCGCGAATCCGACTCGCACTTGACCAATTTTTTTTTAAATCTACGTATCAATTAAATTACCAAAATATAGCTTTTGAAAATTTCCCACGTCTATGTGACCCCCCCCTGGCACTAAGGCTGGATCCGCCCTTGCATGAGGCCATTAAAAATACCATTATTTTGCTCATACAAGTCTTGCTAAACTAAATTTTACAACAGCTGAAGTACCTAAGTAAGAACATTTAATCTATACTAATATTATAAAGAGGAAAGGTTTGTATGTATATATGTATGTATGGTTTTCACGCATAAACTACTGGACCGATTTTGATGAAATTTGGCACAGATAATCTTTAGACCCTGAGAAAGAACATAGGCTACCTTTTATTGCGAAATATGTACCACGGGCGAAGCCGGGGCGGACCGCTAGTAATCTTATAAAGAAGACAGCACTGCCTACTTGTGTCCAATGTCTTTATCGTTATTGGTATTGCCAATTTTTACTGAAAAATTCAATTGCCCCGTGCCCGTCCGACTAGGCGTTCTTCCGGCCTCCTCAACTCAAGCGACAGCCCAAGCCGAGGTTCGTGATCACCGTCAAGGGGGGACCCCCTTGCGTATGTCGCTACCAGGGTGAATCTTCAGTTCAGCCATGTGGTCGCGTTAGGATATAGAAGTCATGCTGGCTAAAATCGAGAGACACCACACAAAAAAATTACCATCTGTAGATAGGTAGGTTTTTATTATAGCAAATTGCCTGGCCACACATAAGCGCCAGTCGTGTCTGCTATTTTGATGCTTTCCCCATTGTGAGCGAACAATAGCGGACTGCACGGACGGGCCTGCGTAGGTGCTTGCGCAATTTTAACGACACTGTTTCATTTCCTCGTGATCATTTGATTGAGGATGTTAGTGCATACGGTTTATCCCCATTTAACTGTATAACATAAACAAGACGTCTTATACCTCGTATTACCACAGATACTATAAAACTATATCTATATGAACTGTATCTACTACTACTATGTACCTACCTACTATCTATCCAACTACCTATCTATAAGACAAAGTTTTTTAAAATAGTTGACTACCTTATACCTACTTGTCTCAATTGGCAATTTCAAATTACAAGGTTTTGAATTCAATCGTGCCAAAGAAATATAAAACAAATAAAATGAACAATGAACAAAACAAATGATTGCTACACTTCTTGTCTAGGATCACGATCGCACTTATTTAGAAAATCGCTGAACCACTTCAGATGCGGTTTTCTTTTCAATAGATATCTAATAAATTCTACTTGAACGAAGTCGCTGGTAACTACTAGAATAAACTAAAATACTTTTAGCTCACATAAAACTAATTTATTAAAAATAAATGATGTAGGTAGGTACCCAATTCTAAGGTTATTACCGTATGTCTAATGTTTTTTATTTTACATTGTATCTATAGGACAATGTGATTTGGTAATGTTTAAAACTGTTTTGCAATGGTTACCATACATTTTATTGTAATATTTTTATTATGTAGATACTAGATAGCATCTGTTTGTTACGTTATTACGAAATTTTGTACGACATCATCGTGGAACATTGTAGACAAGCTGATGTTTCGTTTGAAAAGTTATAATTTTAATTGGTGGTCATATCAAGATTATAAATTCCTTAGATAGGTTAAATATATCATACGGATTATACCTACTTGTTTTGCTCGTCGTTTTGGTACTCAATTTATGACGGACGTTTATAGTAGACCAACGAGCATACAATCAATTTGGTTATATGCTCGATGTAGACGATACAATTCGTAGATCCCGAGAGGGCGGAGTCTAAATAGCTCGCATTACCTAAGTTATGTTCTAGATCTAGACATCAACGGGATACTAAGCACTAACGTGTTGAAATTTAGTAGGTACTAACTAACCAGGTACCTTGGTAGGTATTCATTTGAAATTTTGTACAAAATTATTTTCATGAGTTAGAACTTTTATGTTTTTTATATAAAATACCTAAGTAGTTACATGCCACAGTTGCCACTTATAATTTTGTTTCTTCCAAATTACAAGAAACGCGTATTTCCATTCTATACATTGCCAGAACGCAACCATAGGAAACTGCTCGTGTATATTTTGTAATGCTGTTTTTAAATAATTTGTAATTACAATATATTATTGTATATATATACGAATTTTGCGTACTGATCGTGTATACTTTGTACCACGGATGCTTGCGTCCTTAAACATTACATCTCAATTAAGCATAATCATACTATTTAAAACTCAACCGAATCGTGTAATTACCTACAGATAGATTTATGTATAAAACAAACGTTATAGTAATAAGACTGAGGGGCGATAGCATCTTAACTTTCATATTTAATATATCAAACTATCTACAATAATCTACATTCTACACGATATCAAAGAACATACACGAAGATAAGACGATAGGCCTTTGTAAACTCAAAGAGAACGTTGAACCAAGATGTAAGTATCCATACAAACGAAATTTTACGCATCGACCCAATTTTTCTTCATAATAACGTTACAGTCTAGTTAGAGCGGATGAGATTGTCGTCGAGATGTCGCCTTGCACGGTTTGTTTGATTTGAAAAGTACTTAATACTAAGAAAACCTGTTACCAAATCTGCAACACTTATTACAAACATGTTTAATTCGACATATTTTATGATGGGCCATGCCCATATGGTATTTACGGTGGATTGCAGACCACTGCGCGCCACAATAAATTGCACGAATGAAAAGATTTAATCTGATCCTGAGACTTTACCCAAGGCAAATCAGCCTTCTGTGTCCTCCAGACCGAGACATTTTTTTTTCTTTGTCTCCATCGGGAATCGAACCCAGGACCCTTCAGTGCTACGCTCACGCGTCAACCACTGTACCAAGGAGGCGGTCAAATAATGCATCTGCCCCTTACCCCAGGGACATGGGACTTCACTTTTTGATACTTTACCTACACCAGGATTTTCACACTTCGTTTTTTTAATGAGCTGATTTTAAAGTGTGTGAAAAATTAAAATGTATCCGCGATACGTAGCCTTATCTGAACAAGGGACACTTTTCCGTTAGGTAAATAAGGCGGTACAATAAGTCAATTTATGATCCCCATCTATTAGGTGCTACAACACAAAATGTGCGTAGGTTTCCTACACGATGATTTAGTTACACAAATTTTGTAATCTTGCTTATAAGTACTACTAGTATAGTATTTAATATTTATTATGCTAGTTACTAGTAACTATAGTATTTAATATTTATTATATTATCTAGGTACTTATTGCTTCAATTTACATTATTTCAGGGGTTGAATAGGCCGAACCAAAACAAACTAGTTCTATCACTTTTAAAATACATATAAATAAGTAGACAGGGACTAATTTAGTCAAATTACAATGTAAATATCTACTTATATAGACATCAAATATGCACATAGTAGTGTTACTATGTTAGTACTGCCTAATTAGGCACTCAAAAGGGAAATCTTACACATAATTTTCGCTCTAATAAGTCGTTGTCACAACGAGCTAGGTATATCACATATAATATCTTGTAAGTAGTCCATAGTTATGGGTCTAGCATAGACTGAGACCATATTAACTTGGCTATTCTATGAGCGGGGATTGTTTTCCATTCGCTGCACTTCTTATTGTCCCTTGACTTCCACAATTTATTCTTCGATTCGGTCTCGAAGTGGAAGGAAGTCGCCGTTACGCGCCAAATTCATACCATTGTTTTTTTTCGTTGTATCTAGTACACTGGCACTTGTCTATTCAGCCAAAAGTTATATTTTCATGTCTATTATCTGTGAGAATGGTGAAATTCTGGTGGATGTTCATATTTATCGCTAGAACAGTTTTGACTAGTGACAATAATTTACCCGATTTAGAACCGGAAAAAGGTACGTATATCACTTCGAATTAAATGTGTATAATATTTGAATGTGGGTATTTAAAAAATAATAATAAATTGTAATAATCCTTTGAAATCATTTTTATTAATGACAAGATAAGGTTAATAAGATTCCTTAAATTAAATTCAAGTTTACCAAATTAATGTTTTAAGTAATTAACAATTTGTAATGGGTATACTAAGCAATATATGAATTTACAATTTTATTATTAGTGTTTGAAGGTAAAATATGTATAATTAACAATCGTAACTAACTATGACCGTTACAAATTAAATTAGGCAGATGAAGTTCACATAAAAAGGCACACGTAACAATACATTTCCCACGCTTTTCTTTTTTCGTCATTTTTATGGAATTGAGTTACTCTATTTGTATATTGCAATAATAAACAAATTAGAAAAACTTTATATTTTATCACACAACCCACATCTCTAACTCTCTTTTTCACGCTCCTACCCACAAAACAATGGAAGTGAAAAGAAATAATAGACCGTTTTGGAATCGCGCATTTACTTTCATTTAGCGATATGTTATTGTTAAAAAATGGGAGGATATTTCAAATAGGTAAATTTCACAGTTCAATTTATTTGTAAACTGGAGTCTACTGTCTACAAATAAATTGAACAGTAAAGCTCAATAGGATTAGGATGGGTAAGTTATAAGATACATCAATGGATCTCATAACTAAGTGGCAAAGTCTCAGTCTCTCTCCGCTCCTTCTCTGTTAAAACAATATTATTATTTGTTACAGGCTCCAGGTTTCTACCCCTGTTTGATAGGCGGTATGATGACAGACCTCCACCAATTGGTCATCTTCCACCTTTAACTACCGTACCCGTGGCAGGTGAAAGATGTTCATCGAGGCTCGAAACAGCGCTCGAGCAGTTGAAGCGACGGAAGAGAAATCAATCAAAAAGCTTGGATACTCCCTTGGTAATTGCATTGTGACCGTACTTAGGTTTAGGGAAGTTTCATATTATTTGTTTCATTGATCGATTTTTAATAAACTCGTGATCATGTGTGTGTTTGAGTTGTCCAGCAGCTACTATTTTTAAATGTTTGTAACAAAATCTAAAATTTAAAATTTAAATAAAGATCGTTATAATACCCGATATGCGTCGTAAGGAGGTAAAATTGTTTATGCATATTATGGAAACTATCAATCCCATAATATTCACAATCAAGCTATCACTATTCTGTTAGTTTAAATCCCTTGTTTATTAAAATCATTGCTTTACAGAGCCAAAGTATAGATCTCAACGGATACAGTTTATCTCAAACAATGAGAACCGCCCCAATCGATATGATCGTCACAAGGATGCGAGTGAGGCTGCCCCAAAACACTAATTGGGTTCGAGTGGAAAAATGCTTCTTCGACCCTCGCAATATATCCCTGGATACAATGCTGTTGTTCCATGACATAACTATATCTGGGAACGTGGATTTATACGATGTGAACGAACTGGACCGTGCAATGCCTTCTTCTCATCGACTGAGAAGAAACTACGACGATGTTCCCTACTACACGGATACAAACAGACACCGCGGTAACAACGGTTGTAACATGATACTTAGACTGCGCAAAGCCGGTATAGGTTTCCACACCCGTCCTCTACACCAACAGCCGGGAAAATTTAACGTCAAAACTGATTCAGAATTCGTCGAACCAGGATTTATCAGTGTTTACGCCTACGGTTGTGAGAAGTATATCAATAGAAATTCAGTTAGAAACAAGGATAACCTACCGTTAAGGAGGAGACGAAGATCTGACGAATTTACTTTCGATCCTCGATTGGACGAACCATATAAGGATTCTTATGATGAACTGGATAGCAAAGCTTCAGAGAACTACGACACTTTATATGAAGGTAGAAGTAATAGGATGAATTATGGCAGAAGCAAGTTTTATAAGCCAGAGGTCGATTTAGATGATGCTGAAGACATTTCCAGAGAAATGGAGGACATTTTCACTAAAGGAATAAGGACACTTTTAACTACATACATGAAAAAGGAATTACAGCCTGCTATTAAAGACACTCTTATGAGAAACATGGGTTATGTGATATCTTATGGGTAATAAATGGTTTTGTAAAATGTGTATTTTTTATAAACATATTTAAATATTTGCTAAAATTATGAGAGTAGAATATTTTTATTAGCAAAAATATAGCTCTCTGTTTTATTAGTGTGATCACCAATTAGGATTAGAGATTAAAAAAAAAGAAAGTATAGGAGTAAATTGTGATATAATTTACACAGACTAGAACATTGATATGAACAATTTTTTTACAATGTTACTAATACTTAACTATCACAGTTTTCTTAGCAAATACAAAGCTTATATAAGTTTCAATGCACCATATATTAACTTCTTAGGTAACACATTTGTATTACATTTACGGTCAAATTTTAATTTACATTAATAAATTCACATGTTAGTCAAATAATTAGATTATCTGTCTGTCAGATCAAGTACAATGCTTATAATTAATATGAACACAAAACAGATTCCAAAAAAAAAAAATCCATGATTAAATTTTTTCTCTTACAAAATAGCATTAAATAAATTATAATTATCATATACTTAAAATAATATGCTTTATTTCATCATAAACTGTGAAATGTAACGCAGAAACTACAACAGCTTTTAATATGCTTGGTCCATAGCCCTTATACAACGCTAGAAAACCTTCTTCACTTATTGTCAAGAATATACAATGCACAGTACCTCTACAATACATTTGACGACCAAATGCTTTCCTGTGTTCCTGAAATCCCTGTATTTGCAGCCTTTTCTTAATAACATCAAACGGATACACAGCTGTTTTTGATACAAAACCAGCCATGCTACCAGCAAATGCATTAGCTATAATAGATGTTTCTATTGTTGAGCTCATATTAGTACTTCTTTGGAAGAAAGCTATTTTATTTAGAATATTATCTGTAAACAATTTATATACAGCAAACTGAATACCTGCATATGGTGCTATTTGAGCTACAGTGGGTACCAATCCTTTGAACAGTGAAATTGGTCCTTCTCTTCGGATCATTGTAAACAGAGCATCTGTAAAGCCTCTGTATGCTTTATTTGTTTTCTGCTCTGCTATTAACCTAGTTCTTACTGTATCGAATGGGTATGACGTAATTGTGGCAAACGTAGCAGCTATCGCACCATTCGAAAAATTTATCCAATGTTTATTAGCTATATAAAACTGGGGATCAGTCTTTTGATACATTTGAGTCAGCTTTTCGTACACTGAAAATTGTACCACGCCGAAGGATATGGATAACATTTGTGCAGGAATGTGGCCACTCCATAATGTTGATATACCTTCTTCCTTGACGATCGATGATACAGCTTGCAGCACAGAACTGTACTTTGATCCATTTCTGATCGGTTCTAGCTGTAATTGGAATCTTATTTTTAGGACATCTAGAGGTTGTGCTATTGCTCTCGTTACTGCGCCTGATACTGCCCCGGCAAATGCACTTTGTGCTACGGATACTTCAGGTTTTGAACTCTGCGCATAATGAACCATAATTGTTCAAATTTTTTCATTAGACACCACCTATTTATTTATATTTTTTATATTGCCGCCGGCCGTCCCATACGTGACCAAATCTGTAATTATACTCGGATTTTTAATTAGATAAAGTAAACTGACGTTTTCTGTGTTGTCAGTTTTTGATGAAATAAAAATAGAGTTGTCACAAAGTGAATGATTCAAAATCGGGAATGAATGAAATTGAATCGATCGTCTAGTGAATATTTAGTGTGTAACAATATAACACCAAATAAACACAACAATTGAGTATTTGAATAAAAAAAAATTATTGATTTTTTTTATGTATTTTGAAACTTTATTATTAATAATATTGATATTTAATGCAAATAACTTCAAAAAATTTTTTTTCCGTTAATTATAAGCAATTAAAAATTGATGAAATTTAAGTTAGAATCACGTGACTACAAACGCGCCATGACTGGTCACCACAGTTGTGACGTCATAATGTTATAGCTATGTATTAACTGCAGTACATAGCGTTTACGGCTATTACACGTGACTAGACAATAATATTGAAAGTTTATTGCTAAAATACGATTAGTTAGTTGGTTCCGAATTAGTTAGTTAGTTACGAATAACATTCTTAATGTTGATATATTTATGATCACCGATTTTTGTCAGGAGTTGCCTTTGTAGTATGTATTCGTACATAATGGTACAAAACAATAACTTTTGAGGTTCGCCATTTTTAATATAAATTTAAATAATAGATATAATTAACAATTAATATAATTAATATGTAATTTAATAATGACAACAAAATTAAATAGATCAAAACACTCTATTTATTATTAACACGCTTTTATTAGCTTCACCTGTATGTTTGTATATAACCGACTCCTTTCGAAGTTTCGGCTCGATTTTGATCCACTTAAAACCGACGGATTTTGTTCAAATTTTGAACACTTATCAAGGTCCGATGACAATACAATAATATCATAAATTTATCCTGATAAGGATCGCCAGGATCAGCTTAAAACATATGTTTGTATGTAACCAATTCTCCTTTCGATTCGATTTAGACCCACTATAAACCGACGGATTTAATTTAAATTTTGTATACTTATAAAAACCCGGTAACAACACAATAATTTCATGAATTTATCTTATTATCCTGTTTAGTTTTTCAAACTATATTTATTTTTCTATCAACTGCAATGAGTGAAAACTAACATTATGACGTCACACGCGCTCGGGTGACGCTTCGGGAGTTGTCGGCGTGTCTTCGGTACTGGATTCAAAGACTAATTTTTATTTTGAAATAACTTTTGAATTATTGCAAAAAAAATAAAAATAAAAACAGTTTTGTTATAAAACTAATATATAATCTTTCCATTTATCACAAAAAAAAATTTAATTCAAATACTCAATTACAACAAACACAACGTAATTAGTTACAATTAACGAAAAAATTAAGAAAACAGTAACGTAAACATCGTAAAAATAAAAATAAAAAAATGATTATAATTACATTATACTAGTAACTTATATCTTATATAGCTTTATATATTACAATTAGAAATAATGTTATTTTATAGTTTGAAATGATGAACTATTCACACTCATTGTTCATTCATCTGATTGAATGAGAACTGAATTCCTCACTATTACTTTAAATGTGGCAACATTATTTTACAAAGTGACATTAGCTGCTGTCAGTTTACTTTATCTAATTAAAAATCCGAGTATAGACGTTTTGACGTCGATTTAACAGCTGATAGCTGTCAAGTGTCAAACCACTAATTTCAGACGTTTCGTTTATTCCCAACGTGACATTGGCAGAATGGAGAACACAGAACACAAGAGGGTCAAATATTATTATAACATACACTTAAAATATTAGCGTAGATCACGTCCATTAAATGAGTTTTTATTTCACTTAATATATGCAGTCTTTCCGAAGTTATGACGACGAGAAGTTTAAATTTCCGACTTCACGCGCGCTCACGCTATGACGTCACACCGGTGAGCCCGCGATTGCGATACTGCGCGGCGCTCGTTCCAGTGCACTTTGTTTCGTTTATGCTGTATTTACACGGGTCGACTTTCTTCGTGCGGCTAGTTCCTTCACAAATCGCCTCATCACGCCTTTTTACACAGGTGACTAAAATCGCAAGCAGCTCGATCATATTTTTATTCATGGTTTGCAACCATACTGTTACATGCAGCGAGCGATCTCCTGCAACAAGGTGTAGGTACTTACAAATTACAATTATTTACATAATAGTTCAGTCTTCTTGCCATAAAAAAAAATTAGAATATATTTTGTCAAGTATTTTGACTTTTGTCATGCCTATTGCCACTTGTCACTGCCAAGTGTCACATTATTTTGTGATTACAGATTTGTGAAGTGTTAGACCGGGAGATACTGACACAAAATTTCGAGTCATTTGTAACAGGATGGCGGTTCTACAGGGTTCTTAGTACGCAATGACAAAAAGAAAAATGATGGTGTGAACGCTGGTACCGGCGGCTTAGTCGCGTGGGCGTTAGTCGAACTCGTCGGAAAATAGCGAAAGTCAAACGATTTGTAACAGTATGGCACTTATTTTTCCTGTAAGTTTGAGGATCAACGAATATAAATACAAAATTTCAAAGATCTAGGTGTTGGAAATCTTCACTTATATAAATTAATAATAAATTTATTTTTCAAGTATGACAGCACTTTTTACCCCTACTAGAAGTATGGCAAATATAATAATGGTCACATTTTATCAAATACTCTCCAAAAAGCCAAATGCAATACTGGTACAAAAAGATAGGCGAAATAAAAAAATTTTGCAGATTTTCGGCGGTATGGCGACCATTTGGAATCGTCCGAAAACTATGGCATGGCGATTTTCGTAAATGGCTGCACGACGATGGTTACCTGTGCAAAAGTTAGCTTGGTACAAATGGTTGAATAATTGTTTTTTTTTAAATCAACACATTCGCGTCGGTATGGCGGGCTGTAAGTCATACCGGAAAAGTATGGCATGACACTACCGCCTACTTCTTTTTTATGGGCTATCGGTAAATTCTAAAATTTTTGTGTTACAAATCGTTTGACTTTCGCTATTTTTCCGACGAGTTCGACTAACGCCCACGCGACTAACCCACCGGTACCAGCGTTCACACCATCATTTTTCTTTTTGCCATTGCGTACTAAGACCCCTGTAGAACCGCCATCCTGTTACAAATGACTCGAAATTTTGTGTCAGTATCTCCCGGTCTATGTGAATTTTGTGAAGTGTGAACATCTATATTGATCTATAGCTACAGATGTTGTCGACTACTCTGTTTAATGTTTGGTTTTTCAATTTATTGAAATTGATTCCGTTTTAATATAGATCTTTTACCAAAATAAAAATGTCGTCACCCTTAGAAAATCTGGAAACCCAACTTGAAATGTTTATTGAAAATGTACGACAAATACGCATTATTGTTAGTGATTTTCAACCACAGGGGCAAAGTGTTTTGAATCAGAAAATGTAAGTTTCTAAGGCATGATATAATAGTAATTTCTGAATAATTTATATCGTAAATTATTGCTCAAGTTTTCATTATAAAAGCCATATCTTTTTACATGTTGTTAAACTTTTTAAAATGAAGAGACATACCTAAATCATGGCAGGATTGTGAGATGATTAAGCGTAATATTTCGTGGTATAAAATATTAACAATTATTTTTACTTGTGTATCAAGTCATTGTTTAACATCTTCGTTATTTTACAGTCAGTCTTTGGTAACAGGCTTACAAGAAGTGGATAAATTGAAGTCCCAGGTTCATGACATACATGTGCCAACAGAAGTTTTTGAGTAAGTTTATAGGATATTTTACTCTTTACATCTATTTCTATACATTACATAGCTCAGAGGACATAATTTCATCAAATTCTAAATATTGAATTGTAACATTACATGATAGTTCCTTGCTATTACTCTATCTTTATTCTGTACTGATCCATTGGAGACGGCCTCTTGTAATTTTAAATTGAATAGAAGATAGTAATTAATATACATTGTAATTTATTTTACAGTTACATTGATCAAGGTCGCAACCCACAGTTGTACACAAAAGATTGCATAGACAAAGCTTTAGCTAAAAATGAGGAGGTGAAAGGTAAGATTGATTCCTACAAACGTTTCAAGAGTCATCTACTTTCGGAGCTTTCGAAAACCTTCCCCAATGAAATCACTAAATACAAAGCAATGAGGGGCGGAGAGTGATTTATAAAACATCTTGAAAGCAAGTAATAAAAATAAGTTTCTCAAAATAGATGTAATTTTATATTTAAGTTATGTATGTGTCTCAATAAAAAACAAAACTCAATTATTTTGTTTTATTAATTTAAGCATTTGACTTTAAATGAAAACAAGTTACATAAATAGAATAGAAAAGATTACATTTTGAAAATGAAAATACATATTTTAGATAGAGAGTTTTAAAATACTTTTATAAAATAAAAGTAGTTTTGCTTGCACTGATAAATTGAAAATAGATTGATTAGAATAGTTAAAAATTTTAGAATAAATAATTCAAATGCCCTTGTTAAGATAATAAAGAAATAATAAAAATAACTTTTAAAATACTTTTTTGGTCTGTGTTAAAATAATTTTCATGACAAAATTTACTCAATTCATTTAGGGCATGTTCATGACATAAAATTGATTCATATATTTATTAGGTATAATTTATGTGATTTACACTATGTACAAATACAATATAATTTAAAATATATTATTAGATCTAGTTTAATATAAAGTAGTTTAAAATAAATTAGTGTATTTTTTCAAACGAAATAAACTCTAGCGCGGAAGTTTCTTCTGACGTAGTTTTTGATTTCGGGGGAAATTCCGTCGTAGTGTTGCCAACCTCAACTCCATTTTCACCCGAAATATCGTCTAAATTGGTGATCTCTACCGTTTCGGCGTCGCTATCATACATTTGTGCATCACATACATGTTCGACATTGTTAGATGCATCCCACATTTGATAAAATTCGTCTTTAACTGGTTCAACGAGTTGTAATTTACTTGTAATATACACGTAATTCCAGTGATCAAAAGAACGGTCGTTGCCCCAGTTTAATGTTCCCGTCATGAGAATCCTATCGTCGACCAAGCAAAATTTGTGTTGCATCGTGTATAAAGGGTCATTAGCTTTGCATCTAATCTCGGCACCTAAAAATAAGATCAATACTTCATTTACAGATACTGTAATAATTATTGTCTAATATCTAAGTAATAAATAACTAAGACTAAGTAAAAGAACACTTGAGCAACCCTATATTATCATAGTCATGATATCAGTCATTCGTAGTTAGGAATAAGTACGGTATACGAAAAAATTTTCTTGAAAAAAATCTTCTTCTTTATAAAGCTTTAATCATTAAAGCTTTATAATGATACCGACGGAAGATTTTTCAAGTTTTATACATTAAAGTTTAATGTATAAAACTTGATCCATACTCTTCTAACGATTTTCGGTGAATTAAAAAAAAAAAACGCTTACCTGAATCTATAAGCTCTTTAATAAAAAATTCGGTGGATTCATTATATCCTGTCCGGTCCATGATAATTCGTACTTTGATGTTCTTCTCCCTCAAAAGCTTAACCAAACGACCCTGTATCACTGGATTATGGATACCGGGCATACAAACGTTAACGCTTTCTTTTGCTGATTCTATAAAGCTTAATAGTTTGTCAAAGTAGTTGTAAGCATTAAATTGGAGTTTACAGAACACCATCACATCATTAACCTCTCCTTTACGCCTCTTGTAATAATATGCAGCTGCGGATACAACACATGTTATCGCTATCGCAGCAGCCGACGACAGAACACGTGTATTTATTCTCATTTTAGGTAATTTCAAACATATATATATTTTGTTTTGGGATGCACTAAGACCGGTCTCTAATTTTATACATAAAGATAAAATTAAGAGGTCAAAACGTGCCGGCAAATCAGCAGATGTTTTTCGAACTACCCGCGTTTGTTTTTATAATTGTTTACACAGGAAGCATGGATCAATAGCGAAATAAAAAAAATGTGCTCCAAATACTAAGAAAATAAACTTATTTTTTCTAATAATAATTTTAATAAATTACTCTATCGAAATAAAATGATTCTTCATACAGAAAACTGTTTTCACTGATGTGTATCATTTTAAACTTTTTTCTTATATTCAAAAGTGGAGGAAAATGATTGTAAATATTAAACACTGATAAATGTATCATAACCACAATCATAACATAACGTTTTTAATAATAATCCACATAAGCTTTTTCTGTAAATATTGAATCGAGAATTAAAGTCATGGACAAAATTCACGGTGGACGGTGGAAGATTTATTATTTATTAATTTATTGAAATGGTAGTACTTAAAGAAATGTCAAACTAATATGACAAATCACAAAATATGTCAAATTTGTCAAATGTCAAGAGATGGCGGGCCGCGGGAATAATGACTGGAGGCTGTTTTGGTTGTAATATTATTAAATTGTAAATAGACCAATACTTTAAAATGCCATTGATATATTCGTTTAAAATCGTTTTTTCAATATTAATCCTTATTTGTTACTAGTAATACAATTTATAAATATCAATAAGATTACTCGTCTTGTAAGATGGGTATCACAGGTTTGATACCTTTTCTGGAGAAAGCTTCAAGAAGGACCAATGTTAGTGAATTCAGTGGATCCACGGTTGCAATTGATAGCTATTGTTGGCTTCATAAAGGGGCTTTCGCCTGTGCTGATAAATTGGTTCGAGGAGAAGAAACAGATATGTAAGTCTCCTTGTTTTTTCAAAGAATAATACTTAAACCATATTTGAGTGACTTAGGGAAAAGTATTTTCCCCAAAATCTTTTAAATAAAAATTAGCTTTGTGTATCGCCCGTCTCAACTTTAGGTTATCGGTTAACAGTTCCGTGATTTTCCCTTTCCCAGATTTAGTCTATCGTTGTACCAAAATTAAGTTGAAATCAAATATAAAATGGAGAAATTATAGATCTTTCATAATCTAAATCAATTGGATTGGATAGATAATAATTATGTAGATCTTATTAGTTATTACTTAGATTTCAAGTGAAACATAGATCAAGGTAATAATAAGTGCAGCACTTGTTTTTATCACTTTGGAAAAGCATTAGATACATTTTAATAATAGGTAACTTGTTCTATAAGATGATGTTGTTTTAAGTATTGGCTATAATATGATAAATTTATATTTTCAGACACATTAAGTATTGTTTAAAGTATGTGACAATGCTGCTATCAAAGAACATAAAACCAATCCTGGTTTTCGATGGACGACACCTTCCTGCAAAAGCTATGACAGAATTAAAAAGAAGAGAGTAAGTAATAATAGTAACGCAGAATTTTATATTTAAGAACAGTAATACCCCAGACATATGCAATAGGTGGGACCAAGCTGGATATAGTACTTATCAGGATTAATTTTAATATTAATTTGCTTGGAAAATAATCTTAATAGAAAAAAATGCATTACCTAAGGCGCGGGACATATACAAGCGGCGCGGCGCGCTGCGGCGCGCTGCCGGCGTGCATCGGGTGCGCTATTGGCATTTTGTATGAAATAATTTTGGAAAGGCGGCGCAACCTTGGCACAACCGTGGCGTGCCGTCTCGGCGCCTGTCCAAAATTCTTTCATACAAAATGTATAAGAAGTACGTGGTGCAAAACAGATTCAATAGGTGCGCTTATGGCACGCCCGCGCCCGCGCCGCTTGTGTTTGACCCGCGCCTCAGAAGCTGATTTCGGTCCCTTATCAAAATTATGATTTTTATATTTTGAATTTATTATGCTTATAAAGATGTAATGAATGAACTAAGAAACTTTTATAATTTTCAGGTCAAGAGACATATCCAAAAAGAGAGCAGCAGAACTATTAAGTTTAGGAAAGGTATTTATATTTTGAAATGTTCTACCTAGCACTAGATACAAGAAGTTAATTTGTATGAATTTTAATAAAAAAACTAGGCTCTTAATTGAATGGCTGATTAAACCAGTTGTCTGTCTACTATGCTAAAACAACTTTCGATTTGACAAAAAATATATCAAGCTTATATGTATGATTATTAATTGCAATATTTATTTATTAACATTTTACTATGCTAGTATACATATTTCTATTATTACTTAAAACTAAAACTCATAGCTAGACTAGCACAGAAGGCGGCCTTATCACTAAAGAGTGATTTTTTCCAGACAATATGTGATTCTCATAATTAAGTTTTATCCTTAAATTTCAGATTGAAGAAGCCCGTTCATACATGCGTCGTAGTGTCGACATAACCCATGCTATGGCGCTAAGCCTTATAAAAGAGTGTAGAAAACGAAATGTAGATTGTATAGTGGCTCCCTATGAAGCTGACGCACAATTGGCATATCTTAATATTAAAAATATCGCACAGCTAGTCATTACGGAAGACTCAGATTTGATACTGTTTGGTTGTACAAAGGTATATATACATCTTATATGATAAAAATGAATCACCAATTATGTTGCTAAGCTATAAACTCGAGAACGGCTGAATCGATTTAGTTATTTTTTTTATATTCCTTGAAGAACTTTACGTTCTTATTATGGAGAGAAAACGTAAATATGTACTGCGGGCGAAGCCGGGGTACATCTATTTTATATTTAAAACTAGCGGTCCGCTAGTTTTATATATATGTATATATAATAGATGATTTTTATCTTAATGGATATCAATATTAATTTAATATTGTTTAAAATTTGCTCATTTCTAAATTTTTTAATCAAAGAGATAATAAATTGCTTATTTAAATGTTTTATTAGGTCAAACTGTTATTTAAAATATGTTCTTTGTGATTTGCATTAAAAAAAAATAGGTTTTAATTTGCAATATAATACTATGAGTTCTCTGAGCTCATTACCTTATTTCTGACTAACTGTGCCCCGCGGTTTCACCCGCATTGCTCCGCTCCTGTTGGTCTTAGCGTGACTATTTATAGCCTATAATATAGCCTTCCTCGATAAATGGGCTATCTATCGGACCAGTAGTTCCTGAGATTAATGCGTTCAAACGAACTGTTCAGCTTTATAATATTAAGTATAGATAATTATTATATTACAGGTATTATTCAAAATGGATCTCGATGGCACAGGCACACTGGTAGAAACGAACCACCTACCGCTAGTAATGAAGTGTCCAATAGAAAAGTATACCTTCGACAAGTTCAGACAAATGTGCATAATGTCTGGTTGTGATTATCTCGCCTCGTTGCCAGGCATTGGTTTGGCGAAAGCAAGGCAATTTGTTACTGCTACGCAGGATTCTAATTTCGCTAATGTGAGTTAAATTGTTATACCTATATAAAAAAGACGCGTGGCATTCGGGAACTGCCGCGATAGAAGCTATGCAATAGCTTAACAAGACAGGACGTCGCAGTGTGGGACGGCCTTCAACGAGATGGACAGACGACCTGATCAAAGTGGCGGGGAGCCGCTGGAGTCAGGCCGCTGGTGATCGGTTGTTATGGAAATCTTTGGGGGAGGCCTATATCCTGCAGTGGACGTCCTGAAAGGCTGGAATGATGATGATGATGATGATGATATAAATTGTTAACCAAATAAAATCAGTAAGACATAATAAGTTATCATTTTGATGGAAAATGTTTGTAATATGTATTTGGATTTACAAACTATTTTGCTTTGAACTAAGCCACATTTTTCTTCTTAGAAAATTTGTTTTTCTTCTTTGAAAATTTGTTGAACAAAGAAAATTTGTTTATTTTTTTCATTATTTTATTTTTGCATTTTTATTCACATAAGTTATCATTATTACAATATGAAACAGTTTTGTTTAGCAGTGTGGTGCATTCATATATCTTAAATGGCATTATGTAATATTATTTTTAAATACAATATTAAAATACATCTTAAAATAATAATTAATCTAAACCCCTTTTAGGCACTAAGAAAACTGCCCAGTTTTTTCAATAGATCAAACCTAGTAGTGACAGATGAATACAGAGAAAGTTTTCTAAAAGCGGAAGCTACATTTAAACATCAATATGTGTATGATCCCATTGAAAGGAAAATGTGTAGACTATTCGAACCTGAAGATGAAGGTATTTATGAAATATTGAAAAAAAAAAATTTTTTTTAATTTGTTTGATTAGGTATTGTTCTACTACGTGGATTGTAAATAAAACACAGAGATTATCTTGTAAAGCAGACTTTATTTGCGCAATATAAAATTACAATTCACATTACTCCGTCTCCAGCAGAGGCGGCTCGTGACAAAATTTTATGGGTGTTCACTTGAAATAAAACACTGAAAATACATGGTGTAAAGCAGTACATTTATCAAAAAAATTACTTATAAAGGAAATACATACGTCTTTCTTTTTGGTGTGCAAAAATATCTATAACTTAAAGCGACAAGACATTCGTAAATGTCTGTTGTTGCTTTCATCACAACCACACAACCACGGTGTTTTCACATAATATTGTTCGGATTTAAACACACGCGTACATATGTTTTCGTTTTTGTCGTAGATTTTTGCGTAAGGTCAAGTTCAGGCCGTGGCAGTTCCTTAGCTTTCAATTCAAGCCGAATTTGTAACGTTTTAACACACTTTTTAATGAACGCCACATTATAATTGTTCATTTTCACACTCACAAGTAATACTGATAACTACAGACTATTTCAACACGTATCTTATGATTTTAATTAGAAAATTCCCGAATTTGCATTCGCGCGCGTGCATTGAAGTTGACTCGAGAGTCGAGTGTTTGTTTATAATTGTAGACTATAGAGAGTGGCAACGTCGCACACAATCGCTGTCCTGTGTTCGGGCGCCCAGGCGCGGCGGTAAAAACGAACCGGCAACGTTTGCGGGAGCGGCGCTCCGAATTTTGCTATTTTTCCATAGAAAATCTTCTGTTTCACGCGCGCAGGGCACTGGCAAACCCTCTCTTTCACTCCTATTGGATTTCGTATTAGGAAACGTACTAAATATTTTTTCATTGGAGCGCAATCGTGAGCGCTCCGCTTCGCGCGTTACTGTATAATACAGTATTATTCAGGTGTATGGAATGATGGAATGATGGATATATTCATTGGTATTGACAGTAGTTTTTTACGATTACGATTGATTTTAAATAGTAATAATTAATATTAATAATGAAATTAAGGACTATGATTTTATTATAATTATTTATGGGAGTTCACTGCACCAGCGCTCCTTAGGGCGAGCCGCCTCTGGTCTCCAGTTAATAATTAAAATCTATAAAATTATTGCAATACTAAGAATACACAATCTTAACATACAATTTTCAAGGATTTCTTGTTGAAAAGTGAATAAGTTTAAAGCAGAATTCTATAACATTATCTAATACATAAATATTAAATAACATGGCTCAATATAAGTAAAACAGTTCTTTTGAATAAGCTAACTTCTAAAATTCATAAATAAAAAAAACTGATAGATATACTACTTTAATTCTACATACTTATCACAAAAGATGTAATAGTAACAATATATAATACCTTTTATAATTATCTTGAAGATAGTCTCCTCTATATAAAATTAGTTTTGCCGCGCGATTTTCCCCGAAAATGAACTCGCAGGCAAAAGTTACATCACTGCCAAACCTTATCAAAATCACAAACATACATGCATAGGATGTAATGTTAAGCATTTGTTTAAACATTCAAAGTTATTTATTTTTAGACATAGAGATAGCGTTATGTAGCAATGCAGGTGAACTATTGGATCCTAAAACTGCATATCAATTAGCCCTCGGTAACTTGGAACCTTTCACTTTGAAGAAAATGGACGACTGGGACCCTGACCACCGTGAAACGGTTCGTAATAATAATTATAATCTTCTTATATATAAAAATGAATCGCAAAATGTGTTGGTAAGCGCATAACTCGAGAACGGCTGAACCGATTTCGATAATTCTTTTTTTATTATATTCCTACGTACGTACGAGGATGGTTCTTATGTAGAGAGAACGTAAACATGTACCACGGGCGAAGCCGGGGCGGACCGCTAGTAAATAATAATTTCGAAAAATATGTAATTAGATCAAAAATAATTATATAATCTGGAATGTTATATTTTAAGACTGCAAAAAATTTACCGAATTGTCTTGTAACTTTATTTTTAATTTTATACTAAATCTCATCAAAATCGGTTTGGTTTAGTTGTTCCTTTATGAAGAAGGAAAAATAAACTTTCGATTTGGAAGCAATAAAATTATCTAATCTTTATGAAATATAAAAGCTTGATGTCCCTTCATTAATAAAACTGAACTGATAATTGTAGTGTTTATTGTAATTTATATTTAATGGGTTACTAAATATTAATGGTACTTATGATTTTCTTTTAATATTCTTTTATTAGGTAGAAAACGTAAAAACCAGTAATTGGAAAGAAGTAGGCATAGCGAAACATCCAAGTATATGGAATGAATCATTTACCGAGTATTTGACTGAAAAGACGCCATGGTGTAAACCTGTGAAAAAATTGGAACCTATTATATCAGCACCACAAACAAGACCAAGGAAAAAAGTCGTTAATTTAGTTAGTAAATACGTACCTGAGACGCAAGACGAAAGGTTAGTTATTTTTATTTTAATGAAAAAAATATACAATCTCTTTATCTAATAATTCTCGTGTCACAATTTAAGTAACATTACTCCTCCGAAACGGCTGGACCGATTCTCATGAAATTTTTATCATTTTCCTATATATGTATGTATAAGGCAGAACAACATATACTGGGACAGCTATATAAATATTCAAACTTAACATTCATTATAAGTATATTATATATCAATAATATTGTAACAGCTGTAATCAAGTGTTCTAAAACTTTTCCTAAGTAATTAAACGGTTAGAATTTTCATATATTTGCAGCTTATCAATAGAAACGCTAAGCAACATGTATTGTACAGAACCGACGAATAAAAAGCAAAAACTATCTACCGAAAGTGAGACATACACTGAAGACACTCAAAATGAACTCAACACAGCTATTTTAGAAGAAAATACAAAAGAAAAGTCACCAATACTAGAAAATAAGCAAAGATCGTTCAGGAAATGTTTGAAAAACGGCAGTTATTCGGTATTAAAGCGATTCAGTAAATTCCCCCGTACAATATTGGATGAAAATGTTATTGAAAGCAAGTTCTTTGCGAACAATACCAGTGTAGTTATAGAGGAATCTCCGGAGAAAGTTGTAAAAGATAATTCTGATGATTTGGAAAGTTCGCAAAAGGAAAATTCATTAAGGAGTCCCATAAGAGCTTCTAGTCCGATTTTAGAACCCAGCCCACATAGAAATCCGTTTAGAAAAATTATGGAATCTCAAGAATCAGTTGTGGAAAATACTTATCCTATGGAGCAATTGGTGACGCCTGTTGATTCTCAGGTAAATGTATATGCAAATCTGTATTTGTACTTGTGCCTGTATCTGAGTGTATATCTTTACCTGTAACGGTACCTGTTTCGATATCTGTATTTATACATGTACCTGTATTATATACCTGTGCCTGCACCTGTAATCTGTATCTATACCTGCACTTTTACCTGTGTCTGTTTTTATCCCAAAACCTGTATCCGTATATGTATCTCACCTATATATAGGATGCCGCTCTTAATTTAACGATAAAATTATAATTTAAAAATAGACCAATTGATGAACTTAATTATTTATTTTAATAATGATTAATTCGTTAAAAGTATTAATAATAATTTAATGATCAAAAAATTATTATAATTCATGACATATTTAAAATAACGATCAAAACAGCACACATAACACGTGAGCTCACTCCCACCACTCGGATAGTAGTTTTGATAGTCATTTAAATAACGGACATTTGCAGTTTCGGGCATTCTTGTCCTGACTTTGGTCGAGAGAAGATATCTAAGAAGTATTATATCCGTATTTTATTACGTAACTAGATTTCGGCCCGCGGCTTCGCCCGCGTTTTCAAAGGAAAACCCGCATAGTTCCCGTTCCCGTGGGATTTCCGGGATATAACCCATCTTATGTGTTAATCCAAGTTACCCTCTATATGTGTGCTAAATTTCATTGTAATCGGTTCAGTAGTTTTTACGTGAAATAGTAACAACTAACAAACATCCATACATCCATACATCCATACTTACAAACTTTCGCCTTTATAATAGTACTAGCTGCTCCGCGCGGTTTCACCCCCGTGGCTCCACTCCTGTTGCCCGTAGCGTGATGAAACCTTATAACCTATAACCTTCCTCGATAAATGGGCTATCTAACACCGAAAGAATTTTTCAAATCGGATCACTAGTTCCCGAGATTAGTGCGTTCAAACAAACAAACAAACAAACTCTTCAGCTTTATAATATTAGTATAGATATTAAGATTAAGATACCAACGTGCGCTAACATATATACCTGTATCTGTACCTGCACTTGTAACTGGATCTATATCTTTACCTGTATCCGTATCTGTATCTATACCTGTACCAGTATCTGTATCTATACCCGCTCCTGTATTTGTATCTATACCTATTCCTGTATACCTGTACCTCTATCTGTATCTGAATTTGCATCTATTTGTTCAGCTATAAGAAACTGTTTTTAATTATTTATTTTAAATTCTGCCCATCAGGTCAGTTATGGAGATTCACCAGAGAAACAATTATCGCAGTTAAGTCAGTTTTCATGCACAAGTACAATAATAAGTGGATCAAGTATAAGTAATAAGAATAATAATTTAAGAAAAAATTGTAAAGTTCCTGGATTGAAGCGATCGTCGTCACTGCCAAGTAATCAGCCGACTTTGTTGAGCAAGTTCGGCTTTCAGAAAAAGTGAGTGTTTTTGTATGTTTTTATTCTATACTAGCTTCCGCCCACGACTTTGTACGTGCATCCCCGTTTTTCCCCGTTCCCGCAAGAATTTCGGGAAATCCTTTCTTAGCGGATGCCTACGTCCTAACTCCTAACATCTACCTTTATGCCAAATTTCAGCCCGATACGTCCAGTGGTTTGGGCTGTGCGCTAATAGACCACTATATCAGTCACCTTTGAGTTTTATATGTATAGATGATTTATATTTTGCGTAATAATACCTAGAATTTAATATGCACGGGGTGATTTAGGCCAGCAAAACATTCGTAAATTCTCCGACATAGCGAACGCTCATGGGCGGTGACGAGCTTCCAGAAAGTGAGTCGCCAGCTCTTTTGTTGGAGCTAACATAAAAAAAAGAATGCATATAATAAACGCTATTCACCTAAACGAGCTATATCCAATAATATAGTATCAAAATTTATTTTTATTTAAAATATCAAAATCTTTTCAAATTATAAATTGCATTGTTAACGTTTTGGCCGGTTGGCTTGGTTGGTAGTGACCCTACCTTCCAAGCCAGAGGTCGTGGGTTCGATTCCCACCCGGAGCAAATATTTGTGTGATGAACATAGATGTTTGCTCTGTATCTGGGTGTTAATTAGCTATATGTCTTTATTTAAAATTATATATCTATGTTTATCAGCGATTTAGTTTCCATAAGACAAGCGAAAGCTTAGTAACGTCTGATACATTACCGTTATATATCGTGCCGTGTGTGAAAAAAAAACTAACGCAGTATTTGCATCCTTGTCTTTTGTAAGAAATTTGTAAGCGATTGTGTGACAGAGAAAGCGCTTCACTAGCTCGTTATTATAAACAAAATAAAGTAAATGATAAGACAACATAACTTTCTGCAAGATAAGCAGGGGTGGTAAATAGTATCCAAACCGTTCGTTTATATATTTTGTTTTAACGTGTCGATGTCAATAACTACTGGCTTCACTGACTTGGCACTTGGCATTATTGTAATTTCACAGAAACTAAGAATAAAATTTAATATGAAATACTTATATTAATTCATTATTTCTTTTGTTTCAGACCAGTATTACGAAAATGAAGTGACAATTATGATGAGTTTAAGAATATTGATCAATAATGTTAATGTTTATTTTTTATGTTTATCGACGAAGTGCATTTATTGTTAATTTTGTGTGATTATTATGTGATTGGAAATAATGATTATTTTTTATATCAATTGAAAATATTTGTTGTGCTTTCATTTGTTGCGTTTACCTGACCTCTTGTATAGAAAATTTATTTCATTAAGATATAAATGATTATTTTATTAAATATGGCCTCTAATAATGATGAAGACTAGATTTTTTTTTATATTGGAAACGAAGAACACTTGAAGATAGAACAGGAACAGAATTTTTGATTAATTAAGCGGTTTCACCTTCGGACGAACCCGCGGGCAAAAACAAGTATTTCTATAGCTCATTTTTTGAACTGTAACTATGCTACATCACTGCCAAGTATCATCAAAATATGTTCAGTTTCCCGTGAAAAATAAACATATCTAGGTACTTATACAGGGTGTCCCACTATTGGTATACTAAGCGCGAAGGGATTTGTAGTTTTGCATACACTGATCACGTAAAAAATATTTAAACAAAAAAATTACGTCAAAAATTTTTTGCTAAATTTTTCCTGAAAATTCATGTTTTCTTCTCTAGCTTCGCGCAGCCGGCATATACCGCTTCTCTAATGTGAGCATTTTGTCTATGAAAACATAATCTTAAACGATAGCTCACGTTCTGGTAGCAAAGTTGGGCGGGTTGCTTGTTATGGGTGTACACATAGAGTTTTAAGAATTCATCTATTTGAAAAAAAAATGCGTCTGGAATTTTATAAGTATTTTTTACGTACTCAGGGTATGCAAAACTATAACCTCCTTTGAGCTTAGTATACCAACAGTGGGACACCCTGTATACACTTTTATGAACTTACGTTTTTGAACAATTAATAGGATACTTGTATGTTTGACTGAACACGCAAATCTCAAGAACCGTTGATTCGAATTGAAGAGAAAAATATTTTTGTATTGAATTTTCCATATATCGTGAATGATATTATAGACTGAATCTGATCCGTCTGAAAATGTAGCACAAATTGGAAAATATCCCTTTTTGAGTACCATTACGTGGTCTACGTAAACTATTATAGTGTACTAATTACTAGAGACTACAGTAATAGTAGTTTTTTCTTCAGTAAATATGGGTGAAACCGTGGAGCAAAGCTGGTATTAAATATGACTTGCAAGGCTTATTCTGTAAGTATTTTAAGTAACTGTACAGTTGTAAACCTTAATTTGTGGTAATTCAGTATTCTAAGAACTTGAGACTTCAATTGAAAAGTCAGCCGTCAGGGCTTCGATTCCGGGAGTGTGCAAGAAGTAAATTCATTATTAAATTTATCTGCACATTATCTTCATTACAACTGCTTGAAACGGTGAAGGGAAACATTGTGAGAAAACCAGCATGTCCAAGAATCAAAAGTTCGACGACATGTGACATCTGCCAACCCGCACTTGGCCAGCGTGATAGATTATGGCCTGTACCCTCATAGGAGGTCCATGTCCCAGCAGTGGGAACGTATTATAGTAGGTATAGGTGTTTAGAAAGTAAATAACAACAACTATATAGGTACATTGGGTGTATTCCAGGCTGTAAAGCGCGTCACACACGGTGAAGATACTATAATATTTTATCTTAAGATACGGTACCGGTATACCGCCATCCTGTTACAACTGACCCGAAATTTTGTGGGTCATTTGTAACAGGATGGCGGTTCTACAGGGGTCTTAGTACGCAATGACAAAAAGAAAAATGATGGTCAGAACGCTGATACCGGATACCTTAAGATACTATAATATAAAATATTACCGTATCTTAAGATAAAATATTATAGTATCTTCACCGTGTGCGACGCGCTTTAAGATTTTGCTACGTATCTATACAGGGTGTCCCACTATTGGTATACTAAGCGCGAAGGAACTTGTAGTTTTGCATACACTGATCACGTAAAAAATACTTAAAAAAAAAATTACGTCCAAAATTTTTTGCTAAATTTTTCCTGAAAATCCATGTTTTCTTCTCTAGCTTCGCGCAGCCGGCATATACCGCTTCTCTAATATGAGCATTTTATCTATGAAAACATAATCTTAAACGATAGCTCACGTGCTGGTGGCAAAGTTGGGCGGCTCGCTTGTTATGGGTGTACACATAGAGTTTTAAGAATTCATCTATTTGAAAAAAAAATGCGTCTGGAATTTTTTAATTATTTTTTACGTACTCAGCGTATGCAAAACTATAACCTCCTTTGAGCTTATAGTATACCAACAGTGGGACACCCTGTATAGTTACGTTTTTAAATTAATTAAGTAATATCAAAATAGGTATTTCTGTGTGTGTAGGTTACCTGTTTCGTCAAAATTACAAGAATTGCCATGAAGAGATTGTATTGACAATATATTCTGAACTGCGAAGAACAATTGATTGTATCATAATAAATTATATCACTTCCATGAAATTGGTTCGATGAGAAAATGTACAAAATACCTACGTCCCTTCATAAAATGTAGGTACATATTAGGAACTTCATATAAAATGAGCCTAGACTAGAACTTAATTGTTTTTTTGCTTAAGATTGTTTACTAATTCATATTTAACAAATCAAATGAAACTGGTGGATTTTACCATTAAAAGATAAACTTATTTTAATAGATAGTGTTGTAATTGGTAGTAGACGATGTGATAATAAAAGGCACGAAATCCTTGTCACAGAGGCGGCATTAAAAATAAAATGATTTTATAAAAACAAAACGCATAACGATAACGAGACATGTTACGGATTCATTCTTTTATTGTTCCGTTCAACGAGATGTTTTTAAAACGGGAAATATCAATTGAGTTTAAAATCATCCATCCGTATGGGCTTTTAAAATATCCTGTTAAAACTCAGTATCGAGAGATCGTTTGTATTTATATGGGGAGTGGTGAATGTTTTCTTTATTTAAATCAAGTAGCGATGTTTATTTTTTTTATCAAAAATTGTGTTCATCGTACTGAATTCTACCATTGTTTCCGTTTATTCATACATGCCAGTGTAAATTCCCACGATCTTACGGATATCAAATATTAAAAGTTGAAATCAGTAAACTTTAAAATAAATATACCTACGATGGTTAAATAAATTTATGATAATCGCATATCTAACTACCTAGTTACATCTATTACAAATTTTTATATTGCGCAAAATTAGCGAGCATTTATTCGTTAGTTTTATTTAAAAGAGTTAACTACATAATAATAATAATAAATTAATTAGTATTATTTTCATTTGAACGCGAATTTATTTACTATTACAAAACATAATAGTCATTCTTTGAATTATAAGTTATAATTATTTGAACAACATTTTACTGTGACAATACGTATAAATATTCGATATATCGGCCATTTGAAGAGGGTTGGGGAACGTTAAAAAACAAGTTTGTTTTTCTTTCGTCTACCGAGCCTGATCGAAGATTCAGTCAGGAATAATAAATCTTAATCAGATTGAAAAGCTGTTAGCGGGACTTTTTTCTCAATTTAGTTTCGACGTGATGTGATAAATGTTATATTAATGACAGAATGGCGATTGGTTTTAATTCTCAATGTATTTCTTTAATTAAAGTACCTAGTTACACTTAACAAGACTGCTAGTAGGTAATTTAATATAGATGATTGTTTTAGCGTAACCTTACAGAAAGATCTTGTGACGATATTTCCTTTTCGATCTTGGTTTTTGACTAATAATAATTAACCTACTAGATACTTAACTAATTTAAAATTTATTGTTATGATTTTTTGGTAGAAAGTTACATAAATAAGTACGATCTATCTCTTAAAGTACCAATTTAATATTTAAAAAACGTTTTACATTAAGGTATCGTAATTTTTAATGAAAATTGTGTTGTGGGTTGGTTAAGGCTCTTCAATTGCTTTTTAATCTACCTTCTGTAAACTGTCATAATCTTAATACTATTATAAAGGCGAAAGTTTGTAAGGATGTATGGATGTATGGATGTATGGATGTATGGATGTATGGATGTTTGTTACTCTTTCACGTAAAAACTACTGAACCGATTACAATGAAATTTAGCACACATATAGAGGGTAACTTGGATTAACACATAGGATAGGTTTTATCCCGGAAATCCCACGGGAACGGGAACTATGCGGGTTTTCCTTTGAAAACGCGGGCGAAGCCGCGGGCGGAAATCTAGTCTTTTATAATCTTAAGACACCGGACCTCCGTTAAGGCTCATCGTGCACATTAAACTAAGTGAACTCATTTACAAGCACAATATTGTATATTATAAACGGACTCATTAATCTATCTCCATTCCCGCCTAAATGAATTGTGCCACTTAATAAAGATCGTCGTCGACCCGGGGGGAAGGGGACTTACTAATTTATGCTCGAGTGTAACTCGTATTGGACTTTGGAGGCTTTTAAATTTAATAGCAATTTAATTCGTTTTTCGCTGAATTTAATTATTATTGTTAAATTTTAATTATGGCAGTGTTATTCCATTTGTAACTTTTAATAGAGACTGTTGTGTTGCTAGCACCATAAAATTCTAATATGTTATTATGTTTGCATGTTAGGTATACCTTGTTTTGAGACAACAAAACATTATGATGTTATTGAGCTATTCGTATTAAAGCTACCTAATACCACAGACTAATAATAATATACTACGTATGTAATACTAATACGAACATCGAACGGAATAATATGATAGTAAGCATACTGAGCAGTAAATTACTAAATTAACATAGATAAGTGTTTGTTTGTGTGTATTGTTTCTGTTTTTTATTTCTAAATAAGTATACTGTATAAAAAGGAGCCTTGCATTCCATGGATATCAAATCCATAAAATTAAGTCTTATTTTGCGTGACATCGTTTACCTTTCTTATTTAAGAATTAAGGAGGGAATTTCGCCCTCTAATTATGCGGCTCGACAAATTGCATATTTCTCGTGAAGACACGTATTAAGTGTCGTATTAGGGGCATTTTATCCAGTGTTTTTATAATTACTAGAACGAAATGAATTTTTAAGACACAAGATAAACTCATGGGCTTTTTGTGTTTTCTATTTTCATTTTATTAAGGAAATGCCTTGCCTTAAAATGTAAAATTATTGTATCTATATGAGAATATCCACAGAATATCTATGTTCTTTATCGACCACAGACAAACGTCAATTTATTATTTATAGAGGGATTATTTCGCGGGCTCGGCCCGATCGGCAATATGGCAGGCGGCGGGCTAAGCCGATGATTTAAACATACAGCAAGCATACAGCTTATCGATTTAGTAAAACGTGAAAGTAATTAATCATATTTTAGAGGGCTTTTCAAACACCTCAAGAGCGTTTATTGTTGGGAGAGTGAAAACGTAGCTCGGAGTTAGTACCGATTACAGAAATTTTCGTTCCGCTCAAATGATTAATTGAACGCCAATCAATTTAATTTTTGGGGAAAATATTATGAGGTTTTATTACTTGGAACTGTGAAATGCGATCATGATTAACTGAATAGGTACCTCTTTAAAACATATTAATTACTTATTAGTTAAGTTGCATGAGACAGTTGCTTTATTATTGCTTATATTCATGTATTATTGTTTCATGAAATCAGATTTGCAGAAACGTATAGAATTGATACTTAATGTTGCTTTTAAAGTACGGTGACCTTTTTTTGTTTCATGACTTGAATTTAGAAAAGAATCTATCAAAGAATCTCGTATTACCTTTTACACCCAGTTACCTTTCACATAAGAATGCATTACCTTCGCATCCCATCGGAGTATGCTATTGATATGCAAACTCGTCTTGAAGTCTTCAATTGTAGCAAATCGGAGCTATCGACGCGTCGCTATCAGTCAAAGGGCGTAAGCAGGATAATAGGGCTTGACAGGTAAATACATGAATGTAGTCCTATGTGTATGTATCGGATTATTGAGTGACTTGAGGAGTGTAAATTCGGATTTGTAGTTTTATACATGTATTCGTAATATGGTGTAGAGATAATAATATAGTTTAGGCACAGATTAGATACTAAGTGTAGGTATCTATACTAATATTATAAAGAGGAAAGGTTTGTATGTATGTATGTATGCTTTTCACTCATAAACTACTGGACCGATTTTGATGAAATTTGGCAGAGATAATCTTTAGACCTTGAGGAAGAACATAGGCTACCCTTTATTGCGAAATATGTAGGTACCACGGGCGAAGCCGGGGCGGACCGCTAGTATGTAATAAAAAGAAAGTGTCATTAAAATAATCGAATAGTGCATAGTTCAAGAATATTGTTTTCTAAGAATCATCAGAGATTCAGTATAAATATTATGCAATTTGTTTGTTCATTATAAACTACATGTGCAATAATAAATGTAATTTTGCTCATAACTTTGTCCTTTGATACAAAATTTTTAATTTCAACAAGACAGATAACAGAGGTGCAAAAGGGAAAGGATGTGTATTGTGTAAATAAAAATCCAACATATTTCACATAAATTTATTTCTTCATATACATTATGTATAATTCTGCGAATCCACTGTGTCCCGGGACGCATCGCGGGATATTTTTTACAAAATAACGGTTTAACTTTTGAGTTAATTACATTCATTTTTCCCGCCACGTTACGTCCACCATTTGCAATTGCTCTAAACATAGACAGCTATGGCGCCTCATCGCAATTCAAAATATACAAAACGCAAAATAAATCAAGGAAATTACATTTAATTTCATTGTTCGTTTGTACTGGTAAATAAAACAGAAAAATCAATACGTATTCCATTTTACGTTTACGTAATTAACATAAAATCATATTAGAATCAGGTAAAAATTACAAAGAATCTGCAAAATGAAGCGTTCAAAGCTTTCTGTTTTATTCAAGTATTTAGAGCGACATCTTACAACTATAGTACATTTTAATAAACATAAAATACAAAACCTCAATTAAAGGTATAATTACACTTAATAAAATAGCTGCAACATTATACAGAAATACACAACACAAATTAAGTAAGAACACATCGAAAACAAATCAGTCTTATTTCAAAATGAAAAGGTTTTTGCACTTAGTATGTACATATATTCAAAATTGTATGGTTTTGTGGCAAGTGGCAACATTATTATACTTTGTACTGTGTAATGGAATATTATAAGGGGAATATTACAAAATTAAACTATATTCGCAAGAAACCTGAGTATTAACCGTTTTAGTACGGAAATCCTATATCTGCTTCGGTAATTAGTATATTGTATCGCTTTAAAGAATTCAATCTGTTAATAGTAGTGAGTAGCCTTAAAGACGTATTTCAATACTTTCTGAACATCAATGCAAAACGTGACAAATCTATTTCATGATATATATATAAGTTTTAACTGACTTTGCACGAGTGATGGGATTTTATAAAAATATACTTTCATTCAATGCCGGTAAAAAAATATTTCATATTTTATTGCGTAGGTGTGGTGAAGGTTTAATGTTATGTTCAGGTATTATTTGAATTTATTTTTGCGTTAACAGTTGGCTGGTCCGAATGTCCACAGAAAGTGTTTGGGGAGGGGCTTAATATATTCAGTAGACAATAACATGTGCGTTGATCCTTTAGTTATCATGAAACGGTAAATGAGAATTAATTTTAAATAGTTCACTCATACGATAAGTTCAAACAGTCACGTATCTACTACTTATACCGTTATGAGAAATGAAATTAAAAACTAACACGTGTATATGAAATAGTTGCCAGTTAAGAAGCTGCGTTAAAGATAATCGCAAGCGCGAAGCTGCCGAGTTCCGATACGCGTACCATTTAACGAGTATTAAATTTTCACTATCCAATTTAACAATATTCTTTAAAATCTATTTTACTTCCATATTACATATATTTTGATTTATAGCTACACGAAACAATTGGCAGTTACATTTCTTGATATATCCATAATCCATAGTTCATTCATAAACGCATCGTACATCTAAATTTCGAAGCTCAAGTTTAACTTATACGTAGATCGATATATTTTAGATTAGATAAGATTGTATAAAAGGAGTTGAAAAACCTAAATTGTAAGTGTAGTTACAAATACTAGGCAAGGGAATAGATTAAACGATAACTCCACCTAGATATAGCCTTAAATAGTGTTACATTCAGTTTCTTAGAGCTTTCGTTTACAAGTGGCTAAGAAGCGCGAAATCATATCACAAATACAGATTAAAAATTATACAGATAATATAATTTTTCCACCGTCCATCGGTTGCCGAATAGATTCGATCATTTCCTACGATTCATTTAATTATTACAACACACAGACAAAACAATTTTCTACCTAACATTAGATATGTCATCGAATCACCTTTTCCATACGTGGCAGTGACAATATATTACATAGAACGTATTCAAGCTTTAGAGGTAGCGCGCACGAGCAACTTTGTCTCCGCAACTATTTTGTCTCTCCCACCCATGGGCTAGTATGAAAGTGCGCGCACGTAGCGACGCAACTCCCCATACAATTGATGGGAGAGACAAAATAGTTGCGGAGACAAAGTTGCTCGTGCGCGCTAGCTCTTAATGAAACTATTACAATGGGTAAAGAAAACCGGTATTCATACATCTGAAGTACTGTTTAAGGCGATTGTGTGTAAAAAACTAAAAACTATTTACATAAAACATTACATTCTACGCACATGACATAATTTCACACGACACAGCCGATTCGTCTAAGTTTGTTGTTACATCGCAATGAAACATATTACCATAATTTACACTACTTAACGTATTTAACACCCGATATGAAAAATAAACTTCTAATTACAGCTGCAATAACTATTTATACATTTTACATTATACTGTATCGTATATGGGCCGGGGACAACTGACGATTTTACGGCGACAAATGATTTTGTTAACCCGTTAATAATGACTTTTCTTTAATAATTTTAGATTTCTTTGTTTTACGAAAAAACGTTATATACCTAGATGAAAACTCAAAAGCGAAAAAATAAATATTTCACTGGTAAATGAGGGAAAAAAAAATACCATTTTTTATTATTTATCGCTGTTTGATCGTCAGTTACCGCCGACTCTAGTCATAATATGTGATTAGACTTGATTATCATATCGCGTAAGTCACTAAGCGCACTGATTCCATTCCCTAATTATATTATATTAGCAAATAATTGTTCATGGCTCAATCGATAATACAGTTAATTTTAAACATTATTAATTTCCCAAACATTTTTTAAGTTTTTTTTTCGATAATAATTTTCATAAATGCATCAAATCCAGTTTATAGTACTGCTCATAGGATCAATTAGTGTGAACAACAGTATACATTTCTATATATCGAAAATAGGGATATAGGTTAAATATAGTAGTTCATTCTCACGGGCGCCTATATCTATATACTTCAATGTAAAAGAGACAAAAAAAATCCATAACTTTTTTAGATGTATACAAAAACTAACAAAAAATATTGAAAAATTCATAAAAAATTAACTACTGACCTGCAAAAAAAATTTTTTTTCATTAAAAATATCGTAAAAATGTATGAGATACATGCGCCAAAGAGAAGACATTACAAGACGAATAACAATTACCCTTTCCCACTCACAATCATGATTACACTGGTCTCACAGGTTATATATATCATAAGTAACGTTAACTAGGCACTGTCGCGATCTAGCCTCTTTATCATCGTTATTACAAGAGCCTTTCTTTCTTTTCTTGCCTTTCTATCTTTCGGACAAAAAGCGACTTAACACGCCGTTCCCATAACTACACGATTATATGCAAGCCTCTTTACTAATCTAGGGTGAAACGTAAATTTTTATCAAATATCAAGTTTTAGGTGAATGTTAAGTCGCTCGAGGGTGAAATGGAACGTGTCGTTTATGAAAAGTTTATTATTGTCTTAATTCGGTCCATGCGGAGTTATTTATATGGATGATCATTAAAAAGGGTATCGCTCCTCAACCTCCTAATTGCGACCCTCGCGGTATTCAATCCTTTGGCATCGCCTTTCTGAATGTTGGCAGCACTGTTCAAATTTTGATTAAATATCACTTTCAGATTAGGTAAATAGAAAGGGTCAAATTATAATAAACCTTAAAAAACGGAGTAGACCTTCAAATTTATCAATTAAATTTTGTAAAAGGTTATGCTGCTTCAAAAATTTCAATATTGAATTCATTTATACGCAAATAAAAAATAAAAAATGTTAGGTAGGTAGGCCATAATAAAGTTTTCAAAGATTTTTTCTGTTCAATATTCAAGGGAACCAAATTTCACAAATTTCTACAACGAAATTCCCAAAAACCCTGATTGAGGAGCGACATTGGAACATTTTTTTTATTTAAATGATGCTGATAACAATGTTGATGACGACACGCTTCCGAAAGATCCTGCAGGGCGATATAATAAGTTAGGTGACGCTGTGTGTGACGGAGCGTCGCCTACACAAGTCGGTCTCAGCGTCAGTTCGCGTAGTGGTCGAATGAGCCCAGGTACTCCAGGGCTGCTCGGTAGCAGAATTCATACTGGTCCTGGTGAATATTATAAAAGTCGTAGAATATCTTTTTTAACTACTACAAACAAATATCATTAAATGTTGGGGTAAAACTAATGTAAAGATGTTAATTGGAAGTTAAATAACAAAATCTCAGAAATGTAATAGACCCTCTTCACAATTGAGAGCGTTGGACCAACACATAAATGATCGTCGATGTTTGTCGTCGTTACGGCGATTATGAATAAATACCTACAATAACGGCCGATCAAAGAAATTTAGGCCCTCCACAGTCTACGCTGTCGTGATTGCCTCTACGTGTTCAACGCTGCCTATTCTGAAAAGGGCTAATAAGAAGATTTTCAAAACAACAAAAGTAGGGTAAGTAAATTGAGTTACTTAGTGCATAATTCACAAAAAGCACGACTTTAACGACTTGAAATTTTATATAGGAACATAATGGATAAACTAGGTATTTGTTCTATCACACATCTATTCGTTTGTAAATTACAAAAACAGAACATTTTTCTTAAAACACAAAAAAAAAAGACGTGTGGCACTCGGGGACTGCCGCGGTAAAGCTATTCGTAAGCTATTGCATGCTATGCCTTCGAGCCACACCTCCGTGCCCGTCGGAGTGGGGAGCGTGAGGTTTTTTTGTTACGGAATTTCTGGATTCAGTCCCCGCGCTCAAGCTATGCAATAGCTTAAAAAATTGGTTGTTTGTAAAGTAGGTTTACGATCGAGATGTTTACGTGATAACGTCTTATCGGTGGCAGCGCTCGAGATGAGACGGGAGATCGGTCCGTCTCTCTCTCGTTATACCTGCGATCGCGCTCGTGAGGTTTTGGTGTGACACAAGTTTCTGAACATGTCACCCGACTAAAACGATTTTAAAAACGTTATCACGTTAAAAACACAACAGAACCATTCAAAATGTACAAATGGCGGCCTTATGAGCCATCTCTGCCAGGCAACCTTCAGATAAAGGACAGAGTACAATGTACCTATTTGTACTGTGCCATACCTCAGTCTGCACCATGGCGGGCCGCATGGTGCGCAGCGTGCGCACGGTCTGGAACACGTCGACCGCGCCCTCGTACTGCATGCGCTCCAGCACCGTCGACAGCGTGATGAACACGCCCGTGCGGCCCACGCCCGCACTGTTTCCATGTTTTTAATATCATTATCGACGTAAATATTACAAAGAGGAAGATTTTCATTGCGCTGTAGGTGATAAATAATCTTAATGACGGTAATATCGATTTTAAAAATTCCTTATAATGTGAAAGTTATATCTTTATCTATTCTATTTATTTCAGGTCAAAAGGACATCGGCCACTGCCCATACATACCAAGACCTGACTATGAAATGTCGCGACTAGAGAATCCAATCCCGCATCAAAATCGCGATCCCGCAAGCCTGCGGGATTAAGATCAGCAATCCCGCGGATCCCGCGGGATTTGCGGGATTGATTTTAATTATTATTATTTTTGTTTCATGTAATTTAAAGAAAGAAAATACACACAAATATTTTTAATTATTCTTATCAACATCTAAGCAAAGTTATCACTTATATTATAAATTAAATATAATGATGTTTAAGACAATACAATATTCACAATATTTCACGTTTCATATTTAGATTTTTATTTGAAATAGAACATATGCATTGGTTTTAGAGGCATTTAAAATCAGCTTATTTTTTTTTTAAATACTTTCGAAGAAATGATAAAGTATCTAACGTTTCATCTTTTAGATTTGATCTTATCTTGTTGCATAAATTGCAGCGGCGGAAAAAGCAAGCTCGGCTTCCACACTTGTAGGCGGAATTGACTTTACATATGTATAAACAGCTTCCAAATACTTCCCCCTATTCCCTCCACATTCAAAAAGTGTCATTATCAAATCAGTTGAATTATCTCGAGTGGGTACACGCACAGCAGCTCTAGACTCTGCCACCCATTCAGTACGCTCAAAGTTAAATCCCCGTGCGCCGTAGTGGAATCCCCAGTCATAGAGTACTGGAACTGACATTGATTACGTTTCGTTCCGTCCGATAATAGTTCCGATCATCGTCTGAGCCTATTTTTCTTACTTTTTTTCAATCCCGCGAACGTGCGGGATCCCGCATGAGTAATCCCGCATTTTTGATCCCGCAAAAAAGGTGCGGGATCCCGCATTAGCGGGATCCCGCGTTAGCGGGATTGGATTCCCTAGTCGCGACCATGATTAATATAGGGCTTAAATGGTTCGCCTAACCACCCTTAGCAATCCCACATTGCAAATATGTATATTATTTGAAAGTCGTGGAGCTTAGAATTTTTACATAGTTTGCCATTTTTGAGGTTATGGCTACGTATATAATGAATATGGTTTAGAATTATACCTACAGCCATAACTAAATTCTAAGGGTGGACGACGTAGCCTATGTTATTTATTTGATTGTTATATAAGCCAATACAACACTGTAGTGACAAATTATAAACAAAATCATGTTTTTCAGCTACGCGTCAGTCATGTCATGTGTCATCTAACCTTTGTGTCTATTATGCCGGTAAAAAATACGTTCCGTTTTACATATTTTAGGTATATTATTAAATGTATTTATGGCAAAAAATATTTTTTAAATCTATAAATTATATCTTTCTTACTGTTTTTGCTATTAAATATGATAGGTGAAATAAAACAAAGAAATATATATTATTATTCTAGTATTTTTTAAACGTAATCGCTAATTAACTCCCGCTGCGCTGTGAAAACGAAACGCATGACACAGGTAAAAATGAAAGACGTTTGGATGCGTTCAAACAATGTTATGAATTTGAGTTTATTTATATTTATACATAACATTTTCCCGGCCCGAAAAAAATAAGTTAGACCCCGTTAGTAAAAGCACGCATAAATTACTATTTTTTGATACACCGATGGTTAATGTTCGCATTCAGGTCATATGTGGCCATCCTCCTTTACAAAATCAAATGATTTTGTATAATTTAGCAGGGGCTTATACAATTTTATCAAATTTAAACTGTAGGTATTCATATAAGTAAGTGTAACAGATATCGAGGTGAAAAAGAGTAATTAATTCTAATATCTATATAAACGAAAAATGTGTCAAATACACAAGTAAAATAGTATTAAAGCCCGTATTACACATCCTAATCCAAATCATATCCATAATCAAAATTGCCAAAACATCATTTCCCAAACCGAAAAGAACCCAAAAGCAACTCAAAATCCTAACCATGTATATAATCAAAACCAATTCATAATGTCCCTAATAACACAAACCTGCAGTGCACCGTAATGGGTCCATCCTGCCCGAACTGCTCCTTCGTCTTGTGCACTTGCCCCAGGAAGTCGATGAACCCCTCGCCGCTCTTGGGCACGCCCTGCTCCGGCCAGTCCGTGAACTGGAACTGCCGCACTGTGCGGGACGCACCGTCGCGCGCGTCTGTTACCTGTGGCGTATAAACATATTAATATTTTTCAAAAAAAAAAACGTATAATAAACTTGTAAGTTTGTTAGTTTGGTGAGGGTCCAATTTTCAAACCTTGGGTTAAACTTTTTTGGCAAATATCGTATGGAACAACCATATCAAAATCTGTTTAGTTACCTGCTTTTGACATTTTGTTAAGTGTCTTTTTGCAAGTTTAGTGAAAGCGCGCCACATATTTTGACCGTGCAAATTTCAAATTACACATTTTAAATAAATAGATGTTTAAAGTTGTCTTTGAAAGAATCAGGTAGGAGAAATGTCGTACAGTAAAGGGCATTTATAGGTTTCTATAGGATTGTTGTTTGTGTAGGGTTGTTAAAATATACATACCTTGAATTCCCTCAAGATATACTGAGGCATATTGTACTCAGCGATGGGGTCCACGACGAAACATTGGTAGCGCACAGAACGATCGGAAGGCCAGTATTGATGGCACTTTTCCTGAAAACAGAAGTTTATTAGCATGTTTGAATATTAGAACAATTTCGAAATAGATATAAAGTATATACGTACTCTTCCCATTTCCTTTAACTTAGTCAGCATAACAATTATGGTAGAATTATGTTCCCAAAGCATACGCCAGAAGTCATCAGTAGTGTCTGGTAGCGGGCCTTGAGTGGCTATATAAGCTGCTCGGTATCTATAGCCGTCGACGAACGAAGCGTTGATGTAATCAGAACCATCACGAGGAGTCAGACAGACGCGGGTAGACTCATACGGCAAGATGTGCACCAGCCTATTCTTATGTTTGTTACAAGGCAAGCTTGCCGAAACAAACCGACTCGAATCAGCTTTCATGTTCGCAAGTTTCTTAAATTCCAATTCCATTCCAGTTATATTCTCGATCGAATCGATACGCATCAACTTCTGGATGTGCGAGTGCAAGTTACGCGCAGGAACTTCCGTATCGCCGCAGATGACGGCTTCGAGTAAGGCATCGTGGATGAAGATGTATTGGTCTTCGGTTTGCACCATGTAGTTACGTTGTGCACGCAGGCAAGTCACGTGGCCGTAGATATCTACCGTACGTTCGTGTCGAGCTCTCTCCAGCATAGAGTCAATGACGATAAAGCAGCCGGTACGACCGACGCCCGCAGAACAATGTACAACTAGAGGTCCCGCTTCAGGTGGGTTTAAAGCTCTAACTCGACGCAAGAATTGCAAGAACGGTGCCGGATGGTCTGGTACGCCGTGATCAGGCCACGCCGTGAATTGCAATTGTTTAATCTCTCGCCGCTCTGCTCCACCGTTTCTGGTGACTTGGAAAGTACGAATGCAATAAGTAGCCAGTTCTTGGACTTCAGCGATTGCGACTGTCATCATACCGTAAGACTCGCTTCCGCGGCTTGGCCAGTACTGATCACATTTAATCCTAGTTCTTTCTTCGAGCTTCGTCATCATGACTATTGTTGATGTTCGTAGTTCCCAACACATCCTCCAGAAGTCGGCGAAGGTTTCTTGTAATGGTCCTTGAGTTGCAACGTAGGCGTTGTGTTTTCGATAACCATCGCAATAGTTTGCATTAATGTAATCACTTCCAAGTATTCCATCAATAGGTTGAAGGATAACTCTACTATGATCATAGGCTATGACATTAGCATAACGATTTTTAGGTTTGTTAACTTCCATATTAGAGTGATCCCACGTGAATTGTTGGCCTGGTTCAATACTTTCATATTCTTGAGAGAATTTCAGATTATCGTTAGCTTTCAGTCTATCTATATGTTCTGATAGTTCGGAGATAGGAATAGGTGGATGTGAGATCATAGCAGGTGTTTGGAAATTAAGTCGTCTCATTTCAACAGGATCCGATGGAGCTCCAAAACCAATATCTGCTGACATTAATGGTCGAGTAACAGCAGCTTGATCAGGCGTTTTACACGGTTGTCGTCTTCTCTTTACAATAAACAGTAGTACTAGGCATAGCGAGAGCATTAATGCGGCTATGATAGGCCCAATAACCCAAACCATACCAGCTTCTTTTCGATTTTCTTCTATTCTGATTTCAGGGTCACCGTTCATATCTTTAGGATCAGGTCTACTTGGTTCTTCACCTGGTGGAGCTTCTCGCATATCTAGTGATAGATATTCGGAGAAAGGACTTGACGTATAAAGATGTTTCTGCGGCGTATCAACAACAGCTCTCACAAATACTCTGTATCGTTTTTTCGGATTAAGCTTTCTATTAAGGAAGCCTTCGTACATTTCATCGTTTCCGAGATGGAAAGTATATAAAATATTTCTTTGTAAGAACTTTGCGGCGATGTATGGTGCATTTTCATCGTCCGTCCTAGCGTTGTTTTTGATTAAATTTTCTGTTAAAAATTGATCGGGGTTTTTATGGTTATGTGCTTTGTCATCAGGAACTACAACAAGATAATAATGCGATATGGGTCCATATTCTTCGGAGGCTTGAGGTAGAATAACGAGTATTTCATTTTCAACAACACCGTAAAAGTCTGGTTTCACCATTGGTTTAGGCGCTGCCATTTGAGTTGTGACCGTAATTTTAGTTGGCGGTCGGTAAGAGTTATCATTGGGTATGGCACTAATATTCACGTTGTACGTTGTAAATGGCGACAAATCGTTGATAGAATAAGACGTTCTATCGTGCTTTACAACTATTTCTCTTTTAGGAATCTCTTGAGTTTGTGTCATTCCAAGGGAATCCACAAATTCTTTAATGGCATTGTAAGAAATCTTATAACTAACAGGATTTAGCCTCAAAGGTGGAGACCAAGACAGTGTCATTGAATGAGTAGAAACGTCTTGAGCTCGGAGATGTAAAGGCACTTCTTCAGGTCTGATTTTAACTGTTACTTTTTCCGATAACCTTCCCAAACCATCGGCTAATTTAGCAGCCACAGCAATAGCGTATTCAGCGAATTTTTCCAAATTCTCCAAATCTGCCGAATGAGTTACGTGTACTGTTTTTTGTTGCCATGCATCTAGATCTTCAACGGGAGTCATTGTATAAAAGATGACATAACCAACAACTTTTTTCCTTGAAGGTACGGTTTCCCACCATACCTCAACACCGGATTCAGAAGTAGCTACAGCTTTCACTGACATTGGTGCTCTACCGATGTCTCTTTCTGTATGCGCTACGATGTCTTTGCTATAAGGTCCAGCTCCTTGATCCGTGTATGCACGGACCTTAAAAACGTAGTGAGCGTCTTCTTCTAACCCAGTGAATACAGCTTTAGTTAATTCAGTGGTCTTCTCTACGAGTGAAGATTGATCTCCTCTTTTGTAGAATTGTACATCGTATTTCCTTATTTGGCCACTTCGGTCTGCTCTTATTGGCGGTTCCCAAGTAATACTTACAATGTCTGGTGTTTGAAAATTGTACGATACATTCGTGGGAGGGCCTTTCGGCGCGCCTTCTGGTGTAAGCCAATATTTTATAGTTTCTTGACCAATACCAATTGGGTTTCTACCAGCAACGCGAAATTCGTATTGCACGCCTCTTTCCAGATCATTAATTCTGTGCGAACTAACTTTAGTTCCGGAAAAATTCATTTCTTCGAGCGGTTGATCTTTTATACCATATCGCAACCGATAGCCAAGTAAATCTCCATACGTCTGTGTAGGCTTGGCCCATTCAATTTCAATTGATACGATAGGATCACGTTCTAGAACCCTGAAACAAAAATAATATATTAGCAATATTGCAAATGCAAATCTTATTGGATTATACACACTCTTAAGTTCTACAAAATTACTTATTAATTAATATAACTATTGAAGTAACTTACTTAAGATTGACAGTAGGTCTATTTGGAACACCGCCTGGCGTTTTGACAGAAACAGGTGGACTTCGATCACCGTCACCTTTTCTCGTTAAAGCCGCAACTTGTACGTTGTATCTTGTGTCTGGTTGTAATCCAGAGACGTTCAATTCCAATGTCGTATCATCCATTACGTTGAACCGCATTGGATCGTTTAGAAGCCCTTTGCCCTGAGAAATAAATAATAATAAATATTGTTTAATCTAAGCTTTTGTTCGTTGGTTTCTTTGTTAACTACGAATTCAGAAACTACTCAGACGATAAAAAAAATTATTTATCATAAGTTATTTTTACCGAGTTCATATTATTGTTATTTAAAATCAACCCAGGTAAATCCAGTTTTTAAATATATTTATGTATGTTTATTTTGAATGTATGTAAAAATGTATTTTTAACTAATCTTATGCGAAACATAATTTACCTCTTCTCTAACTTCTTGCACGTGAACGTGGTAACCTCGTATGATGCCATTCTTGTCTTTCTCCTGTGGCGGCTTCCATGTGACGTGTATGGAGGTCGAGTTGATGGAGTTTACTTTCACCTCTTGAGGTTCACCAGGCACTGTGAGTACGAAACATACGTTAGACTGACCGAGCCGTACCTCCTCTACATCGACCTAAATGCCCTATCAGCATCTACGGGAGCGTACTAAATCTATAAAAAGCCTCGACATTTTAAAGACCTAAATGGACTTAAGCTCAAAATCTTCGAAAAGCGCTGCTCGATTCTCATATAAAGTGCGGTCGGTAAGAGCCGTCGTTTATGCTGATAGAGTATTTCGGTCACGGCGGTTTTCGCCTCTCAGCATCTCGATCGGGCATTTGAATACCAACACACACAAAGAATGTAAACTTTACACCCTTTCACATCATCATAACTTAAAAATAAAACCATTACCTTTCAATCCACATTATAAAGATCAACTAAAACTGTAAAGCGTTTAAGGAGAAATACATTTATTACTATAAGTTATCCAAAAGCGGCGTAACTATAACCAAACAAGATCGCTTACTGATTTATTAGAAATACACACACTGCAAGGGATCACGCATGGGGTCTTAAGATTTATCTTCGCTTTGTTTAATCACACCGGGAAACGTGGATTACGAGTAAACACAAATTCATGCGCACTTAGGTTTTTAACCACTTGCAGTTAGGTTAGTTAAGTTTTGTGTAAATACTAGGAAGGACAAACTACGAAGCTTAGGCACAAGCACAAACGCACGTCTATACAAGCACTATAGTAATTTATACTCACTCTTGATAGCTGTACGGTTACCAGCGGCCCATACAAAGTCAGTGACGAGAGAAAAAAAAGAGAAAAACGCATTCAAATACATTTAAGACAAATTGTGCAAACATTGCAGGGCGAACGGAACTACTAAGTGAGAGATTACGAGTAGAACGCTTGTCGGCATTATGGGGGTTCTCTTATTTCATTTTCCTCGTGTATTTTGAGCTCTTTAGGAGGAGCATTCAGGTTAAGCCGCTTGGGACGTCGGCGACAATGTCGATTCGCATGCAATGCCTTTCTCTGCTCACGTCGAGAGCGCAACGAAAGGTAACGAGAATTTATTTTTCACCCGGGACCGAAATGTCTCGAGCTGCGAGTCAGTCATATATCGCATTACTTGACGTGTACTATTTCAATAAGGGTTAAGTATGAACAGAAATAGGCAATGCACGAGCGGCTCATTTTTATCCCTTGGCGCAGACGGTTCACTCACACGCACATGTATTGATTAAAGCGACGGCGCCGAATTGTGTGTGTGCGTCCTCAGTGTTTGTCTTGTGCGCCATTTCTCTTAAGTGTGTAATGTTGCATACCTTGTGTTGTCCACTGTGAGTTTGTGGCAGTGTCATAGTGTGATTGTCCGGTGCTGTAGTCTTCTAAAAGTTGTTCAGTATAAAATTAAACACGTAAGTACTTTACGGAACTGAAGCCAAATTGTCTTGTAGCGTTTCTCGGATCCCGTCCGTTCCTCAACGGCAATAGCGAACGTTAGGCACAATAGTATTTCGTATTTCACAATATCTAGTGTTCATGCACGACGATAGTTTGATAGAGTATACAGAAGAGAGAAGAAGATAGAAGATGCTACTTGCGATAACTTGTAGCATAAGAGCAAGTGAGATAGATATAGAAAGATAGAGGGAAAGATAGTAGCGCGTAGTCTATCTGAGCTGAGCGGTCGGGGAATTGGCTTTGAGTGTCGCGGATTTGATCCCTCAGATCCGTTCTGAGGTGGGCCGAATGTGTTCGATTGAATTTAGTTCAGAATGATGGATCCTCGGGATCGCTCGTCAGTTCAACCCGCTGCCTTCCCGCTAAGAGTACAGTCAGAGTAGTGAGTAGAGAAGTAGTTGTGAGTATAGTAGCATGCGCGCGTGTCATGTTTAAATGGTATTGGTATTCAAATGCGGCGCTCGGGCCGTGGTGATTGTTAGACTGTACCGAGGCCCAGGCAGAATCATGAACCATCGTGATTCTTTACGTTGTATTTTGAACATTTGCAGAGAAAAATTAGTTTAAAGTATTTTGGATCATGGCTCTGAGCGGGCCGTTGGATCTTCTGTAGTGCCACGCACTCGCTCTCTCACCTCGGTTTGCTAGTTGTGCTGAGTGCTCCTAAAAGTGCGATCTTCGCTTTACAATATTGTCCAATAAACAACCTCAATATTGTACAGCGAAGATGAACCTATCCGGTGCCCAGTGAAAAATATTTGAACGAAAAACAGTGCTGTGTTGAAAGCATGCAAAATTGTGTTCATTGCTAAATACTCAAGAACTGTGCGTAAAAATCATATATAACGGTGCCGTCGACACTAGACCAGGTGCATTGTAAGTATGCATATCAGTGAGTGCCATCTTAGCGAGTGACGCAATCGATGACGTCATGAACAATCATTACATGTGACAAGTGAGTGGAAACTTCAACTCTATCCCGCTTCAAGCGGTAAATATATTAAAATATGAGTGAATCTTAAAATATGTAGGTACACGTAATTTGCAAGCATATTAAAATATTCTGTTACGAATTTTAACCTCCTCGATTAGAATCCTGCTATTCGCTCAAAAGAAAGGAGAAAAGAAAAAATGGTATTAGTAACGTTGATAGTATTTGTACGATAATATAATATATGTATGTAGTATGATATATAAGATATAACCCATCCTATAATATGCCCAACCCATCACCAATACATAAACACATTGAAGACATAGGGGAAATAATAATCACCAAAATAGTTATTATTTTCTCTATGTCTCAAAAAAAATCGTTAAAAACCAGCCACGAAGCCTTAATCGATTTAATGGAAAGTAACAATTTTGAGGCAGCAATTTTGTACTTCGTGATTGATTTAATTATTAGATTCACCTTGTCCCAAAGAAATCCAGTAACATTAAAATGGTACAATTAATATAATATTTATCATTAATTTATCCTGAAATACATATTTAGGCATTATATTTTGAAATGTTAAAGAATATTATCACTGAAGATTAAAATCGATGAAAATAAATATAACACCTATTAAATATGTACCAATATCGATACGATTTAGGAAGTTTTATTCTTTAAAATTTCAACAAAATATGCCTTGTATTCATGAAATGTTATTTGATTTAAAACTTAATTCAATTGTTAGTATTTCATTTTTCAATTTTATGTACACATTTTCACATATTTAATAAATTGAATTCATTAAAAATTTGAATTCAATTCAATTCAACTTTAGTTATTAAACGTGAAATAGCTACGTTTCAAATTCAATACCAATATTTATTCATATTTCAAGATCACACTAGTTTTTAGGAAATTTACAAAATTAAATATTCTGTAAATAATCCTAATTCAGTATTCTTCAGTAAACTTCACAAAAATTTGTATATTTATTACTCGAATTGCATAGTTAATGTATCAATTTCTGTTATATTGTTTCAGTTACTATTTTCACTATTATAACTGAAACTGTATATCCCATAATCATAAACATCCTAGCTTAATTCCAAGTGTATTGTGTACATAAAACCGTTTGCGTGCCGTTAGTACGTACACTAGGTACACAGTACACAGTACGTACCGTCTTCGTGCGTGCGCACGGTGACCGGGTAGGACGCGGGCCCGTCGCCCACGCTGGTGCCGGCCAGCACCCACACGCGGTACTCGGTCCAGCGCCGCAGCTCGTCCAGCACGAAGCTGGTCTGGTTGAGGCGCACGACCATCGCCTCCGAGTCGCCGCGCCCCGCCTCCACGCACAGCAGCTTGTAGTACGCGATGCGGCCGTTGGCGCGCTCGGCGGGCGGCGGCTGCCACGAGACGCGCACGGCCGTGGGCGAGATCGCGGCCGCGCTCACGTTCATCGGCGGCGCGCCCGGCACTGCAACGCTCAAACGTCAGGCGAGCCCTCGCCTAGTGCGGACCTTCGCAACCTATACACTCCCGCGTAGGCCACGACCGATCGGTCTGTTGCGACCTGTACCCTCCCCCGCATACCGCGGACCGTCGCACCTCGAACCCCGCCCGCCGGCGACCGATCGGTCCGTAGCAACCTGTACCCTCCCACGTAGCCCTCGACCGATCGGCCTATTACAACATAAACCCTCCCGCGTATTCCTCGACCCATTGTAGTAACATGTACCCTCCCACGTACCCCACGACCGATCAGTCTGATGCATTCTGTACCCTCCCGCGACCGATTGGTCCGTTGCAGTCTGTACCCTCAAGACCGAAAGGCCCGATCCGATGCAATCACTGAATGCTATCGAAATTATATGGAAAAAGGTGCCCAGAAATAAAATGAACATAAAAAAAATATATAAAAAAATCTGATTAAAACCCAACATGCTTTTAGTGTAGTGTGCGATCCGCTCGCCCATACATCTGAAGTCAGAACGTTAGTTACACAAATGGAATTAGTCATTGATGGTTACGTAGAAAATGATCATTCGTCTGATGGGCGATGGATGGTCGTCTGCGGTGTTCGTGTCGCCGACGACTGTGTAGAATATTAAAAAATAAATTCACTCGAGCCGGAGCTTCGTAAAACGTACGAACAACATAAAGCTACTGGGCACGGTGTACGCACAATGCGTTCAAATCGCTTTAGACGGATAAATTCGTCTAAAGAGACCGCGTTGCGTACACATTGCCGTTACAAATTTACAATTACAAAAACACAATTATCGTGATATAAAACTTGGTGCTTGTGCTGTATATTACTGGCAGCGTGCCGGGCAGGTGCTTTTATGTGAAATATTACAGTGGGCATTACCTGGAAAACGATAGTTACTTCACAATTTCAGAGCATTCGGGAAGGGGCTGCACGTTTCCCATTAAACAGGGTGGGCGGGGGACTATTAATTTCTAAAATAATCTTACAATACCAAACTACGCAGTTCAACATTACAACCACCCAAAATCAAACTTAGCATTGCATAATCAACCCACACAGTTCAACATTGCAACCACAACGCAGTCCGTTCCCGAACGTCGTGTCGTGTGTCACGACATATCGTATCGCGACGTGTCGTGTCGTGTCGTGTGACGTCACGTACCGTACTGCTTGGTGCGCACGGCGATGGGCGGCGTGGTCGCGCCCTCCCCGCGCTGGGAACGCGCCGCTAACCAGATGTAGTACAGCGTGTTCGGGTACAACCCGTTTAGCGTGTACGTCTCCGTTATTGGTATGCGCCTGTGTTGTTTTTATATTAATAATTGTTCGTTTATTGGGAATTTCACAATTATAATTAAATAAATAAAAAATAAATAAATATCGATTTACACAATATACAAAGTAGAAGTAGATAGTTAAATCATTTTTATACAAAGTTATTTTTTACAATCTAGATGCAGACTGCAGACGTCAACAATGGAATATAAGTCAGTAAGTAATTGTATGTATTACTTCTATTATAAATCAAGTCACATGGCTGTCCACTATACTTTTTTGTGTTATTTCTGTTGTTAAAAAGGTGGATTAAAAGTACGCATATGCATATCCACACTTCCAACTAAGTTTTAACGAATTCAGCATTCAGCATCACAATTTTGTCTCCTGTCATCAAAAAATTCAAAATGAACGCCCTACTATTATTAACCATGATGGCAACAATAGGTTAATATACATTTTAAAATATATGTCTCTGTCGACTCTACATACTCTATCCTCAAAAATTCTAAAGTTTATTACTTTTTTTTACAACAAAACTCACTTCTTATGATGCTCCTTAGCGTACGTATCGTTCCAATACAGTTCATACGACACGATATTGTCGCCGGCGTGCGTCGGTCGTCGCCACGATAATGTGACCGACGTTTCGCCCGCCTCTACGACTACTAAGTTTGATGGTTGGGACGGTACACCTGGGTTTACGAATTAATATAAAATGAAAATAAAAATGCAAAAATTGTAAATACAAAATTATCATGTACTGAATTCCATCATATTGATACCAGGCTCGATAAATTGGAATAAAACAATCTCTGATTGGAAAACTAAGATAAAAATATTACAAAGCTGAAAGTTCCAATCCTTTGCATATTTTTCGGCTTTGATTTTAATATAGACTTATTAAATTTTTAATGAAACAAAAAAAAATACTCGTCTGATTGAAAAAGACGGATAAAAATATTATAAAGCTGGACAGTTCCAATCCTTTGGGGACTTTTTTCGCTTGGTTTTCATATAGGAATTATTTTAATGTTATTCGAGAACGTATATATGTGTATATTAAACAAATCCATTGATAATTTTTCAATTTTTTGCTAACTAGTAATTGACTACTATTTCATTTCCGTGAACTAAACTAATCAATTTCAAAATTATTCAACAAAAAAAAACCAGAAAGAAACAAACCTTGTTGAGTCTTCACTTGTACAGGGGCTGAAATAGGGCTCGGCCCTACAGACGTGAACGCTTGTACGCGAATCGTGTACACGGTGTGTGGCGTTAGTTCACTTATAGTCGTTAAGTGGTTGTTGTCCATCTGTTTCAAGAAATTGATAATACATATATTGAAAATTTGATCTGTTTTGGAGGAAATGTTAATTAATAAAACAGATTTAATATATAAATCGTACTGGTGAATTTAAACGTGAATGTTATTAGCTTTTTTTTTTCTAAGGCAACTTTGCTGTAGATACCCTACAAGCAATTCGAAATCACCTTGTGAAATGTTTTATTTTTTTGAAATATAAAACTAAAATAATCTCTCTTTCTTTAAATACATATAGGGTAAAGCATTATTGACTAGATAGTCACTAAAATCAATAAAGAAGAATAGGATCTATCCTTATAAACCTTATCTATATCAGGGATTACGTTTTCAATTGTAAGACTTATCTTTAATGTTAGAAAAAGTCTGCGTCTTGAAGCTAAATATAGGAGAACCAATTTCGTAACTATACACAAAAAAAAACAATCTTTACACACATCAATAAACTAACAAGGAAATTTAAAAAATCAATAATTCATAAAATCTTACTTACCATTTGAGAATGCCACGACTGTATTGGCTGAGACGGATCTGAAGTATAATAAACTTTGTATCCCTGCGAAAAAAAAAAACATTACATACAATAGGTACAACATACCGTGTACCGAGAAATACCTCCGAGGATAAAACGTCTTTATTTGGAAAATTTTAATGAACGCCAAAAAATACAGTGATGTATTCCAACATAATGAAAACTCAGAAATTCTAATTTACCGAGATGTTTGAAAAGACAATGTTGCGTTGAGGAAAAACGTTGTAATGGAAGCGTAGGTAGGTATAAAAATAATATTAATGTTGTGTTACAATTTGCGCGCGTTTATCTTGTGAGGTGATATGTCTTGGTTTATTAGTGTCATTTTTATTCAATCATATGTACATACAAATACTTTAAAATAACAAAGAAGCTTCATACTTCTTCATTCTTCATACTATAAAAGGTAAATTGATTGACTTAATATAATGATTATTATAAGAAACAAAATAAGGGCTCACAGTTAAATCGCAATAAATTGAATTAAATAGACAACATAGGTCCACTTGGTAGAAACAATTTCTTAAAACATTATTTCTTGAATACATTTTTAATTCAAAGCCTTCTAAAGATCTTAAAAATATTTTAAACTACTCTATATAATATCTTACCGTAACTTGACCATTAGGCGTTTCCGGCTCGTCCCACTGTATGACCATAGTGCTTGAGCTCAACGGACGAACTTGCACGTTCCTCGGCGCTGAACCGGGTTCTGTGGGAAAATCATGGTTACTCTACATTTTACAGTGTCCTATTTTATCTGTGGCATGTATCATGACGTATGTGACATTTTGATATATGTTGCTAGTTATAATTTAAAATGATAAAGTTTTAAAATTTTCTGAAGACAGTTGATTTAAAAAATATATAGAGCCCTATAAAGTGTGATAAAACTAATATCAATCATTATAAGCAGTCAATATTATTACCGTCACATAGAATCATGTTACATGTAAATTAAATAATGTGGCCAACTGTCCCAATTTGTTGCCATTCAAAGAAAACAGCCATCTCAATATACATATAATCGAAAAACAAAATCCAAACTCAGATCGTAGAACATAATAAAATTTCAATTTATACAAAACACAAAGGCGAAAACAAAACAATAATAATGGACATTAATTAATCGCTTTTCCCATCGTTTGACTCTTGGAGCTTCACATAAATATTTGATGTGGCATTAAAACGGTTGTTATTATGAAAGTAATATCGCGGGAGCGGAACAATAACGCGCTAAGCGGACTCTGTCTCATCTCAATTAAGTTTAAACAAAATGAAAGTATAAAAAAGGAAATAATAACAGCCGGAGACACAATGGCCCTTAATAGGATTTGTAATCGCGGTTACGGACACGTAAAAGAGAACGTCACTCAATGAAAAATCCCTTTTGCCGTTTATAATATTTCGTAGGCTCGAGACAATGGAAGTTGATACCGGTGCAATATTACGACATAATTGCGTTTGTAACTCCGCCGAACTCCCTTTTATTAGTTACGTTAAAAAATACACTGAAAGGAAAAGTGCTCGGTGAATTTTTTTATTTTTTCTCTATGGCAACGCTTTCATTATCATCTCATCAGAGACAATTTTAATATTTTGTTCGACCCCCGAGTCTGCGGTAATTTAAGTCAAGTTGTTGGAGTGAAAAATGAGGTTAGAAATTAAAAAAAAGAAAATGTCCCAGAAATGATATTATGGTATATAGATTAAGTATAGTTTAATTATGCGATGGATTAAAAATGTTAAAGAATAACGTAAATTTATCGCCCACAAATAACATGTTTTATTAAAGGAATACAGATTTCAATAAAATAAAAGCGAAAGACACATGCATTTTTAACTACCCGTATGTAGTAACAATTTACTTACTGGCACCTCCATACAATGAATCCACTGCAAAAAATAGCAGGAAAACAGCATTATTAGTCAGTAGATATTACATAAAAATGTCACACTCAAATCACACACATGTGCTATAGCAGAAAAAGGGTAGAGGGAACGTGTAGTAGTAACATTATTAAAATGTCCGTCGGTAACGAAATGGTGCATGAAATGAAACGTAAATCACGCGCTACATCTAACACTACGAAAACCCAATTTAAAAGTGCCAAATAAAAAATAGAAAACAAAAAAAAATCAACAAAAACAAAACTATGTCAATCAAAAAATTTCATTCAGAAGCAAAACTTACATGAAAGCCGCGGCGACCGTAGTAACGTCGCGTTATACGCGTTGGCATGAAAAAATCGTACAAAACAAATATCTTAGAACTGAGAAACGAGCGACGTAAAACCAAAAATCTATTTATCGAATCTAAAGCGATGAAATCAATCAAGGAAATAGATAGAATCGTAAGCGATAAGAACAAAATTAAAGGAAGCGGATGATGAATGCGCCGAAATTGTTGTATTTTATTTGGATGCCGGTAGGGTTCGCCGACGTTCAATCGGCCGAGATGATTAAAACGTCCCTTTAAATATTTTTTTACATCAATACACGAAGCGAGGCTGGTCGGTTGGTTTAACGGGAATTTGTTACCTGTTGTCAATAATCATTGACGAGAGTACGCAAATATAACAGAGCTTAATGACAAAATAACATTCAATAGGATTCAATCAATCGAAAGTAATACAACTTCGCAAATTATAGGTCTATCTTATAAAGACCTCCCTTGGCCATATGGATTTCCTTTCATTTCCCTTTCCTCCCTTATTATGAAAAGAAAATTTCAATATACCTTAAAGTTTTTTCTTTGGATCGTGTGTCGAAAATTACCATTATCCATCTTGAGCTTAAAAAATTCATAAAAAATTCCCCGACTAAAAATTAAAAATAAACAGTTTTGAGCATATTTTTAGCTTGATACAGACGTTTATCATGTGTAATCATACATAGCTCAAAACTGTTGGTTTCTTGCCTACAACTCATCTTTAAAAACAGTCCAATGTTACTTAGGAAAAATGCTACATGAACATACAGAAATGAGCTATCATTTCTAGGCCTCTACTCTACTTAGCAAAACATCATCTTTATACCTTAAGAAAATTGTTTTATTTTGTCCATTTAAGACCATCACTTATCTCTACTCTGTGTGTCATATATCCCATAAAAGAATGCTATATACCATATCTAACCCACTACCACATTGACATATCTACATACCAGTCTCCCCCGTAGTGATGACCGCCGGCTCGGAGGGTGGACCGCGACCAATGTTGTTCACAGCTATTACGTACATTTCGTACTCCGTGTACGGGGACAGGTTCGTCACTGAATAGTACTGTGTGATCACACCGGATATCTCGCTGAACGCCTAAAACGCGACACGATGTTTTATGGAATATGTTTAGTATTAGAAGAGAAATTGATGAAAAGTTTCTGAAACTTTTTTTTATATATTGTTTAATGTTTATGGTAATTATTTACATATTATAACTCTATATATAATGCGGATATTTTCAATTTCACCTACTTTTTATAAAAAGGGTAGTGTATATTACTTAGTTTTTTTTTACATTTTCAGCCACCCGCATTTCCATAATTATTTGTATTCTATGTATCCGCTTTTAAGTGGTTTATGCTCTCTCTTTAAAATAATTCAATAATATATTAAATAATACAAAGTAATAACATGCTCTATAAATTTATAAAATTATTCACTAAAACATTACCTGATTAGCATATTTCGGTTTGTACTGTATAACATAGTACTGCGGCTCCTCGGGCCCGCTGTACGTCCAAGCGAGGCGTACGGTCGTCGCTGTGATTTCAGATGCCCGTACTTCCGTGGGGGGACCGGGTAACGCTGTTACAAGTTATAAAAATATCATTGAAATAAATATTCTTATTGAATTTGTTCAAAATATAAGCCTGAATAGAAACACTTTTTATACATAAACATAAAAATGATGAAATAGATAACTAACTTTATTAGTCTCGATAAAATACAAAATTACTAGTTTATACATAGTATTAAGTATGTGAAAGTTTGATATCTGAAATAGGATTCAAAGGAACCTGAAGTAGAAATTCTATTGAATTAAAATTAGAATAAGAGAAGCAAACCCCAATAAACTTTTTCACATATTAATTAAACTTTTCAAAACACAAGCTAACCCAATAAACTGCTCTCGCCTTATCCCGCCTCTTTTCCACTCACAAAAATCCCTCATTAATGTTTAACATCGAATCTGGTGTATTATGAGTTCGCTAAGCTACTTAAACGCATAAAAATACGAAGTTCAATTGACGGCCTGAAAGTTTTAACGGGCCGTAGCCGTACGGCTAAACAAGTCGGGGGAAAAGGGGCTAATCCCTTTCGAATTAAGCTGAGAAAACGGACGAAGTAACAATAATTAATCATTAATCAAACTGACATTCGTTATGTCTCCCGGGCATCCGGCGAGTTCGCAAGCCTTCCGATTAGGAATTATAATATTTATCCATAATGGATGGATGAGACTCCCCGCCATTTATCAAATTGATTTTGGCAAATACTTAATTTTGATTCGGTTCACTGTGGAAACTTCGCTTTGTTCAACTTATTAATTAAACGGAGTGATTATTTATGTATTTAAATACATAAACATCGTGGCAATATTGTCTGTCCAGTTTAATGCTAGTCAATGATGGAGTTTTGTTCGAGCACCTAATGAGTTAGGCGTGTAATGATAATTCCCTTAATTATCGTTCATGACCAGTTGCAGTTACATAAAAAAATGATACGGCTCGCACAACCAAATATTCGGTCGGTCTCAATAGCTATTTGACTGTGTGAAATCTGGCGGGTGATTGCATCTGACTACCGTACGTATTAAGTACGTATTTATGGAGCACAGCAATTCTATACTTTGGTTACGTGAAAATGATCATAGCATGAGACTTTACACTTTCAAAGGATATAAGGATAATAAATAAACATTTGAAATTAAAAATATATCCAATTAAATGGACAAGCTCACGATACTTAGTTTTGATGGAAATAATAAAGGATATAATAATATCGACAGACAATTTTTCTAAACACCCTTTGTAGTCTCATTCGGTGAAGGAAACATTGCGGGAACAGCAATACAAATAGTTACCTATCAAAGAAACAAAAATTCTATCAACCCGCACTTGACCAGCGTAATATACTGATGCCTAAAACCTCGTTTGAAGCCTGTATCCTTACAGTGGTTACTAATATGTGCTGAAGAAGAAGGTGATGATGACGTTTGTTATACATGATGATGATAGTTCTACTCACATTGGACTTTGACCTCTGCCGTGGCTTCAATCACGCCTAGTACGCTCGCCGCCTCGCACGTGTAGTTCGCAGATTCACGAATATCTTCCAACTTCAGTGTGTTGATGCCGAGCGGCGGGTTGTCTTCGGGAGTTAGCCATTTCGTCAATCCTGTTTGAATTATATTCAAAAATATAATAATTATTTACATTTGTTCAATATGATGTATCCTAAACTTATAATACATTAGTTTGGTAAATTTTAAATATCAAAAAGTTATGACAATTATAGAGTACCTATGAGCTTTAGGAGACGCAAACCTCCATTGAGAAACTAACATATTTTAAATGCGATTTATTCCTTATACTACCCTACGTTTCAAACATCTTAGAGTAAACGTAATCATGCTTTTAAATCTGTTCAAAGTCTTAAAACTGATCTAATAATCTATTTTCTAAATATATATTACACAATATACCTTTTCTCCATTTGACGGTGGGCATCGGCGATCCGACGGCGACGCACTTCAACGTGAGATTACCGCCCAGCATCACTTCAGTCCGTGGTGGGGGTGGTATCGAAAACTGGGGTGCTACACGCCTCACTGTGGAAGATGGTTTTATTAAGAAAATGCTATTTTTTGTAATTTTTGAAGTGAAAACTTCTTAAGCGGCGTTGAGCACTTTTTCTGTAATGGGTATAAAATCTTAAACTCGCGTCAGGACACGTGACCTGATCGAAAAAGCGTAAGACGGATACCATTCCAAAATATCAAACATGCTCAACGTTAATAATCAAGTTTTCACTTCTGCCGGCACTCCCGGAGTGCAACCCGTCTTTTTTAACTTTAGGCTTACTGAAAACAAAAGGAAGGAATGGTTGTTGTAATAAAAGCAAAAATATAGTTTTTTTGTATAGTTAAAATTGTTATAATAATATGCTTTTGGGTTTCTTCATATTTTTAACAACATTTACTGAATATATAAAAGAGTTTTTATAGAGCAATATCTTAATAATCTTTATTTTTATATGTCCTCTATATATTATAATTTTATTTTTGTACCTAGTTCATGTTTACCGCTTTTCAAGTCTAATCACATCGTGTAAACCAATTTCGACTTTAATCGCAAAGACTTAGGATCTAAGTAAAGTTTGTTACGTAATTTGAACCGACCAAATTGTAATATAATAAGTGCCCGACTCGATTGAGTTACAATTGAATAATTCCCGCGTAATTAATAATAATCTCAGATTATTTCACAATTAAAATCAATTAATTGTATTTTGACAAGTATCGTCATATCGTATTCCAGAGAACTTTGTTTAACAAGCGAAAGGAATACTTTCGATAGACTTATTATAATAAATTATTATTTATCAGCAAACTAAATACATTTCCAATTAACTTACTTGATATAACACGAATAAATCATTAGGTAGGTACGTGTAACGTATTTATGAATTACTAATAGTAAGCTTTGTGCATATTTAAAATTAACTATAGTGGATTCAATTATATTATTATATAATTTTTTTTAATTGTAATTCAATTACGAAATATTTTCGCAATTGAATTTTAAATATTTCAATTTAGTACCATCCAAAAAAAGATGTGCGTTGAATATGTAAAATAGTAAATAGTAACACTAGCTTGAGCTCGCGGGGTTGCTCGCGTTGTACCTTAACATAGTAATCTAGTTACTACTAGAACATAAAGTATTCCATTTTTATAGCAAATTTCATCAAATCTTTTCAGTAAATAATAACTGTGTAAATTAACAACAAACCTTATAAACTAACAATCTTATATTCCTCTACAATTCAACAGCACCCACAATAATCTTATATCCACCATCCAAATGTATTGTGCCAAGGCTTCACTATGCCAGTTTCAAATTTCAACAATAATAAAAGGTAGCACTTGCAACAGATACCTCTAGAACCCACGACATCTACCTGCACACGTGCTCAGTATTTTTAACACCTGAATACTTTAAAGCCACAAAGGTTGCCAGTTTTATATTTTCGACGACGTGTCAAGAATAAACATGCAAAATGGTCCACTTTTCAGTATAAATGAGGGAGGCGTGAGGGTTGACGCGACCTTTGACTTAAACAAAGGGAGCGTATAAATGTAGGCAGTGTATAAAATGTTAAGCGATTGATGTTAAAAATAGGTTAAAAATAGGAAGGTAATGTCGGGGAAGTGGTGCCAATACGACTCTTAATGTGTAGAGTGTACATGCATTAAGTATAAAGTGATATCTTGTATTTACTTGCAAGGAGTTTATTACGTTTCAGTTTTACTGAATGAGAAAATATTACACATTGATATGATATAAAACGCATGTAGAGTTCCTGATTCATTATCAACTGCATAATCTGCAAATATTTATAGTTACACTTACATAAAAACTTCTCGAATATTGTACCTCGAATACCTAACTAGATAGCTGATTATTTCGCAAACTTACCCTGTAAATTTTAGTGAAAGTAATTCTTACAAATTTTTATGTTTTTAAGAATTACTTTCACTTAAGTAAGAAGAAACAACAAGCCGCTATCAACAGTCAACATTATCAAACATTCAAAAACCTTAACACCATTAAATCTATCATCATAAGCATCTATTATTTCAAATAACTAAAGACGCCCATAAAACGTGCCCTAATTTACTTTAACAAACGGAAAAGTCGGTGTAATCATCATCTATTATATTGTGAGCGTGGGCAGTGCAAGTAGTACGCTTTGTATCTGCCACTGACTAAGAAAAAATGTTAAAAAGGTAAGAAAATATTTGCCGCGAAACCATTATGTTAATTGAAGTTAGGCCGCCGCCATTTCAGCGTTTAAACAATTGTAGCACTCGTCAAGATGGCGCGTTTTAAAAATATAAAAACATCGTTAGCTGTTTCTCATATTTTGAACACACAACTTTACAAGTTTTTCATATGAAGAAAAAATTGTGTCTCAGCTTTTACTGTGAAAATGTTGACAGTATACCTACAGTGCTGGTTTTAAGTAAAAGTTAACAAATATTCTTCGAATCATGATAAACAAATTCCGCGTTTATTTCTGACATCGTAATGAAAATCTTCTTACAGTTGGTACCTTTAATTAAACTGAAAGGAAAGGGCGAATGTCATTGTGACGGTTTTAGATCGCGATGGGTCTTTAATGTGTTATTACTCTGGGTATTAATAAATAGTGTTATATATACCTGTAAGTATATAAATAATCCTAATATACTTGAGGGAATTTATGACCTATTCATAAATACCTACTTCTAAAGTGAGGCATTGTAGATCTTCTGTCAGAATTTGTTCGTATTTCTTTTTACTTTTGATCAAGCTAAGTACTTCCTAGTATTTTGTCACACAGAACTTAAAAATATGTTTTATCAAAAAGTAAAATTCCCTTGGTTTTAATTATTATTAAGTCCATACTTATGTTTGTAAAATGAAAACACTCCATTATTTGTTTTAAAACGCAGCAATTTTTAACGATACGTGAAATAATTAATATAATGATCATTGATTAATTGGAAAGTTAACGAGGAATGAAAAATGCATTTTAACATTATGCATTTAATGCATATGTAATATCTGCGGTATTGGGTTATTTGTGAAGTTTACTATAATTTCAATTTTGTTTTAAACGAATTTAATTTTATATTGAAGATAAGCTTTGCGGGGTAATTCATGATAATTATGCAAATAATTTTGAGTAAAATCAAGTAAATTAACCGACTTGTTTATTTGTCTTAATCTATGGATGGATTTCTGTTGAAGAGTAAACGGAAAATTTCGTAAGAAATTAAAGGGTGACGAAGGAAGAAATGGAAAAGATGGCTGAAAAAGAAACATCTTTTTGTAAGGGGAGACCAAGAAACGTGATTCGAACTGAATCGGAGAATTTTTCAAGAATTAAATTTTTAAGAATAGTGTTATATTATCTGTACAAATAGGTTGGTTTTCCACTTTCATTACCTAGCCCTAAGATCGCTCCATACCTCTATAGTACTGTGAGCATTCAATTCATAATTTTAATCTTACTTAAAAATTATTGTATGCCGATCATGTTGTATGCTTAGTGTATTCTATATCTCTTCGAGAACATCTCTAAAAACTTTGCTCCAAACCAAAAAAACGCGCGTACTCCACGGCCGCGGCACGGCGCTATACAACAAAAATACTTGCAAATATCTCTGCATTTATTTTAAGCCACACATCAAAGAGAAAAATTATTCCTTCGGTTACCAACCGCGGCCAGCTCCTCGCTGCTACTTTGTTTTGTCGATTAATTAAAATTAGTTGAAGGGGAATGCCCGCGAGCTTTCTGCTATAAAAGCCTGTAGGTGAGGTATAGCACAATACAGTGTCTTAAAAGTAAAAATGCGCTTTTAGCTGTCGGGTTAGTGAACGGTTTTAAATCGAGGTTATACTCTATACTGTACCTATTAAAATTTGTGACTGTTCACTGAACAGGGGGGTAGCTAGCCTATCTATCTACATTGACTACAGAGTTTTCAACCTATAGCTGTATAATGAAATAAAAAGAAAATAGAGTTAAGTGGATATATAAATTATAAAATAAAGAACTTCTAGAACATTCCCATTTCACCACCACGTGCATTAATAAACGTAAACGCAACGCGGCATAAAATCAGTCTTAAAAATGCAGCGGAAGGCTCTCGTGTAGTAAATGATTACTGCCCATCAACACTCTGTATGGCTGTGAAAAATTATTCCTTAGCACGAACACCGGCGTCTGCCGCGTCGCACCCATCCGCTATTTTGTTTTTGCTATTAATTAAAATTATTTTTCGAGTGAAGCGACACCTCAAACGAAATGTTTTCGCTACAGAACATATATACAACTTTCCGACATCATTCATCTGGGCCTTAAGAGTGGGTATCAAAATTACCAATCTTCTATTAGATGATACGTGTAATATTCAAGATCAAATCTAAAAAATTAAATATATATAAAACTAGATGATATTTTCGAGGATTGTATTTGATCAAAAACATACAGTGGTGACCCCCACATCGAGTACCTACCAACGCCAGAATAGATGACGGGCAGTTCACGGAATTTTCGGCTCTTATCGCCCATTTAGACGGCTGTTGAATATGCAAAGTTTATGTATATTTAATTAATGGACAAGTAATGAAATGGTGATTTTTCTTTGATAAATAAATGTAAGTACAAAGTACGAGGCAATGAACAGCTTTTAATAATGATTTCCTGACACCAATTTGAAATTATTATTTATTATTTATGTGCATCGAAACTTTGTATGAAATTATTTAATTATTATCTATCTAATTCGATAAGAAAGCAGTTATCAGCCTCATAAATTTTCTCGTTTTAATATTTATCAAAGTAATATGAAATCTACCGTAAATAGAGAGTATACCTATGATATTAATCATTAGAATCTTATTCAACTTTTTAACAAGTTTAATTTAAGTGTAATAAAAAAAAATAACTATATTACTACGATTTTTTTATAACTCCTAATGTTTTCAAGAAAACTATCTACTTCTATATGAGCTAGGAACCGATACGTATTCAATTCAAACAAAACCACCACATTTTAAACTCGCTCGTTTGCGTCGAGACACAAAAAAAACGTTCGAAAGCTACGATAATAATTTAAAAAGACCATTCAATTTCATCAGTCAGTACTGTGTAACACAATGAAATAATTAATTAAAATCAAAAATCAATGAACGAATATATCCACCTACCTACCCTTTTATTGAATACAATTTCATTACGCTGTATACGTTGTTAAATGTGTTTTAAAATTCAGTATTTTAGACTGAAAATAAACTATACTATAGGGTAAAAGTTTATCTTTTCGAATAGTTTATGAAGCACTTGTTAATCTAAATGGAAGAATTTGTGAAATATTTCTCTAGAAATGTGACAGTGAGAGATGTTACGGCTTACTTCACTACATAGTATAAAACAAAGTCACTTTCTCTGTCCCTATGTCCCTATGTATGCTTAAATCTTTCAAACTACGCAACGGATTTTGATGCGGTTTTTTTTTAATAGATAGAGTGATTCAAGAGGAAGGTTTTAGTATATAATTTATTATGTTTTAGACAAAGCGGGCGAAGCCGCGGGTGGAAAGCTAGTATATAATATATCACTGGAAGTAAAAGTCAAGGATATTTTTGGTATTTTTCTAAACACAAAAGGAAATATTTCCGTTTTAAAGTGAATAATTAAGGTCCGTTGTTTCTCGTTAAGCCTTAAACTGTTTACCTATTCATTGCAATTTTACGGAGTGGTTTTTATTCTTCCGACGCTTTGTTTCCTGAAATATATGACTAGGGGAAATAGGAAGTTCGAATTAAATTTTTTTTTGCTAATGAATCTCTTATATATTAATTTATTAAATCGTTTTTCTACACAATTATGTGATTGAATTGTTTTTTATTTTGATCAAAAATAATTCTTCCGATCGGAATCAATTGGTAAACGTGTAATAAAAATAATTCGAAGAGACGTCCCCGACTTTATCATTATAGGATCATATTAGTAAGTATAAAAAGTGATTCACATTATCTAATAATATTCGTCTTTTAAACACAGGAAATTGGAAGTTTGATTGTTTATTAAAGATTATTTTTGTACACTATATTCGCTCTCGTGCTTTGTCGGGTAAAATGTAATATATGAGTAACATAAACACATGTTAAATTAAGAAGTTAATTATAAAGATTTTAAAAGGAATGTGTAATTCCTATTGTCTAAATCTAACTATAGCCTATAGGTAGAGTTAGTATTGGTAGAGTCAATGCAAAGTTTATTCAAACATCTATTGCAATATGAAGAAAATAACATAATGAACGAACAAATATTTGCATTGCAAGACGTAGAACATACAATAGACTACCCGAAATGTTGGTCAAATACGAAGACAAATTAGGTACAAAGATTACTCTCTTACGTGTACAAATCTTTCTAACTTATCTTGTGTGTCTCAGCGTACAGAAACAGACTACAAACATCTGTACACTCATGGTCTCAACATATTTCTTCTTTTTATTGAATTGCAACTCCCATCTAAAGACGATCCCACTAAAGACGGATTATACCAGTGTCAAGGTTTAATAGCAGCCAATTACTTCAAATTTTGCATGAATATTACTAACAGGTAGGATCAACATAGAGGCTCATCATCACGCTAAGACCAATAGGAGCGTAGCAATGCGGGTAAAACCGAGGTGCACAGCTAGTTCAAAATAATAGTAAGGTATAAAACTAGGTACACATGACAGCGGCCGGCGTGGCCTCGCACCGCGAAAACCTGCGGCCGGCGCTGTCCACTCAGAGTTGTGACTCGTGAGTCACGATCGTGACACTGACACCGGTCTCCCAGTTATTTAGCTAAGCGTGACACGACGCTATTTGCACGTTCATTACGCGTGCAAAAGGTAATTAATATTGTTTTTATTTAATATCTTCTTGTATAAGATGAGAGATTTAGTCTGGGTTGGAGCTGGATAAATAAGCCTAATAAATGTGTTTCATATCTAACTATTGCGATATTTCTCGAACACGTAGCTTTTATTATGAAACTTCTTTTAATTAAAGTAGCAGTAAGGATTATTCATATCTCCGTTTATCACATTTAATATATAAATTACTAGGTTTCCGCCCGCGGCTTCGCCCGCGCAGTCAAAGAAAAACCCGCATAGTTCCCATTCCCGTGGGATTTCCGGGATTGCATCATTTTCCCGGGATAAAAAATAGCCTATGTCCTTTCTCGGGTATCAAAATATCTCCATACCAAATTTCATTAAAATTGGTTCAGTACTTTAGGCGTGATTGAGTAACAGACAGACAGACAGAGTTACTTTCGCATTTATAATATTAGTATGGATTTACTTTTACTTACCTATTTATTACACTTCTTATCATCATTCAAAGTATAAATAAAATAATAAATAAATATTATAGGACATTATTAATTAATTAATTGCCTTGTATTCGTTTTTGACTACTTGTTATTCAATTATCGATACCGTCGTAAATTTTTGTATCGTTTTATTTCAGATAAACAAGTCACGGCAATTATAATACTGCGACCTATTTATAGAATACAAAAAATAATAATTCTAAACCTCAACTAAGAACAACCCACCGCTCGTTACATGCATAAAATTTCCAAACCGCTCGCGCTTCCCCGCTATTTATTGGTTAAACTAAAGCTTCTCACTAATTTCCTAATGCACGTTTGTCTGTCTGAATTCCCGTGAAAGGTGAGCTGAAAGTTCGTAAATCATATGAAAGTGTGGTTTGCCGGTGCGCTTAAACGACGTCCGACGAACGGAATGGAACAGGGAGGGATTCTGTATATTTGGGGCTCCTAATTACCCTTAGTTTTTATAGATTAATAATATTAGAGGAACATGTTTTCGTTCATTTCTATTTCGTTTAAACAGCAAATCAAATATTATGTTATTGCCAAATGACTGATTTAGGTACTAAATCATTTGTTGAGACGAATTATTGTAATTGCTTTTGATGGTTTGAGCTTTAAGTATTTTCTTTCCTAAATTAATCATATAAATGGTAGGCTACATCTAAGTAATTAAATTAGTGATTTTATCGAGTACAATCTTATAGAACGGTTCTTACAAACTTAACAAATCAGTTTTAACCATTTTTAAATATATATGAATCAAAACGTTCCTGAGAAACGTTAGAGGCCCCATTGCATTTGGACGGCGTCTGCTAGATAGCTACTGCTCGGATTGTTAATGGATTCCAAAATTAATGTTGCCAGGCTACAGCGTCGTTTTAATCCAATTACATTTGGATATGTAGACTTTTGTGAATGTGTGTTAACCGAAATTAGACGATAATTTCATTTGAATGGCAGTTGAATAGACAATGAACGTCAAAATTGAGAACAAAATGTTTTACCCGGAAGATTCGCGGAAATCGTAATAAATAAGACGTTTAATATTATTTCCAAAGGGATTCGGGATAAATATATTTATGTAATATACTCTGAAATAGTTTCTTTAAGCTGCTTTCATTTCCCAGAATTAGTCTCAAGTGGTTCCGGCTTTACTCTACTAAAAACGCTCCAATTTTCTAAACATTTTGTATAATGCTGGCGAATTAATAGAGCACATATAGCAATCCTTACTCCTCGCTTGTAACTTTTATTATACAGAACTAGGATTAGTAACAGACTAACATAGAGTACTATTGATCTGAATCCTACGCGAAGAGGAGCTGTAAACTGCGCTATTTTTAGGGAATATAATATATTGTTAGAAAACAGCACATATTTTAATAAATTGTTTTATTAAGATTAGAATTGATTGTTCTAAAAACGTATTTCATAATAGTAATTATAGATCTTTACATGAGTCCATTTAAAATTTTGTACACACATAGCAAAATGATACATACATCTTCGCTGCATGCACGTTATCGATCAAGTCGCAACGCTGATTCGCACCACCTAAATCATCTCGCTATAAACCATCCATGATCGGGAGCATCCATGCGCGCACTATCCACTATGAGCCCTTGTAGTCATCCAAACCAGTCCGAGTTATATCAATCGTTTGTGTGTTCAGGCGTCGTCGGAATCACGACACCGATGCTCATCAATAACAGCACTTTGGATCATTGTTTTGGCGACTTACCAAACTGGCCGAGATAAACGACGTTTGCATTGATTGTTTGTTTGTATTTAGTTACAGTTTGTTTTATTTATCGTGGACGCCAGTCCGCGGGTCGTATTCAAAATAGGGTAAAAGTATTCTATATCAAGCTGTGTCTATAGTCTGCTGCATGACAACTGCTGCTCAAGCGCGATTATGAGTTAATTGCTTTCAAATTTACAATTTAAATTCATATATATTATTGGTTAAGAGTATTGTAATGTATTAGGCATTCTAGTTTTTTAATTGTTAAGTAGTTTTACGTAGTTACTTCATAAGGCACTGAACTCTATACTTTTTATTCATACAATTTTCTTTTCTATAGTTGATTAATTTTATGTTATTATCTAATGTTCATAAAACGAAGTTCTTGTAAGCCTCATATTTCATCGGAACCATGAAATTAAATATTCCAGACTAATAATGCTTTATTCTACGAATCAATAACAAGAACATTATTTTTTTTTTTCCAACAAGGCCTGTTTAATAACTCTTGATAGAATTAATATTCTTGTTGGAAATGTGTGTTTATTTCTACGTAACACATCATCATCATCATCATCTAAAATAAATAAATATTTCAGGACAATTTTCACACACGGCACGATCTGTTCCCATACTAAGCTTTCGCTTATGTTATGGAAACCAGATGGCTGATAAACATACATATATAATTTTAAATAAATACTTTTAGATAATTAACACCCAGACACAGAGCAAACATCTATGTTCATCACACAAATATTTGCCCCGGGTGCGAATCGAACCCACGACCTCTGGCTTGGAAGGCATGGTCACTACCAACCAAGCCAACCGGTCAGTCTAAATAATACTGTATTCATGTATTTACAAAAAGATTAAAGAAGATAAAAAGCCTAAACAATACCAAAAAGTGTAAATAAGAAAACCTTATCGTACCTACCTACACCTTCTTACAAATACAAAAGTCATTTACCAAATTCACGCAGCATATTTAGTTCAATCTTGTTAAACAACAAACACAAATCCCATCGTCCGTTAATAATGTGAAAGGCGTTGTTCTCGGGAGTTTAATCGCGACAAACAAAGAAGGGACAAGATACGAAAAAAAAAGGTCCGGGATACAATAAAAAGGTCCGGAGTTGGTCCGGCGAAGAATTGTTACAAATTTCCACAAACCTTTATTTTTCCCTGTCCACCTGTTGAGACTTGTTTAATTTTAATTAAACTATCTACTATCTAGGCGACGTAATGGGCGAACGTTTTTAGGGTGGACGCGTACTGTTTCGAAACAACGTTAACGACTGTAATATAAATTGCGCTTTTTTAATTACGCGACAGGAGGTGTAAAGGACGGTTTTATATACAACTAGCTTTCTACCCGCAGCTTCGCCCGCGCAGTCATAGAAAAACCCGCATAGTTCCCGTTCCAGTGGGTTTTCCGGGATAAAACCTATCCTATTTCTCGGGGTAAAAAGTAGCCTATGTCCTTTCTCGGGTATCAAAATATCTCTATACCAAATTTCATGCAAATTGGCGTGATTGAGTAACAGACAGACAGACAGAGTTACTTTCACATTTATAATATTAAGTACCTATGGATAGTATGGATAGTTTAAGACTGTAGATGGAATTTAGATGAGAATTATATAATGTAGGTATTTGTCGAAAACAAAGAAGTAGAAGATTAAGAACACTTTTTGTTCAGTGTTAAATAAATGAAAATAAAATAAAATAATTTTCTCACCTTTTTTCCATTTTATACAACGATAATTTTAATAACACTTACAAAGGTTAATGTAAAAATTAAATATACATTAACTAACCTACTTAAAAATAGGAATAAAATTCCATGACAAGTTAATAAAAATGCTCCATAAAGTACCTCATTAATCATCATTTTTCATAAGTGGTAATCAAATTCACATATGAAAATGCAAAAAAATAGGTCATTGTGCTAATAGAGTGTTATTAGGTAGATGTTTTATTGAATTTATATAATTAATAGGGAATAAGGGAGTATTAAAAGTAAAATTAAACTTCAATGTCAAAATTGAAACATCAAAATTATTATAATTTAAGTGCTCAAAATGTAAAGCACGAGCGACTTCTATTATAATCGCAAAAGTAATATAAAACCATCTTCAATATCTTATACCTACCTATTTGCATAAAAAAACGAATCGAGAACTAAATATTCAAATGTACTCTAACAAATTCAGTGTGGTCGAATAAATATGCTCGAAATTCCATCTTTTATTAACATTACAATGTACACTTGAACTTTTTACATTAATCCAACAAAAAGCCGAGTAGATCTAGAAAGTATTTCATCCGAGAGGTAAATAATAATCTGAGGCAATTTCGCGGAGGTACTAACTAATTCAATACGGCTCGAGCCGCGAGAAATATTATATATTTTATACTAGCTTTCCGCCTGCGGCTTCGCCCGCGTTTTCAACGAAAAACCCGCATAGTTCCCGTTCCCGTGGGATTTCCGGGATAAAACCTAGCCTATGTTACTCGTGGATAATGTAGCTTTCGAATGGTGAAAGAATTTTTAAAATCGGTCCAGTAGTTTATGAGCCTATTCATTACAATCAAACAAACAAACAAACAAAGTTTTCCTCTTTATAATATTAGTGTAGAAGTGTAGATTGTAAGTGAGGTTTAAAATATGGAGTGGTTGTTCAACAGAATCTTTTAGTTTGACGAAAAGCTTACTGTTAGTTAGTTTTACTTATATTTTGTTCGAATGATCAATTATTAAAAATATTTGAACTTTACAACATCGATAAATGGACATTTTAACTATTCTAACCGGTATGGCAAAAAGACTCGGGTTCGAATCTCGCGTGATTTTTTTTTTAATTTCTCATAAAAAATGTCTTAAATAGTTAAGAAAGAGGTAAATGTAACGAGAAGAAACAAATACTCAAAAAATTTCCATTTTTTTCATATTCATTTTAAAAATTACGCTATTAACGACAATTTCGATACACCTAAAATTAATCAACCTCAAGCACTCAAGGCGAGAAAATTGTCCTAATTTATTCATACATATTACGTTCATAAGTAGGTACCTTATAGCGACATAACCATTACTTTACCTGAATCATGTACAAAACATATTAATAGAGCCGGAATACCAAAGCACCACAGTCACGTAATAATATTTAACTTGAAGCGCTCACAGCAATCAGTCAGCGCTATCTAAATGTGTGATATTACCGCTATCTTGCACAATTAATTGTGAATATTATACTGGGAACCTACTTTGCCGACAATTTTGCGCTGCAGCGCTTTACTATTAATATTATATTTGCTTCTTTGGCGGGAAACTTCGTGTGCATTTCGACGACAAGCCAGTGGAGTGATTGTTGGAGGGAAAAATTCAATTTAACGTGCTGCGACTGGTACTTTCTATCATAAACTATACTTTGAGTCAATTCTAAATATTTTTATATGAGCATAGCGTATCGTAGTGTTGAGCGTAGCACAACACGATTATAATAAAATAAATAAATAAATAAATATTTCAGGACAATTTTCACACAAGGCACGATCTGATCCCATATTAAGTTTTCGCTGGTGTTATGGAAACCAGGTGGCTAATAAACATACATATAGAGCCTGAATACCAATTACCAAAGCACCACAGTCACGTAATAATATTTAACTTGAAGCGCTCACAGCAATCAGTCAGCGCTATCTAAATGTTAAATAAATACTTCTATAGATAATTAACACCCAAACACAGAGCAAACATCTGTGTTCATCACACAAATATTTGCCCTGGGTGGGAATCGAACCCACGACCTCTGGCTTGGAAGGCAGAGTCACTACCAACTAAGCCGACCGGTCAGTCGTATAATAGATTTATAAGGTTCCATTTAAAGCAACAAAGTTTAGACACAGATTAGATACAGGTTATAGACAGGATATAGACACAGGTTTAGTCCAATATGAGCAGAATACACATTTTATTAGCTGTCACATATCCATTTGAGTTACCATCAACAAATATACCATTGATAGAAACTAGAAAATCAAAGAGATTACATTTCTTTTAGCTAAGTATTATATTTTATATAAGGTTTATCATATAGACTTACCTTTCACATACAGCGAGGTAGGTTTTGAGAATTCAGTACCGATCGCGTTCTCGGCGACACACTCGTATTTTCCCTGGTCCTGCTCTTCACTTTTCACGATTTGTAGTGTTCCTGTAAAATATAATTACGTTAATATTTAATAACACACTCAGTCACTCTTTAAACTGTATAGATTTTCCAAAATTTAACAAATAGACACAAATGTGTTGCGGTGTTCCCGAACAACTACGACATTGGGGCCTTCAAGAAAAGAGCTTATTTGTCCATAAAAGGCCGGCAAAGCACCTGCAACACTTCTAGTGTTACAAGTGTTTATGGGCGATGGTGACCACTTAACATCAGGTGGCCCATCTGCTCCTTTGCTTGCTCTGACATAAAAAAAAATAATGTTATGAAAATAGTTCGCTGATGTATAAATATTGGATATTCAAACAGACACTCAAACATACAACATAATAAACAAGCTCTTTTGAATTGTCATAACATAGATTTACAATTCATCACTGCTTAAGTAAGCAGTTTCTACAGAGAAGGGCCAACAAATAATTCTGTAATTGCTCTTTGATTTAAAACAAAATATTTAATAATTTAGTGTGGCTCATCTGCCATAGAAAACCTTTAAATGCATTTAAATTAAGATTCAGCATCAAATTTCTTCTGTTATCTCTCAGTTAATAATATTATTCCGTAGTTGAATTAAACGTACATCGTGTACTAAGTACATCCTTAAGGAATACACGAAATAAAACCGTTGTATTGAAAACAATAGAATAATACTGTTATGACTATTGCTGTGTAAGGACTTGTTCATATTGAATAAAATTACGCTAAGGGGAGATTTTATCGCGCCCAATGCAAATTTTACAATAGCATGTATGTTTGTATACAAGAATATTTTTTCGTAAAATACTCCTTAATCAGTTATAATATATATAAATATAGTATAAATATTTCTAAACATCATAATATTTTTCAATATCAATACATGTAGGTCAACGTCTGTGTTGTTTGTGTAGCGATTTAAATAATTTGATTTATGAAGATGTTCTTCCAATTTGTACAAAACGTAATTAATATACACTTACAATACATTAAAACGACACTAGCTTTACATTTCAAAACGTCACACAACAAATATTTACAAAGTTGTAACTTGAAAAGGTTTATTAACTGCTATTTAATATACACAAATATTATGACTACGCCTTTAGAAATGATCGCGTGTCCTAGTCTTATAACAGTAGTAGAGAAGCCAGGCATAACAAATACAAATTATTGTATTTAATTCCCATCCGAATAATAGAGCTTTCATGATTCAGTCATAAAATAAAACTAAAAACTTAACGATGAATTCATACTTTAAATGTTAGAACGAATATTTGGCCTAGTTTTTACAACTGTGACATTTAGGGCCGATTTTTCAATCCCGAGATAAACAGTCTAATATCTACCCCTCGAATAGATTTATTCAATTATTTATCTAACTCATAACGGCTCGCCTATTTTTCAATCGTGATTTATTTGATGAACAACTATCTGACCAAATATTTCCATATTGGCAGCTCTGCTCTCGGAGTGGCGAAACAAACATATTAAATTAGTCAGGTTAGAGCGGGATAGAGTCAACTCTTGCAATTTGTCAACAACCGTCATTATGACTCACGTCTTGTATTGCTCTTGTCTTCTATGATTGTTGATTGTTGTTTTGATTCGAGTAAAGAGTTTGGTTAAATTTGTGTTTCAATTTATATATTTTACGATGGAAACGACATACTTAAAGGCAGCGTTCGGCAAATTTTCAATGGCATGGTCATCAGTACTATCAAAAACATCAATTTCAATATGATTTTCATTGATAATAATTATATAGAAAGAGGTTTAATTGTTAATAATTCTACGCTCTATGTTATGACATACGAAAATAACCCAAATTTGACGCATCAGTTGTCAACTCAAACGCCTAACCGTCGAATAGCGCGCTATCAGGCCGTTGGAGCGGCAAATAGATTTATTCCTCAAATAACGTAGTTATTCGATAGATACGTCCTATTCGTCTGTTGAAAAATTGAATATTTTGTTAACTGAAGAATAAAGTCTATCTAGATGTTTATCTGGGCATTGAAAAATCGGCCCTTAGAAAAGGAATTACTATTTTAATCATGAATACCGTTTGCGTTTCGTATTAAAACTATTGTTATAAAAGTATTATTAAAAATGTCTTGATAATTTTATATTTATCTAAAGTTATTTATATTTGAAAATAATGTTTGTTTTAAATTTTGACAATGAATATAAATTTATTTAGCTAGATTGGAACCAAATACAAACTTCAAGGGAACGATGTCTGTTTTTTAATAATACTAATAGTATTTGGAACTTTTAAAAGCTAATAGTCGCTCGCTCAGACTCCGCTCCGTTTTATAAGAACTAAATAATATTGCTTAGATCAGTCAGAATTTATATAATAAAAAGCAAAAAGTAAAGTAGTCTTGGAATTTAGTACCATCATACAAAATTTACCTAAGTTTAGAAGTTGAAAGAACTAGCATAGATGTTTAAGCATATTACATGCTATTGCTTTCCAAAAATATGTCCACAAATACCAACACTAAAATATTATAGCGCAGTGCTGCCAACACGTAAAACATCTTCCGCACACTCGATTTGGTATTCATTTATCGATGCGATGTACGTGTCCCCAAACTCGGCAGAAACTCAAAAGTTTTGTTCAACGGGAACAAAAAAAAAACTGTCAAAGACAAAAACTAGAGGGAACAACGCGAAAGAAGGGAGAAAATGTAATTACGGCGAGTCCAGTCGACTCAAGGATGACGACACGCGAATATTATCGAATTTTCAACTTTTAATAAATGTACGTCGTTCTGTTTACATTGGGGGTTCAAGTGGCTCTTGAAAGCGCAATTAAATCACGGTTTTGATGTTTCTTCGCCACAATTTTTGTTTGTATACATGTTATTGAAATATAATATCTTGATTTATATGACATGACAATCATGGTAATAATTATTATTATTGTTAGGGCCGATTTTTCAATGCCCAGATAAACAGCTAGATAGACTTTATTCTTCAGTTAACAAAATATTCAATTTTTCAATAGACGAATAGGACTTATCTATCCAATAACTACGTTATTTGAGGAATAAATCTATTTGCCGCTCCAACGGCCAGATAGCGCGCTATTCGACGGTTAGGCGTTTGAGTTGACAACTGACGCGTCAAATTTGAGATATTTTCGTATGTCATAACATAGAGCGTAGAATTATTAACAATTAAACCTCTTTCTATATAATTATTATCAATTAAAATCATATTGAAATTGGTGTTTTTGATAGTATTGATGACCATGCCATTGAAAATTTGCCGAACGCTGCCTTTAAGTATGTCGTTTCCATCGTAAAATATATAAATTGAAACACAAATTTAACCAAACTCTTTACTCGAATCAAAACAACAATCAACAATCATAGAAGACAAGTGCACTCCTGACGTGAGTCATAATGACGGTTGTTGACAAATTGCAAGATTTGACTCTATCCCGCTCTAACTTGACTAATTTAATATGTTTGTTTCGCCACTCCGAGAGCAGTGCTGCCAATATGGAAATATTTGGTCAGATAGTTATTCATCAAATAAATCACGATTGAAAAATAGGCGAGCCGTAATGAGTTGGATAAATAATTGAATAAATCTATTCGATGGGTATTTATTAGACTGTTTATCTCGCGATTGAAAAATCGGCCCTTAAAGAAATTATTGTTTTTTTACGAAGCACATAGCTTATCTACTGTTAAATTTGGTATATATTTAAATATCATGAAAGTTTAAATTATCAAGAAACAAAATCTATTAAATTGTATATCTATATAGAACGTGAATAATACGATAATTTCAAAACCAACTCTAGAACAAATCATCATAAAATAAACAATTTTCTCAAGGGTACCAGCCCTAGCGCCGTCATAGTTTTAATGTGTACAGCAAACAGGACATTTTCGACACCTCGAGACTGTTTGAGTTTCTCTTTGTCCGGTCAATATAATTGAGTGTCCGACACCTGAGCTGCGACACTATGGACACTAAAAATGGATTTAGCAAGTTTGTCCTGAACAATGTTTATGTGCTTAGAGCGTTTTTTTAACGAACGCCGAGTAGATTATTGATTGGTGATATACGAATCTTGATTATCGTTTTTGTGCTGATTTAAAAGAAGACGATTTATTGTGTCTATGATCAAAGAAAGATTGTTTAGTCGCGAGAAAATTATTATGAAATATACTCTGTAAACGTTATATTCTAGCCATATGTGTTATAATTTTTTTCATTTTGTATCAGCCTACAAAGACTTCGTTGTTGTAAACAATTACTTAAAAAGTTTTTGCCAATGTGAAGTTTACGTGTAAATAATATATTTGAATATGCTTTTAATTTTAGTACGATAAACATCTATATGTGGTGATGTAAAATATTTTCATTAACAATCTCTTTGAGTGCCGTTTCACGGTAATCCCTTAAGCCGTTTTACGTGATGCGCGAAAAAATTAATAGACAACCGACTACCGTTTATAAAATATGTCATAAGCGGTATATAAAATTTTAGGTTATATTTTGTAATACGTAACGAATTTAGCAAATATACGTTGATCAGTCACAACAAATGAAAGCTATTTCTCGGTATAAATGTTTGTTTGATGATTTATCGTTTCGTGTTGGCCTTTGTCATCTATTTATTTGATTGTTAGAAATATTATGTTCACCAGTAAGTTAAAGCTATATATGAAAGATCTTGCTACAAATCATTCTTTAACAATTTAGTCGTCTTTGTCACATTTGTAAAGTTTTTGCTTTAAAAAATGTACGAAACCAGTCGGCCGCTCATGATGATGTAGGTAGGCGGCGTCAGGCGATGCTGTCATGCAATATTTATTAACGGACGCGCTGTCAACCTTCCAAGGATTAGAGCTATGACGAAATAACAGAAAGGGTAAATTGCGTGGAAAATATGAAATACACGTGCCCACCTGCCCGTCAGCCTACGCTTCTCATTTTCAGTGGTTTTTTGGCGACGTCACGGGCGACGCAAACGTAATTTTCGATTATAAAGCTCTTCTGAAATTGCTTTACGGGTCTTGAATGCAATTTAATGTGAACATTTTGGTGGTATTCTGTTAGTAATTCTTGTGTATTTTTTCTGTTACATTCATATGATGATTCATTCATCATTCATTCAGAGTATGTTGTTGTATGTTTTTAATATCTTTATTTATTAACTTTTGCAGTTACGAATATCCTGGAATTATGTAACATAAAAATAGAATCACTATAGAGGGCAGTGGCCAGCTTAGTGTCGCAATAATTCACCACATGACACCGGGATTAAATGCGACGTGACCGAAGCCAACATAAATCACTGCACGCAATAATCATTTGCGCCATTCATTAGGGCCACTACTTGCGTTCATAAGTGTCTCCCCCAAGATCAGAGTACCCACTTAATCAACCACGTCGGCGTAAAGTAAACCTTACAGCCCGCTCCGGTCTAAGAGCTAGATTAAACGGGCCACGGTGATAAAGCTTCTTTGACCATTCAACTAAGAGCCCTGGTATTGCACGGCATTACACCTCGACGGTCTCGCCTCGAGGTTATTAGCGGGGCGAAGCGGGTCAAAGCCGAGTGGTGGTTATATAATGCTGGTACGACCCGGCTATTCTCTTGGACGTTTATGAATAGCGCTTATTTTTCTTTTAATTACGCCTCCCGCTGTCTGCCGACGTGTTCTACCCGTTAGCGTTTACTTTATTTGGACAAACGAAAATCACGACTTAACCCCCCGAGAAGATGCGAGATATTTCTGTGCCGCCTACATATTTTTGTTATGGCCGTTTGCACACTGCTATTTTGTATTTTTGGAGCGAATGCGTTGACAGAGTTAGCGGTAATTGGATAAATATTGCTGCGCTTGTCGACGTTTTTTGCATATTAAATATAACTTACTGTTTTCATTGCGAATATTTTTCACCACGTTGGCTTTTTCCTAAGCTCATCTATTTTTAAACGTGTTTTGTTATTGAAATATACGAGTTGAATAAAAATGTTAAATGCAAAAACGAAAAATATAAAAGTTTTTGAGTTTTAGTCTTAAATAAATAACATATTTTTCAATGAGCTTCACTATGTTAGATACAAACCAAGCTTCCTCACTTAAATAAAATACCTAATAAAAGTTTGCAAAAATTCAGAATAAAAGGCTGATCCCATGAATGACGCAAGCAACGAAATAAGCTCTTTTGATGAGCCGCTTTATCTGACACGCGATAGACAATTACGTCGCACATCGCGATATTCAGAACGTATCAGAAATCGTAATAAAAGTCATACGCACCGTCCAATATACGTCCACATTTCTATCCCGATTGAATATACGCATAAAATATTCAACGTTCAAGTCATATTATTCTCACATTACTTTCCAATTCATCATCCTGCGAAGAGAATTGATACTCGTAAATTTTTCCCGCGTCGACTCCCAAGACAGGCCCTCATATTTTAGCGCACCTTTACGGTATTATGTCGCTATGAAATAGTGGAGAGGAATACGCATAGACATAACTGCGGAATAAGAAAAACGTGAGAGACAATAATTATAATATGTGGTAATGGCAATGTAGTTATGATGAGAGTTATCTGTAGTAATATTCTTAAGAAATATATTCTTACAAGATGGCGCCGAGCTAAACCTATTCTACAGCTGCTTTAAAAGCAGCTGTAGAAACTCTGTGTAATTTACTAAAATAATTCTGCTTAATTTTGCATATGTCGATGAGTATACTTACCTCGGCCAAATAGTTTCTTTTCAAGCCAGGCAGGATCAAGAAGTTGCCAAACGCATTGAAAACGCTTGGAGAAGCTTTTGGTCGATGAAAGAGCTGATGAAAGGAGACTTGCCTCTTTCACTAAAGCGAAGGCTCATGGACATGTGCATCTTGCCCATCCTCACCTACGGTGCACAGACCTGGTCATTGACTGATCGCCAAAAGTCCGCACTTGGGGTTTGCCAAAGATCAATGGAGCGCAGCATTTTGGGCGTAAAGCTTTCTGATCGCATTCAAAATAGAACGCTGCGCTCAAAAACACAGATTGTCGACGTAGCCCATAAAGCTGCCGAGCTCAAATGGAACTGGGCTGGACATGTTTGCCGGATGTCCGAAGAGTTGTGGGCAAAAATCACCACTATGTGGATCCCCGACAATGGAAAAAGGCTGCGTGGAAGGCCCAAAATCAGATGGCGCGACGAACTGGACTCTCATTGCAAGGAATGGGCTAAAATTGCTCACAATAGGAAGACATGGACGAAGGGAAGAGAGGCCTTTGCCCAGCAGTGGGACAGCCATGGCTGAATAATAATAATAATAATAATAATTTTCCGTTTACTTTACGGCAGGAATAAAAACATTAAATAATTATGAAAATAAATGACTTCGGTCTCTATTAATAGATTATTGGTACAACAGGAGTACTTGACTGGGGTATTCTTAAGTACCTACTTAATAGCGATGATCTTAAGTTCTATATTACAATTCCTTCAAAATATGTTTCATCATAATTTTACAAAAATCAATTTATAAATTGCACTTAACATCATTGACCATCACTATCCACTCAACTACAATACTAAAAGCTGACAATAATCTAATCTCGAAAGCGAATCACGACAAATGCAAACGCACCGCCTTACACGTGTTTACACTCACAAGTAACTACGCCTAATTATCATCCATTCGGTATATTATCCATGTAATTTGGAGACAACATGTGCTGATTATGTGTTAATTTACTGTTTGCTATCACGTCTCGAGCATGCGATGGTAACTGTTCGACTATGGCTAGACATATTGGCTTCTAATTTGTAAAAGTTATCCATAAAACAGCAATGTAGACAACTTTACAAAACAAAATTGTACACGATTGAAATAATCTCACAATACGACAAAACCCCCAAAAAATCCGACAATTCACACAATTTTTGTAAACGTCAAAATGCCAAGCTAAGAGCATTACGCGCCGCACGAAGTTACCTAATAAACTAGGGTCATTTGTTCGCACATTCAAAGGGAATCGCGTAAAGATGACAGCGCCGCGGGGAAAAATGACACAGCCATTCGCAAATATGTCAAGAGTTGCCCCAAATCGCGGGCCCGTGTCCCACAGGGGCTTTCGGTAATCAAATAAAACTAGCCGGCTACGTGGGCGGATTACGCCGAGCCGCAGGACTCCGCTATGAAATACAATTCCACCTATTACATTTTATTGTATTCATGCGTGAAACGAAACGTTATTTATGTGTTTCGAATTCTTTTATTGAGTTTGCGACTGAAGGACCCACTCGTAATTTTAGGCGGTTTATTTTTTATTGGCTGTATTCGATTTTGTATACAAAAGCGACAATTTTTTTGAATATTTGCTCGCGTATTTCTATTTGAAAGGATTGAGCCGTGACATTCTGTATATTAGGCGTTTGGGAATTAATGGTTTGGTTTTGATATAAATTCGCTACGTTCCGTTCGCTTTCATCATTGGTTTACGGTTTACCGCTCGACAACCACAATTACGTCTATTATGTTCAGATAAAAATCAGTAACCATTAAATGTTACATATGATGATAAGGAACAGTAGTTAGTCGTTTTCGATGTCTTTGCTATATTAATTAGAGTGTCACTGGGTAAGCATGCTTTTATAGTCATAACGCTGAGCATCATAACTATAAAATTACACAAATTATCATATCGTCCCTTGATTAACCATTACTGATAGAACTCTAGACTAATTTCCTTTCAAAATTCACAAAGAAACAAGTATATAACAGACACAAAACTGGATGCGACAACGGGCGTGTCCCCGTGCCCCGAACGGACTTTAATCAACCGCTTAAACCGCTGTTATTGTTGTACGAATTAAGACTCGCTTTTTGCCAAAACAACAGACGACCACGCCGACCCATTCAAACTTGGAGGGACCTCGCATTTGTATGCAAATGAGGCGTAATCTTGCGCCGGAGCTCGCAATCACGGCGGCACATCTAGTCCCAGTGGGTGCATGTTTATTTACGATATATTCCAAACTGGATATGCTATCTTATGTGTGTGTTCTATCGAGACGATAATGGTGACAGCCGATATCTCGATACGTACGAGATAGGTTCGCTTCTAGAGAATGACCTCGTCTTAACTGAAGCGAGTATATGGGCTATACAGTTGTCTTAATGCATGTTGTTGACCACAAAAGTTACAGAATATATAAAAATGTTTGTTGTTTCACATACCATGTCTAACCAATAAATCATATTCGAAACCCAGAAAGGATTAAAGTATCAAAAATCGTTCACACATTTAATAAAAAATGCAATAAACATACCTTCTATCTTAAAATATAGAACCTATGCATACCCACGAAACAAAAGTACCAGACTAAATAAGACAACACAAAATATTACGTCATCAAAACTAATATCTACGGAAGCGACACTATTTACGCGATAATTGGAACCACATCTCTAGAAATAATTCACAAAGACCATAAAGCCACAACATTTCTAATTTACACACCGCTGCAATAATAATGGCCGATAAAATAATAATTTCACATGAAAGTTATTACGAGAAAACATTATGGAAGCTGTATATCACGCTTGATACATCGCAACGGCTTTTTAAGCCTAACTATCTTGCCGTTTCTTTATCCAATTATGTAGTTATTTTATTACACCGTGTTATTTATTATGTGTTTCCCTGTGGCCTGTTTATTTTCATATACATTTAGGATCGGTAAGTGCCTTTGGAGAAGATATTCGTTTATATCAAGCATTATTTTCTGGATATATGTAATTGCCCTCAGTATAAAATAGGCTTGATTTAGTAATCATACAATAATAATTTCTCGAAACATTTTAACATACAATTAAATGTTTCCACTTGCATGTGCATATATCGCCATTTCCCTTTCAAAATCTAACCATTTTCATCTTAATAAACGCATACTTTCACCTCCTTTTACCAACGACCTGTCTTCTCTTGCATTGTCATAACAAACACCTTACAACACAGACCTAACAAATCACCGTATAATCATTCTTTCCTTATAATTATATCCAAAACGAGAACCACTAGTCACCACACAGCACCATCTCCATAAAACACCGGCCAAATATTAAAATCGACAGAGAAGAAATAATCCGGCCGAATAAATTAAAATTAATGAGATTAAAAAGAGTCCACGGCAAAGTCCACGGTACTCTTCTAACCGAATTTAAATCACTTCCCACCTTGCGAAGTGTATTTTAATTAAGTTTATTAATATTTCCACTATTTCGCTTTAATTGAAAACTTGTCCGTGATCCTGGACTCTTTTCTTCTTTGTCATGTGAGAAGGATAGAAAACACGTGAAACTTTCAGAATGAATTTCAATATCGGAACATACATGTCCGACTTGTTAATTGGTACATCTTCAAAGAATACCAATAGGTATACCAAATTTTAATTGACGTACAACACCAATCGTAACGTAAAACCGTTATTCCATTGAAAAGTTACATTTGGGGTTGCATTTTTTAGAGGACGCAATTTTATTTTTTTGATGTGTAGGGGGGTTCAGTGTGAAGCTATCACCAAGTTTGTGGGGTCGCCACCCTTGTCCCACGGCCGCCATCTTGAAAATTGCGGTTGATATGGTTTTTACGATATATCTCTTTAACTATTTATTTGATAAAAAAAATTGTTAACATTGTTTGTTGCAAATTAAATTCTCTACAACTTTGGTCCAGTAACTTTTTGTCGTAGAACTATAAATAAAAAGGTTATAAGCGAAAATGTTCAGAAATTATATATTTTTCAATAAAACTTTTTTTTATCATTTTACGAAGAAATGATATCAGACCATTATTGTAGATTGTTTTTTGAGGAACAACTTTTATATACAACATTTTTTCATTAAGTAAATAGCTAAGATTTTACAGCGCTCCGAAGTGAGTACTATTTTTCAGTACTCTTAACTATACAGTATACATATATATTATGTGTGTACTAATAATAATTTGTCATTAGTAATTGTTTTTAATATTTTTAATAATTAATAATTAATTTTGCAATATTATTAATAATTAATTATTGACTGAACTGACTTGAAGTCTGGAAGCGCGTTTTTTTTACGTCGAAAAGCAGGGCTGAAATGTTCTGCAGTGTGCTTCCATTGTTCTGGAGTCTGGGAAAAGAGCCAATAGCCATTATATGTATAGTTAGGAGTACTGAAAAATAGTACTCACTTCAGAGCGCTGTAAAACCTTAGCTATTGACGTAATGAAAAAATGTTGTATATAAAAGTTGTTCCTCGAAAAACAATCTACAAAAATGGTCTGACATCATTTCTTCTAAAATGATAAAAAAAAGTTTTATTGAAAAATATAAAAAGCTCTAATTTCTGAACGTTTTCGCTTATAACTTTTTTATTTATAGTTCTACGACAAAAAGTTACTGGACAAAAGTTGTAGAAAATTTAATTTGCAACAAATAATGCTAACAATTTTTTTTATCAGATAAATAGTTTAAGAGATATATCGTAAAAACCATTTCAACCGCTATTTTCAAGATGGCGGCCGTGGGACAAGGGTGGCAACCCCACAAACTTGGTTTTAGCTACTCACTGACCCCCCCTACACATCAAAAACATAAAATTGCGTCCTCTAAAAAATGCAAGGTTAGGCCTAAAAAATGTAACATTTCAATGGAGTACGTTACAAGATGAATGATGACATTTTAATAATGACAATACTAAGAGAGTATTCTACAGTGTTTATACTTTGCCTTTTTGTCATTCATAAAGCTAAAAATCTCATCATCTCATCCTTTCCCATACAAGCAATCATATCTCATACATAAATAAACATCAACCTGTTGCATTATAACAATCAACAATTATAACATTCCACACAACGCTCAAAATCTGATCCCATTCCAACACAACTAAAATTCACGCCAAACACTTCTTAATTGCAACATAATAACAATAATCACTAATCAGATCACAGTACCAACCGACAAATTGCTTTTCGCTAAGAAGCTCTTATTCAATTCGCGAAAATTCAATTAAACCGCATCTGAGAATGAAATCGCACATCCCATGGTGAGGCCGCGACCCGCAAAATTGACGTAATTAACATTTTGTCGTTCCACGGCGCTCTGCGAACTTTGATTGCTGAAATTTCATAAGGAAATTTAAATAAAATACGCTATACAGTCGGTGTGTATGTTAGTTAGTTTCTTTATTTGATGTGATAAAACTAGTTATAAGACTTTGAACGTGTTAGGTACATGAAAACATATATTGGGATACACTCTTTGGGATGGTGCTAAAAATCAGTTTGTGAATTAATTCCGTATTTTACAGCAGTTGAATTTATGTATGATTGTCATAAAAAACAAAGCATATTTACAGTTATTATATTATGTAGGTCTTCATCTATTCAATTATTATCGAGCAATAATAAACAAAATAATCGAGCCAATCGATTTCTAACGGAAATATAAAATCAAATATCGGTTAAAGCTTTATAAATATGAATATCATTCGTAATTTTCGTTACAACAATTACAGCAGACATTCAATATTCCGCTTTATTTAACTTAAATTAGAGTTCAATATTCAAACTAAATCTTCAAGGTTTTTTCGCCTCATCGCGCCAGTAATTAAATGCTGTTAATCCACGACGCTGATCAAACGACGCGCCGAAATTACTTATAAAGTCTTATTAATTTTTAACTTCATAAAGTGTCGCACTTAATTTTTATTATGTGAATAATATTGGCAATTTTGTTTTTATAAATTTTAAGATTACTCTATGTAGATGAGTTAATATTATTACAGCATTTTTTTGTAGTGAGCGAGCTTTTTATATTATCCGAAATCAGTATTTGTAATGATTTTATACAGACGTAATATAAAGCGTTTATCACGACATATCGATAAATCTTATTTCAGTTTTATGTATCTCCAAACAGTAACATAAGAAGAAAAATACTAAAATAGCAATAAGATTTAATAAATTTTTTTCGAAGTCAATGCTGTGACTGCCCAGTTTTATTCTTACTACATAATACTCAGTAGCCTTTACAGTTACATCTTTAACCAACTATTCCTTCAAAAATCACACACCTCTCTGACCCATCATTCACCGCAAGCATTCATCCATCCAACACATACAAACCCCACGTTACCAACAAAAAAGCTTCAAAATCTTTCAAACCACATATTACCAAATTCTTTCCCTCGCGGTTCGGGTGTACCAAACAAATACAATTTAGGCGTACCATCTCCCATAGCCACGAATAAGACCGTCTCGAATCGTGGACGAGATTTAATAAAGTATCGGGATGTCTACAGACCCCAATGTCTTTATTAACTTTGTCCGTTCCGCCCGGGAACGTGATTCGTTTCGCTTTGTTAATATTCCTTATAACCGGCTGGGTTATTGAACATTGAAATATAGAATATATTTAGGCTGTTAGAATCTGGGTTGGATACTTGAGACAAAAAAAAACCGTTCGGTAAATTATTAATCATTGTGAAAATTTTCGAATCAGAATACGCATTTCTCGGTATATATGCTACAGTCAAAACCCTTAACCAGTCAAAAACCTATATATTTCATGTATCCTTTGGTCTTCACAACTTTATATTTAATTTGAATGTAGCTTTTGCAATTTACACATATTACATTATATTATGTATATGTTTCCGAAAAACAACGAAGACAAACCTACCAGATCAGATAGGAAAGCTTCACTTTCATTTTGAACTCATGAAATACAATTTAAGTTTACCGAAGACCCGTTTCTTTTGACTGATTTTTCCTAGTCCATTTCCTAATACCTTAAAAGCACGGCAGCATCGCTATGTGGCCAACTTCGACCACTAGGGTCGTGGACGGCGGCGCTATCGCAGGGGTTCCCTTTGCTGGTAGTCAATACCCGCTCTAACCAAACAGTATTCCATTTATTCCTCTCTCACTCGACTTACCGTGCATCTTATCATTGAGCAGCGCGTATCTTGGGTTCGAGGCGACGTCCAGCGGCAGCGAGTTGAACAGCCACCGCACCTTGGGCGGCGGGCTGCCGCTCGCCTGGCACGGCAGCGTCGCTATGTGACCAACTTCGACCACTAGGGTCGTGGACGGTGGCGCTATGGCAGGGAACCCGGGCGGCGTCTTGTCGGCTGCGGAAAAACATTGTAAAGTGAGAAATAGAAATAGAAAGTGTTTTATTTGCCACCATGTAAAAAAAATATAAATCTTAATAGTCTATGTAAAAAAAATATAAATCTTTATAGTCTAACACACAGAACAGGAAAAAAAATGGATAGATAAATGGGTTAAATTTTGCTCTATGATTGCCAAGAGATGGATTATAGAGAAAATACATTTTATTTTATTAATCAAATAAAAATTCGCGTATTACTTCTTAACTAGTGCACCAAAGTGAAATATCTATCTTTTCTGTGTTAATTATTGTCAGGTTTATATGAAAAAGAAAAAAAACTGATAGCGTGAAAGAATGAATAAATAAATTATAAATACAGTTGTACAATTTGTTTTTACTCACTACGATATTATATAACTATAGATTTCATAAATATTACATTATATTTTATTAGTTGTTATATAATAAAAGACATTATTAATGAAGCAAGTAAACTTATTCGGTTTAAAAACAACAGACCGCATTTTCCAGACTGGAGCCAAGGATTAACTGTAAACATGCTCTGGGCTTTATTACTTCACTTGACCGCATTTGACAAAGAGTACATTTGATTAACTTCAAACTCCCGACGACGGTAAACATTCAGTATTTGGTTTATGTTCTTCAGAATAAAACTGCGCTCTGAATTTATAGTTATATAATATTATTTAGGATAGTATACTCGTAGCATAAAATGTAAAATATGTATGTTTGACCATCGAGAGATGATAAAAATAATTATTGTAATTGTGTAAACGGAAGACTAGAAATATAAGTCAATATGTAGCTAATCAATGCTCTATAAGCGTTATTGAAAAGCTCTGATTAAATTATAAAAAGTCAAACCTAATCTTATCAACTTATAGCAAAAGTTAAATATGTAACAGTGCACGTCAAAGATTACAAGGAAGCCAATAAGTACAGGCCTTATGACGCGTTAATTCCGACACGTAGACAGAGCCCCCTCACATCGCGCGAACGTTCGCAGAAATCTCGTCGAAATCTTAAAACGCCAGTGAAATGAAGATAGTGAAATGTTAATTCCCCAAATGAAATTCCCCTTACAGTCGAACTGAACGAAATTTGATTAAGCAACAAGACTGACATTATTTCCTCCCCGAGATATATATTACGCCGAAGATTCGCCCAAAATTGCCGAGAACTTTTCGCAACGGATTAAATTTTCTTGCGTTGAAGAGTTCCGATTAATTGAGTAAATATTGAAGACTTTATAAATTTGCAGCGCACGAATTTGTCGGTTTACTCGAAAACTACAAGACGGGAATCCTTTTGAGTTTATTGGAGAGAATATGTGTTGGAATGAAATGTTTTCTCTTAAACTAAATCTTTATCGAATGCTTGCGTGTCAATAAACTTAAGTGTTTTTGGGTTTAAATGAAATTGTACAAACAGGAGAATCGGATATAAATGTTATTCATTTTATATGTGATTTATGGGAATTTACGGCATTATTTCACATTATTCTTTTTGAAATAATTTAAATAAAATGATGTAAACGAATGACCTAATGCAAAGTTGGTAAAGAGAAAAAATAAAAACCGCAGTAAACTACACAGCGAAGTAATGCCAATCCATTATTATTAATACACCCTTTAACAATATTACGTCTTAGAGCGCGGCGAACTTAAAATTAAACGAACTATAAGCGCTACGGTTGCACAAATATAGCCCTTACAATATCAAAAATAGAGTTTTCTATCCCGTGGCCAGATAATTTAATTGGGTAATAACACGGATGCCGTTATCGAGTTTCGTGGGTCTTGCTAATATAACGCCGGAGCAGTAATTGTCCTTGTTTGGTGTTAACTATTGAACACGCGTGAGGTTTAAAACGGCTTATCAGTATTTGAGGTTAGAGGAGGCGGGCAACATATCATTTACTAATTGATGTAATTGTTAAGGGGCGTAATTTTGTTGTGTTCTAGACGGTACAAGGGGTACTAGTAATAAATATGCTACGATTAAATAATCAGATTTTAAAGGTGGAAACACGTTCGGGTTGAATGCTTAATTAAGTTAAATGTTTAAAAATGATTTTTAAACAATTGGTTGAGTAGTACTACATACTTAAATATTATTTTTAAGATCAAATTCCGACTCTGGCTACAAATTTCGTCAAGAACACAACACATTTGGTTATATAACAAGTTTAAAACAAAAATGAATCAATTTGTACTTAAATATAACTAAAAAGGATAAAGCTGCTAAAATTTAGCAGTCAAATCACACCCAGTCATTTCACACATCCCAAGATACCATCATCCCAGTTTCACTATACTAAATGGCCTACCAACTCTTTATCTACCAACCGCTTGCTATTCCCATTTCACCGGGCGACTAGCATAGAGGGAAATACTCATCGAGACGTCAAAAATGAGATCAACACGGAATGGAGCCACGCTCGGTCAGTGGACGATGTGACTCCTGATGCCCGGTCAAATATAGCCTTGCTACGTCATTATTTGTAGATTGTAGATGTGTGTGTTTGTCAATTTATACTGCAAAAATATCGGTAATTGCGAGGTTGTGAAATAATTTTTTGATAAATAAACTTTATATTGTGAAATAGATAACATGTTTTATGATGATTTAACCTGAACAGAATAAAATGAGCTGATTTCTAAAATGCTGTAAGGAATAAAAGTAATTTTAATTAGAGAATTGCACATTGTATAAAAGAGATAGAAACAGGGTTTCATTATTTTACTTTCGGATGATGAATAATTAGGTGTAATTATTACTATAGTTCGTATCATGAGATAACATATAAATCATAATAAACCATGGGGTTGGCAACACGTCTGCACAACTAATAAGTAAGTTAATTAACAGGCAATACCAAACTTAGCGCGCACTCTGTCCGCTAACATACACTACAATTAGGTGCGATGTGACCGGAGTATTAATGTTAGAAGGGAAAGAATTCTAGTATAGAACAAATTGCATTAATCCTCCTCATCAATTTGTATTATTTCGAGTTTCCAAACTTTTCGTAGCAAAAGTACCTTAGTAATTTTTATATTTTTGTTGTAAATGAATTATTTTTAAACCATAAATTAATATAATATGTATATACGCGAAAAAAAATATGACTTTTTAAAAGTACATACACACTTTTATCATTTATATAATGAATTCTCTACCACTTGTCAAACTATTCATAACTCGCTGTAAAATTTTTCCAATAACATGGCTACAACGGAATAGCTATTAAAATATTCAATAAGATGAAATTGTCGTGTACCTACGTACGTTGTGTTTACTGTCGGTAGCGTCGCATCAGCCTCGAGTATGAACTTATCTCGTAATCGACTTATAGTTTGGATCGAGTTGTCGACGAGAAGCGATAAAATAGTACGTGTACTTTGGGTACTTTTATCAATATCGAGCCCTGGTAAGTTTTGATCGTTAATGTCTATTGTTAAGAGTTACTCATGTAACGAAATATACACAATACATATATTTATGTAATAATATGTATTGATTGGCTATCTATAAGACTGTAAAATTCTGAGCTAGATTTTTAGATTCTAAGTTTGACTAAAGTTGTTTACAACCATATTTGTAAATTTAACTGTAGTTTCATAAGGTGGTAGAACAGCTCTTTAAATAAAAGAACACCAAAACTAATAAAAATATTTATATGAAAACCCGAAATTTATTAACTAAGTCGTCAAATTTTAATACTTAATAACAGCATCGAGCAATTTCAACAGATTTCCATACCTCACCATCAGCTACATCCACATTAACGTAAATTTTGAAAAATGACAAACATAATAACACTTGTGAGCACCACCGTACGTCCGTAGCATGTACCACAAATTGCCTCACGAATCAGCCCGCCAGCCTTTATAAAAAACAATATACGGTAATCACATTTTGAGCACAACAAATTGTGTTACCGTGCGCACATACGACGTCTAATATGACGCCATCGATCGAAATATCGCTATACTGTTAACTACATAATATTATATAGATATTATTATTGTATGTAGAGTATGTACTGTAAAATAATTGTAATAAATGCTAATAGTTTGTACATAATATCTCCATTGTCGCACATAAAGTACCTACACAAAAAATATTAAATTATAATCTCTAACATCAAATAAACGTTAGAAACATTAATACCCTAAAATATTTACGTATTTATGTACATAAAACTAATTAATAACACAGTATCGTTAGCAGTGTAGCAGTGCTACGACAGAGTAGGAGTTCTACGACAGTGTAGGAATGCTTCGGATAGTGCTACGCTATGAAATGTTCTACGGCTGTAGTCTACGCCATTGATAATATCCTCTGCTAGGTTGGTAATTCAGTTAAAATATTAATGAAGATTATATTTCAAAGGATACATAATATTGGAAAAATGTCATAATAAATAACTACTGCGTATTGTAACTGTGCTACTCGTAGCACTCGTGCTACGCTACGATATCTGCTACGCTGTGATATTATGTCCTACGGAAGTCTACAGAATCTTACTTTAATCTTAGAAATTTATTGGTTGCGACTAAATCCATTTATTTGATATTTAAGAATTACGTAAAAAATGAAGCTGATGAAACTTTAACGACTTCAGTTTTGCACTCAATTTAAATTTAAAATTATTGTATTGATAACCGTCTAAAACTTTCTGGGAATCCGCTACAAAAGTGAAATAAAATCGTTGAAAGAGCTCATACTTGCACAATGAGATTTCTCAGCTGCACTTACAGAGCAATTTAGGAGGTGGCCGTTGAAATATGGCTCTTTTTAAACTGGATATACGGTTTAAATTCGTTTCATTGGTCGGGGTTGTAAATTTTACGCAAACTTGGTATTAATTATTCGCTCTCAGAGTGCCGCAAATTATAATATATTGTGCCGCACGTTACAATTAACCGGGCATATTATATTTATCGTTATCTATGGTTATGACAAACGGTTGGTATTCGGCGTGCGTTACGATCTTTCAAATTAATATTGTAAATGAATTGGCTACGATTTCATATCGTAATGAACTTGTCTTAATAATTCAATAGATACTATATTGTTAATGGAATATTGTCTCGGTGTTTAATCTTGTTGAAAACGTGAAACATAATTTTAAAAGGAGAATCGATCAGGCATTATTGTTTCTAAAGTATTTTACAACATTGCAGTCCTAGCTTACACTTATACAGGGTGTCCCACTGTTGGTATACTAAGCTCAAAGGAGGTTATAGTTTTGCATACGCTGAGTTCGTAAAAAATACTTATAAAATTCCATACGCATTTTTTTTATCAAATAGATGAATTCTTAAAACTCTTATGTGTACAGTGTACACCCATAACAAGCAACCCGCCAATTTTGTCACCAGCACGTGAGCTATCGTTTAAGATTATGTTTTCATAGACTAAATGCTCACATTAGTGAAGCGGTATATGCCGGCTGCGCGAAGCTAGAGAAGAAAACATGGATTTTCAGGAAAAAATTAGCAAAAAAATTTTGACGTAATTTTGTTTTTTAAGTATTTTTTACGTGATCAGTGTATGCAAAACTACAAGTCCCTTCGCGCTTAGTATACCAATAGTGGGACACCCTGTATATCCTAAAATTATATCAACTAAGCTTAAAGCCTAAATAAAACACCTCATTACCAGACCAAACATAAACGAAACATTATGAACGAATCCAACTTCGCTAATTAAAAGTTTCAATAATTCGTTATGAATCACACCCGTATATATTAAAAGAATAGCCGTTGTTTCAAGTAGTGATAATACAAATGCCAAGCATACAAAGGTCTCAACTAAATGCGATATCAACAAAGGGAACACCCCTCACTTCGGCAACCTAGCGCCCATAAATCTAACCTTACCCTCTCAACCAAAATATTAACAAGAAATCGGCCTCTCAATATCCTTTGATCAATATATCTTATTTAAGACAAGGACCTTTAATCCTCGCCAAAAAGGACCACTTTGAAGTAGGAGAAACGAATTCAATAATCCCCATACCCAGATAACCGTTTGACGGATACGGGTTACGGATATAAGGTCAACATTATATTAAAGCAAACGATTTATATTTCAAGTGACTCGCCGGCATCGACGACGGCGGCGGCGTTGTTTTACCTCGGTTTATGTTTCTTAGAAAATACAGGCTTGCTCTATATTTTATCTTACCTCTTACTTGATAAAATTGTTACAGAGAGGAGTGCAAGAGTACAAAAATTAAATTTAGGTAGATGTATTAAAAAAGTCCGTGAATTTAGTACCTATCAGAATTCGCACGTAAAGAAATTTTATCACTGAAAAATAAATGTATTCATAGATGATACTTACTTGCCTTTTAAATATCAATTTCAGTCACCATGGCATCGATGAAACCGGCAATCGTTCATAACTATGTAAAACAAACCATTTCGGCTTTCTATTTCAATCAAAATATTTATTCTCATCTTAAATCACATCTCATCATTTTAGCGAATTATTAAATCAATATATTCACCTTGCAAAACCGTCATAAAAAATATTAAGCAGCAAATAAATCACGTCACAATTCCCGCAACGTTCAAAACCGTTAGCACTCGCACAATATTTCGAAACGCCAAAAGTGCGTGCTCATTAAAATCAGTAATAAAATGTCGGCCAGGTACAGCGTAATTAATTATATTTAACCCTATCAAGATAAACAACAACATGACGGGCTCATGTAATAGCTTCATAGTCGAACGCTGTTAAAATACGAACTACAACGAGTCAAAACAGTTAGTTCATGATTCATTTGAAATGTGATCGTTTTTAATTTAATTTTACATTTTAAAGTGGTTATGATTTGAAACGGAAATGATTGCGTTAGTCGTAACAAGTATTTTTTAATCTTATACAATAAATATTGGTTTAAACTAATGATTTAAAAAACTAATATTTATTTACAATTAAATAATGCAATTTAAATAATTATGCATAGATTGTACGAGCAGTAGCCTTCATGCATTTTTTAACATCTGCCTTAAATACCAGCAGTCTTCATTCTTCTTAATTTGCAATAGCACTAGAGCTAATACATAACATTTCTAAATCTACATAATTAGACCAAAACGTATAATCCATACAGATGTCTATATACACAAAACCGTTAAGACACCTACGCGTTTCACGAACCCATATTAGTATCATAAAATGAATACACCAAATAGCTTGTACAGCCGATTAATGTGACGCCCGATCCTCGCCGTTAGCAATCAATGATTAGTACTTTCATTAATTGAAAACCATTCAATCAGCGTAGTTGTCACGCAATATACAATGCGCATATAATATGAAACTGAATTAAATTTTAATTTATTCCGTACGTACTGTACGTACGCGTACGCGATGCAATAACGCGTTGCGGTCGTAAAATTATCGCTACAGTAGTTGGTAATTGCTCTTCTATTATTTACACTTGACGTAGCAGTACATAATTGATATGAAAACGTTCAAAACACAAGAGCCGTTATTAATTTTTGGTACGGAAAAAGGTTAAGTATTAATTATGAAAAAGCGTATCGAATGTTTCGTGGGTCAGTCAATTTCGGTTAATATACATTTTATACGCAATTTATATATTGGTCGGTTTCATTATTGCGAAGAGGTTTATTTAAACAGAAATATAACTCTGTATATTTTCAAGTGGGGAGGGAATCTGTATTGAATTTCGACTGCAAACAATTAAATTCTACCCTTACAAATGGAGCATTTGAGCGTCTCAGATTTTAAACGATTTGTACCAAATTTTCACACGAAAGACATAAAATATCACTTCATTAACATCAAAAAATCTTTCCATAAAGAATAATTGATAAGGAAGGGTAAAAATTAAAATCAATATTGGCTTTATTGAAATGAAAACGTTTAATCCAAACATAACGTTAGAACAACGAAGATAGATATCGAACTGCATCCATAATTAAGTATTTCTCTACCTTTACTTACTCTAGTTCGGCTATTCTAGAATAAAATACTTAAATCACACCCCGGACACTCCATACAAAATTATCGTTTTGACAGTCACACTGTAGAGACTACAAATGTGTGTGTTAACGCTTTATGGTTGGCACATTTTTGACTAGCGTAAAAAAAAAAATCGCGTTTTTCTGATGAAATACATCCGTAAACAGCACAATATCTAACCATTTTCTACGAAAAACGATAATCACAAATCCAAAATAATAAAATTACTTTAAGTCAATTTGATTAATGTTGTCAATCTTCGTTGCGTATCGGCCCTGTAGAAAAATGTGGACCATTTTTAGACTGATCATGTGGGGTGAGGTAAGTGTTTAATTTTGGCGGGAGGCGGAGAGTGTCCGTTCTGTAGCGTTTAGCTACTATTATGTATTCTGTGCTTAAATATAAAAAGTTATATAAATAATCCTCTTTTAATTATACACATTTGTGAAACATCTTTATGCACGTTGATAGTAAAATTTCAAGGTGAGACAATACCGTCACGTCATGGAATAAGGCGACAATTTTTGTACCTTTGAATCTTGCCAAAGAAGTTTCCCTTCTTACTTGTATGCTAGGTACACACGCCTTTTTTTCTATTCAATATTAATTATACCTATAATTTATATATATATATCATAATATGTAACCTGTAAAACTGATTAACATTTAGGTGCAACATAAAAATATATCAGTCCACAAAACGAACACAGAGCTAGCTGGTAAACTTTCCGAACGTGCATTACTTCGCAACAATGGCGACAAACCGAAACCGGGCGAAACCTGGGAAATTAAAACGAATCCCAGCAATTACCTAAATTGTTCTAGCTTTAAGTTTTAAATTGTTCGAATCATTTGAAGACTGCAATTAGATGTGAAATGTGTACTCTGTGTTCGTTATCACATATTTGTTTGCGTGTATTTGGTAGTTTAAAAAGGAGCTTAAATTCATTAGGTTCAAACGAAAGGTTTTCCGAAAAATCAATTATAAAAAAAATTTAATTATAAATGCTTGCGGCCAAATTTTGACTGGCAACCCAGTCGATATATATTCTCCTAATTATAAATATACATAAAAGTTTGGTTTTAGCAAAAACTGTGAACGCACTAATCCTGCGGTGGGATTTTATACTAAGTGTAAAAGAAAAAGGTGAAAGTCAAAATACCTGGTTTCGTGTACTATATTAATTTATTAAAATACTTAACCGACCATAAAATAATTCTGTGATCTTTTAACTCATAACTTATTCCTAAACATATCTCGTACTAGTATACGTATTAAATAAATTGGTAATTTTATTACGGCGAATAACAATATTCAATATATTAAAAAGTCTATGTTATAGGTAAAGCTTCACGAGCTTTACCAATCATTTTAACAACCTGATAAACCGAAGCTTTCTGATGTTTATGACTCGAAAATAAAAGCTTTGAACATAAAATTACCGGTAAACAAAATGCGTTGTTGTACTAAATTACAAATGGGTAATATTGTTTTACGATTTTATTAAATACTTTGCAAGTAGTAAATTTTAAAATGATTATTTTTTTAACAAAAATCTAAACCGCCTTTTAATGGTCGGAAGTACCTACACAAAATTTCAATTAGATTAACCAGAAGTAGCACTAGCTTTCAAATAAAGCAGAATTATCAAAATCGGTTCTTCCTATCGTGAAAGTTCTGAGGTAACAAGCTCAATAAAACAAATACAGTTTTTAAGTCGGTTAAAAACTCCATTACACAGAATGCAGCATAAACAAAAAATTTAATATACGCCGTGTAACTCGAGATATCGTACCTACTCATTCGAATCGCGTAAAATCGAACGCTCGTAAAGAAAATATTCCGTTAATCCAAATGAAAACGATTCTAACAATGAAATGGAAATTTCAATGGAGGATCAGGGCTCGGGTGTCTTATTGTGAAATATATTAGTGGGGTTCCGATGGCGCGGAGTTACCCGACACTCAACCCTTACCTGGGGTGTAAAGGTGGGTCCACATTTGTATCAAGTAAAGGCCTATTCAAACTCGAGCGGTATCCCGCGGTATTGGCTGTTCGCTAGCGTACTCGGATCGGTACGCGAATAGAGTCTTTATAATATACTGCGTAAGAGATTTGATCGCGTACACATCGGGATACCACAGCGGTATCCGCTACCCACGGCGGTAGCGGATACCGCTGTAGTTTGAATAGGCCTTAATAGTATCCGTATCAGGCGTATCATATCGAGTACGCGTATCCTGTGGACGCCCATTTTGACCATACATACATTACATTATAAATTATCATTTGTATTATTTACGACACGTATCAGATATGCAGTTAATAACGATCGGGGTGTATCATGATCGCGATCATTTTGCGTCCACACTAGCAAACACGATGCGCGTCGATGCTTCGCGGACATCTGATACGCGAAAATGATCAAGTGGGTAAGGTAAAGGTGGGTCCACCACCTTTACCTGGGGTGTAAGAGGATACGTTCGAGCACAAACATGGCAACATCAAATATTTGGCGGCAAATCTAAATTTCGGAACGAAAAAGTGTGAAATGCGATACTTAAGAGAGTTTACGGTCAAGGGTCTGCTTTCGACGCTATGTAATTAAATTAAACTCGAATTACCTCTAATGAAAGTTATAGTTTATATACAAATATTTTGATACCTAGTTGTATTAATTAATTAACAACGTAGGTTTAGTTTAATTTTGCTTTATAAGTATAACCCAAAGCTAAAATGTTTTATAAAAGATTGATGAGAATGAGATTTTGCGTAATAACATACAATTTTATCTAATAAAGAAGTCTATTAGTATTATTTTTATCCTAGATTTATAACGTTAAAAAGCTTTTCATAGAATCAATCTCTGTAAAGAGTATTCATTGGATATTGGATGGTAATTCCCAGAACAGTAAGCAATCTTAAAGTTTCAACAAATTTTCGCCTTTACGTTGGAGTCAAACTTATTTGCTTTAAAATATATTTTAAAATCAGTTATATACTTTATAAACAGAATGTAGAAGTAGTATTTTCAATTCATTATTTCAAATGGAGATAGATCACGACATAGTAATTAAATTGATATTTATTAATTTAATCACTGTCTCTTTCGCTTTAAAATGATTTGGCTGAGGAAGAAATAATAAATATTTCTTAAACTTTGATTTTAAAAGTTTATGAGATTTTGTAAGTATGTAAATAAATGACAAACGTTTAAAGTTCAATTAATGAATAGATGAACATCAGATTTAGGGCTGATTTTTCAATCCTTGGTTAAATCTTATCCGTCCAATAAAGTAATACATCCGTCCAATAAAACTGTCAAAAAGTGGGCAAGTAACACATTTTTAAAATGGTTGTTTAATACGATATTCGATGGATAAGTTTTAACTAAGGATTGAAAAATCGGCCCTTATTGAAAGCTATCGGGGTCTATTTATAATGAAATCGTTATAAAACATATTAAATTTAATATGAGCTCAGAATTCTAATTATATTATGCAAGATATATGTTCATTAATATTATAGGACGTAACAATGGACTTACTGATCTGGTCTGGAATTAATCCAGGGCTCTCAGAGGTTAGGTCAACATTCCGGATTTCGATTTAGAATTATATAACAATGATGTCATTATTACATACTATTCAATTTCCAAGTGGATATCGAATTTAATAAGTATCAGTTGCAATGTATGCTAAAGATTTCAGTGATCACTATAAGGTTAATAAAGGTTTGGCTTCTATAATTTTTAATATTATACTTCTAAATCATATGTACAATGTAAAAATGTATATTTTCATATACAATTTTTATTATGTTTTATACGTAGAAATTTTCAGAAAACGGGTATAAACACATTTCGAATAAAAGTCATATTTGATACGTACCGAACCTACAGTTAAAAAGTATCGTAGATATATAAGTTTCATGATATTTACTATTGAACAGTGAAGTAAGAGAAGCAAGTTACATTACTTACTTCATACCTACTCTAACAATGAAAACATCGTAATAATCTTCTTCTTTCTTTATATATAAAAATGAATCGCAAAATGTGTTGGTAAGCGCATAACTCGAGAACGGCTGAACCGATTTCGATAATTCCTTTTTTATTATATTCCTTGAAGTACGAGGATGGTTCTTATGTAGAGAAAACGTAAATATGTACCACGGGCGAAGCCGGGGCGGACCGCTAGTATATAATATAATATACCCTGCAATACGCCCAGTCACAACAAACATAACACCCACTGTCGCACAGAACCAACACATCTTACAACACATCCGAAAACTCACAACACACAACACATGCACACTATCCACGCTATAACGAGGTGGCCTAGATGTGAATAGATTCACAGTAGCAGCATAACAACCGCAGATATACGCGGTAATTGTCGATGTCATTATATTCGTCCCATTTCTTTACAACGCGACACCGTCACAAGGGTGTTACTGATAAAATTGCGATGTACATTTACGCGGAGGGCTGTTTTTCACTGGCCTCCGCCGTCTTAATAATCAGTATGTCTATAATTGCCACTCGGTTGCCTGGCAACGGTTTGTTGAATGTACTTTAAATTTCTAGATGTATGCACGATGAGATAATACTATAGAGTAGTGTTATAACAGGGATAAGATGGTTAAAAAAAAAATACAGATTAATAATGGAGAGAGAGAACAACATTAATTTTATATTTTTTTTGTCATTAAGTAATATATATAAACATGTTACCATTGCATTTGTTGGCATGTTTAAATATGAACTAAACGAACAAATTAAACTTATTCGTTAATTCACCGAACCAATCTATAATTCATTTGCAAACCAAAAAGTGAAACCGTTCAATTACGTGTAGCTAATTCAACCCATTCGCTTGTACCTAAAACTCGTACTCCAGCATGGAGCAAGGCAATTGATAATACAGCAACAAATCTGCAGGGTATAAGGTTACGGGCCGATAACGGCCGTATCTCCGAATCTCCCGAAGCCTTGTTAATTCGATCCTTAATTAAAGCCTAGGATCTGGATAACAATGCCGCGCCGGTATTACTTACTGCTGTAGTAAATTTCAATTTAATTTTTGTTTTGTTTCCATCCACAATGGGGGAGCGTAATTATTATTTTCTGACGCGTAGTTAGGCTGTTGGATGGATTTTGTTATGTAAAGTTTGCGGGTACAATTTCGTTGTAAAATTATTGTTGTAATAAAGTAGATACTATTTTAATAACTTTACGTAGGGGTGGCTGTAAAATTTATAAAGATATATCCGCATCTTTACCGACTAAAGCAGCACAACACACATAATATTATTGTTATAAATTAGTTCCCTGCAACTGGCAACCCGAACCGAGTGGGTGTTTATAAAAATGAGCTGAACAGCGGATTTGACACACTTTCCGTTGGGCTCTCGGACGTAACGGTCGTTTTGGTTGTGCTTTTTATTGTTGAAAGTAGACATATAAAGTCATTTTGTAAGGAATAAAACTTTTCTAGGTTAAATTTAAAATCGTTAAGATCAGAATTGGGATTGCCACGCGTTTTAGACCGTTTGCCATCTAAATTTAGTGCTTATTAGTTGTTGTTCAGTTCAGTTGTTCAGTGTTGAAAGAACATTATCTCAACCGTAGCGAAATAACATCCGTTGCGTCCTGTGAGCGGGAGTCATTAAGTACCTTGGGGCTATTGATTAGTCATGGTCAGGTTAGGCCGAGTCGGGGAAGCAAAGTTGTTAAGAAAATAACTAGTTGCTATGATAATAACAGGTGCTACGGGACAGTTCTCAACATGCTACGTGTTGAAGGAGGCAACAAGGGTTCCCAGTGGTACGATGTGCTGTGCGCTGGCGATGGCACGTGCGCTGTACATCCACTGCGCCGCTGCAGTTGCTGACAACGGGCTTCCGGGCTGCTTGCAACCAATCTACGGCGCCGGGATGCCTGCGTGAACGAGGAACGACGGTAGCCACTCACCGCTGCTGTCGAAGACTTTGTGTTTGTGGTGCTATTGTTTATAGACCACTTAGAGAACATACGAGGGTATGGGTCTCTGTTTTGAAAGTTTGTGGTGCTATTGTTTATAGACCACTAGAGGACATACATGGGTATGGGTCTCTGTTTTGAAAGTTTGTGGTGCTATTGTTTATAGACCACTAGAGGACATACATGGGTATGGGTCTCTGTTTTGAGAGTTTGTGGTGCTATTGTTTATAGACCACTAGAGGACATACATGGGTATGGGTCTCTGTTTTGAAAGTTTGTGGTGCTATTGTTTATAGACCACTAGAGAACGTACAAAAGGTATGGGTCTCTCTGTTTTAAATTTTTGTGGTGCTAATGTGTTTAGGCCACTTAGAGAACATACGAAGGTATGGGTCTCTCTGTTTTAAATTTTTGTGGTGCTAATGTGTTTAGGCCACTTAGAGAACATGCAAAATGTATGGGTCTCTGTTTTTTTTACAGGTTATCGCTTATGAGAGCACTTGGAGCCACTGTCGTTACGACGGTGTATTACATTTTGAGTTTTATCTATATTCGTGTTAAGTCTGAAGGTATCTAATTCTGTAATAAGTATTTGCTTTTTAATACACCTTGTCTATGGCCGCTTGAGTGCACGCTTGCGTCCATGGCACTGGTAATGGTAAAATAGAGATGAAGGTCATTTTTCGTTCCCCTGCATAAGATATACGCTTCAGACTATAACGCAAAACTAGGTTGATTGCTAACAAGTTTCCTTTATGTTCCTGAGACAGCGCTAAGGCGATGTTGAGTAGATTTCAAGGGATGAAGCAAGCAGGTTGGATGGATCTGATGTTACTTGCTAGTGGTAGAAGTCATGCTGCGGTCGAGGACGCCGCACTGTCAGGAACGGCCGTGTTATAAATTAGTTCCCTGCAACTGGCAACCCGAACCGAGTGGGTGTTTATAAAAATGAGCTGAACAGCGGATTTGACACACTTTCCGTTGGGCTCTCGGACGTAACGGTCGTTTTGGTTGTGCTTTTTATTGTTGAAAGTAGACATATAAAGTCATTTTGTAAGGAATAAAACTTTTCTAGGTTAAATTTAAAATCGTTAAGATTATACTAAAAGCAATCAACCACATACAAAACACAGGCCAACTTAACAAACATCTTAATCTAGCTCATAGTACTATACTACTATATCATAGTACTATAATAGCTACAAGTATCCCAAATATATTCACCACAAAACAAACGGGCGCCTAAACAATCCAAAGAGCACATATTAGCACTCGTATAATATGAACTGTTGCAAACATCTCAGACCTTGCTTCCTGCTAAGCCTGGGTAAGTCGGTGTCGGTGTTTGTTAATATGGTAAGTTAATTATACATTTCATACGCGCATAAGCCCCTATGAATATGAATATACTTTGCTTGTCTTCGAATTAAGGCCGTAAAGCGGATGCCGTGGAAGATGATTCCGCCGTCTTACGTCGCGACGAACTTTTATGGGACACAAGTAATATGAGTGTTCCAGAGTAATGTGAAAGTTTTACAGTCGTTAAATACTGGAGTTAGCGAGGATATGTTTATTTTAAATTCGCTATTAAAATCACTTTGTTCGGTTATTGTTAATATTTATTGAAGTTTTAAAGCTATATAATCGAATATTATGATAGACGATGGCGATACGTTATTTATTATTTTGAACGTCTATTATTTAAGTAATAATGACAAATCACTTACAGAAATTAGCCTGTAGATCCTACAAATAATTTAAATATTTAATTTACTTTCAAATTTTATCTTCGAAATAGCATCAAGTTAAATCAAAACACATATCCAAATTAGTACATATCAGAACGAAACGCAGTAATATATACCTTTCTAATTTCACAGAGGAAATAGCATCGACGTTCATTTCACAATGATCATAACTCGATTCACGGTAAGGACGTCAATATCTCAACTCATTGGCTTTGTACATTTCTAACATAAATTGGATAAGGTGCTTTGCACGATCCATTTGTATGGAAAACCTCTTTTGTTAATTCGATCGATCTTTATTTGAGTTATATAGTCGAGAATGTGCTAATAAAATGTAGGGTGTTATTCAATTTTGTTCGGCATATATTTAGTACGGTATTGGATTTGTGCACGAAAAAGCTTTATTTATATTAAATTTAAAACGTGTACATTGTACATTACATACTTTAGAAAACGCACAAGTTAAGAAAACCAAAAATAATGTACAAAATCCCTTCAAAACAAGTCATGAAGTTTACTCATTATACAGAAAACATCATCATTACCCACAAACAAGCGTAACATTAAATTGTTATTTTATAACAAAATACGTAATTTATTTTTAACAAAACATAACTTATGCATATAAAAAGCAACATTTATATTTTATAATATTAAAATTAAATTAAAAATTCAAAGACACGGAGTCGCTCAAGTAAATTCAGTCAAGTCGAGTGATTTTTTTAAATTGACTTCAACATTGCTAAAGTGTTCACGCTTTTTGTTACAAAGTGCTTTCGACAGACTTCCCAGATAGAGCGGAAGTTAATCTGCAACGTCTTAATTCTATTTTTTTTTCTAATGCACTTTATTCTGTTCACCACGTAATTAACCGAGATTCGCGGGTTGGGTAATGCGTTTTTTTGGTGTGTAGAAAGCTGTAAGCTATCTTTTAAGTGTTATTAGATACAAGCTTTCTGCCAGCGACTTTGTCCGCGTTGTCAAAGGACAACTTGCATCTAAGATACGTTTCTGCGGGATAAAACCTATGTCCTTTCTCGTTATCTTTGTACCACTTTTCATACAATTCGGTTCAGTACTTTAGGCCTGAAGACAGTCTTTTGTCTGGCAGGCAGACAGACAGACCGACAGACAAACAGAGTTACTTACGTATTTATCGTATTTATGATAGGTACCTAGAGCCCATACCTAAATCATATACGAATTTAGTATATTAAATTTGCTAGCTCCAGTATCTTTAAAATATATACGTCACTTTTCACCCAGATACAGAACAAATCGATCATATTTTATAAAATTACAGAGGCACCTTAGTTACCCACCTACGCACACACACGAGTGGCATTATTAAATTCAATAGAGAAAAATTGTATTTTCCCGCACACACATGGCTGCAAATGCGATGCTAAGCCTGTTTGCCGACACACCAACGCTCTCACCCGCGAGCTACCACTTTATCTCCAAATCAAATACAAACAAACCCCGTTCCAACTCGAAACAACATGTTTTTGTTCCATTTTGCGTTTTTCTCTTCGCGTTCTATATATAAAGATTTTTAGGGGATGCGCGATCGCTGAGGTAGAATATGATATACTAGCATTCCGCCTGCGGCTTCGCCCGCGTATTCAAAGAAACATCCATCCATCCTCACTACTTTGGCATTCATAATATTAGTTGGATGGTACAAGAATATAGGTACTTAGACCCTCCAGCAAGCAACATTAACACATAATCATTTTAAAACGGTCTTATTTTGTGTTCGGTATTCGTGTGTATTCGGTAAATATCAAGACAGTATATTATATACTTACGGTATATGCAAGACATATTCTACGACATTATTAATTCGGAAAGAAAGTACCTATCCATATCATCTATCCAAAGTAATGGATTTCTAAAGTAATGTTAATATTGAAAGCTTTCGTAAGATAATGTTAAAATTGTTGTCGACGTCTGGTTAACGCTATTTCAGGAAAGAGCATTACAATTGACAAAGATAGCGAGCTTTTCCATTTTCATATATTTTTAGCACTGTTGTAATACAGCTTAAAATAATGCAGAAAATAAATATGATATCATATATATAAAAATGAATCGCAAAATGTGTTGGTAAGCGCATAACTCGAGAACGGCTGAACCGATTTCGATAATTCTTTTTTTATTATGTTCCTTGAAGTACGAGGATGGTTTTTAATTTTTATGTAGAGAAAACGTAAATATGTACCACGGGCGAAGCCGGGGCGGACCGCTAGTTATTAATAGATAAGTACTACAGTTTAATTGCCCAAAAACAAAAAAAAAAAACAAAAGGTTAAAATTATCAAACAGAATAAAACACATCTTCCACCATTTAAACCCTGCGTAAAAACAAAAATAAGACGTCACATTATAATGACCTAAATCGCGCGCGAACCCCAAATCAAACAAGGGAATTCGAGAGCTCACGATTAACGCAGGTAACGTGATATTTATCATAATTCAACATAAATAACAAACGTTTATCTCATTTACCTGGTACAAACATACCACCCGTGGGACTGGCGATCCCATTATACAATTGCCTGTACAAAGTACATACAACGATATGAAATACTCAAGAGAAATAACCCCTTGCCGTGTTTAAGATGTCTTTAAAGAGTCGGTCCTCTGGTGATTATTTCGTTTTGTTTACGGAAATGTAGTGATTTTGTCTACTTGTTTCCTATTTTAGATGTCCACAGGGGACACTTTACTTCGTTGAAGTTGAGTAATGAAGATAATTAGAATATCAATAAGCGGTATCGGAAAATAAATGTTTAAGTAGTTAATCATTTATAGTAAACTCCACTCTTAATGTTATTTTTTTTCGTATCACCTTAATGTCCGTTGTGAATTAGGTACATCACATAGACAGGAAACAGGACTATAAGCTTCAGTTATTACAAAAAGCACGCGATTTATTTGTCTACTAACAACATACAGTCCTTGGAGTTTTCTATAGAACAGACCACTATCAATTACTAATGTATTGGTACTATATAGAATCTGATCATCCTGTACCCCCTCATAGATACACCGCGTTATACACAGCGTTTCCATAATATAAAAGTCAGTCACTTTAGGATGCCAGTGTCCATGCGATTTTTTTGTAAAACCGTCGCAACTGAGTGACACGAGGGCCGGGCAGAATAACGCGCTAGTTTTATCGAGTGTCGAATTGGTTTGTGAACGAAATATTTAGCGCTTCTTGTATTTGACGCTACATATACAAGCAATGGACTAGTGGTGATTTTAAATTTTTCTAGGGTCGAAAAAAACACTGTAAAACCTGACATTTATTCGATAAATTATGAGAATTAGGTGCGATGTAATTGGTTGTTCATCTCCCTGACATATAAACATAAAAGACTAAATAAAGCAATCCATACTATCCATACTAATATTATAAATGCGAAAGTAACTCTGTCTGTCTGTCTGTTACTCAATCACGCCTAAACTACTGAACCAATTTGCATGAAATTTGGTATGGTGATATTTTGATACCCGAGAAAGGACATAGGCTACCTTTTATTGCAAAATATGTACCACGGGCGAAGCCGGGGCGGACCTCTAGTATATGTATAAAACTTGATCACAACATACAAAATAACCTACCTACGTATACCAATTCTAAAAAGTAACAAGTTAATCTTGTGAAAATTTGGCTTCGTTCTCGTATAACGTAACTTTGCACCGCTCCGTACACTCAACACGGGCATGTTAAAACTCCTACTTGTTAGGAAACCTTACGAACATCGTACCGTACAAATGTACCTCGGTTGGGGGAAAATAAAAATGTAAATAAAGAACATTCTAGATGCATTGATGTTTATTTAGTTTCAATAGAAAAAGTATATGACTAATCTGTGTCTTATAGCACAGATAAAGGAAAAATTGCTAAAACATACATTTCAGAAATACAACACAATAAAAAGTAGGTTTGTTCGGAGCCCTCGGTGCGCGAATCCGACTCGCACTTTTTATAGATATAAACTGGCGCTATCATTCTAAATCAATTGGATGATTCATTTCAATTCAGTTTATTTAAAAATCTAAATTAAAGGTAACGTTGTAATCATAAGTGACATCCGTCTGGGTAGCTATATACCTACCTACTATAAAAATAGGGCTGCAAATTTTCAACAGTCAGAAATTATGTTTCACACACGTTACATATTATAAGAAGCTTATTTTAACGCATAAGTGTCACTTTACAGCATACAGCATTTCATGTAGAGCCTAAAATTCTATAAAAAAATTTAAAAAGTAGGAGCCCTAATTTCAGGGCTGCCTTCTGTGTCACAACAAACTGAGCCTTACGTGACTCCTCGTTAGCCTTTAAAGGGGTTCATTCGACCCTTATTCTTTGACCCTTAACGAAGTGTTTTCTTAAACAAAAAAGCTAAGACTCTGAATATTCAAATAGACCCGCCCCTTATTTTAACGGTTTGAATACTTAAGTGGAAGGGGCCGAATGATTGATTTTTCAGTGAGCACACCACAATAATTAACCTTTCGCTCTTTGAGAGAATAATCACAACAAATTAATATTTAGTATGAATATACAAATGTTGTTTAGAATTAACTCTGTCTGTCTGTCTCTTCTTTACGCCTAAACCACTGCACCGATTTGGATGAAATTCTTTTAGAAAATCTTTTTAGAGGTCGAAAAGCTTTTAGAAAAAAAAGAAGAACAAAAACATGTAGGCCTTGGTATCTTAGTGATATACCCAGGGAATTGACACTCTTGATTTTCTTAATTCAAAAAATGTATACCAGCTATTTTATTACAAAAAAAATAACTTTACGAATATTCCAAAGGCGTGGGCAGTAAATCGAATTAGGTACTTATTGTTTGATCGGAAGTACCATGGAATAGATGCTAATTGGTTACTAAGGAAATCCACGACCCAATTTTACCAAATACCGTATTAACAATATTTGTAGTAAATATTGTATTTACAACCATGACGATATAAAACATTAATTTAAATGAAATAAAAAATACTAATTTAATATTTAGTTCTATAGCATTCAAATGCTTTCCTTATAAGTAATAACGCATAGAAATAGTTCAGAAATTCAAGACATTTCAACGGATTTTGAAACGAACGATACATATTATTATTTTCAAACACTTCTCATCGTTCTAACTACCCATATTCATACATAAATTTTGTACATGTATATTTTAGCAAACAAAATACACAACATTTAACAATGTACAATTCCATTGATCGTTTCCGTACAGACAAAACCAAACTTACACACGCACTATCACCGATCTATGCCAGTCAAATAATTTCGTTCCGCTCTAACCGGCTTGCTACTTCATTTGCCGATTCGGAATCCCTTTGTCCATTAATTATCAATATTGAGCATTAATATTTCCGCTATCAGAGCGCAATATGCTGTAGGACAATCGGGTAGACTATATGTGCGAAATATGATTGGCTTCTTGTGTCAATTTTGGTGTTATTGGACTTTTTGAAGTCGCCAATTAGGTATAGCGATGAACTGTGTATAAAGTCGCGTTTTCATTTGGCAACAATCGGCGTGATACATGTTGTACAATATGATGTCCAACATAATGAATTAGGAGTAATACAAGAACTGTAAAAAAAATGATGCACATGTTTGTGTATGTACACTCTTCTGCTGTCATGTTTAACTGCTGCTCAATAAATGTTTACAATGAGTTTGAGCCTTAACTATTATGGAAACGGGAACACAAAATTGGTAGTTAATATCAAAAAGTCGTACTACCATATGCAATTATCATTAATCGTAAAACATATTGTTGAGTATCGTATTAAAGTGAGTGTATTCATTAGATCGTATCATCAACGAATATTTAAAAGTGTTTTCTTGTGAAATAGTATTTTTTAAATTCAGTGATTTATATTTCTTATTATAAATATTACCGCTTACCTATATTTCATTCGATTGGTTATGAAACTATAGATAGTTGTACAACGCAAGCATTAAACAGCCTAAAAATATTTTCACTGACAAATTATACAATAAACTTGTAAATTCATTACATCTATAAAAATCAACTTGCACAAAGTCGCAACAGTCGTATGTACGGATACAATAACTCAATTTAAATGTGAACATAAATATGACTGCCACAAAATTGCTTTCCGATTTCATGTACAACAACATCATTTAAATTGAATATAAAATGCGCATTGAATATTACATACGTGTAACAGCTTTACAAATATTTGGGAACACGAGTTATGAAATCGATGTTGACTTGTTTTGTGAGAGGTTATCGAATCTTCTAGAAAAGCCATATAATTTTACTCCTTATAACAGTTGAGGTAACATCCCTTAGCTTAGACATTAGTGACTTGGTCTCTCTATTTTCTTCTACTGTTTAATAATAATTAGGTAGACCAATAGTGGGAAACTATAAGTATCATGTATATATATCTATCTGTATGTAGAAGAGTAGTCGCAAGCGTTACAATCAAGGATCTTAATTCGATTCTCAAAGTCTGTGAGCATTTATTGTTCCTGCTCTCCTGGTAGTTAAAATTGATTACTTTAAATGACCTCATCCATAATCCATATATTACCTACCTCACCATACACTTTATACGAAATGTACCCATCTGCCACTGGCAGTATTCCCCGTATTCCGCACACAACATTAACATCTAATAAATCGCGAACTAAAAACAACTTACTTAGAGTTTGGTGAAATAATATTCTTCGGAACAAGTGGGCTTACGTTTAAAATATGTAAAGAGGCAGGTCGGAGTTTGCTGGGAACGGGATCGATAACTCTCCGAGAATGGGAAGGGCTTCCTTGTTCCAACGCTCATCTTCTGTATGGTAATTGTTTGCTAACAGTTCACTGTACTGCGGTTTAAACTATTTATTAATATACATAGTTTTATTTCGACGACAACGCATCGACGTATTATATTACTTACGTTATGGATGTGAATTTATTGAATAGTTGTGATAATGCGTTGTGCAACGTTAAGCAGTTTTATTTTATGTTAAAAAAGAAAGGTTATAATACAGTGTAAATGATTGAGACATACTAGCAGGTTCTTCTATGTTTGTTTATTTGAATGTGAACGCACAAAATATACGTATTAAGTATCAATAGATGACAATCTTTTATATCAAAGAATAAGTCCCTAAAAGAATCCATCCCACCTAATAAAGACGATACTCACGCACTCGCTAATTTATTCACTCGGCTTCGTGCGGTAACAAACTAACACTATCTCCTTGTGAACGGGACACATAACTCCGAATTTAGTGCGACGCAAAAGCTCGAAAAAATATGGCGCCGTTCAACTCGCATTACAAGGGCTCAAGGAGATGTGGTGCGGTTCACGGGACAGGAGGTTGACCTAAAGGGACATACAATAATTCGTATTTATTTATTTAATTAGTTCTTGTGCGGTAAAGAAAAATGCATGTAGTAAGCACAAACAAAACGAACTTGGAAGACATCATAAAGAAAAAACGTCCTAAACTATAAAAAAAGGAAATCGTAAAACTGAGATTTTAATCGATAATATTATAGATGTTTACATTATAGTTACAATGTTAAGCATATTGTTATGTAATAAACGTAATAAAATAAGTCAAATACATTGTATAAAAAAGTAATAAAATACAACGCGATTGTACTATTTTGCTTCAATGATAATGTTGCTTATCTGTACAGAAATACAATACATAATTGCAAAAATCAAAGCACATAAAAAAGTATTGATTAAACAAATTAATAGTACCTATCACACGTTAACGTTGGACGCCTCTTTCTCCTCCATACTTTTTAAAACAGTTAGAATGCCTCCATTTTCTAGCACACACAAAGCTTATTCTAATATCACATCCACACCTTGTAACCTGAAAGCCATATAACCCAACCGCCGCGTCTTATCACTTACCACCCATATCTAGCGGTCGCATTTATTCACCCAGTGTCCGACTCCTCTTTAATTATGGATAATTTATATTCAGATTAAAGCCGGCAGGTGGGCGGTTATATTTCTGTGGCTCTCTATTATACGCACGTGACTCCAATATGCAGTTATTGAGATTTATGCGGACGTGAGACACTTTAGTGGGAGCCAATTATCGGGGTGTTAGAATGATGTATACGGCGGCTACTGTTTTCGGTTGCTTGTTGACAATGATACAGATAGAAGTTGTATAGTTTTTGTATTGGAGATATTGGGACTGTGTAAGCAGTAATGAATTGTTAGCTTATGTAGAAACACGATTAGTGAGAATGATATTTCCATGATTTTGAATTGTTGTCTCGGCGAAGGATAATAGTATTGAACACCACTTAAAATATATAGATAGTTTGTGTATAATCTGTTTAAGTATAATTATGGTTTCCATACTCTATAGCTTCCTATTACATACACGATATTTAATTACTGGAAAATCGGGTCAGGTGGAAAATTGATACTTACGGGGCCGATAGTCCTTATGGTCTCGACTCAATTTTCAACTATTTTAATATTACAACTTTACTAATGAAAGTAAATTTGAAACACGTGTGAATTAAATGGAAATATGAATAAAGGTAAATAAAAAAGGTAAGGTGATCGAACAATAAATATTTTTACAAACTAAGAAATAAAAAGCATTAAGTTTCATTTACTTTTCTTAAGATGTCTTCCTGTTTCCTTTATATTTTGTTTTGTATTTATTGCTTTAAAATGTTTATAGTGGAGTGAAATAAACTGTTTATATCTTTCCTTTCTTCTAATCAAGAAAATGATGGACGTGGATATAGCGAAATTGATGGGGATATCCTTGTAGAAACAATAAAAAATGCAATTAATACAACAGCCATTGACACACAGTTAAAAATATATTTGATGGGATTTTTTTAAAAACATTTTAAATATATAAAATTATACAGCAGACAATAGTCAATAGATCTTAAAACTTCATTTATAAATATAGTGTACTACCTACAGTATACTACACTATAAGCTTTCCCTTCTATCTGCCAACTTAACCCGATTAATAACCCGTTCAATTCAGCTCCTATTTTTATTTACTTTCAATCTTGAACCAATTATAATGTTCAACATTGAGTGGAGAGCTAAACAAGCCGCCCACGATTGCCCAAGTTAGATGAGGTGCGATCAGGTTAATCCGCTTATCTGTAGATTATCAAACTTTTAATTATTATCAAATTTGTCACAGTTATTTGGTTATCTATAATACTAGGTGGTCGCTCCGGCGTTGCGTGGGTAGACATTTTTAAATTTATTTTTTATTTTTAGTGATTTTATGTAGAGCATGCATTATTAAGTTTAAGTGAATAAATTGCTTCGTAATACGTTGCACTATAGATTAAATATTTTTTTTTTCAGAGTTTTTGTAGAATTCATCTCAGGTAGTATTTTTATCGTTCATTAATATAAAAAAAAACATTCTTATAATATCCTACGAGAAAAACAAAAGATATACACTGATATTAGCGTCTAAAATTTGTTAGCTAATTTATATAAAATAACTTTCATGAATCGATTAATTTCTTGTCCAATTCACTTAATGAACGTCTTTCAAGCCCTTATAAATGCTATTTGATCAATTTCACGAATACCCAAACATAAATATAACAAGAAATTCTATAAGAAATAGTGAAGGCACAAAACTCGCTCGGCATTCGAGCTAAGTATCGAGTAAGTTTGAAGATTTTGTCGCAGCTACAACTTAGTTCCTTGTGAATTTTGATATCAATACAAATTTCAAATATATTTATAGCGAATTTCGTTCGGGTAAAATTGTTGACATTCATATAATATTTTGTATCCGATATCTTCTACGACTGGATGTAAAATGTTAATGTTAAAATGAATTCAAGAAATATTTTTACAATTTATTGTTATTTGTTACTAATGGAAGTAGTATTAAAGCGGTTTTATTTATTTCAAGTATGCGATTCGACGAATTCTTTGATTATAATTGTACCAGGATAGAACATAATACAGTTTATATTGGCTGCAGTAAATAAAGCGGCATAAACAATACCAATATTAATTTATTCAACCGAGCAAGTATCAAATTTATCGAATTCAAATGCGATAATACATTTAAACACGTGCTGAACGCGAGAATCATTTAACACCGTACACGAGATCATAAATACATCCAACAAATCACTCGTAGAAAATTTAATAACCGCGCAAACAATAAATTAGAATACTTCATTCAATACGTTCCATGCGTTTGTCGGTTGAAGCGCTTTTTTATCAAATAGAACGCTCTCATTCGCTTTCATCCAGCACTTCTATCAAAAAAAGCGCTTTGTCGAGCGTTTTTCTGGGATCAGTTTCAACGGTATCAGTTAAACGTTCGCCATTGAGCGTCGACCTCATTATTCATTGATATTTGCGATCACACATTACTTACTTGTTATTGCGAAACGTTAACAATAGAACGGTTCAATTAGTAAATGCGTTTGATTCGCGATCGAGCGTACACTTATTGAGTTTCGGTGCGATGCAAGCACAAAAATGTGATGGAGGCATTCACGTTACAGTTATAAAATGTATGACCTACTTAAAAAACTGTATATCTTGAGTTATTGAATAAATATGATGTTCAAATGGTACGAGTAATAGAAAGAAAGAAAGAAAGAAAATAATACTTATGGTTAAACATTTCAGCCGAAATGCGGCCGCTGAAAATTAGTTATTTAGACTTTAGTTATCGTTCACATTTTCAAACTGCTAGCACTCGATAAGGACAAGAATAGATTCTGCCTAGGAAAAAAATTCATACGACTTTTGAGGGTTTCCAATCGGCTATTTCCTTCTGCATATTTGACTAACTTATATTATATTTGATTATGAAAAAGTTCGTGACATAATTAACCTTTAATAAAAATATTGTGATTATTTCGGCTTTATTATTAGCACTTTGTGTAACGGGCCGTTCAGAGAAATATTAAAAACATCCATCCCGGGCAAAACCGTAAAATAAAAAACAACACGGGCTATATCGCCGTTTACGAGTTTCCTTCAGGTTGTTTAAAGTTTAATATAATGAAAACCGTCAGATAAAGGGCCGAGAGGAAAATAAGTGTATTTCCTACGAGGAAGCTTTTCTAAATGTACCTACAACAAGAGAGGTCCGGTCAACAAGGTGCGTTTGTATCCAATCGTTGTAAATGTCAGAGCCGGATTATACCCATTTTTGTAGTTCGAGCTTCTTAGCAAAGAGGTTAAACAATTTTATCGTTAAAAAGGCGTCAGAAAAATCTGTTTACTTTACATAATAATATGTAATATACAATCTAACCAGCAAGTCTTTAGCATTGGTCAAAACGTTCGGTAAACACAATGTTACAATTGTATTATGAAGACTAGGTACCTTTTTTGTGATTTTGATTTATCTATAAAATATATTCGCGTCAGCCTCGATTTAATCAGTTTTATATTTCACAATTAATTATGCTTCTGCCGAAAAAATCTTCCTGAAACTCGATAGTTAACCTTTTTACCTTCTTCTTCTTCATTCTTTACCTCACTTTTTCACCATTACCAAATTAAAATATGAACATATCGTCATAGTAAAAAGTTACTGGTCATTATAATAAAAAGCTATCTTGCGATACAATATCGTCACCTGACTTACACACGAGTATGTATGCAAAATCTCAGTTCAATTCAACGGAGAAGTGGGTCAGATCCAACTTGCAAGATTTGATTACATACAAACACTGGGACCAAGAGAAGCTGTATATAAAACCGTTTTAAAAGATATCTTGTTCAGTAAAATGCTATTTCGTTAAAATAGAACACGAGTTTTCTAACCATAATATGCTGTGTTTAGATCATTAAAAGTTGTTCAAAATTATTTAAAGTTATATTATCGGGGATTTGTATACGTCATGTTAACATTTTTAACATCTCGAAGCGATTTTTACACGTTATAAACAACGAAAATTACATATTTGTTAATGTGCTTATCATGGAAAAATATCAACGCAAAAAAAAGCAATAAAGAAGCTTCTAGAACATTCCGGAAGGTTTTCAAATTCCAACATGGCGCCGTGCGGCGTGATACAGTCCATTAAAGTCGGGGTGTAAGTGAAATTCTGTAAACGTATGCAAACGAACGCCACGCGAAACGCGGCCGTGTAAAATAATTATCAGGACGTCGTTAATTAATTAAGTCCAATAAAAAAGGACTACAAGGTTTAAATAAATTGAATCGATCAATTATTTTATCGTTACTATTTACGGTGAACGCGTTTATTGTCAACTTTTATTTATTGGCGATAAAATCCAAGTCGTGTTCCGTTGATTTATAAATTAATTAAAATATTCATAAAATATTGCTTTAGTGTCATATTGCAGAGTTTTATTTTATGGAGGGTATATACAAACAAAAGTATTGTTAAATGTAAAACGTATTTCTAATTCTTATCTTATCTTTGTTAAAGTAGTCTCAAAACGTACTGAGATACGTTACAACTACCCTGGATATATTTATCAACATTTGTTTCAAATTAAAGCTCACATGGTCTTCTCATTCAATCACATCAAATAGGTAAACAAAATGTATTCCAGATTTCACCCACAAAACAAAACCGTATACCACATTTGACCACTTATATTGCCTTCCTTACAAACGTCACCTACCTTCAAAAACAGTGAGCGTCGCGAGCGCAGTGACGGCGTCACCTACACCGTTCTCAGCCACGCACTCGTAGGTCGCGTCGTCTCGCTGCGCGCGCACCGGCTCGATGCGCAGCACGGTGCCGTACGCGCCCGGCCCGGCGGCCGCGTCCATGCCGGACACTTGGTAGCGTGATTGCATACCTGGTGAAAGAAATGTTGGACATACCTTAGAAGATAAAAAAAAGTTCATAGAAAAAAGATGCTTCACTATAGGGACAATGTAGACGAAACGTGGACATGCATTAGGAAGCGAAAAGAAGTAAGGAAGAAGAAAATTTGATTTACTATAGGGACGTCTTGTTTCGCTACCCTATTCAAGACAGTTGTATTGTATAATATAGGATACAAGAAAAAAGTTCGGTATTAAAGAAAAAGACTGTTTTTCTATAGTAACTTCTTGTTTCGCTAGTCTAGGAAAGAACCTGAGTATAAAATAAAATGTGTTACGCTTTTTGTTTTCAACAGAGCATGTTTGGGTCACTAATAACACTACTTATTATGCATCTTTCTAATATTTCAAATCGTAATTTAGCATGAATGTAATACAGAAATATATTCCGTCTAAAAATATGTAATAGTATGTTTGTGTGTTGTATTAAAGTAGAAGTAAAAATAATTGTAGAAATATTGTTCAAACTAAGACTTAATGCATTTAAAATACTCATAAGCAAGAGTTACCCGTTCACAATAGTTGCATAATTGTATTCGCACAGAATAATGAAAAAACAATTACATTTCTGTGCAAAGATTGAAATGCTTTGCCATTTAGAATTTATGTTTATTGAAAATCTTATAACGTCGAGACGTCCAAGGCTCTTTGTAAAGCGTCTTTAAATACTTTGCATCTGACTTTCAGCGTGGTGCAAAAATAAGAGCGCGTCTGTTTGCGGGTTGGTTGGTTCTTGTGTCTAGTGGATAGAGTTGAAATTGCATTGTCTCTAGTGTATGCTAGATTCGTTTTAGTTGGTTAGATGTGTTGGACGACAGAGCTAAATCGCCACTCGTGGTAAGTGCCAAGGAAATACATTTCGCAACAACTGAGAATAATCGTTGTCTCCCTGCGACGAAGCCGGCGCTGGTTTAAAAATATTATACTATCACTGCACTTTGCATCCAGAGTTTTAACTTATTTATGCAAATACTGACTTGGAAAAGTTAATATGTAGTTTTATATTCTAGTCTCGGTGTTAAAGTAGTAAGATTATGCGAACCGGTGTTCATTGATGTTATCTGACGCATTTCGCTATTGAATGGAAAATGCAGTTTCAATAACTATATATAAGAAGTAGAAGAGCTTCCTGAAACCTTTTTATGAGTGATAAAGTCTTTAAACCTAAATATAATTAATTCTGTTTTACTTCATAGAACCAATAAATGTCATTTTCATCGCATTTTGATAGTGTTCCTTTCAATATTAATTGCAACTTTATTTAACTTAATTGCTGCTGTCGACGTTCTGCATACAATTACTCGTAAAACAATGACCCAATCCTACTAAATTTTTCAATAAGTTCCAACAACGTAAGTATAACAAACCAAAGTACATATTGCAACCCATCAAAATCCACTGGCTCAAAAACCACCCAACCTGTGGCATAAGGCAAAAAAGCAAAAACGAATCGAATAGTTCCCACAGATAAATAATGAATATAAATTCTGTGTACGTCTTATACATCTAAAATATAGGACGGGCGAAGGGGAGTCATCCATTACGAAACCGGGGGACGCGTGATTGACGTTTGTCCGCCAATGTGACGCTGCCACATTTATTGTTCACGGAGGGACGTTGAATTGTTATTTCTGGCTTCCCATCACTATTTAATATGTGGTACATTTGTTATTTCGTATTGGTTTCACTTTTATCGGCGGTCGTGATGTCATTGTTAGGGTTGCTGCGATTCTTTCTTCGTGTACCTACCTATTCAGAGGTTGTAAAATCTTTGGTAAAAGATATACAGAGATATATTATAACGTTTGCTTTTTCGCGACGCGACTTGTTTAAGCAAGCTTTTTGCTTAAGTTGAAATTGATATTTTTGGTTTTATGGCATTCAATTAATGCTTTATAAATATAAATTTATAAGTATATAGTTAGTTAAGAAGCTCTCCTTTCTATTTGATAATTTGTAGACCATGACGAGCATACGAACAAATTGCCTATAAGTTAAAATCTTACGGCCTTACTAATAAAATGTTAAACAATGGATAAATTTCAACCATTTTCTACCATAGCTGTGTCCTGCTCTTGCTCACATGAAACGTCAATCATAAAAACAAGACAGGTTATTGCAATAACTAATCCATTGAATAGCGAATGGGTAACATTTTATTAGTAAGACCGATACTATCTAGGTAATTCTCCTAAAACGCTGTTCTTGTCGTTGTTGTTCGAAAATAATATCATTATCATTTAAGCTTCCCAAACATTAGTATACGCTACCAAAACACACATTGTTTATGTAACAACGAACTGCTTTAGTTTGGCCTAATTGAAATATATTATTCACACACACATCCTTTTCTCAGAAATTCTCTTTCGCCCTAATTCCTCGCTTCCAATGTTTATCAACTGACTGAATACGAGGTGACGGATAGACAAATAATAAGTTTGATGAAGCCGCGGCTATTAATATTGAATATTGAAGTGTAGTGGATTTAGGGTCCCTTATACATACGCAATATTTGTATTTTGTACGTTGTTTAATGGTGAAACTGTTGGTCGTTAAATATTTTACGTTCTATTTTAGTTATAAAGTAATAATCTTTGGCATATTACTATATTAAATGATGTTACATATGTAATTTGTAAAATTGTAAAACTGACATGATTAAAAAGAGCAACTATGGAGTTCCTTGCCGATTCTTCTCCGTAGATACTGCTTTCCGAATCGGTGGTAAATGTTAAAAATATTTACCTAATGACGTTTCAAAAGTGAAAGTTTCTAGAAGAAGTCTAATTGAATAAATAAATGTTTTAGTTTATTTGATGAATGGTTTTAAATTTTTAAATGAGGGCAATGTAGTGTATTTATTACTGAAATTCTGGTCAATCAATAAACGCTGATTTAGTAGATCACATTTCCTTCTCAATTAACTTTATCTTTCTCATACTTTCTCTTGTAGTGAATCATTAGGATCATAACATAGAGAATAAGTATTGATTAAGGTTTTAGTTTACAATTGAATTATACACATAGCCATCTAATATACAAGTTAAAAACTACCAGTCCCCTCATACAGTATCAAACCGTTGAACAAAACGCCAACATATATCTACGGAACCAAGCCTCTCCCGATACAGTTCACGCCGCTCATTGCGATGATAGATCACAGATATGGTGTTACATTTTTCATACCCGATCGAACTATTAAGGGGAGGTGCGAGGCGGGTCGTTCGGGTGAATTCGCGTGCGTAGCTGTACGTGGCTATACTTACGCTTTTCCAGCTCATTGCCCCGGCCTTATGGCCGTCATTACCGGTCACATATTTATGGCCTAAAAATGCTGTTTTTACATTTCAATCACGGACAAAATTTAGCTGATTCTGACATGCTATTTGTGATATCGCGTCGCGGCACTTTATCACATTGTGACCGATTTTAGTTCGACTGTTTTCAATTGATCGGCGAGCGAATTTATATGCACGCGCTGTGTGTGACCGACATTTTTATGTTTGCGTTATCTGTGCATAGATTGTATAATATTTTTTAACTAAGACTTGTATCATTCATGGACAATCATCATTATTGACTATTAATGGGGCGAGATAATTTATTAACTGTGCAAGCTATTTCTGTTCAATCTACTGTGATTTTAAATTAATTACGAAAGCGCTATTAAAATATATTAAAATATTTTTAGGATGTTTCTCTAATTTTAACATACATATTTAGATTGTTATCTTTCATCTGCTATTTAATCTCGCACTAAAATGCGTATGAGCAAAATATTTAAGCGAAAGTAAATGTTTATCAACCGAAAACCTTTTTATGATAAAAATCATGTCGGTCATCTATGGTCCTTAACACGTCAACCTTTAAAATTAATGAAGCGTAGTCATGTCAGTGATTTTAGGCGGGAAAAGTCAAGTTTTAGTATGCGTTTATTCAGTGAATTTTTGTTTAAAATATTATAATGAAGTTAATTCCTATTAAGTGGAAATTAATAACATAAATTGAGTACCTAGTAAAATCCATAAATTTTTTTATTACATTACATACATTTCGTAATCCTGGGATTATTTCGTACCTTCTTTTCGAGGAAATGTGTTGTTGTACTTCATACAAATGAAATTATTATATTAATTTTTGTAGGTTTTTGTTTTTAATCGTTGCTTTTATAGATAATTGAGTATTTTCTTGATGAGGAACTACAATTCACTTCTTCGACGAAGAATTTATCATGAACTTCATAAATAACATTTACATGCAAAAAAAGAAAATTAAAATCAGATTTCCTTGGTTGGTTGGTTGCATAGTGTTTCGTCAAGTTGTAATAAGTTGAAATTATAATTTATTTTTCGCCTAGAAATAAAAGCATTTCCTGCCTTTATTTATTTATTTATTTTATACTTTATTGCACACACATAAGAAAGTACAAATACAGAGAGAAGATAAAATAGAGAAAGATATGTACAAACGGCGGCCTTATCGCTAGTTTGCGATCTCTTCCAGGCTACCGTATGTATATGCGTAAGGAGAGATTTTGATTGAGGTGGGTGAGCAAAAAATAAGGCGTAACCGTACGTACCGTAAGGCGTACCTTTCTGCTTTCTTTAAACTAAAACACATATTATACTGGATACTCACTAGAGACTCGCTTCCCGTTCTTCCTCCACTGTATATCCGGTATGGGCACGCCTCGCGCCGCGCAGTAGAAGGCGGCTATGCCGTTCGCGCGCACTTGCAGGTTGCGGGGCCTTATCGTGATTTCGGGGGGATCTGGGGGCAGACAAACGAAATAATTAGGTTATTTGTTTATTTATTTTAAGTATGTAGATACATAATGTAATGATGCAATCATCGTATGTATAATGAAGGTGTAACAATGGGTCGAACTAGAAACAAAATTGTTGTAATAAGTCTATGGCATTTGGAACAGGCTATGTGGAATGAACGATGTTATTGTAAACGAGGAGAAAAAATAAAAATAATAAGATTCATGATTAATTATCTTCATATAAAAAGCTTTATTTTAAATATGTGGTGTTCCTTAAAACTGTGATAAAGGAAAGTTCGAAACATTTAAAAGAAAAGAGGCACCTGATAAAATATGTAAGACACTTTCACTCCATCGTATACGTTACGTCCATAGCGATTGGATGATCTCCCCCATGAATAAATTAGCAAATCTCGAGATATTCCCCTAACTATGTTATCCCATCCACATTCACAATCCCACTATGCTATATACGAAACGAGCATCCAAGGAGCAAATCCAATTGTCTCGAAAAGTTACTTTAAGTGGAACTTTAACAAAATTACTACGTACCACGAGAATTCAGATACCGAATTGTTATCGTGCATTAGTGAAGATACGCGGTACATTTTCATTACAGTAAGCGAGATTAATGGCATTATCTTGCGGAAAAATGCGCACAGAGCCACGAAACAATTATGTTCCTGGAAGTCGACGAAGACACGTGAATTTCGGGAACTCCGAATCCCTGCATCAAACGAACCCGAACAAAAATGTCTAAAGGGACCCCGGGAGAACGGCGGACATGCGCCGCGGGGAGCGTTTGATTCCTGAACTAGAAAATGAAATCCCATTTAGTTCTCTATACACATTCGGAGCTAATCCCACGGGTAGCGATCGGCTGCGATCAATGTGACATTAATAAACGAACGGGAGTAACGTATTTTCGGAGACTGTCACACAGGAGTTAAAATATTCATAGAGCGGACACCGCAGAGGTCGTGGATGAGATTGCAGATCTAAAAAAAGCTGATCGGCTTTGAGCGTTCGCCGGCGAAACAATTCATATCGAGCGGTCCGTACATAATTTTCACCCCTGACCGCAAATAAAAACTCAATCTATATTCGCGACGAAGCGACGTCGCGGCGCGGTTAATGACTGCGTGCTCTTCCAATTATACGTTGATAGGAGTCACTGACTACCCGCGTGGTTGTGATTTGAGTTTGCCTTTGAATCACTTCGGTGGCTGGGGAGTGGGATGACGGATTGCGTATATTTCGCGACGGTGTGAATGGTCACGTTCTGTATGTGCGCGGATCGGAACGGGCGCCGCTTCGTGTCGACGCACGCATACAAATAAAAGCGGCAGCCATTTTTTACGCTACTCGCGAGCCTAGCCAGATTAAATTACGTGGCGCCTAGACGTCGCTATGTGCGAAATTAAATTGCTGCATGGAGCGATTTTGCGCGCCCTGCTTCACAGGTTATAGGTATATGTAATAGCTCTGTAGGGCGCTGGGTTCACAAAAAAATTAATACAAGTGAAAAGCCTTGTCGATTGGACTGATTAATAAAGTAAAACAATAAAGTAGGACCATGGACCATTAATGTTGATAGCGTTAATTTAAGCCATCCCATCTCGACGGAGTTAAATTACATATTTACGACATTTTCTTCCAGTTTATGAAAAGTGCACTTTCAATGAGCATATTTTTATAGGAAAGTCTCTATGTACGAAGATCTTCAAAAGCTTTAGCTATAGAAACCAGGCTAGTAACAATTTCCATGATTCAATAGAAACTCGATCATATGCTATTTGAAACATAATCGAAGCAAAAACATCCGATACCGAGATAATTTAGCGAACCACAATCCCGCACATCATCAGTAACTATTTATTATAATCACTTAAATTCATACTGTGACCGAAAACCAGTGAAATGATAGCAATTTAACGCACACGTAACATCCATTCAGAGCGTAAATCATTTATACATTTTAATATACAAACTATCGATTATTCATTCGTTCTACTATCAAATTATTTTATTGTACGTTCGATTCTTATTAACGTTCGATTTTTATAAACTTGTAACTTAATGTATAAAGCTGAAGAGTTTATATGTTTGCTTGCTTGAACACACTAATCTCAAAAACTTCAGATCCGATTTTAAAAATGGAAAATGCAATGAATAGATTGCCCTTTATTGAGGAGGCTATAGACATATTGAAATCATCACACTTAGACTAATAAGAACAGAAACATGCGACTAAAACCGCAAGAAACAGCTAGAGAATGTACAAAACACGCTATACTTCTGAATACGACAAATACGCTTTATAAGGAAGATCTCTTAACCAAACATTTCTACCAACATAAAGAAAAGTGAATAAAATCAAGTAAGAGCAAGTAAAGCCATACAACATAATTATGTCGGAGTTCTCAAGTGCACTGAATGTACCCGCATATTCTAGACGTCTTGTAATGACACGAGCGCTCTTTCCTTGCAAAATCTGTTAGAAAACGAGCTGAAGAAAGCCCGGATATCGACTAGTATATTCGTATTTTGATAATACTAATGATATCACTGTATTATGTAGAGGACACTAGTTCAACTGCATAACAAATTAGACAAGGAATTATTATACTTACTACACTTTTCTTCTATGAATATACCTATAAAAACTAGTGTAGATATACCTATAATAATCAAGTAAATAATAGCAAGTAGTTTTAAATATTATAAGCTCTATTTTTAGAACAACTTTACCTGCACTATTATTATAGAGTACGGTCAATAGTTTTAACCTATATATTATTTTTTATATGAAATAAAAGTATTTTGTACTAATATAAATTCTAAACTCAATTAATATTTTCACGCGTGCACAATTTGTATAAAATATCCACATTTACTCAACAATCGGCAATAAATAGAACTCAACAAGCGCTATTTCATTTTAGCTTGCGTTTCGAATATTACAATTTAGCAGTTAATAGCTTTCGATGATAAATATGCAAAAAGTGTATAAACGATTATTAACGCGTTTTGTTTAAAATAAGTGCAATTAACTATAGTGAATAAAATTTACAAGTTACGAAAGATTAATTAAAGTCAACCTTTACAAAATTTTTGGCAACAAACGCAAAATGTAAAAAATAACAGTCTTAAATCATTTTAAAAATATACTAATAAGTTATGAATTTGTATACCTAAAGAAACAATGTTTCTTGATTTCTGTCGCATGTTCTCTTCATACTCACAAAACTATATAAATTTTATGCATAATGCATACCTACTTATAAATTATAATATAAATGATTCGTTTATCTAAAAAGTTACATTTAATTTACTTGAACAACAGAACTAAATGCATCCCATATAAATATTTCACCAGCACCATTAGCGAATATTATAAATTTGTTTCGAAGCAATATTCGGTAAATGTGCAACTACACACTGTATTTATTTATGAGAATAATCTGAACGTTCGAGCGAACCTATTTTGGGGTCATGTAGAGATTGAACGAAATTTATAACATTGTCAGGTATTAAACGCGTTATTTAGTGGGTCAATTGGGAATACCATGTATTTTCAACACTAGTATAACGTGAATACAATATTTAGATACATGCTTGAATATAAACAGCCAAATTTCAGAATACAGTGCAGCATTTGTAATGAAATTAATGGAAAGCTTGTTGCTATCGCTTGTACGTTGTATTATTTAACGAGAAACACATTTTCTAGTTATATATACCTTAGCTTTCATAATCTTCATTAACTTCGTAAATTACGATTATGATACGAATAGTATTGAAAGGTTTTTCAAGTATTTAAGTAGCTGAGTGCTTCCTGAGCGAGCGTTAGCAAAGAAAAGGCAACTCCTTATTATACAAGATAATATTTGTGCAAAAATTACTTTCATATTAAAGTAGACGCTACTTGACGAGGAAAATCATATTATCCTATCTTAAGGAATTTATTTTTAAAAGGAACACCACGTATTATAAAATTCTTTGATCGGGCATAAATGTTATATCTCCTTTTTGGTCTTATGGTTACCAGAGCGTTATAATCTTCCTGAAATTGATTTCTAGCGAAGCCTAATTATATTTCTACATTATGTTTCCTTCTGGAATCTTCCTGAACCTTCTGGAACATGGTAATCATTAGACCAAAGAGTAAGTAATATGCCTAATCATCAATCGATGGCTCCTTCACAGCACCTGTAACATATTAAACATTATGATAATTATTTACTTACGTGTTAAATATTGTATAAAAATATTGGAATCGTTGACTGGCGGGATGCCCACTAAGGGCACCTCAGTGACTATTTTAATATGCGGCGCCTCTGTTTCTTCTAATATTATATCTTCTTCGTCTGTTGTGATAGTTTAATTTTTAAATTTAGCAGTCGAGCGGTTGTCGTATTTTGCGTAATACAATTTAACTTATGTTAACTTATAATACCTACTTACTTATATCTAAACGTATAATAATACTAAACTATAGACTATTATAACTTAATTTTAAAGTATATGCTTATTCATTGCTAATATATAAAAAAAAATGAATTAATATATAGTCGTTTGTCATAGTTATTAGTTGTATAGTTGGGATATTTTATACAATACAACGATATAGAAATACAATATTCTTCAAATGTGAAAAAATAAATCCAGATAAAGTGAATGACAAGAAAAAGAATCACATTGTCCACAATGTTCTAATCATTTACCAACTTACAACAATAACCGAAAGCGTAACAACTATATTTTCATAATAATGGCCACCATTTATTTCCTTACACAGACCATTCAACATAACTCAAACAAACGTCTATCCGCACATCGTCGGTGCGGTAAATAAATCATTCGCATCGTTATTATCGAGAAGTCCGATATAATATCGATACAATAAATAAACATCGATTATTGCGAGATATACGTACACGATTTTTCATACGCTCCCCTTGAATAAGGCGAGATAAAAATTGGATAATGGGCGTCTTACCGAAATGAGAATATCTCTGTATTGTGGTCCGGGGTGAGTAATAAAGGGGTCGGGCTATTGTAATATTATGTGGGGTAATATTCTGAATGCGCTTCAGTCTATATGGAAATCTTGGACGTGAGAGTAAAGTTGAATAGTTTTAAAAATTGCTAACATCCTTCCGCGCTGTTCGTTCGTTGTTTTATGCAGGAAATATCTTGTTTGTGATTATGGGTTTGCAGTATTATGAGACGTTAATAGGGACATTGAAATGAGCGTATTAGCATCGAATACTTTGTATGTATTAGGTGATTAGAAATTTAGAACTCACTACCAAGTATTTTCTACTGGTAAGTAGTTCTTATACTACCTCAGATACTTTTTTATAATTAATCAAAGGAAATGGTAAAGTATTAAGTTCATCTACATATCTGTATATGCTTGTGAAGCTTAACAAAACAAATGAAAAATATTTATAAACTGCACGAGCTTGCGAAGTATTTTCAGTCATCACTACTAACTATATTAAAATTTCACTCGACATTTAAAATGTATTCTTCCATTAACATTCAAAGGGTTGTCGATCCACATTTATATCCATTGACACCGCGCTAAACCCGTCAACAATGTCGCCTTATTATTAAAAGTTAAATAAACCATGGCGACCCATTGCTCACTGGTATTGAAACACAAAAAGCAGTGTCCAATCTGAGGACTGTATACCGCTCCCTGTCAAGTATCCGACGAAGGCCACTAATGAATGACGGTAAAAATAAACAACGGACGAACAATACCGCGCAAACAATGCGGTCGACTCAAAGGAAACGTCTGGTGTGAAAAAAAAAATTGTGAAAGTGGAAAAATTGTCTAGAAACAAGCAAGACAATACAAATTGCGTTCGTCTAAATTGTTAGAGACATGCGTTGCGGTCGAGTCGGTGAAGCGTGTACGGCCTCTGCGGCGGGCGAACGGAAAATAGGATTATATACCTCATTTTAAATGCCGCTTTCGAATAACTAGAGGGTAAACAACACTGCTTATTTATAAATTTGTCGGTTTTTTAATATTTAAGTACGCTACGCCAGGAACGTGGAGTAATTAATCCTTTAATTTTTATGCTTCGGAGAACTGTAAAAGTGATGAACTTGTATCAAAACTAGATGTCTAAAACGAAAACTGCACTCATAATCAAAATATTTGTCAAAGCAGCCCTAAATAAATACAAAATAATTTGGAAAATCCAAAAGTGCACGCCTCATAATTTTTTTTTTAATAAATATTTATTAATTATTATTTTTGTTTATTTAATAACAATTAAACCACATCGAATCAGACCCTGAAAAATGAAAGGGTTCTATTCCTGATCATACTCAAGCGTAAGAGAAAAAAAAAGACTCGATTAGTAAAGTATTTCGGTCGCTATCGTGTTAACAAGAAAAAGGATCCGCACATACAGACACACGGACGTCCAAGACAGAACTTTTTTAAACTGTTTTTTAACTAGTTTAAATAACAAAAATGACATCAAAAATATCATGAACGTTAAAAATAGTGTTTTTTCTTAATATGTGTGTGTATGTATTATCTTACAAGTGCAATGTATGATACATAAAGACATTTTAAGTTTGAAAAATCAGATGTTTTGCGCGAAGTGACAGTAGTACCCACCTCAACGCTTCGCTTATGAGGCGTGCAAAAGCTATTTTAATCTGACCCCCGTGTGACCCAAAGTCACAATTTATAAAATACAGAACGAAATACTCGAATAGGGAGGAAAAACATTGCAAAAACTATATCCTTCTTTGTGTTAATAGTTCGAATTACGTTTTAGTCTTTTTCGGGAAAAGAGGATTTAGTTCCGGGAATTGTTTATGGGCACAAATACATATGGACTTGGTTTTTTTTAGGACTCGATATATTTCTATTTAGTAACAATGTGTTTGTATGTTGGATGTGTTAAATTGTACAAAGTTGAAATTGAAGCATTAAGATTTACCATTGTTATTTATTTAGCTGTTTATGTAAGAGTTGTTGTTAACATATGTACGTTTTCAATATGTTCAACGACACTTCAAAAGCTTTCCACTTTATTATTATTAATATTCTATTTTCATTAATTCGCTCAAAGGGAATTTCCGATGACAATAACTAATTTCATGCCAATAAAATTTCCAAATGTACTACAGGCATAAAGGTGTCAATACGTCACAGAGCAAACTATATTTATTGGGAATTAGAAGAAAAAATGTCTCTCCCCGACGACAATTTGTCGAGCCTCCTGCTGTAATAGCCCGAATTAATATAAGCCTCGTTTTTGTTAATATTGTAGTAAATATATTTCCCCGGATATTGTGATTAATTATGAGCAATTTAGAACGTTCGAGAAGAATTATCTCTACGGGGAAAACACTTATATACCTACTTGAATATAACATTGTTTTTCTTAACAGTTCATACACAAATATTTGAATAAAATTACTTAATTATACTTATTTTGTTTGCTACTGTCATGCTTTAGGTAGGTTTAATCGATTTACAGTCATGGTTAGGTTTTCTGTTATTACAATTTTGTTCTATACGAACGAAGGACACAACTGATTTATTTTCTCAAACATTAGATTGCATGTACCTTTCCAGTGCAATTGTGATACGTTAATATGACAGTAATAGTGGATAACTAGTTACAAACTGTACGGTAACTAAATAATAAGGTTGTGGCAGTATCTAACTCTGAATAGTGCAATGACGTATGCAGTTATTCAACATGACATCTGTACGAAGAATAAAAATGTATTTATATTATCTGTGGTAATGGTCTAGTTATATTATTATTGCATTTTAAGTGCAATTTACTCTTTATTATCATTACGGAAATAGATTACCTTTTGCTTTTAATTTCCTTTCATTTCAAGGACCCCAGCAAAGTCAGTTGACATTGTTTTTGACTGACTGATATTACAAAAATTAACACAGCTTTTAGTCCATTGAATGAGTCCCTCCAAGGGGGGTCTAGAGTGCGTGAGTTAGTAACGTAAGATGTTTCTTCGGAAACATGTCAAGAGTCCCTAGGTAATAAACATACTAAAACCCCGGGCCACTAGGAGGAGCCCCGGAGTGGGGGGAGGGGGGAAATGGGTCCATTTTTTCATTTTTCGCTTAAATCTCAAAAACGGTACATGTTAGAGAAAAACTTTCAAGGAAAAATTGAAAGGCCATAAAATTATCTACAAGTTGTACCTGAATCATTTTTTCCTATATCCTACCGTTTCTGAGTTATACGCAGTAAAACATGATTTTGGCTCAAACAATTTCAACATCAATCGATCAAAAAATATTTCTTTCTTCCAAAAAACTCAAATGTGCAACTTGTGACCAGTACTGATAGATTGCTCTTAATTAGTTCTATAATTGGTAAAATAAACACATTCCTCCATGGAAGCCTTTAGGAGGAATCGATTGTCAAAATATTATATTAGGGCAGTTTGAGTTACTGAACTTGATCTTTTTATTTTTTTCTTCCAAAAAACTCAAAAGTGCAACTTGTGACCGGTACAGATAGATTGCTCATAATTAGGTCTATCATTGCTAAAAATACCAGATTCCACCACGGAGGCGTTTATGGGGAATTGAATTTTATCAGGGTAGTTACGATACATGAACTTTTTATTTTTTTCTTCCAAAAAGCTCAAAAGTGCAACTTGTGACCGGTACAGATAGATTGCTCATAATTAGGTCCATCATTGATAAAAATACCAGATTCCACCATGGAGGCGTTTACGGGGAATTGAATTTTATTAGGGTAGTTAGTTAAAAAGTTCATGTATCGTAACTACCCTAATAAAATTCAATACCTCCTAAAGGCCTCCATGGTGGAATCTGGTTTTTTTATCAATGATAGACCTAATTATGAGCAATCTATCGGTACCGGTCACAAGTTGCACTTTTGAGTTTTTTTGGAAGAAAAAAAATAAAAAGTTCAAGTATCGTATCTACCCTAATAAAATTCAATTCCCCGTAAACGCCTCCATGGTGGAATCTAGTATTTTTATCAATGATAGACCTAATTATGAGCAATCTATCTGTACCGGTCACAAGTTGCACTTTTGAGTTTTTTGGAAGAAAAAAATAAAAAGATCAAGTTCAGTAACTCAAACTACCCTAATATAGTATTTTGACAATCGATTCCTCCTAAAGGCTTCCATGGAGGAATGTGTTTATTTTACCAATTATAGACCTAATTAAGAGCAATCTAACAGTACCAGTCACAAGTTGCACTTTTGAGTTTTTTGGAAGAAAAAAATAAAAAGATCAAGTTCAGTAACTCAAACTACCCTAATATAGTATTTTGAAAATCGATTCCTCCTAAAGGCTTCCATGGAGGAATGTGTTTATTTTACTAATTATAGACCTAATTAAGAGCAATCTATCAGTATCGGTCACAAGTTGCACTTTTGAGTTTTTTTGGAGAAAAAAAATAAAAAGTTCAAGTATCGTAACTACCCTAATAAAATTCAATTCCCCGTAAACGCCTCCGTGTTGGAATCTGGTATTTTTATCAATGATAGACCCAATTATGAGAAATCTATCTGTACCGGTCACAAGTTGCACTTATGAGTTTTTTGGAAGAAAAAAATAAAAAGATCAAGTTCAGTAACTCAAACTACCATAATATAATATTTTGACAATCGATTCCTCCTAAAGGCTTCCATGGAGGAATGTGTTTATTTTACCAATTATAGACCTAATTAAGAGCAATCTATCAGTACCGGTCACAAGTTGCACTTTTGAGTTTTTTGGAAGAAAGAAATATTTTTTGATCGATTGATGTGGAAATTGTTTGAGCCAAAATCATGTTTTACTGCGTATAACTCAGAAACGGTAGGATATAGGAAAAAATGATTCAGGTACAACTTGTAGATAATTTTATGGCCTTTCAACTTTTCCTTGAAAGTTTTTCTCTAACATGTACCGTTTTTGAGATTTAAGCGAAAAATGAAAAAATGGACCCATTTTCCCCCTCCCCCCACTCCGGGGCTCCTCCTAGTGGCCCGGGGTTTTAGTATGTTTATTACCTAGGGACTCTTGACATGTTTCCGAAGAAACATCTTACGTTACTAACTCACGCACTCTAGAACTTTTTATTCAATGGACTATTTGTATGTGTATTTTTATGAAAACATAAAGAACATACTATCTAATAGTTAAACTTTAAAACAATCAAGATGGCTTGAAATAACTGAAAGAAAACATCACAGCGTTCATATGCCGTTTCCGTCACACTGCCTCACATTTACCACTCTACGGGCTGTTACTAACAATTTTACAATATTCAATGACGTCAATACGTCCAATAATAGTGATAACACATGACCTGAAGGCAATCGCATCGGATTAACATTCAATCGGCGGCAAAAACCGCAACAAAGCCGATAAGCCACTTCGCCCAATTAGTGGACATACAATAATTATTTTAACGTTTATATCGAATAGTTTATCAATGCATTTTATATAATTTCAATATTTCATGTGTATTTCGTTGGGTCGATATAATGTAATTCATAATTTTTCGTATATTCACGGTCAAAATTTTATGAATTTGTTCTATCAACAAACGTTGGCTATAAGTAATTATAACATAGTGTTACATAACCAAATCTTCTGTTATAAGATATTGGTGGTATGGTTTATTGAAACGACTTACTAACATATTATAAAGGTGATAAAGAGTATTTTAGGAATGTTTATCGATCCCACACGTTTCAGTGTAAAAGTTAAGTCACGGAAATACAATCACATCTAGTTGTACTATTATAAAATACTCCTCCTCTAAAACTTATGATTAAAACGCTATCCTTGACTGTGATACAGAGCTTAAACATATAATTTGAATACCTCCAAGCCTGTCTTACATTAATATCTGCATATGCATAACGTACTATCATGTTACTGTACTCTCTCAACAACGCAGTCGAAACTCCCAACTCTGTAGTACTTTTACGTGGCGTCTCTGCGCATATTTCATGTAAAATATGCAAGAAATTTAGCGTAGCACAGAACACACCGGGCGAAATGTTTGACGGCGGATTTACAAAAGAATTCGTTCAAAGATTGCGTCGTAAATCCACGGCATCGTATGGAACTAATAGAGCCTTCCTTAGGGGCCATTAACCACGGACTAAAGCCCCGTCGACTCATCGTACTACACATCGACACTGAGACATTTTACTCAGCCGTTGAATTTTGGAGGTGAGGTGTCGAGACGGGGGTTATTCTATTGGTAATGTGTAAGTGGAAAATTGTCCTTTTTTACACGATCTATTCTTGAAAATCTTAGCTTTAGCTCTACAGTACCACTAACACTGTAGTATTTCATGATGCATGATATACAGTGAACATGTATATCTACTAGGCGATAAACGATGCTGTTATCTATTTGAGAAAATTTATAACACTGCGCATTAATAATAATAGATTAAACAAGAGAATTTAGCAAATGTTGTTACCGGTAGATGGGTATTGATTAAGAACTACCTACGCGTCTGATCATGTTACGTTGAAAAGCCCTAAATCTCTAAAACGAAGCTTTCAAATTCTATGACTGTGTGTTAACATTGATCCGTGTTATAAAACGAACACGTGTGATTTCGAATAAAAACTTCAACAATTACTTTCGTTAATTAACTTAATGGTATGCTTTCGTCTTAATAAAAAATTCACAGCGCGGGGCATAAAAGTGTGAGAGCATAACAAAAGCTTTTGTGGCCGTCTTGTGAATATATAACTCATATTACAATAATAATATGGAAAGAGATTGAAACGTAAGAGCATCCCGGCGGTTTGCAGCCATGTCTCGGTTTATGGCACATAAAACAACGGATGTTGCACGCAGCAATGCATCTTATACGATGAAAGCACTAACGAAATTATACAATTTATGGATTCGATTTATTCTTGGAAACAATAGTCAGTGGGAAATTTAAACAAACCGCGCTACGAATTTTTATTGTACTATTACCGGAAAATATGAATAGAAACGTAATTTAATTCGAACGTGGAAATTATATTGAATAATTTAATTTTAAAGCAATACGAATGTAATAATTGAAATACAACTCCAATATTATTATATTAGCATTTAAATTTGTAATTTTACATTTATATTGATGAATACAAAAGACGAGTTATTGTAATTAGTGTTTATTAAAGCGATGAATGCGAATAGCCAAATCGCATACCATTCAACACTTGACCTATTCAATATTAATTTTCAATTAATATTGTCATTGTTTTTTTCTACAATTAGGTACCTACTTAAACAAAATGTAAGTCGAGTAGGTACGAGTCTCTCCATGCATAGTTATAAATAATAAAACATTTAGTTGTGAATAAAATGATTTCAACTTTTTATATCTTCCATTTTATATTATGAAAATGGAATAATGTAATATAACTCGTTGCACATCAACATTACACCGGTCCCCGCTTCGCTGAAACGTTCGTAAAACATTTTAATATATTCACATCAAAATGCACTCGAGTAAAAGCATTATTTGCATTTACTTTTTTATGGACAATGTTTATGAAAACTGCGAATGTACAACGGTGAGAAAATAAACTTGTAGCGGCCGAGTGTCAATTTGAATCGTGAAAGAATAACGTAGGATTGTTATTTTTACTTGAAATAACATAGCTAACTAATTAATATGCCTTTTAATTGATATAATATCGACTATACTTTTTTCAATGAAACTGATTAAAGGAGTAACTGATAAGTTATTTTCAAATGCGTCTTCAATGATTTGTTGACAAAAATTGCTTTAAAAGGCAAATAGTTATATTATAGTTTTCTTATTTATAAAAAGTCGAAGCATCTTCGTACTAAAGTATATATAATAGAAGCAATGAATAAGCATCACATACAATTTTATAAAACTTGAAGAATATAAATATTAAATATAGTTTATTATTTAAGATACTTAAAATTAACATATTTCTTAGTAGAACGAACTGACGATTAACATTTACATTTTAAATCTAAACTTTAAAAAATCATTATAATAAGATGTTCACTCTCCCCACACATGAGGGGAAACCTGACGATACTCTAGTATAAAAAAAATCATTCAAGTAAATAATTATCTAAAAAATCCTAATAGTTCCGTAATTATGTGGCAGCTGTCTCTTACCGGTTTCTCTTATCTCAGAGTCTTTAAGCCTTCATAACAAAAACCTAATTAGCGCGCACTTTGTTTATTTAAGAAAACAACGGACATTTAACTTTGTGGGATTCAACGATGAATATAAAGAGGCTGGTTTTAATGCCACAGTTTTTAAATCTTAGAAATAATAAGCAAGACATCAACGTTTTAAACCAATAGGTATACATGTAAACGCTTATAGTTCTTTTTTAAAAATAAATATTGAAACATTTATTTGATCACAGATGACTGAATGCAAAGAAATACATAAATAAAAACATTAAAAGAAATACTATATAAAAGAAAACTAGGTATACTTGACTTCGAATTTAAATACCTACGTAAAAATTACTTTTACGAGCTTTCTTTTTTTATAACCTGAGAAATAGTTTTCAGATAAATCGTGTACTAATAAGTTAACCAAATACAACATTGCAATACCAAATATTGAGTGAAATTCCTTATTCTAATACAATTGGCAAATACGTTTAATATCACTATCATATAATAACATATTCAAAAACTTAAAACGTTTTTATTAGATTCAGAAACATAAAGCCGTCTTTGATAACATATCACCAGTACGTCTAGACAACATTGAAATGTAAAAGAACAAAGAATATCAAGTGAATGTGTGAATGAATAAAAAATAAGCTCCCCCGTGACTATAAGTAAAAAAACTGGCATTTCACGCAAGACTGGCGCCGGACGAGATGCTTACGTCGTCAGAATCATTCCTTAACAAAAATCAATCCGATATTCAACTAATATAGGCCCTCAATAACTCTAATATATCTTGAAGACACTCCAATTTAGATTTACGATCGAGACTCTGAGCAGAGTCACAATTATCCGTCTATTTTAAATCGAACCTCAGTGCGTTTCATTTCACTTTACGTGAAAAGAAACGAGGGATCATTTTATGTTGGCCGTTTTTTTGTCGTAGCGTTTGGAAGGGGAGAATGGGGTTGATTTCACCAATTACGGTAGCCGAGCGCGCGATGAGCCCGCTGTCTTTGGATGGGATATTACCATGCATATTGCATGAGAGGTAATAAGGTGTCAAAGTTGGAAGCCGGTGGAAAATACGCGATGAAGTATAGGCGTGTGTTCGAGGACATCTGCGCAAATATGAATTTGATGGAATATTTAGGGATTCGGAATTGCTTTTATGCTTTTAAAACTCACGTATAAGAACTTTTGACGGCATCGATAGTGATCGGTTCCTTACACGTCTCAGTAAACTTTTATATTAGAATAATTTAATGGAATAGGTACGTAAAAGCTAAAATAAATATCCCAAAAGAATTTACTTTGGGTTAAAGTAATATTTAAAAGCTTTCAAGTAATATCCTTTTCACGTAGGATAGCTGTTGCGAAAAAAATGTAGGTGAGTAAATAAATAACATAAAAAATGCTTAAAAACATAACCCTGAGTGCGTTTAAATTAAAATGGCGACACTTGTTTTGCTCTAAAATACTCTTCTTTGTACCGACTTGCAAAAGTTCCAGTTCATTATCCTTGTACACTTTACCGTGCTATTTTATAGGGGTTATGTACTTAACTGATGAGTACATTATGTGTTAAGCCACCTGATGCCTTAAAGGTGTTTGCTCGCTCCAAGAGAATCTAATTACGAACCGGGTGGGATCTTGTGGGAACCATAAATCATACTTCATCATTTCTATTATGTGATTCCTGTTATTCTTACGTTATGTTATGTTCATCGAAATTATGACTATGGAGCAATATAATATATTAATCTTGTATGGGACGAATTGTATTGAAATGGAATTTTATAAGGAACATTATTTTTATTAAAACTTCAGATGTGATTAATGATCACATCAAATATTTATATCGAGAATGACAAGATAGAAACACATAATAAGTAGCTGCATCAATACGCCACTTTACTACATACACATAATAATCAACCTTTTTCAGACTATAAATAACATTTTCTCAAGTTTTATCTCAAAGGATTATACAGAACTTATTGGCACCCTAATAGGTAACATAAACAGCAACTCATAATCCACAACAAACTTATAATCGAAAGAGTTAAAGGCCCATAGAAGTGAGTCGCCCCCAATTATTATTCAGCGGCCAGAGAGCGCGTCTAATGAAATTACCACAACAAAGCGCCGGCAGCGCTGCGCGGGATTGTTTCGCTAATATAAACATCGAATGCGATAAAATTCTGCAAGGAAACACAGGAAATTCGAAATTTGCATGTAAAAATTATCCATTTTTTATTATAGAGTTGCCTTTACGTAACTAGAAAGAGCGCAGAAATTACATTTCTAAAAAAACATGAAATTCAAGTCAAAGTGTACAGAATTTATAAAAGAACGATTTTAAAATACTGTATATAAAATGGCACTGAACAATACCGGTGTGTGATAAATATAGTGATAAAAGTAATCTAGTTCGCACTTAAAGCCACAGCATTCAGGATATTTTACATTACGCGCTTTATCAGCTATAACAATTATTTTCAGTGGATCCCTGTTAGTAGCACTTAAATGTTTTCAAGATATCTCTTTAATATATTATCCTGAAAAATATTACAGATTTTAAAATATCTCGAATTTACGTCATGTAATTTTATAGAGAATTTTCAAAGGTAACCCGAACACAATCGTCTTTATTACGAGCGACTGCGTCAATTTGCAAAATATACTTTAGAGCTGTTTCGAATCGGGACTAGCCCGGATCCCTGCTGACTGACTTGAATACACAATCGAACGCCTAATAATAACAGTAGGAACGTCTTCAATCAACGATAAAAATAAAGTATCCGAATAAAATACTATTCAATTCGAATCACGCGCAGTTTTAATTCGAGTAAGTAAATTAAAATGCGGCCGGTCGGCCCGACTGTTTGAATACAAATGGTTTATTGGAGCAACCGGTTTCAATTTCGCCCAGTCTCCCCAACTCATTAGAGTACGCTTTAGGCACTAAAGTTATTTACGGGCCGTTTTTATTTATTACCATACTGAAAGGGTTTTTGATTTCATTATATCGGGTTCACTTTTGTGATGGTAAACTTTTAATTTGGCGATCTTTCTTTTCTTTTACTGTTTCATTCGTCATTTTAAGAGACGAATGATTAAAGTATTATTTCTTATCAATAACAGATATTTTCAACGAAATCAAAATTTCGCGTTTATTAAAACCATCTCTTTGACGGCTTTTAATAAACATTTTATGAATAGGATTCAATGGAATAAAATAGCGGAGATAGTAACGAAAATAGAAATAAAGAAAAAAGAAATACATTCAATTGCATATACATATATATACGTTTAATAAACAGATAATAAAATACAAACATTACACCGTAAAACAAAATGAAAAGGCGTGAAAACGAGAGGATATCGCAACTTAATTCTATACCATGTTTTAGCAATTCAAAAGGCTTTCGTCTAATCCTGTTAGAACCTGCGGACGCATAATGAAACAATATCACGTCCAATCAGGCCTAAATATCACTAGGGACGGCAATAACGCACAGAATAAATTTAGCAAGTAAATTATCTTAGGGTTTTAATTCCACCGCGGCTCGGAAACGTCCCTCGTTTATCAAAGGCGGCAACCCTGATATTAAAGTGGCGTCCATTCCGAAAAATTACTGTTTCGTTAGATTACGAGCTGATATATTGTGAAGACGGCGTTGAATAATAAATAGTCGTGGATTTGCGATCAAGGGTTATCATCCGACTTCAGAGAGCTCTTAATTCTCTTTATTCTATTGTAATATCACTACATAGTATAAAACAAAGTCGCTTTCTCTGTTCCTATGTCCCTTTCTATGCTTAAATCAAAATCTAAAACTACGCAACGGATTTTGATGCGGTTTTTTTTAATAGATAGAGTGATTCAAGAGGAAGGTTTTAGTATATAATTTATAATAGGTTTTAGATAAAGCGGGCGATGCCGCGGGCGGTAAGCTAGTTTTTTTATATTTTGTTTTGCTCAATGTACTCAAATTTAAAAGATACCTCCTGAATGGTAATGTGTTTTATATGCTATTAGCGTCATATTGTGAAATATTGTGGAAGGTAAGGCTTTGAGTTTTAATTATTATACAACATGTTATATTTATTTTCAATACTCATAAGACATCTTTCATAGGTAATATGATATTTTTCCGAAACCGCAGAGCGTTTTGATTGACTTCTTCTTAGTAGATTCTCATTATTTGATCTATTCATTTACACTGCGTTAATTCCATCATCGTCTTATTGTTTGTACATTACAAATGGAACACCACTTTTATTCCATAAGGATTCAATACTTCTTACACCGCCAACATGTCAGCCGTCATCTCAAAAGCTCTTCCGTCCTAAAATAATACACCTCTTGATTGATATGTCAACACTGTCAGTGTGGTTCGAAAAATGGCTCTAAAAACGAAAAGCCGACCGCATTTCACTCTTGCATCCTCCAACTTCACTTTGACGGACGAAGGGACCGCTGCTGTTTTCAGTTTTCAACTTTGGTACCCGCGCGGTCGAGCACTTAAAACATCAACGGTTTTTACACGACTACTGATGTTTCAGAGTTTTACACGTCATACACATACATTTTAGGACATGTCACGATACATCGTTTTATTATGTCTCTTCATATAGTTGAGAGTCTTTATGTTTCCATTCTACTAATAGTTTTTATAAATTTTTATTAAGGTATAGAAAGGATTAATTGTTTAAGGTATGTTGCATTTATTTCAATAACATTTTGAACATTGAGAAAATGCAAGCGTGGTTAGACGCAAGCGTGGATGTCTATCCAGACTAACAAGTTGTTAATTCGACATTACTATGATTGATATATGTATTACAATTCGAGAATTGAAGTCGTATATAAATCATTATATCAAAATAAATAGAAAATCGTTCGTAGTATTTGTTTAAGCACTGATCCCATTTCGAACAAAAATATCGATAAAATATTAGGCCTCTGTTCTTACTCGAACGAAATCACTCGTCTAACCAAAGAGCGGCTTTTTATCAAACGAAATTAAACTCTATTTCTTTCCAGATAAAGTAAGTTTTTAGATGGCAAAAGCTCTTCTAATATAAGAATGCTTTGCATGCCACCTTCGTCGAAGTGTTTACTTTTACGAGACTCTTTTTCTTGAATCAGCATCTGATCAGGTTTACAAAACAGTGATATACGGTTATATTTATTCGAAAATAAATACTATAAAATATTATGCACTTCTTTACTATGTTTGTTTCATTCATAAATGCTAAAAAGGTTTACGAACTAACATTTTATATTACGATATAAAAGTGTTTTATATTTTCGCCATAAAGTTATTCATTAACTCCACAAAGAAAATACCCAGAAGAGGTACAATATTTTCGTTTTCCTCGACATTTGGAGGAAAAGTTGTCATATCTACGTTTATACCTTTTACAGCTGCGAATAAAAAGAAACTTGGCTAAGCTACATCTCACTACGAGAAAAGCAACGAGCAAGTTTCATTTTGGTTGAGATTTCTTTTCCAATTTAATTTCTAGAACAATTTCTAAAATCCTTATGATTGCAGCGTATACAGTATCTGTAGAGGTTTCAAAAAAGCTCAGTGAAACCTTATACAGGCCGTAATGAAGTATGTACTCAATTCACGGCTCGATGGATTCCTTTAGAACCCCCGTATTTCTTACATTTCGAGCCCATTTTGTTGAATATTTGCAGCGAATAAACCAGACGTTCGGTTTCGGTCGGATTATATCAACTGTGCATATTCTTAATTATGCCCCGCTTCGCTGCTTCTTGGATATTTTGATTAAGAATTACTTACATTTTACATAGATTAAATTTGCTGAGAGCTGTGGTTGAACTTTAAATTTTAATTGTTGTGGTTTTTAATCGAATACAGTTTCCTGTAAGTTTTGTTGTTGTTGTTGAATAAAACTAGATATTACAAAAAATAATTTCATATCTGCAATATGGTCCTCATATGATACGTACCTTAACGTATTCTACATACGTATTGATACTACATTGATAGGTATACGAGTATAATTACAATATTGATGATTCATAACGATAATCGATATTTTTAAATTTCAATTAGGTAGGTACATTACATTGGTGTGAATAAAATGAAGAAAATCAGTAGATAATGTTGTACACAATACCAATTAAAAGAAAATTTACAGTTTCCATTTTAAAGCAAACCAATTGCTTTTGTCGCAATCATTGTTTGAATCGAGTCGCCGGCCGCGGCGTTTCAAATCAGTAAATAAACATGAACAACGCAAATAAAGCCTGTAAGAATTTTAACCACCATAACACAGTCTTGACTTTGTAACAGAAAACCTCTTTATTAAGTCCTAAACAATTAAACAAGCTATAATTTTGGGGTTTGCGAGAGAGGAGCGGGTGTCCAAATACGGCCATTACTGGGCACGAATTTAAATTCTTTGAATTAGGGCTAAAATTATGTGTCAAGACGGCAAGGGCGAGGAACAATTCATTTAGTAATGGAATGTTAAGTTAAAAAGGGATTGGAAGCGCCGTCTTGCCCGAGCGAAAGGGATTTAAATAGATTCTTACGCTTAGTGTCTTCATTTTATTATAATTTATTCGTTTTATAAAAAAGGGTCGTGAAGATGATATACTTGGTCTAATAATCTAGTTTTTTTTGGTCATATTTATTGAGATAGTGTTCATGATACTTATCAGACTTTATTATGATGTTTTTAAACGTTTAAAAAAAACATAACTACACCGTAGCAGGATGAACTGATGATGATGAACTTTGTACCTATGCGTAAAATAGAACATAAGGAAATACTTTGAAAACATCGTTGCATAATCTTTATACCCAAAAATTTCTGCCGCCACAACCAAGAACCCTTATAATTTTAATAAAATGTCCGATGTAATGAAGCATATTCTCAAATTCGACTCGATTAGAGACACTTTCGGGGGAAAACTTTGAAATTAACAAAAGGCGATGATTAATTAATGAAATAGGTGCACGTTCCGTATAAAAAGTTTCCCCACACCAAGTTCCTTGGGTAATTTTATAAGACGTTGACAACTAAGCGGGCCAGTGACGCGTAAAATCGGCTTTTAATCAAATACCACACACATACACGTACGCACGCACACGCACACGTATACACACATGTGTACGATTGTGAATAATTACTTAATACCCGAAGGCGGGAATATTATTAGCCTATTCCGTATGCCGTACGTTGCCGGGAGGGCCATTCTTCAAATGATGATATCCTACTGTTATTATAAAATAGTACGTAAAGATGTTAAAAAGAATGTTGACATTAATAGACGTTTGCAGATAAAGCGAAACACGTATACGAGACTTTTATCTGAACATGAACAAAGCCAGATTAAACTAATAGCCAATCAGTATAGTAAACTAAACTAAATCATACCGATGGACTAATAATATAATATCGGATTTTTTGTAAAAACAAAAAATTAACTCGAACCTATTTAAAACGCTTCGTTAACAAAAATAATTGTCTTTCGTTCATTACATCTGTGTATTTTAAATCCTCGTAAATGAATGCTAATGAGAGACAGCCTCCAATGAAACGGCTGATCGACCATTCGTTGTGATTTGTGACTCCGATCAATTAATACCTTTATTTTCATATGTTTTTAATGATGCAAGAGTATATTTAATATCACACGCATAGATCAAAAATTTTGAATGTTTACAAATAAAAATAACGACTTAGATAATGTTGCTATATTTTATTACTTTAACTTCAAGACTCTAATCTTAAAAATTTGCAAATAGTATTTCATATTCATAGTGTCAATAACACACACACACACACACACACACACATAAACGCACACTAAAACTTCTGTCCTTGTTCTATTGGGAACGAATAATTTTCAACACATTTCACTACTTACTTTATACGGAACACAACACCGCTGTTATAGATTAGTTCGAGTATTAAAGTTTTCTCTTTATTTCCCTTATAAAGGCCTTCGATCAAGTTTTTGAACAACTTTTAATGTGTATAAGAGCGGCCGCTCCTCAGGGAGTATGAATGGTAATATTTCATCGTCTTTTTGCAAGTTTATTTTTTCACGAGCGCGTTATTAAAAGAGGGGCGTTGCATATTATTTATGTGTTGGATGCGTTTCTAGACAATATGGATGACATATTATTGTTATATTTTAAACGACTAATATTAAAACTATATTTTTACGAGCTGCAGCAGATACTGATTTTCAATAAACTGTCTACACTTATTTTATACCCATTTTAGTTTATTTCTCATATAAAGAATCGAATCAATAATGTATCATGCACGACATTACTTACCCTATTTTTACCCGACTACGGCAAAGCAAAAGGAGGGTTATGATTTTGACAGGCTATGTATGTATGTATGTATGTATGTATGTATGTATGTATATATGTATGTATGTATGTATGTTCATCTGTTCCCTCGTAACTTCTAAACTACTTATCAGAATTCGACAAATGACATATCATTAGAAGCGTCTTAATTGTCCGCTGGTTATAGGCTATATGGGGTTTCACAAAATCTAATGTGGCGCCCTCTAGCGGACAAAACAAACAGAGTAAAAAAATAAAGTTAAGATAAATATGCCGTGTTTGGTATCATTTGAAAGCTTTTTACTTGCACAATTTGAATATATATATATTACTAGCATTTGCTTGTGACTTTACCTGTATTCATGGGCTGATTGCATATAATTCACATCTTTTCGTTCATAGCTTCTTTATTAGTTCATCAATTTAACTTTTGTTTTATACTTTTTCAGCGTCGTTTTTTGTCGTAGTTGGGTTTTAGTTGTTTTACTTTTTATCTTGTAATAACGTAGAACAATCATCATTAACAATACATTAATTCAAATACTATTCCATTCCACGTACATCTAGCCGGTAAACAAATTCGCTGGAACCTAGGAGACAATTTCAGGCACAATGCAAGTTAGACAAAGGGCCTTATACAAGAATACCATACGATTTAATTAAACACGGAACGGGACAGACGCCCACCGCACGATTCGTGCAGAGTCCGGGATAACGATATTCAGTCCCGATTTGTTCAACTTACACAAATACCGAGTGTTTTGTAAGAGTTAAAGCGAATGAAGGAATGATATCTAGGCTTCACAAACGGCAAATGTTATAGAAGTTTCTATGGACTTCGAAGGAGCCAACACTCGTTCTGGCGAGTTATATTAATCTGTCATATGATTAGCATTGGGCATCAATTTGATCAACATCATGGAAGCACGTTAAAACTATCTATAAACAAAAAACCGGCCAAGTGCGAGTCGGACTCGCGCACCGAGGGTTCCGTACAAACCTTGTTTCTTTTGATTGCGTTGACATAGAAGTTTGATTTTGTTACAGCTTAAAGGTATTATAGACTTGAGTATTTGGTATGAATTTCAATTTAATACCTCTACGCGTTTATGAAGAAATGGGTAGTAAGTTTAAAATTATTAAAAAAAATATATTATGTGATGTAACTAAAAATTTATGGTTTTCGTAATTTTTCCTTTATCTATGCTATAAGACGTTGCTTCGTACCAAATTTCAAGATTCTGAGTTCACGGGAAGCACCCTGTAGGTTTTGATTCCCTTGCAAGTGTCGAAAATTTGCGGCATAAACGGCTGTATCTTTTGATTGCGTTGGCTTAGAAGTTTGATTTTTTCACAGCTTCAAGGGACAGTATACCTGAGTAATTGATATAAATTTCAGCTTCATACCTCCACGCGTTCCTGAGAAAAAGGGTCTTGACAGACGGACGGACGGACGGACGGACAGACGGACAACAAAGTGATCCTATAAGGGTTCCGTTTTTTCCTTTTGAGGTACGGAACCCTAAAAACGTAAATTTACTTTAACATTTTCAGAATATTCAATCACTTATCTTGCTGTTCATACTATACCCACATTCACCACGTTATCATATCCCTGGTTTTCAGTGAACTGTAGTCCATTTTAAAATAATAATTGAATCGTCGCGTCGCTACTATATACCTGAGTACAAAATTTAAATGAAAAACCCAAACAAATGTTCTTTCATCAACGCAATACATTACCAGTCACGATACAATACAGCAACACATTAAAAATGCATGTTAATTATAAAAAAAGCACCTGACTTCGATCGAAAAGGCCTTTCAGCAATACCTTCACAAACATAAACGCCAATGTTATCTCAATAAACCGATACCAATTTAAAATTGCCTCAGCTTTCAGCGGGGATTGTAAATCTCAATACAGATTATAGATTTAATTTGGAATGGGAGGAGAGCGGTGTGAGAGGGGCAGGAGGGGGAGGGGGGGAGGCTTGTACGTTTGTTGCTTTTATCCGTTCGCCATTGTCGACGTTGCGCTTAGCTAAATTAAAGGTAAACTAATTCGCAAAATGGGAGAGGAGACGCGAGGAAGTGGCTTCGCGTTTAATTAATAAAATTCTCACTTTTATTATGCGAAATATTATGTGATGTATGATGTCTATATGAATTGGTTTTAAACAACTTGATCTTGTAATTTATGAACCCTAATATAATGTGACCTATACCTGTGACCCGTGTTAAAATGGTAAATATTTCAATGTACTTATTATTTTAACTTAGCAAGAATTTGTTAAGCTTTCTTTATTCAAATACGAACATATTATATGACCTATCCTAGTATAGAGCTAACGAACAGAAAAATATCCCATAAAAATTGTTTTAACCACCGTCCTAAGCAAAAAGCGCGCGTTAAAAAGCTTTAGACTGGCCATTACAACACATGTAACCATAGACACACATCCGCAAGATAGACCCGCCTGCGCGCGTAATCGGTTTCAATGAGCCGCTAAAGTAACCGCACTATTTCAAGTCAATAAAACCTATCACGGAACTGTAATAGTTGGCATTATCTGTGTAAAATATGGCAGCGCTGGGGGGAACTTCTGCGATGCTACATTTGTCAATAACTTCGGATTGTTTATGGTACAAGAAGTTGAATTGTATGATTTACTGTGGAACAATATTTTCCCGCAAATTTGGTGATATACGGACTCCGTTGTTATCTATCCACCCACTGTTTGTAATAAAAATGTAAAGCGCATTTGCGAGTGAATATTTAAAGTGATGGAGCTTTAAATAATTGGGGTTTTATTCGAAATTTTATAAAAAAAGTTGGAAAGTTGTTTCAAAATAATAAATTAAATATTTATGAAGAGAGCACTAAAAATATGCGACCACAGGCAAAATATTTTAGTGCATGCTTTGTTATGGTGTAATTAGGTCAAATTCCCTTGGTTTGTATAAATTAATTTTCACTACCCGTTTAAAAATTCTAAAAAAAAGTTCCTAAACTAAATTATAACTAAAAATCATTACAATACAGATTGTTAAAGGATTGTCCTGTTTACAAATTTACAAATTATAATATATTTATTTAATTATTATGTTTATCTATTGCCAGTGAAAATAGTCACAAATTACAAAGGATATTTAGTTCGTGTACAGGATATTAAACCACTATCAAAAATCTTCTTAGTATTATTACATGAGTCCGATAGTGTTGCCTTACTTTCATCATTTAGGCGGATCTTTTACTGGCCAGTTATCAGGGTTGCCAAAAATGTAAACACATGAGCATCAAAGTATGAAAATTATACAAGTAGGTATATACTGTAATTTATTCCAACGAGTAATTAAATATTTAATACACGGTTTGCAAACGGAATACACTCGTATTCGAGGGCAAATATACAGAAACTCAACGATATTGAAGGGGAAGCATTTTACACCCAACCTTCTTTTATGCGAAAAAAAATATAAGCTACGAAATTTTTAAACACACTTTTTATTAGGCGAATATTTTTATCACTATTTAACAGTGTATCGTGAGGACACACTGGTTACGAACAAGCAATAATTTAATCACCTGTCTTTCCTTTTTCTACAATATATCAATACCAACTACTACTATATGATGGGTGTGGATACTATTTTATGCATAATTTACTGAACCGATTTTGATTAAAGTTAACCCAGAAATGGTTAACACCTTGCCCTTTTCATCCTCTTTCTTTTTATCAGTTACGATGCATAACAATTTGCAAGGCACATCATTTTCATCCTAACCATTCTATACATTTATAGTACAGAAAATTTGTGAACAGAATTAAACCACTAGTCCATGATACTTTACTCGGGTAAATCAACATGTATACCTAGCTACTGGCTTTATAAAGAAAAAATTTCACTTTCAAATTCGTAAAGGATCTATCTATTGAAGACGAAATCCATTGAACGCACTTCTTTTCATTACATTTATGAAAGTACACCGCAGGATAATAATAGAAGCTTAATACATCAATGTCAATAGAGAAAAAGATTTACTTGAAAAAAAAAAGTTAATCCTAAGGTAATACGAGTCAAGGTTATTATTCCATTGTCTATTGATCGATGTTTCGATGCGTCTATTTTTATGAAGAGTAGTTTTATACAATGGACCTATCAACAGATTGAGTTACATTGAATGTAGAACGATAAAAGTGGTAAGTGTTATTACTTTCTAATGTGAACAACTTTATACATTTTAATACGTCCTTTGCTTTTATGTATGTTTATTAATGCTCCTCATTTATCTATCAATGCTGAGAAATGTAATAAATAGACTATTATATTTCGAATCAATAAAAAAGGGCTGAAACTGTAGTTATTCTGTAGGTATATAAGTTTCAAGTAATAATAACGTGCGTTGTAGGTACTTGAAAATCACGTTATGCGACATGATATTTACTACGGCCTACTCCTATCCTTTACTTAATTTCTCTCTGTACAACCGGTTGTCTGGAAGAAATCGCTATTTATCGATAAGGCCGCCGTTTGTTACAATGTATCCTAGATTAAGTCTTAATGTGTAATTTTTTCAGAGCAATAAAGTATAAATAAATAAATACATATTTAATATTTATAATGTATGTATGGCCTATGCACATGTAGCTCTTGTGAAACATGATTATAACAATAAAATAACAATAAAATATAACGCTTGTAAATGATTGCAAATTGGGTTTATCAGTGTAACAAGGAAGGAGTCCTTCAGAGAACAGATTAAATTTCTTCCTCTTTTGGAAACTCGTAAAACTATAATCTCATGAGGATTCTTATTCATCCTTCTAATTGTACGTCTTTATTGAGTTCTTAGAAGGATCCTCGTTTCCCCATTAAGTTAAATCAAGAGTACAAAGTGGTAAGTAGTATTTGTAAATTCAATTGAATGTTTAATTTTTATTTATTCAATTAGACTTCTTATAAAATTACTTTTGAATCGTCATAACATTTTTTTACATTTACCACCGATTCGGAAAGCAGTATCTATGGAGAAGAATAGGAATTAATAATAATTATCATCATATTTTACTTTGCTTCGAAAACGTTAACCAAGAGAGACTTCTGTCAAAGAAAGACGTTTACTAGGCTACTGCCTAACATAAGATTGTAACTTTTTTGGATACATTTTATATAAGGCTCCATTCTTGACGAATGAGATTTAGCCAAATCCAATTAACCACATACATTGTACGACCGTGACCGAAATACAACATCATGAAATTTGATATAAAATAAAACATACCACGTTACATATTACATGAAATTTGATATTAAATAAAATATACATTACACAGGAGCTTTGCAAATTAGAAGTTTCCAGAACACTCGATATTTGTTTACACAGTACACTACCTCGAGTGTATCTTGATATGAGATCAAGCCTCTCGTAATTAGGTCACTGCTTCACTTTAACACCATGCCTAGAATAATCTGAGAATGTAATCTTGGAATAACTATAACAGAGGTAAGTATAACTATATTATATTATAAAGTTTGTTGTATTATCAAATTTGTCAGAAATAGACCAAATTAAATGAGGCAACTAGACTACAGGCCCATGTTGAAAAAGTTATGGGTTACTTGAACCACCAGGTGACCTATCTAGAACGATATATGAGCATAAAATAATAAGTTTGAAAACGCACAGTGCCGTACAAAAATGTGGTCCACAAAATCGGATTTTTTTTAGTCAAATTAAATCGTATCAATAATATCGATTACTGTATTAAAACTTCTATTTTCGTAATAACCACTTTAATTTCCAAAGTCATTTGACCTTGGGCAGCCATAATGGCGTATATTATCTATCTAAATAACAATTAACGTCACAGTCCATATTTAGGTTCCTTTCTAAAATGTATAAAGTTGTTGTATTCGTTTCCATTGCGATTAGATAACTGATAATTTTTTTAAAAACAAATTATGACAGCAATTAGTCTATCAATAAAAACCAAAAAAAATGAACACACTGCACATTTACCTACGGAACCAAAACACAAACACGTCCATCTACCCCCTTATTCACACACACACACGCACACAACGTAAAACTATAAACACCACAAGACAGCAAACCCGTATATAATCTATAAGGTTTAATAAGCAGGGTTCTTGGGACCCGGCCAACGGGAAACCGATGCCAATTATTAACCGGCTACAAATTAAATTTAAATAACTTCCCTCCTGATCTTGCCCGGTTAACTAATTTCGTTTTATCTTACTCTGTTGACTGCGAAGAACCCATTGTTTAATGTAAAGCAACTCTATTGGAAGTTAAACACGATTGAAATGAAAAAAAAGATTGTGCGGTGCGACACAAATATTCATTTTATTTTTTATATCTAAAATAATTTAAGAGTGCCTTATAAAAGGTACATAAAATTACTATGTGAAATTGTAAGTTTTGTTTTATTTAAGAAAATCAAGAAAATAGCAATATATGCAAACCTGTTAGTACAAAATTCAGAGACAGCTTGAAGAAAATTGAAGAAAATCGGATGCTGTTCTCATACCTATGTATCAATACAATTTACAGTTGCTTCACAACTATGAAAAAATTTAATTAATTTTTAATGATTGCAAGAATCTGCTTTCTTAATATACAATTAAAAAATAACATAGTTCCATATACGGTTTTTATTATCCTGAAAGACAAACATTATTACGCTGCGAATGAAAAATACAGAGATCTAATTATTTTTAACAAATTGAAGCAATTTTATCCTGCTACGAGCTTTTACTAAATTATCATATTATAATGATTGCAATACTGTTAAGCGTTTACATTGCTAAGTCAAATTCAGTCAAGTAACACTATCTTAAATAGCAATACCTTAGGCTTAATCTTTAACACTGTCCAATTTAAAATTCCTAATAATATTTTACAACTAAAAATAATAAATTTACATCCGCGCAACTAAAGCGCTTAGGATAAAATACGCAAGCGTAATTGCACGGTAAATCTGCCAAAATATATAGCGGCACCAATTAGTCTGGCTTTTGGATCTCTTTATAACATATATTTTTAACGTTTCTTGCCGGTAACGGTAATACAATTTATAATTTGGTTTGTAACGTTGGAAGCTTTTAAAATGATAGTTAGACATTTTAATTGCCCTTAATATTAGGTATTATTTTAGGTGTATTAAGATTACGTGAATTAAAATTAAACGCATATCTACCTATATCATTTTTTGCTTCTATTATTCATATGATATAAATTTGCAAAAAATTGAAATTTTTGCATGTTACACTTCTCCATTTCTTGTACAGTAAAAATCTGTAAAATTGACTATCCTCTACAAAGTCAGACAAATGCAATGCGTCCCATTTGATAAGCCATTTCGATACATTCGTGATACAGGATGCTTCTTATATACATATACAGGAGGTTGTGAAACCCATAACAGTAACAATAATATCGTATCGGTTATACCGAATTCCCGAGGACCATACCATACCCAGGTACCCACTTAACATCAGTGTATTCTGGGACTGCTATTAACCTAATAGCATAATGAGGGTCTTTTCAACCCCATATAAACTAAATTGTTACGTCAAATTAGCTAGCAACTTCTGTAGAACATTGACGTAACTATATGTGACTTTTTTGTGAAGATATTAATTTATTATGTTTTTTCGAAACACTACAGTAATGGATTCTCAAGGACAGTCTTATATTTACGTATAATTTATGTCTAATAAGAACGGACTTAAGGCAAGATGGGGAGAGATTTCCATCAGGTTAACTAATTAAATAAACAGGAAATATTAAATATTTTGGCTAATTAAAAGATAAAGTGTAGAATTACCTAAATATTCCTGTCGAGATGTTAATTAATTGACCAAAATTTCAACATCGCCAAACGAAAGCATGCGCAGACTTCAAAATCACAAATGTTTTAAATTATATTAAATTATACACAAATTAAAATAACCCGACCAAATAAATGAATAATAATAATTAATCAATCACAAATTGTTTGTGCCGCTTCGGAATTGTCACTCGTTACGTTTAAAATGCCGGTTCACCCTTATCCGGGTAAACTATTAAATTTCAATCGGCGTATGAAGTGGGTTATTAATTAGTTTGGCCAGCGATTACGCGAATTAATTGGATAATCTGATATAAATTTAACGAAGGCTCGCCCAGTGAATACGGTACGCTACGCACACCGCCGTGTTTCGCTTCGTTTGTCTTTGGTCGGGTTATAACCTCTTATTGTTTGTTTGGTCAAATAGGTTGTTTAGAGAAGTTTATGTGATATAAAAGAAAATTAAAATATAATTTTTTGTCCATAATGTATTTAAAATTGAAGTAGATAATATGCACACATAACACAACTAGCATTTTTATCTAGGTTTCTTTCTTTTTATCTACGTTCTACATTTAACTTTCACTACGTTTTCCTCCTCATATTATCTACTATAATTCATACTTCCTACATAAAAGATTCTACATAAAACGTGAAACATTTTTAAAACCAGACGTCTCATTTACTCAAATCATTCCTCACTTAGGACATTTCTTATTATTGCACCTACATAATATAATATAAATCCCATGGAGGACGTCAAACTCTGAATAAAAACACCATCTCAACTTGAATATGACGATTCACGTAAAATATTCATACACCGTTCTCTTACAGCGAGGCCTGTATTTGCAAAGACGATGTTAATTTTAATTGTTTGAGGACTATGAAAGAAAATGACTCTAAATACACAATGGCTAGTACTTTTAATACCAAATGTATGAATGGACTGAGACCGACGACTATTTTAATATTTAACGACGTCGCAGATTGTCTTATGTTGCATTTTTGCTCGACATTCCATTTTACTGCTGCTTCAGGACATTACACATTTATAGAATACATTTTGGATGAAAACGTTAAAAATCCTCTTTGTTACGCTCAATTATTATGAAATACTTACAGGAAAAGAAGTGTGAACTTCACGTAAACGTTGAAACGTAATTCCACTTACTCGAAGCAAATATTCTGTCAACATTGATCATACTAACATTTCAGCTTATGTCCGTATAATTTGTCAGAGCGAAAATATGAAACCAATTCGCTGAATTTAATAAAGTGGACTTTCAGACCTACGTTTATACAATGCAGAACTTTGTTTCTTCAAAATACTCTCGAGTCGGGACTCAATATTCAAGAAGCGCAGTATCCGAGAGTTGGTGGCTGTTGTTTTTGCGAAATAGACCTTATTTTCTGAACGATAGCGACCATCTTGAATCGGCTAAACTTTCCAAAGGTTTGAACAGTTATAAAAACAAATGCAACGTTCGAATGTGAAATTGCTGCATCAGGTGTACCGTTGAGGTTTCAATTGTAAAATTGGTTTATGTCGGATAATTTTCAACTCTCTGGCCTGTGAAAGGCTACTTTTACGTTCAAATAAATAAAATAATACGATTGATGTTTAAAATTTAATATCTCTTCTCTCTTCTCTCTTCTTAGTCGTGCACTCTTGACAGAGTGGTCGTGGTTATGGTGATGGTGCTCTATTCCTGTTAGATGTGGTCACTTCTTTGTTCACTCCCTGTCCAACAATACGTCTCCATTTCTCACGATCGGTAGCATTGCGAGCACATTCTACAAGGCTGGACTGGGTCGTTTTACCGATAAGGTCGGTCCAACGTGTAGGTGAGCGGCCTCGCGATCTTTTGCCTTCAATTTGTCCCTGCACCACAAGTCTCTTGTCAAAATTTAATATATATTTAACTTATTTCAGACGCAAATTATGCTGTTAAACTTGAACGTATTCATTAATTATTGCTAAATGCCAATAATCGATAGTCATTATAACGAAGGAGAATTAATTTTATTTTTACATTATAAATAAAACAAAATAACGGTCAGAGTAAAAGAATCCTTGAAAAACAGCATGAGCGAAAGCTACCGAAAATATTGCGCGGCTCAAGTACAGTTTTAATTAACTACAAAAAAAGCAACATTTTTATAGCGAAAATTATTTAATGTCGCTATACCGTCGGGGGAAGCAAGTGTAAAAATTGTTACAAATTGAGTCAAAATGTTTGGAAGGCACGATTATGTGTGAGGCGAAGCGTGCCCGCGGTATGTACTAGGGCTTTTTATATTTGAGTGTTAACCTTTTTTCTAATAAGGAAAAAAACTTCCGTGAACTCTGACAAAGGGTTTTTAGGTCGGAAAAATTAGAATAGCACGTTGTTTGGGGGAGCATTAACGCAGTGTAAAAGAATTAGGTTTTTGGAACGAACAAAGAGTCGAGGTTTAATAGAGTTTTTGAGTATATTACGTCATAAATGCAAACGCCTTGAAAGGAATACTTCGGGGGTGCTAAAACCTGAACTCGGACAAAGCGCTCTTGCCTTACTTATAAACGGGTGAACGTTTATGAAAAGGCTGTTTAGATTCCCAGTGAACCAGAAAGTTTTAATACAGGGCAAATTCATCAAAATCTTGTAAGTAATTTCAACAAGATGCCTTAACAACCACTTTTAGACTTAATTGTTCACAAATCTATCAATGTAAAAAACATTAATAAAAGTCCCACATTAGGACAAGGGACTTCGCATTCATTCGAAGCTATATACCTACTCACGTTTATGTTGACACAAAAAATATTTATAATATTTATAAATTGTTTGTTCATTTGTAAGTGGTCTATTTTTGTACATCGTTTGAATTTACTTTACAAACGTATCCAACTGTAAATCAATTTTCCGAATCCATTAAAATACTATAAAATATAGCATTTTATTTGCATTTCATCAACCTTTAGATGTGTGAAATGATTCATTTCAATATTGAAGAACAGTCAAATATCTAAACCTATGTTTTCCTTGTGTTCTAAAATACATTGTTTTTAAAAAATACGTAAAATCGGAGGAAGATTTCATTAAATTATAAACAAAAAAAAAAATGTAAATGAAAACTCTATATAATATAAATGGGTACTTTCAATAACGAAGTTCCATTTATCACACACAAATGATTTTACAATATCAGAAATGTACAATAAAAAAATTATTACCGTGTTTTCAGCAGCGCAAAGAGCAACTTCCATCAGGCTTATCTTTTAAAAGTAATATCTCTCACGCTACGATTTTAACAAATATCATGAAATATATTTTTAATACTTTACAATATAATGCATTGAAATATTCAAAAATATATATATTAAAAAAATATATATACATATATATATATAAAACTCAAAGGTGACTGATATAGTGATCTATCAGCGCACAGCTCAAACCACTGGACGGATCGGGCTGAAATTTGGCATGCAGGTAGATGTTAGGACGGAGGCGTCCCCTAAGAAAGGATTTTGATCAATTCTACCCCCAAGAGGATAAAATAGGGGATGAAAATTTGTATCATGTTTATTTATCTTTTCCACGCAGGCGAAGCTGCGGGCAACAGCTAGTTATACATATATTTGATATTTGTAATATTGTTTTTAATAATTCATTTTCGATAGTTTTCATTTTTGAATCACGACTTCATTCTTATCAATTAATCTTAACAAAGAAATCATATGCATTTCTTTTTAAAATACGTCTCTAACACAATTTCAGTAACCACACAATACATTATTTCATACAACGAAAGCTATTTCAGATCGGGTTAAAACTCAGAGCCGGAGTAAATAAACATTACTTTGTATGGTTCGCTTCACATCGCGAGCTATGAATTATTTACTATAGAGAAATGCAAGGAGCGAGCGTTTTTCTAATAACATTAACTTGCTTTACTTTTCATTTGAGTCTTAACTCCGCTGCTAACAATATTAGTGCGAGGTCAATAAATTTACTCTACTTATATTTTAATCTTTTCGCTATTTTCATAACGCCGTTCGGTATTTGATAGCCGGGGCATTATTTAATTGACTTCTTTTGCGCTTCGTAAACTGTTTTTATTTATAAATGCCACTGCATTCTGTGAAAGATAGAGAAGTAGATTTTAAATCGCATACAAACATCTTAAAATTCATTTAATAGCAAAAGAAAGATTAGAAATATATTTTAAATTTCATTCAATTTAGATTTAATTTGTTACATTCAGGAATATTGAAATAAAACATTACTTTTGCCTTTTAATAATAAGAATGACAAATATTTTATATACGGTCCTAATTGATCATTAACTGTAACATTATAAAAATAGAACACTTACATCTTTGAGTAAACATTTTTCCCCACACAAATGGGAATCCAATCAAAAATTATAATTGAAGAAATAATCTTGATGGATCCGCTTTTCACTAAATCAAATTCCCGAAATTAATGTCTGCTGGTCGGACGTCGGAATTAATTAATTATTTTGATCTGCTTAATGACATATTATACACTCGATAAAATTATTGGGCACGGCGGATATCAATGAACAATGTTTATTCCGAAATTTTAATGATTAGGTGTCGGATTCGACATTTATGTCGGTAAACGTTCGAATATTGGTATAGACAGTTCATATATTAGATTAAACTTCTTACAATAGTATTCATTATGTAACACAGCAATAATAAATAATATGAGAATAAAGATATCTAGCTCAAGACGGTTGGGCCGGTCGTATCAACACGTAATTGTATGTGACAATGTCGATAAATACACAACATTGAGGGAAACAACGCAAAAAAACGGATGAAATTTACGATATAAAGGTTTAAGCATGGTATGCTTAACATATACCTGTATATACGTGTTACACGTATAATTTGAGTACTTCCTCAGTGCGAGCTTGACCTAGTTCATGCCGAAGCATTGGACTATAACTTTCAAGCTGATGTAAATCTTAGAAATGTTTGTTGGCGAAGTGGACTCACTATTAGAACCGTCAGAGGGCATCACGGTGTCATGTCAAAGGAAGCGAGCGCAAACGTTGATCTTTCAAAAATAGATACTCTATAACGCTCCAGAAACACAATACAAAGCTATGTTAATAGTGTCCTTATAAAGGATCCTATTTCAAAGGAATTTCTATTGCGACTCTTTGTACTTCTTTGCACATTTTATTTAAGCTTTAAACCGAATGTCTTAACGTTATCCTAGCGCTTTGAGAGTTGAAACGGTTTGTGTGTTTATACAATTTTTTATCTCACCACAAGATCGACCAGTGACATTTTTAAGTCAAGTAACAAAATATTAAATGGTATAACTAGAATATAAGACGAATAACGTATTTTCCCATAAAGTAGGGCAATTTATCGCAGTGAGCTTAGCCGTAACTCCGCTAGATTCTATTTAGGTTTCTCGCAAGACGAGCCAGCCAGTCAAGGTGCCGTATTTCACGCGGGCGTCCTAAATCATTTTTTCTAAAGTATAAAACATTTTCTTTATTCTTGGGCCATTTTATCAGACAGATTGCAATCTACGCGAAATGTAAATTCATATGCCTATGTTTCGTCGTAAAAGAGCGCGCGTGACTCCATTGTTTATGAGTTGATAAAAAAGAACATCACAGTTTTTTTGCATTTACGTGCTCCAAAAAATCTGTAAACGAGTCCTGCGTTATTTATTCAGTGGATCATAAATCAGATCAACACGTGCGTACGACTTTGCTTGCGGGAGATGACGCGATGCCGAAATTATATCTCCTTTGATATTTCTACTATTTGGATATGTACGCAATGGCAAGAAGATTAGATAATTGTATTAATAATTTAATAAATCCCATCATGGAGACAAGGAGAAAATATTAACTAATTAAATTAATAACTACTCACTTCTGAACACTTGATATTTTGTCTTTTCTAATATGAAAGCAATAAACTTTGCAACAGTCAAAAACTTTTCCAATCTTCAAATAATTTTATTACCAAAGGCAACTAAAACGGTGAGAGTTGTTTAATAAATTATTTTATACTAAAATATCAGTTAAGTTTTTATCATGACATTAGGTACAGCACTTTTAGATTTATTCTCGCGGTTTCCAGATAATTGTCCATACAAACAACCGTTATACCTTCATAATATACGAAAGCAACTTGACAAAACGCAATAACCTAACTATTAAAACCTAAACAATACCACAAAGCTTAACTACACAATTTTCCGCTTTATTTACCCTGAGTACATAATATATTTGATCCAAATTGAGTATACATTCGACTCGCGTCGCATCTGCAGCTTTATAGGCCCCCTTCGTGTCCCCAGACCTTTTGATATCAATAACAAGAAGACGTTAAAGTTCGACGGTTGGTCACTGGTCGGTGGAAACTTTGTTACGGCCGGGGTCCACAATAAAACTCTAAAAGTAATTTCACCTTGGGACCGGCCAGTTGCTTTATAAAGTGGACCGAGTTCGGTTACATCGCCGTACTTATGCGGCCCGAGTCGAATCCTGTTATCGCTTTTACAATATTTTCCCTTTAGTTTGAGATTTTGTACGATTTTACGTCCTTCAATGTTGTTGCCGTTTGAAGTGAGCTTGATACTTATTGTTTTTTTTATTTTTATTAGGAATAGTGGAGTTGAAAAACTTTGTAATTCAATTAGGTATACAGTAAATATACAAGTTATAGACAATCCATGCTAACATGCTTCATTCATATCGTTATTAAAAAATCTTCCTACATGTGCACTTAACGACAGCAGATTCAAATCGTAGGGCATGTTAAAGCTTATTTACGTCGTATGTTTGATTCAAATTCTGAGAACTCACGTACAGTTTATCTGGCTATTAGCTTACATAGATCTGCAGTCGAGATGCGAACTGACCGATGCTCAGATTCGACTACCGCCTAACAAACTTCCTCAACTAACGATAACAAACGTTCCTCTAAATCCACCAACCGTTGAAATTGGCGGAAAAATACGGCCGCAAGTAAGCCGGGGACGTGGCTGTGAGTAAATTGTGAATTTAACGCGTCCACTGCGGATTACACTGTAGACTGCTATGGGAAGTTTCGCCAAGTTCCTCATTCCTCGCCGGTTAATGTAACACAAGAAAAATGTACAGAACTGAACTCGCGTAAGCGTCGGATTACGAGCGCGATGCAATGAATAATTGATATCGGATTTCGAGTATTTATCTTTTAGAACAAGGTTTCGGATAAACTCTTTACATTAATATCTTGTCTGTATTTGGCAGTGTAATTTTATGTAATTAAATGGTATAACCATGGATATTAAGATTCAAAATGTAGCTTTTATTGCTCTCTATTTCTTTGGGAGTCGATTAAAACACGAAAATACTTTATTCAATAGGTATTATTAAAGAGTAACAACAGTTTATGGCAACACGAACATTGTATTTCATCGAAAGTTGTAAATCTGTACTAGTTGAAATTTTATGTTACATCCATATATTTTTGCAACTTTTTCCGTTTCATATTATAACCGTAGAAGAGTTGAATAATAGGTACCTACTCAATAAAAATCGCATTATATATAACATTTTCAGAATTTCAACAATGTTCTGCGAATATCCTCGCTGCATGTTCATACCAAAATAACTATCATATTAAACCCTAGACCGAGCAAACAATGAATCATTCATTACACTAAATCAAAGTCTGGCGGATCGTATTGCGTAGCTTATAAGGGAACTATTCAACAATATTTATTTGAGCTCAACTCGCGTAAATTCTCGAAAAACAACTGCGAACAGTATGCAAATTTCCCGTCCGCCGTGCTTCGCGCCGCGTCGGCAATCCAAGCGAAACCGCGGAATAATGAAGCTTTCCTTACACAAGTAAGGTGCTAGTGAAATTTCAACACGCGTAGGTACGTTTACATTGGGTTGGGAACATTTGTCACTATGATTGTGTATATTGGATTCGCTTTGAATCGAACGGTGCAATGTTGCAGATGGAACGGGCTAGCGAAGTTTTAAAGTTATTTCGCCTTTCTTTCCATTGTATAATTATTATTAGCCAATACAGTAAATGCGTGTTTATAAGATAATCTGTGTATCATTTGCAATAAACTATAAATAGTTAATATTTAAACCTAAACTTGCGATTTCAATGGGCTCACTACAAACTACACATGCTTGAAAGTTTCAAATCTAATTTCATTAAAACTTTATCGGCTCAACTATTTAAGTAATATGGATACTAACTTTCGGATGTAATTAGTAGCGGTAACCCACGGATTTATAGGCCTACCGGTATGAAAAATGTGGCTACAAAGATAGATTAATAATAAACCTGTATTCTGCCCTTGTTCGAAACACAGAAGTTAACGCTACGCTACGCAATTTATGTTGATAATGACACCGAAAGCATATTTACATGTAGCATGGTACGAATCACGCAAGCGCTTATAAATTAGATCGTCGTATGGCAAATCTGTGCCGCGTGGCGTAGAAATTTGATTTATTCTTGGCTGTGTGTCAAGGAGCATATAAGGCCCGCGGATGTGGAATATTGGGGGATGATAAAGGTTTATTTGGCGTATATTGAGCGACCTGACGCTCCGCTCGATTACTCCGTCGAATAGCGGATAAAAGTCTCATTTCTGCTATATAATGTTTAATCAGAAGCCATCAGAAGCCGGCGCCCTGCGACACCTGATTGATGTGAATGGGATTTTTTGTGACTTATAATTCGTTTTTTTTTGCTTTGAGAGGATTGATTTGTCAACTATGTACTAGGACTTCATTGTTCTTAACGAACCGAATGTGTAGGAATGTTTTGTTCTCGAATATCTTATTTGTTCCGTGAATAAATTGTGCTAAAATCTCTGCTGACGTATGAAATCCTACACTTTAGTACATGTTGATATACCGTGTGCGTTGACGATTTACCGGACTAGAAGCAATTTATTTAAAGGCTTACAAAACCCACTATTTTTAACGTATCTACATATTAATTGTACTGTATGTAACAATAATATTCCCGTAGAGATATTAGTCAATTACCTGTTAAACAGCTTACGTCTGTTTGTACATGACATCTGGTCAGGGCAAAGGCCGAGTTCCATGAATTGCCTTTAGGGATATATACCTAACAATACGAATTACAATATATACTATTCAATGACTATTTATTTCAATAATAACACTAATATAATTCAACAATACTAGAAAATAGCCCAACCATTCTAAACTATAAATCTCGTATAATCCGAGACACTTTTAACTCGTTTAACTTTTTATAAATGAGTAAAAAAACAACAATAATAATATATAATATTCGCATTCAAAGATCCTATAAGTTAGAAGCAAGCCATTATTACGTAGATATACATTTATAATCCCCACTTAAACCGCTGGGAGTTAATTACACAGTTCTATCCTGTCTCGTCAACGGATTCCATTTACTTTTTACGTTTTCTGAACAGAGATTTACTTCTAGTATTTTTCACTGTCCGCGTTATTAGTGCTGGAAACAAACGTTATTCCACTGTTTCTTTATTTAAAGTGGGATTAATTTAATTTAGAGTTAAAAATATATACTGCAGTGTTTTATTTTAAAAACGTATGTTTATTTTTTCCACAGCATACCTACGAAGAAATATGTACCGCAAAATGTTTTTAAAAATACTAGTTAGTATAATGATTTAATAGTAAGATATTCAACATGTAGTTAAAATAAACTGTTTAATATTATTTTATTTTAATAGGTAGTTTATAACGTACCTATTTGTAATTTACTTAATGCTTTCCATAAGAGTAAAGATCACATAAGCTATTAATATTTATGAAATAGCTTTACACAATCAATTTGGCCACATTGAATAGTTTGACCAACTGCGCTATCTTCACTTAATACTATAATCGTGTCATAACTTATCTGACTTCCCGATATTTCAGCATTAACACAGCGCTGTTTAAAGCGCTGCCGGCGAACAAAAGAGCGGTCAAAACATGATAAACCCATTACAATATTTCAAGCAAACCCGCGTATTATATGAAAATACGATGTCAATAAAGTCGGAATTATTCATCCGATGGCTTACAGACCAACAAAGCCTACTCGACTCATTTCTATTACACGCCCATTCGACAGTCAAAATTCGTCGCTTTAACTCAAATAATGGATTTAAAAAAATTGCTCCACAGAATTAACTTAAGCCCGAACTCGCCCCTACAATGCTTCCATAGTCCTCTTTATGACCTTTTACATCGATAGAGAAAGAATTTTGTACATTTACGACCTGCCCGTTATATTTTTATAGGTGGTTCATAAAATAACTTTTCCGAATACATTAGGACGAACGTTTGCTCTTTCGTAATATTTTTGACACTTTATAGATGTTTTGCATAAGCCTCTAATGTGGTATGAAATTGTATTTGAACCTTTTTGTGTTAATAGAATTCGCGGATCAATTTATGTGAGGATATACCGTCTAGTTGAATTCTATTTTAGCTCTTAATATTAAATTCATAATTTCAGTTGCAGTATGTTTAAAACACAGTTTTTAAATTCTAAATTTAGTATAAATATGTACCTACCTAATTAAAAAGTACAATAATCATGTTCTTACGTACATATAAAAAGATGCGATATTTTTTCATACTTCAAAAATGAACGTATTTTAGCAGCTTTTTTTTATTGATAAATCGCACTAAAGCGTATTTATTTCAACCACACTAAGCCTGTATGAAGTGGGAAAACATTTAAAGCTTAAATTAAATTAAACAAAAAATATATTTTGAGCAACTTTTTAATGCTTACTTTAAAGTGGCTGTTAAAAATTGTTTAAAATAGTATACATTATAATATCAAGTGAGTAAAGCACATTTCTAAAGCATAAAATCTGCATTGGAAATTTTATGAAGGTGATATCATAAAACTTACTTTTAAAACTAAGTACAGTCCATAAAGAAGTTGAAATGACCCAGTTTGCGATATTATTATTTTTTATTGAATTACGTTGCTCGGTATAAAATTAATAAAAAAACTAATGATATTTTTTTTACTCGAGAGCATCATGATGAGATTTTCATTTTTAGTTAGTCTATGAAGGACGAACTATACTTTTTGATCAAGATGTTCGAGACTAGGCCATTGCTCTCGTAAAATTCCTTATCCAAATGTATATTAAACACCCCATACAATTCAAAACAATCTTAACAATCCAAATTCCACAAGTAAATCGATACAGCAAACTAACACTTATTCCAATAGCCGTATAGAACACAATCCATTAATCAGCATCAGCTCGCATACCGTAGTGAGACGACGCGACGACGCGACGGATTCGACTCGACCATTTTTCACACCACTCGAAAATTCATAACTCGTGCCGGCGACAGCGCTGCACTAGCATTATGAACTCGGAAAGAATCTAATATAGACTTTGAGAAATAAACTCCATATTTTAGCTGGCACCGAATTTAGTATGATTCACGCTACACCGTGGCCGGGGACGGGCCGTGCAAGAGCCGGGAAACAAATGAAACAATATCCATACAAATTTCAACACCGTGCCCCGTCCGGATCCCATCCGAGCCACGTTCTGGCATGAATCACTTCATAGAAAAAGTATACAATAATGATTGACTTACTTACTTACTAGGTACTGTATAAAAGTATATACCTACTTTTATCGGTCGAATTGTGCGCCACAGGTATGCGGGCCACGGGGGTGATTCGTTCGCGATTCCGACTAAATAATAGATTAAATCGGGCGCTCGACGCGACATTAGCGAATGAATTTGTTCTAATGTGATATTTCTATGGGCAATTAGATGTTATGGATGTAATTTTGCCGGTATTTACTATGTTTTACAAGAAAAGCGTTTAACTTTAAGTCTTTTACTTTTAGTTGAAGTACTATCTATGGATTTTCTTTCTCCAAAACAATGCACGATATTCTTATTTATTAAATTGAATGTTACAATAATTTAACGTTATTACTTTGATGCGTTAGAATCGTGTCAATGTGTTTTTATTTAATAAAGCTTCTTATATTCCATCCTATACCACAAACGAACACATTCCTATAAACTCACGACACGACACACCATCACCCACATGTTCGACATAAACAAAATGTCAATGTCATCCGATCAAACCCTGTACAGTCATACCATACTCACACATACTGCGCCTCATATTCCGAATGAGCGAATAAATTTTTTTACGATGGGCGCCAGATTTCGTCGCGTTTTATGTGCGTTTGCGGGTCGAGCGGGCCCCGAGCCGACACTTCGTGCCCCACAAACAGTCGTAAATCGAAAAACATAGCGCCCTTGCCCTATGGCTGTATAAAAATCGGAAAGGACTCTATTACTGTAAAACTCGTTTATTTCATTTTCATTGTATATAGGTAGGTACCTTACAAAAGTGTATATTGGACGCGACAATGTACATATTAACACGCTTTTTTTAATGTAAATTTTCCTCTCTTGATTCTGTAATTTAAGGAGAGAAAAGACCTATTTATTGTAGGGTTAGTCATCAAATTGCCCTACGTCTTTGTTAAATTACTCATAAAAACCAGGATAGTTTTTTTATTCGCAATAGGTAGTAACTACAACCAAAACGGAGACAGTGTATGTACAAATAAAAACACATTTAAAATCTACCCCATACATCGGCTTAAATATTTGAAATGAATCAAATTCTTCAAAATCAAATATATAAATATTTCTATATTTCATAACTATATTTGGCCTGTTTTAAAAGCTTTAACGCGTTATTCGTCTATTGTTTTCAGAAAAATACTGAAATCCACTTTATCGTTTATTTACTTTTTATTAAAAAGCATCAATACTTAAAAATAACGCGAAAAATTCCCAAGCAAAATAATAATGAAATTGATTAAGCTTAATTGCTATCCGACACACTCGGGAAAATTGACATTTACGAGTATAATATAATTTAATATCGGAACAAGCGATTACCGGTTGATTTATAATATTAACAAAACAATAACAGCCATATGAGTCGGCTTAATCAACGCTCTGATTAAATTAACCCCTTTTATTTCCAAACGCAATGTATAAGTATGAAGATGAAAATTAACATTTGAGCACAAATTTCTCTAGTCTTGCTTTAACATTTCTTGTATTAATGATTCCTTTGTGTATAAATAATATTCTTAAGGCCTGAAAATAGGTCGTAAAATAGGGGTAATCTCATACCGTCAGGACATTAGGCTGTTGTCAGTAGAGGCAGAATATTGTTTACGGGGTCAGTTAAACTTTATACAGAAATATGAAGACCAAAAAAGAAATAAGAAAACAGTCATAATAATTACAAAATAAAAAAAGCGATTAAGAAAACAATCACTTATAACACATCTAATGAACCGTGAACCTTGATCGAACACCCCCCCAAATGATCGTCAAATGAGTTGGTACATCGTTGCGCGTCACATACGGCTTTATGAAACAAAGATACGAATTAATGGCTCTCATTCGGGAGGGTCTATTGTGCCGGTCCCTGGAGTGTACCCTTCCATTTCGCAGAATTGGACATATATTGGCACCAGCGTATCTTGGCCCGTCGCGTCGCCGAAACTCGTTTTGATGGACACTAACAAGCAGCAAATTGATGCCGGCGAAGAGATCTCTTTACATTGGCCGCGTTTCCACAAACGGAATGGATACGTAGTCCGTTTATTAGATTCGTCGCTTCTTTCTTTACCTTTGACTGAGAGGTTAGTGTTGTCTTTTGAACAGTTTGATGCCCACTTATCTTTTGGAGGTAATATTACAAGTTGCACAAACGACCGAGAATTTGTAGGAACCATTAATTATTCTACTCTTACACGTGTATATATAAAATCTATACTTTAGGCAATAAAGATATTGATTTTGATTGTTCTCTTTCAATTATTTGCCTAATTCCTATTTCTTCATAAACTGTTTTTACTAGTTGAACAATGAACTTTTCCGTACGAAAAATATTTGATTTCAATTTTACTACATTTCAAATATCCCACCCAACTAAAACAGACCGTATGTTTTGTGTTACATTAGCCTGCAGACGAAATAAAACCGGCAATAACTCATAAATCTTGCTCTAAAAATAATAACTCCGCCGTTGAAATACGCGCTTGACAAAAACACTCGCACTCTCTTACAGGTTTTTCGGTGTACCTTTACGACCTATAAAACGTGTAAAACAGACTTAATTATGGCCGTTAACTTCGTGAAAAGTGTAATGCGGCGGGGTAATTTCATACAGCTAGTTGTGCAAAAATAGGGTCACATTTCATGTACCTGTTTCTTGTAAATTAGTTGACTGGTTTGGGTTAGTTGGGACGAGCCTAAAGATACAATAGTGTACTAAAGACGAGCACTTTGAAATATAACCAAAGGTTGGATAACGGGGCAGGCCGCGTGTGAACAGTAAACATTGCGCGATGCTTTGGTCCATTCTCTCAAAGGCTATCGGGAGGCCAGCGCCTGCATGTAACTGTAATGCGTACGTCATTATGCAAAGCAGTGGAGCCATTCACAACAAAGTGAAACCGCGATACAGCCTTCATTACGATAATAGCGGCCTTAGTTGATAGCTATACCGGTGCACTCGAATCATTGTCAATTGGATGTTTTGTTTGTAATTGTTTACCGTTAACTGCAATAAAAATAAACATGACTCGTTGTTTATGTTCTTAGGTACCGGCTTCATATACCTATAGTAAAGTATAGCAACATTTGAAATAGATGATAGGCTACCATTATTAAAAGTATGCATGCATATGCATAAGCATGTACGTTTGATATAATAAATGTAATTAATATAACTGATGCCGTCAGATCAAAATATATTCGACAGTCTACCCCATTGCTTACAAACTAGTACAAAAAGTGACTGACATCAAATAAATGTCAGGGATAAATAAAATCCGGAGCCACAGTCACTATCATGTCTTTAATCACAATAAACGAGGAAATACAACTATGTCTTCCCGAAGCCGGACACGTGAGGGGTCAATATAATATTTTCCAAAAATCCTTTCAACTTTTATATCAAAATAAAGAATCGAATAGGAAACCATTAACTTCAAAGTAATGTACTGTAAAAATACTCCCGGAGGGCACAATGCTTTGCTGAAAAGCTTTGTGAAGATGATGGACGAGGCGATTTACAAAGTTATTCCTTAATGTTTCACTTTAAAAGTAGATTGTGATGTGAAAGAATATTGTTGAAATAAATGCTTACTAATTAAACTGGGGAGAGGGAATGAAATGGAAAAGTTAGTAGGTCAACGGTTTCATTTGTAAGTGCTATTGCATTATCGCGGACTTTTAATCTTCTTTGCATTATGTCGCCGTACAAACACAGAAGGTAACGTTCATATATCATAATTAAGCAGAATAGTGACGTGTTTCAAGCGAAATAAAATTAAAAATAAACACTTCAAACGTAAAAGGCCTCAGTAAGTGCACATGGCATTTTAGGTAAAGAAAAAGCATGACAATGACAACAGGGGACTGGTGTTGCTTTATAAACGTTGATATAGTACAGTTTCACACTGTAGTTCATTCTAATAAGTGGACGTTGACGTCGAGAAGCTCCTTAGTGAATGACCAAAGAATAAACAGAATAACCGACTTGTGCAACTAATCGAAATCACATACAGATATTTTGATGAAGTTTTATCTCCAGGCATCGCAGTTCCAATTAGCATACGGCACACCCTTTCAGATCCAACAGAAGGCACCTTATCCGCACCGTATCATGTAGCCAATCTCAACGTGGATGCAAAATCGTCCAATAAAAACTTGAAGAGTGAAATGTCGCATTCGGGCTTCGAGCCAAAAGTTTCAAACCGAAAATTGAATAAGGTTGTGACTCCGCGCGTGTACATTACGTTGGATTTTTGTTTGTGACGTCGACCTCTCAAATTAAATGGAAGATTGCAGGTCGAACGTTCACCCATACACGATCCATCACTTCGGGTTTAGAGCTGGCCAACGACTTTACCAAGAACCGGGTGAGGTTCGCTATACTGCGATTTCATTTTTCTGGGTATTCATATGAAGTAGGATCACAGGTGTATCCTGTGTTACCTGTCACTGTGATGCAAATATAAAGCTCACTGAAATTCAGGATAAATTACAATAAATTTCTGATTCGATATGATCAAAATCTAAAGCAGTTACAGGAGTAACTGTTTTAGCTTTTGATCATATCATGAAGTTATAGAAAAGCACCAATCTTATATATAAAAATGAATCGCAAAATGTGTTGGTAAGCGCATAACTCGAGAACGGCTGAACCGATTTCGATAATTCTTTTTTTATTATATTCCTTGAAGTACGAGGATGGTTCTTATGTAGAGAAAACGTAAATATGTACCACGGGCGAAGCCGGGGCGGACCGCTAGTAGGAAATAAAGAGAATATATCGACGTAAACTCACTTCAATCACTTAAATCGACGTAAATAAGCTCAAAAAAATTGTTCTACATCCATCCATCATACTTCAAAACTGTAACACATGAGAAGTTAAAGATACAAACAAACTTTTTCATTACGTGGTATGAAAATTCGTAATAAATTCGTAGCCAAAGTAAAAAGTAATAATGGATTTCACGCCAAATTCCCACGGCTCTGGCCATCAATCCAGCGCCTTTTTTTCCTTAATTGATTAGCTGATAACAGCTCGCTATGGGGCTTTTGTGGTTACTAAAAGGAATTTTTATATTCAAAGGCAATTCAATTTTTGATCTCACAATATATAAGTCAACCGATGAGTGAGGCAATTTGTAATTCGATATTATATGTTTCAGCAGGTAATTTGATAAAATAAACTGTAACTTATTATTAAATATAGACTTCTTTCTTTCTTTTCGTATCGTATCTGTATCTGACTGTTCTGATATTATAATCTATTATAAAAATTCAGTCAGAAGAAATCAAATATTACGTTGTTTTATCAGAATTGTATCTTTTAAGATTACAATCCATACTAATATTATAAATGCGAAAGTAACTCTGTCTGTCTGTCTGTTACTCAATCACGCTTTAACTACTAAACCAATTTGCATGAAATTTGGTATAGAGATATTTTGATACCCGAGAAAGGACATAGGCTACTTTTTAACCCGGGAAATAGGATAGGTTTTATCCCGGAAATCCCACGGGAACGGGAACTTTGCGGGTTTTTCTTTGACTGCGCGGGCGAAGCTGCGGGTGGAAAGCTAGTAAATAATAATTATTGAATTAACATTGCGATATATTTATACAAAAATGTCAGATTGTTATATAATGAAATTACAATCATAAAGCCATATCAAAGAGCTTCATACAAACAACAAAAGGACAAGTTAATTTTTATTTCAACATTGTCATCCCTCCATGACAAATTAAGCTAATGACGCGTTGTTTTCTTACAAAGCCTCTCGAAATATATACAAAACCCACGCCAGAAAACCGTTACGATCGCAAATTTGCGTGCTCGTGTTAAAATTATAAACATTTCGCCGAGAGCACAGTTCAATGTTCCCTGTACGCTGTTATTCTTACGTTTTTTGATAATAAAATGAATGTAAAAGAAAACATTGATTAAACGTAATTTGCATGAAGGTTCATGTCGAAAATTACCGTGCAAATAGTGAAACACGCAATATCATATTTACGGATCGATAATGCGAGAGCTCGCGGACACGGAATTGAATGAATCTAGTAATTTACCGAAAATTTAACTTCGATAGAAACACGGTATTACGCTCGGTTTCATTGGTAGCTACGTTATCGACGTAATCAAAGCATGTGTGACATAATGAGTTATAAATGCATAGTTGCGTACTTACAGTTGAAATTTCACTTACAAAAGTCAATTAATTTCAACAAAACACTCTTCTAGTTCTATCGGCTTTGTTGTATAAATGCTATCCCATAATACCACCTAACCACAATATCTAACAATCACGTAACTCCACCCTCTATCCGTACACTAAAGAATAGAATAAATAAATCAAAATCTCACTTCAATTCCTTTGAAAGCCGTATTCAAGAGGCGTATGTTAGAAATGATACCCCGCGCTCTCCCATCGTCTCTCCGATATATTAATATTTCAACGCTGTCTATTCGGGAAGCGAAAAAGGCGCTCGATCGACTGGCCTGGCCATTGGAAACGCCATTCTTTTTATAGCCACTGCTAATAGTCATGAAGTGGAGGAGAAGTACATTTTTCAGGCGGAATAAGTTTCCCCTCGATGGATCGGAAACGAGAATTTCGAATGGCCTTCTGTTAGTTCGTATCTATTGACACCCTTTTCGTGTTTTTATCTAGGTTATAGGATTGTTTTTTTGACGTAGAAACGTGGAGTGGTATTATAATATTAAGTATTATATTAAATTTCAGATTTTACTATCTTTTTCTCCACAGTTTTATTATATTAAGCACTTCATTAATTGTAGTTTGTATAGTTGCACTTATACTTTATCAGTAGATACAATAAGACACTTATTCCATCATGACACGGTTCTCTATCTCTATAAATTTGTTCTTCAGCTTGTTTGCTATGCTAGGTAGCTTTAAAACGTTTCCCACCGCCGTTCAATATACATCGACATGCCACATACCCATAGATAGCTATGTTTTCAAAGCCAACACCGTAGCGATACATCTTAAAAATCCCTTTAAAGTCCGCAACACGCTACGTAAGCCAGACCCGACCTTTGTAAATAAAGAAGCGCTTAGCGTAACAGCAAAGCTAGAAATAGTGTAGATGAATGAGTCTATGTGGGAACCAGATAACATTCCCGGAGATCCTGCGAGTTATCTCCGAGTTATTAATGTGCCTTCCATTTATTTTTATGCTCGACGTTTCAACGTAACTTCCCGCTGCTGTTATAATATGATACAAATATCTATCAGAATATTGGATATACAATTTTCAAAATAGACGTGAATTCTTCTAATTAGCACCCAGTGCTTCATGTTCCTAACATACGCTTCGCCTTCAAGGCATTTGTGTCCTGATGCCTGTTTCATATAAAAATAGGTTAAGTATCTATACATTTCAATATTTTACGTAAAAAATTAACTATAACTCTATAGATTTCTCCTTTTCCTAATTCTTTAAAGACCTTCTCCATTTCAACATCAAACAATTCACTTCCTTACGAAACCAACTATTTGAAAGCCAAGCCAGAACACATCCGCTCAATGTCCGCTAGAAAAAAAAAGCATAACGCAGAGCTTGCACTAATGGCAGAAGAAATTCCCCAACGTAAGCGCAAATGCAAGTCAGTTTGCAGTGAAATCTCGGAGCCGATAGCAAAAAGTCGATTTTGATACACCATTCCCCAACAGACTAACGAGCGACCAGGGCACCAAGAAAACTAGCGGCTATTGACCGGCAGTTTCCTTTTATGGCTCAATAAAGGATCGGAAAAAAGGACTTCCGATGGAGATATGTTAATTTGATTATCGTATGGAGACTTGAAACAAAAGGTGGGATTTGATACGCTTCGATCTCATCTTACGTAAAGGTATTTCAGTCCCAGGGTAATGCAAATAAATTTCCGATCGTGACTGTGTTCTGTGTAAAATTTTCAAAGCGTCGCATTTAAATGACTTATAAAACATTTTATAATGACTTTTAATACCGTTTTTTCATCGTACTACCACAGCAATTCAACGTTCAATATAATAAAATAGAAACGTTTTATAAACCTTTCAATATATTTTATACTTTAGACGCAATCACTTTACCTAATGGACATTGTTTTTAACCTTTGATTAATTACATGTCATATTGCTTATATCACGTTGTAATATTACAAAATCTAACGCGCCATTATTTGGGGAGAACGCCGATACACCAGCGATACGCCGATAAAACGTCCCGGCATACCCATGTCAAGGCAATTCGTTACAACATTTATTGGACAATAACCATTAAGAAAAAAATGGTCCAGAGAAATCAGCGAACGCACGAAATAAAATTACATAAAAGGCTTATAAAACAGGTGCCCGGTAATGTGCCGTCCATTTCTGTTTAATGTGCCTTTAATGCTGAAATTATGGTTATCGGTGCAAACGATTACCTGAAGTGAATAAAATGTGCGAGAAAAATGTGTTAAACCTCGCGAACGGTGTTCAAATACACGTTTAATGTACGTAGTTCTCTGGGATGGCGAGATGGAAAGATGTTATATGCGGTTATGGGGAATAGTATTTTACTTTCATTTAGAATGGGCAGACAATATGAACATATTATATCGATGAATTATGTATACAGGGTGTCCCGCTATTGGTATACTAAGCGCGAAGGGACTTGTAGTTTTACATACACTGATCACGTAAAAAATATTTAAACAACAAAATTACGTCAAAAATTTTTTGCTAAATTTTTCCTGAAAATCCATGTTTTCTTCTCTAACTTCGCGCAGCCGGCATATACCGCTTCTCTAATATGAGCATTTTGTCTATGAAAACATAATCTTAAACGATAGCTCACGTGCTGGTGGCAAAGTTGGGCGGGTTGCTTGTTATGGGTGTACACAGAAGAGTTTTAAGAATACTTCTATCTGAAAAAAAATGCGTCTGGAATTTTATAAGTATTTTTTACGTACTCAGTGTATGCAAAACTATAACCTCCTTTGAGCTTAGTATACCAACAGTGGGACACCCTGTATATGTGAAAAAGAGCAGTGTTGTAAATGTTGTGTTAACATCCATAGATTGGAATAGCACCTACCTACAGTAAAAATCAGTTTTTTAAATATAATAACTATTTTATTACTATAGGTATATATAAAGAAGGAACAAATATAATTTGGTGTCTATAATATATTGGTCTACCTTAGTGAACATTAAATCAATTCTGTATTACCTATATATTGGAATATCATTCGCCCGAAAACAGTTGTATATAGAGGGAATACGAAAACATTCACAGGATAACACTATTCATCATTCACATACACACATCCTCTATACTGCATTCCTATATCTCTTCAGTTATTCGAAACGTTACGATTCGTAGATAAAATTCAAGCAATGTAAAATAAAATCGCCTCGATAAATTCGGTTCCGTACAATTTTGCTCAATTTGCATTCTTTGACTTTAGAGTTCGCATCACTCGCGATAACTTCTCTAATCAATAACAACAAAATTAACTTTTACAAAGCGAAATTACACCGCAATAATAATTTTCAACCGCAAACTCTCCCACAGTTACATCTGCTTTACTTCATAACAAAAGCGGGTTTAATTAAAGACAAACAATAAGCAGGAGCAAAAGTATAGGTATAGGTAGGTATCTGTGAGCCATCAATTTTTACGAGTGATATTTCGAGTTATATTCTCACAGCAAACATCCCATTCCACGCAAATATCTCAATTTATTTAATTTGAACAATAAAAGGGAATATTCCCGTAATAAAGCGGGGATGATTATAAAATGTTTACTGAACCGTATTGAACGTAGACAAAAGTGAAACGCCCGATAAAAGATAACATAAGAGCGTATTTATACAAACGGTAACTATAAAGCCGATAGTGATCGCGTAACAGCACATAAAAATCTACAACCCTATTTAATACGAACGATAGCATTCAAATTACGGCCGATACACGAATACAATCATCAGACATTATTAAAACGCGCTCCAATTGACCAAATGATGTTGTTTTTCATTCATTTTCGGCGCAACTTAAACATTAACACGACGTAACAGTTGAACATTTAAAAACAGAGAATATTGCGGTATTACTACGATATTTAAAAAACATGTTTACAATATTTTAACAGGCTTATCTGATTCTCTGATAAACTATATCTACCGCGATGGTATTTTCAATTGAAAACTAGCAATATGATATATATATTTTTTTAACATTTAAAATTTACAAAAGTTGTAGGTGTTAATTTTAAATATTATTTCCAATACAACTTTCACAAGGCACGTGTAATTCTTGTAGAAAAATAGAGTGACATTATAAACAATGGTTCATCCAAGGAAGGCCTCAGGAGACCTCGATTCCAGGCGATTGAGAGGCAATGTAATTCTCTAGAATATCACTCTGAATAATGACGTTGTCTTTTTTTTCTTAATGATATTGAAAATAGCTCATTAATATTAATCCTCAATGCCCTATAGACTTTGCTGTTATCGTATCCTATTATAATTAGGGCTTTGTATTTTCTATTGTTATTTCTTGATACTTATTGCATAACAATAGCTTTATATGACTTTAAAAGTAAATTTACTATTCAATAAATTCTTAATTTGACGTCACGTATTGTCCAGGATTACTCTTTGTACTTTAAACTAATATTGAAAAAGTTCATGAGCGATGTGCAATCTATACTAATATTATAAAGCTGAAGAGTTTGTTTGTTTGAACGCGCTAATCTCAGGAACTACTGGTCCAATTTGCAAAATTATTTCGGTGTTAGATAGCCCATTCATCGAGGAAGGCTATAGGCTATAATATATCATCACGCTAAGACCAATAGGAGCGGAGCCACGCGGGTGAAACCGCGGAGCGCAGCTAGTCACATATAAAAGGCTTCAATATAAAAACCAAATACAAATAGAAGCGAGTTAAGGGTGACAGTACATTTACAGTGTGTTTTAAATACGAACCCTTGCGCAAATTAACCTTAAAATGCATATTAAAAGAATTATGCCATTTTAACGCGTCACGGTTCAGTCAGGCCCTATCGAACAACCACCGGGTAAATTGTTATAGCTGGGGTCGAAATGATACGGGAACGAGCAAATGATTAGTTTGGAGTGCTTACGAGAAGGGCCTTATAAGAGGTTTCGTTAGCTATTCACAGCTTTTTGAATGGATTAGGTACGTCCCGTGCCTTTGTAACAAAACTCCGGCGAGTACTTACTGAAAGGGTTAATCGTAATGCGGCTAGAGAAATAATACAGTGAAGAGCTAATGTTATTATATTTTATATGTTGCGTAAATACTTATCTATGAAAAAAACATATGACTACATGGTAAGTATAGAACATAGTCGCTTTCTCTGTCCCTATGTCCCTATGTACCTATGCTTAAATCTTCAAAACTACGCAACTGATTTTGATGCCGTTTTTTAAATTAGATAGAGTCATTCAAGTGGAAGGTTTTAATATATAATTTATTAGGTTTTAGACAAAGCGGCCGAAGACGCGGGCGGAAAGCTAGTAGTTAATTATAATAGCACTATTGAATGAATCATCAATCAAATTTTAAATAAATATATAGTAATTGTAAATAGTACTTCACCACGTTTTAATTAAAGTACAACAAATACTGATATTGTCGGTGGCAAATAAACTATTTGTTGGTTGAATTTGTTTGTTTTTAGTGCATTGACATGTTCATTATTGTTCGTGTAATAGGGTCGTTCGTGAAATGGAACAAAGAAGTGTTTGAAAGCAAATTTTGTATTCATATTTGGCAAAAATCGTTTAAAACTACTTTAACGTGATTTCAGTTACAAAATCCAAAACGCTGCAATATTAGATAACACATTTCTCAAACATAACAGATGAGAAGACATGAGAGTAGATATTTTTAATGAAAGAGCACAAATATTATTGTCTATAACATATACGAACATCTATTATATTATTAACCGACTTCAAAAAAAAGGAGGAGGTTATCAATTCGGCCGGTATGTTTTTTTTTTTTTTTTTTATGTATGTACACCGATTACTCCGTGGTTTCTGAACCGATTTACGTGATTCTTTTTTTGTTCGATGCGGGATGGTGTCGAATTGGTCCCATAAAAATTTTATTCGGATAGGCCCAGTAGTTTTTATTTTATGAGCATTTTTGTCTGCTTATTTGTAAATGTTGCAAGTGCAATTTTGAAGTCGGTTGTTTTTAACGCAGTTATTGACTTGTTTACATGTATTTTCCATAAGAAAGCTATATCTCATGTCCGTATACATTCTTATTCATTTTGCAACAATACCAAAAATGCTAAGTTCGTATCCCAATCCATCACTTGACCCAATTTATATTCACAAAATGAGCTTCACTTGAATCATCCAAGGATCCCATTCAACATCCAATTTCATTTTTCCTTATAAAATACAGAAGTAATTTACGCGAATGTTCCGATCAAGTTTCGGAACTATCGATGGCGGCTGGGAGTCGAGCCACGATTCAATAGCGCCATTTCGCTAACTAAACTTTAGTCTTTCCTTAGAACTCGCAGAATAGAAAGCTATTTGCTGAATAAAGGAGAGCGCCTACGAAATAGAATACATGCTCCGAAAAATCGCATCGTGAATGGCTGGCTTTAAAAAGCGCTGCGCTAGTCTGTGGAATAGTTTGATTCGTGCGTTATTTAAATATCGAATTTCGAACATCTCCCGGTACTATATAATTAAAAAGAACAATTTTAATCCGTTTGTTTCTTTAGCTTTTTAAGCTAAAACAAACACATTACAGAACTAGCAAAATTATAAAATAAACATTAGTTTATACAACTTCAAATAAAATCCTTTAATATTAAAATAACGATCCAGCCCCGCGAATTAAAGTGTATCCAATTAACCTAGAGACATGTAAGTAAACGATATCGCGTTTAAAATGTTATTTTTAATTACTACATAAAAAAAAAAAAATTCAAAGTAATCTGGACTGCGGAATTGCCGCACTTTTATATTGGCAGCAGCCGTGGCGTACTCTAATGGTAGAAAGGCATAATTATACTGAATAAAAACAGGAAGGCCACAGCCACTCGCATAAGGCAAACAATGTAGAAATGTTCCCGAACTATAATGAGCCCGAAATCATTTTGTATTCGTCGACATTTGAATAGCGCCCGACCGTTCCCAATTTATAATGGCACATAATACATACGTTGAATACGACTTATTTCCATAAAATTCGGTAACAGTGTTGGGAATTCGGGCGAAACTCTAACTTCTGAATATACGACGATCAATTTGTAAGTTAATATGTTACACTGATGTATTTTTTAAATACGGTTATGCCCTCCGTTCTACGGTAAGGGTATATTTTAGTATTTTCTGAATTTATCACCCTATGCACAATTCTCTAAGGTTTATAATTTAAACAACAATTTATAAGAGTCGTCAAAATGTTTTCCATTTATACCAGCCTACACATTCCATAATACACAAAATTGTTTACCAAAAAACGATGTACCTTCCTCTAAAAAACAAAACAACAACTCGAGAAGGAAATGAAAAAATCAAATAAACAAATTCATTACCTATCGTACAATTTTCTCTAATACAGCCTTTTAAATTTAATTACGATCGCGACTTAATAACCAGCGATAACAACATCAAAGAGGTTATTTTAATGAAAGAAAATGTTCACTAAAACTCAATATAAGGTTTCTCGGATATTGAAGGGGAATAATATAGAAATATCTGACCTCACGACTCGCATTTACGTCCATACCATTTATTTTACTTTCATCGTTGATAACATGGAATCGACAGTAAACCCGGAGCCCTTTTTTACTGAAATCGAGATTAGCCAACGGTGGCGTTTCCGTTCTTTAAGGACATATAATGTAATAATATTTCTCTATGATCAACAAACGTTACAACATGTCTATTTTTAAGATGAGCTATAAAAATAATATTACCTAAAGGAAAAAAACCAGTTGTATACAGATAAATTTACTAAGACATAATACATTACTCGCTAATCAATTTTTACAGTTACTAAGAACAAAATAATTTCTTCAGGATTAAGTCAATACTTCACTTCAAGACTATCGCTATGGAATATCATCAATCTCATAACTTTCAGTGCATTAATCTAATTGTTAATATAAAAAATTCGTTAAGATATCACTTGATCTTAAATTATTATCTTTAAAATGATTAAAAACGTACAAAAACACGTGAAGCACTTTGCGATATTAAAACGTATAGATACGCTCGAGGAGACATGTTCAATATGAAATTGCGAAAAAAATGTGATGAAATAGATGCCTTGTTGAATATTTTTACTATACGTTTATATTTTTGTATGCTATGTGAATGGGCGCAAATAAAAGACATGAAGTGAACTGCACATACCATCTGATTCATTTTCAACGTAGACTATTGAGTCTTCGAGATTAATTGCTATACTACTAAGTAATAAGTATAGTTATAAGTGTAGTATGTTCCACATATCTTTTGCATTTTATGAAGTACAATAAATTTAATAAGGTGTACTATTTACGATCAATAACGTTAGGTACCGTAATTTAAAAATAATTCAGGATTCCTATGTTAAATATATTTTATATCTGATACTGATATTTTATGTCATAGAAATAAACATAGAACTTTCAAACATTGCTTCAATATTACAATACTTATGAATAGGCGAAAACATTAGATTATTTATTATATTTAGAAAGATATCACTGCGAGATTTAACACAACTGCTCATAAGTATTTCTTACAAAATTTATCCATCAATATTTTTTCTGTAAGTAACATTGAAAGTCTTAATTAAGTTTAAATGTTAAAATTAATTAAGAATATTGTATTTGAATACCTTTAATCCGAGCCTTTTATGATCGCCCACTAATCTACAAGGAGAGTGGGTATGCGCCGACATTTAAGTCACGAAGTTTTTTCATTCATCTTACATTATTTAAGTTAAACAAAAATTATAATCCCTTTTTTATTTAGTACATGATTTAATTGTTAATAAGCCTTGATAGTATATTTTATTATTTAAACAAACGAGTTAAACATACAAGGATCCCCTGCGTCCCACTAAAAACATACAATATACCATCATATTGAAGAAATTCCATAGATATAGAATTATTCTAATCTCATCCAGCTATTAAACTATTATTATATCTGAACTATCAAACAATCGCATCGCAGTCAAACGGAGCACGTCGAAGCAAACTTAACAAACCGATCCAAAACTCTTAATGCAGTATTATTTCCAGCTTGGAAAAAAGACAGCGCTATATAGGTCGTCTAGCGCCATCACATTCCCACACTGGATACACTACTGCTATAAGACATCACGGTTACCCCTCTGGTATTCGATAGCTCGAGTCGTTTTGATATTCGTAGCGGAATCAATTATCGTGTTGGCGAGATAAAATGAGAATCGATTGACGTCTAATTGCAAGGCTGGAGAATGTTTATTTAACCCTCAAAGCGAGAAAACTGTAAGTGTAGTGCTTGTGCCTACGATTTAAATTGTGACATTCAATTTCCCTGGCGTATCGATAAATGTTTGAATTAGGAAAAAATATATCTACTAATAATATTTAGGTCTCACATTGACAGAACAGACACATACAGACAGACAGATTGAATTTGTGTAAGAAAATGTTAAGTGCCAATTTCCTTATTTTATCATTATTTTTTAAACATCGGTGCATTGCTAAAAGCTGTATTATTCCACAACAAGGGTCTATCATATTTAATTATTTAAAACTATTAACAATTCATTATTTTTGATCATCGCTTCACTATAAAAACTTTTCAGTAGTATAAACTAAATTTATTCAAATAGAGCATTCACACTCACGCATTCTACAATCCGCGAGCCGTTTCATCGACACATTATTCCGGCTCTATAAAATATGCTTCCGCGACCGCTCGCGGTTTCATCCATAAACTTAGTTAGCCAACAAAGGCGAGCCCGTAAACAGCTCTGACGATATTACCTATAACCGCGCATACTTCCACCGTGAAACTCCTTTAGGAAGTTCAACTTTGACCGACGCCAGTTTAGCATTTTGTTGGGCAAATTGTGTTATGATCGTTTGTTGTTCGCGCAAATTGTGGGTTGACAAACGCCGTGCTTGACGCTTTGTCTGTTAAATGTATGGAAACGAATGTGTACCATTATATCTACATATTTAAGGCAACTTGAAGCTTTCTCTCACATAATTTCTTTTATACATAGGTATATAATATTTTCAGTAGGTACAAAAATAAAAATTTATTATAATGATAGACGGTACGGTACGTTGTTTTTGATATGTTGGGGTTGACATTTAAGGACTGATGCGGTATATATAAAATTATAATTACACGAACCCATATAAATATTAACCTTTAGTTCGCAGGTTTCCGCTGGAGGCAATTTACGAAATGTCCCACTAAAATGAAACGTCGTCACTAACGAGTTTATGAGAAAAGCCCATGGTATAAGCTTTGAAATGTAGACAAAGGATTCGCAGATCTTTTCATTTGGGCACGTGTATATCCGGATATTAATAATAATTTCAAATGAAATGAACCGTACAATTAAATATTATCGTTTCTTCCGGAGATTGGCTGGGAGAGATCGATTATAGAGATAAGACCGCCCTCTGTACCTTTTATTAACCTTGTAAAGTTTATGATAGTGTACACAAGTATTTGTCATTCATGTGCAATACAATTTTTTAAATTGATTATTCAAAATGTTCTGCTGATAATACCTAATAGTTGGTTCGATTCTGGGACGACAAACCTTACTATAAATCCTACACTAACAAAAAGTTAAAAAAGCAAACACGACCTAAACCTTTCAAAGCCCACCATACAAATCTCCAACGTTCGCAGTTTATTATATTACCTTAACTCTCGTCAATGTTACCCGTATCCAGCTAATCCCAGAGGCTGACAGTCCATTCTTTGTCTTATAAATTGATACGTCAAGGCCCAATCTCGGACCACCATGTATCAGCACATGATTGATGGAACATCTTCCCTGGGTGCGATATTTTCACTTACAACGTTGATTCTTCCGGGTTGCGGCCGGCGTTTGTTATCCCATCAATCTCTTTGTATAAATGTTTAATGTGTTGGTTTGATGTTATTAATTGTAATGGAGGTGTTACACGTGCGTTGTTTAAAGATGATGTACACACGTATTATTTTAAAAGTGTAAAGTATAAAAAGTAAAGGCATCGTTTTATTAAGTAACGTAAAATCAAAGTCATTATTCATGAGAGCGAAATTTTATTGTAAAATGTACCTGATTCTTTTGTTGGTTATTCAAGCAGTTAACAAACTTATAACATCTCAAGTCAAAATAAAGGTTATCTTGAAATTAACAGCAAATTGTGTTACCAACAGCTAATACGGTTTTAAAAAGATTTTGAAATAAGCATTTTATACCTTCCAAGAGAGCCATAAAAATTTCATTATATTTATAGCATAGATCAATCTAGCAGGATATTCACGTTGAAAATTGGCCAATAAAGTCAAAAGGAAGGAAGCGAAAATGCAAATTAGACGAAATTTATTATTTTCTTGCGGTCAGAAAAAGTTCAGGGAAAAGCCGTGCCTAATAAGAAAACAACATTTTCTTGTAAAAGTTAAAACACGTGACTTCGCTCTCATAGCGGATTTGTAAGAAAATTATTGCAATTTAGTATAATTGATCATGGAAACATCTACTTATTTGTGACTATATCATAAAAAATCTTTACCTTTTCCATTTATTTAAAATAAATGATTTCGTTTTGAGGCAAGTCTTTATAAGGACGGAAAATGTAACAAAACATAGTCAAAAAAATAGTGTCCCTCATTGTAAAATAATTCCTGTATTTAACCGACGTTTATCCTATTATTATTTGTTTTATATTATATATTTCTAGTTCTACACTATTTGCGAACGCGGATAAACACAACCATACGCCCAACATATAAAAAAGCAACAACATTTGATGTGTAAAATTTAAAAACGTAAGACTTAATCGCCTGCCCCTGGCGTGGCTCCAGCACGCTCGCTATATCGCTCTAACGTCGCACGAGAAATATTGCGATCGTATCGACACGGTTCAAGTGCTCTACGACAGTGGACCGATTTCTTTTTTTTTCAATTTTATTATCTGTGCACTGACTGAGCGGGGGTCAGTGCTCTTATTACTCATTGCGCGGGACTTGAATGGTTAGGGATGAAGTTTGAATTTGGAACGTTTGTTTCTTTTTTTTTTTTAAACGGCCAACTATTTATCATAGCTGATAATATGACAAAAAAGTTTACATATAAAAGTGTCCTTAAGTGAAAAAAATGAAGGCTTCTTTCACATTATAAAAATAATGGCTAACACTAAAAATGATTTTCCATTAGATATATAATTAAATTATAGTTTGTCATCAATCATTTTGCATTTAAAGATGTCATAAAAATTAAAAAATAAAGGCGATAAAGAAAACTATGAAGAACCCGTGATGGAGCTTAATTAAAAATATCTGGTTGACCGAGCTATGCTCGAAACTGTACGAATTGTTTTGAAAAACTATTATTTGTGGAATAAAACCAATCTGGGTCATTTTATATATCAAAACTAGATATCTAATATGAATTCATAACATGACTAAAACAACTTATTTTCTTCCAAATACTACTGTAAGTGTGTTTATATTAAAAGCGAATAGAAATAATTTTTGTACCATAAAATTATCTAATCTATACTAATATTATAAAGCTGAAGAGTTTGTTTGTTTGAACGCGCTCATCTCAGGAACTACTGGTCTGATTTGAAAAATTCTTTCGGTGTTGGATAGCCCATATATTGAGGAAGGCTATAGGCTATATATCATCACGCTACGACCAACAGAAGCGGAGCAATGCGAGTCAAACCGCGCGGAACAGCTAGTATAAAGATAAAAGAAATGGAACGAACAACTTGTATAATGACGAATATTATGTAAAATTCCCAGATCTTGACATCTATTCAACAAAAAAGTCTCCTATAAAATGATCCGACTCTAATTCAACAACAACAAAAAAATCCATAAAAAGGAATGAGCCTAATTCTTAACAAAAAAGGTCATCAACCCCTCCTTTATTTATCAAATCAAATCTTATATCAATTTAATTCTACTTAATACTTTCCTATAGCAGTCAAATCCTGGTAGTCTCTTCATAAAACTAATATACAGCGTTACTGGAGTTCGTATATCGGCTATATCAATTTCAAACTGCACTTTATCAAGTTATGGGCTCTCAGGGTGGATAATTTTGCAGGATGCTTCTATGCGACTAAGGGCTGCATCAAATATAGAGCTATAATATGATTTCTCAGACTAAATTATTAAATTGTAGAGACGTTTATTTGAAGGGAAAGAAATTTAATGTATATTTAATTACTATTATTTTGTTTATTTTTTTTATAGACGCGTTTTATTTGTGACGAATAGTTCATTTCAGTCAAAAGTTAAAAATTACTCAAATCGTAGGTGTATTAACAGCACAAATATTTCCAATTATGTCCTCTCTGTGGGTTCATGGAAAACACCCGTAAACTTTATCGTTTCATAGGTAAGTTCAAGGACAACCTTACATAGCGTACGATGGAAAATAACGTAAAAGGGTCAAAGAAAATCGGAATCAATTCGTACATTTCACGTTTAAATAACGAATAAAGTTAAAAAAACACGCTTCTCATATTTAATCTGGTAAAAGTGGGTCAAACGTTTACATAAAATATTTTGATTAAATACAGTTGAAGCTTATAAAAGAGCGTTAAAGAGGCGTTGCGTTATAATAGGTATAATTTCTTATTATATTATCTTAACCAAAAATACCATGTGATTAGACAGTTTCCCTTACACATAAAACAATATTACGCATATTTCCCAACGTCGACTCATGTTATCATCTCATATCAGCTCAATATTTAACAGCGGACGCCTTTTTATGCAAACTGGAGGAATTTCAATAAAATATAATCACATACATCGCGGAGATTAGACTGATAATGGTATATTTAAGATAGAGTACACAGCGTGTACGATATATTTTTATGGAATGCAAAACTCCATTGCTTTTTATGTGCCGTGTGTATTAATTTTGTGACCGAGAAGGAAATTTTCAATCTTTACCCATAATCGATTCGATGATTTTACTCTTGAAAATATACCACTTTTTCACGACATTGAGTAGCAGTAATTTAACAGTAATTTTAAAATTATACAACTCTGTTTGATGTGATCGTTAAACCTATAAAATATATTCTATGCCAAATAAGTAAGTAATGATATTTAAAAAGGAGATATCTGGAGAAGGATTCTTCCATCTAGTGGTTTAAATTACTTTGAATCGCTTTGAATTTTTATAATCGTAACTTCAATAAGTCATGTTAAATTATTATCATCAATAAACAATTTTCATCAAAACATAATCCCAACCACACTACGCAAACTAACAACATTCAATACACTTACAATTAAACACCAAAAACATTTGACGACCGCAACCTACCGCAAGGAGCCTTCACGTTTTACGATATCGTTACGATTTAATATCGCGCCGCGGCACTCGCTCATTTTTAGCTTACGATATATGATAAGCGAGATATTATCGCGTCGTATAAATGTTTACGAGTCCTAGTTCACTAAGTGCCTGTACTGGGAGTCGGTGTGCAGTTTGCGAGTCGGAACGTTGAACGTAAATAGATGCTATTACATTGCTTGCGATAGCAAACTGTAACTGCAACGATGTTTGAACGTAATATTATTATGCTCTATTGTTATTGTGTGATTTTTGAAACGATGTTATTTATTAAGCCATGATGTTATTATCTTACTGCTTTTATTGACTTTAAAATTTACTTCAACTGCAATAAAGTTTACAAATTTTACAAATGAATGCAGATTAACTTAACACCACGAATACGTCTAAGTAGTTACAAAATCCGAGACTAATCAACCGAATCCACTTACACCTATTCCCATACGCCGAGATGTCATGCAAATTCAATCCTCTCTGTGTTCACATGCATTTTTCACATTTTCACCCCATTTCGCCGTCAGCGCGAGATACTAACGCCCCATCCTATGTAATTACCGACTGCGAAACGTACAAACAGACTTTTTGACAAACACTGTGTTCGTCGAAAGGCGTCGCGTGAACACGATAGTGCAGTAATTAAATAGCAACTGTGCCTCTTTTAATTAGAGCCCATGTACAATGTACATGGCATTCATATTTGAATAGTTTTTTATTGGCGAACACAAAAGCTAATCCACGGTTCGGGTTGCAGCCGTGTTAGGTGAATCTAAAATATAACTTTCGAGTATCAAATTTAATGTTAATATTGAGGAATAGTATTACAGTAAGAAACAAGATTATTTATTTATATATAGACTACTGCTGCTATTATTTTTGCTGCTTATACATCTTTATAGGAATAGATCCGTTACAATAATTCGGTGAACTCGTTTATTTACTGCCAAAATAAAAACTCAGATAAGAACAATTCTTCGAATCGCTTTCGGTAATAAACAAGTATAATATTTCGCTTGTTACCGATACAAAATTGAATTGTTTACGATTAATTATCCACGAAATACGAGAAGATTCGTTAGTTTCGCTCCGTATCCTGTGGACTTGTAATTTTAGTTGAAACGGCACCGTTATTTATATAAATTCGTGTGATGTCTTCAAGTGCGCACTTCAAAGCGGACCCTTAGGTCGAAATGTTACAAAATTAAGGCCAACGGACACACCTGCCTTTTAGTGCCCGCTCCAGTTTTGAACCCTTATTATTACAGCTGTGCTCTAGTGTTTTGACTCAACTTATTATGTCAAACAAGTAACAACTCAATGGTAATGCTTTGTTTAATTTAAAAATTTGAAGGGCTAGTTTGCTAGAGTAATGAAACCGACCTGATAAAATATTTTGAATTGAATAATTTAGTTATTCGCATTTGAAATTAACATCTTGGGTAATTATATTTTCGATGTAATTCTACATAATAAATTACAATCGAAACAATTACTGAAATTAGGTAATTCAAAAAATAGGCTTTATTTTATCAAAATATTAAATTAATTCTACATTTTAAAATACCCATAATTACATAATTACCGCCCTTATTCTTTCAATTAACCGTATTAATTGTCTAATCGTCATAATTAAAACTTACTGACGATATATATTTCTACAACTACACATAGATACAGCTAACAAAAGTACCCGCTTACATTCGTATAACTATTCTCCAACTACCCACAAACACATTCGCACTCATATAGTTTAAGCGCTAATATTCTTACCATAGAATTAAAACCTGCTGACTACATACCTACCTACAACTACATATACCTACATACAGCGACAAAACTACCCACTTCCCATAACGATTCTCCAACTACCCACAAACACATATTCACATTCATACAATATAGTACATACTTACATGCGGGTCACGACAGTCGATCACGCGACAATAATTAAAAATATTAGCCTAATCACTCTGACCCTGCCAGCTTAAGTTCGGGCCGTTTTACTTAGCGGCTCCATAAATTACGATTGGGAGTGCCATAACAGTGGAGAATAATGAATATGGCTGTATTAATAAAAGTGGGATGTTATTTTTTGTCTACGTCACGCGATTGACCGATAAAAACTGGATCGATGGAGCCGTCTATCATGTTATTACGATGTGCGTTTGATAATGGTTGCCTGTAACTCATTGCTTCAAATGTGTATGATGATTATCATATAGTCACAATGACTCAAAACATTATAATCGACTTCAAAAGACTTTCAGCGAAATCCTGAATTATATTAAAGAGCAACAAATACTTTATCCGTGAGATTTAACGATAAATGATTTGATCAAACTATATCCACTATATCCTCGCAATAAAAACTTATCCTCAAAACAAATAATTTAAACATAGCCCATAAACAATACAATATCCAAGCACAACAGTTAATATCGCAAACTCCAATAACCGCAATCAATTTCAATTTAGCGAAACTTCTCGAAGCAAAAACATTATTAATATAGTACCTACCTACAGTACAGTGATGGAAAAACAAAAGTTCTATAGAGACGGGGCCGATTTACCGCGCAAATTGTGCTACAAATCGACTTGTTATATAATAACTGTCAACCTATATTTGTCATTCGCTTTTTGTATTGTCTATGCCAATATTTTTTCGATCGCAGAAATTTTTGATGAATTGCGTCGAGGCCGAAAATCCCCGCGTTACGTTAACGTATGTGTGAACAATGTTTTAGCTTTATGGTTGCATATTTTCATTATCTACTATACAGTTTGTTGTTAAGATTTAAGAATATTATTCTCATTAACTTCACTAATAAGTAATTACTATCATCATAATGCAATCAAGTTTTAATCCGTTATACCTACTTATAAAAAATAGTTTCAAGAAATAATTTTCATACGGAGCTAAGCAGGCTATCCTCATATTTCATCAAAATGGTTTCATCTTAAATCCGTGAATAATATCGCTAGCAAATTGCTATGAAAACAATTGCTTCGGGCCGCCATGATGAAAATATTTAAGCCTCCAATTATATAACTGGCAGTCTTTTGTGCGAGCTAGTTAGCCGTTAGGTTTTGTTATTACAAGATTTATGATCTCTATAAAAAAAACAAGTGAATTTCATTAAAGAACTATGCTTCAAGATTAAATTTCTTGTAGTTTATATATGTATTTTCAGACTTCTTCCATACTTTGCATACACCAAATGCAGAAAGTAGCCCAGAATCTTGCATACGTTGCATGCATTGTAGAGCTGTTAATACAGTAGCACCTCTATAAGTCGAATATCAAGGGAGACGCCAAAAAATTCGAGTTATAGAGTTTTCAACTTATGGAGGATTTCGACTTAGGCGGATTTTGATTCGACATAAAGAGTTTGAGGTTTATTCTTATCAATTTTGAGTTATAGAGGTAAAATAAATTAAAATTCAACTTGCAGAGGTCACAAACATGTTTTTATTTATTATAAATCAACATTATTTCAAATCATTTTAAAATAAAAAATATGGCATTAAAAAAGTCAGTATTTTTTTTGCTTTAGATAATTTGGTTGTTCTCTAGCATTTTATAATCTATAAAGAGCAGAAAATTCTTCTTTTTCAAAGATACTGGTTTACTTTATAAAATTTATACGTAAGGTATTCAATACGGTTCTTGCCTCTTTGATGGAAACCCATGGAGCGCATGTACTATTCACGTCTTCTATGTCATCTTAATCATTAGTATCGGTTTTCTGAGCTACTGAATCGATAATTTCGTCATCAGATACTTAACGCAAACACGTGTTTCGTGAGTCATAAATTAATTATCGTATACTCCTAAAATGTTTTGTAAGAAACAATAGTGTACTGGTTGTAAAATAAAACGTTGCTATGTTCGAGATACAGAGGTCAAATTTGATTTTTAGAGTTATAGAGTGAAAATATGTACCAAAATGGCTTGGAGGGACTCGGTGATTATTTCGACTAACAGAGGGACAAAATTTCAAGTAATAGAGGTTTTCGGGTTTGAATGGAAGGGAACAAGACATTTTTTCGAGATTTGGAGGTTTTTGACTTATCGAGGTTCGACTTAACGAGGTGCTACTGTATATTCTATTTATAGACTTTTTTTATCATCAACAAAAAAGGGTATTCCATAGAACCATTCACCCGTCCAATTAATAAAGTACTCGTCCATTCACCCAGCCCTAACCATCACAACACAGCAAAGACAAACCGATCGTCTTAGCTTTTTTGGGCGCACACAGTTAAAAAGCCTGTAGGGCCTACATCGCTCGACACGAGATAAGGCCCTTTCACCCGCTCATACAAGTCCCATTAACTTCGGTAAAGTAAAGGCGGCGTTAAGTATTCACGTATCGCGTTTACATCTCCTTTCAGCGCGATAGCCGTGTTGTGTGCACGCGCCGAGATGAAAGCCGGCTGAATGACGAGTCAAAAGCGCTGCTTGACACTCGAGACGCGATGTTTAGAGGTGCGAAGTCGATACGCTGCCTTGCAGTTTTCAGATTGTCTTAATACATTTTCTTAGAGGGGATAGATAGGGAATGCGCGTTGGGCAATTTACAATTGGCGATTGCGTATTTTAACAGCGGTATGGTTTGTGTGTCGCTTATGAACATAAAATGAGCTTTAAAAGAATGAAATATAATGTATGGAAGCCCTCAGTTAGATACATTATTTATTATAAGATAATTAGTTCATAATTTTCAGGTTTAACTATTCTTCCAATAGACGCGAATACATAACTTTAAACAAAATCACTAGTACGTACTTTGCTCTATTCATTCATTTGCATGCTATGAACATAGTGTTACTCTTAAATCTCCTTTGACACAATCACCAAGCATATCACCAAGCATCTCACCAAGCACACAAAAATGTTCGCCACACCGTCCCGTTCATAAAACATCTTCATACCTTGTCAATTCAGAATTTATCTCGGTCATACTAACCCTATCTGTCCATTACTTAGTGGCTGGGTTAATAAGCTCTTTTGTTCGCCGCCCCAGCATACCTCACTATTCCGCTTTGAATGCATCTTGTGTTAGCGTGTTTACACGTTCTAAAGGCTGTTTACCGTGCGACAATTTTTGTTAGCTACATAATAATTATATAGGGAGATGGCTTCTTTAGATCGCCTAGTTGGTACGGTAGTTTAACGTTTATATATGAGACAAAAGTTGTTGCATTCGTAATTTTTTCGTTAAGAAATATAGTCAAATATGAAATTTATATTTCTATTAGGTACTAGCTTTCCGCCCGCGGCTTCGCCCGCGTATTCAAAGAAAAACCCGCATAGTTCCCGTTCGCGTGGGATTTCCGGGATAAAACCTATCCTATGTGTTAATCCAAGTTACCCTCTATATGTGTTCTTAATTTCATTGTAATCGGTTCAGTAGTTTATGCGTGAAAACCATACATACATACATACATACATAATTACAAACCTTTCCTCTTTATAATATTAGTATAGATAGTATAGATGTGTGTATGATTTTGATTAATATTATCAGTGTATATATTTAGCTGTAAAATAAGAGTACATGTCGATATTTTTGTCTCATTTTTTTAATAAATGGGAAAGCTATAACATATTAATATTAATATTAATATGGATCAAAACATTTGATATACAAACATATAAATCCATACTTATATAATTTACAAGATTAACTCAGCCAATTATCTTCTCCACCATCAACACCGCACACTTAGAAGTAAACATTTAAAACTTGAGACGCAAAATAAACGTGTATTTAACCCCGAAACCTGCAGGTTGTTATCTTTAGAACCTAAACAAGCTCAAGCTATTTACTCTCCATTGTTCCTAATAACAAGGCGATCTGTCAAAACACCCGATATCACATCCAACGTAAACTTTATTAAAGTTAAATAAGAAAATTCACCCATGCAGAAACTTTCTATTACTGGCGAATAGAGGGAAAATCTCTTATCAAAAGCGATTATTGGGCCGAGATTAATATCTATCGTATACCGTGTAGCTGCCTGATGGGATTTTTAAGCAATAATCCTTTGTGTGCACGTTTGTTTAACTATATTACATTTTTGAGTCGAACATCGCAACAGCAGCGTGCTCTTATTGTGCTTTTAGTGTTGCAATATTGAGGCTTATATTTAGTGAAACGAAGAGTAAACTCACCAATAGGATAGTTTATGTTGAAAACGACAATTTAGATTTTTGCCTTGGGTTTCATGCGACTTAATTTTATTTAAAAATTAATAATGTTTGAAAAATATATAAAGTTCGGACCTACATGCTTAAAATTATATCAATGTCCATTGTTGATAACTGACTATTGAAATATACCGAATTTTCCTTGTTTTACACTGTATTTGTGGCGTAAAATTTTTTGCGTTGGAATGAACGATAATTTTTGATAAAACGCGGATACCATCAGCCAAAATACATCGATAAAAATGAATTAACTCCGCAAGTGTTTTCTTTCTAAGCTTTCATAGCGAGCTTCAGTCCGTTATTTATAAGTATACGCCACAAGGCGGAGAACAATGTACCGCGCATAGTAAAGGATAAATATTATGGAGAAACAAACATTATCTCGCGGCCGCTGTTCAATGTGTCATTCTGGAACAATATGACAGGTTCATTCCCTCTTATCCCCTCGTGTATATTAAAATGCAAATTCGAGCCGGTTGGCGGCTCCGTAACTTATTTTTTCCAACGAATCGATAGCCGACGTAATCGAGTCGAATATAGTCACGTATGTAATATATTTGCCACCATACTCGCGTCGTCGTAAAGATCTAATGCGGAATCTTTTTACTTATTCCAATATGTGCAGACAATAAAACATTCCCCCCCGTTTACGAGAGCGATAAAATTCTTAATCGAAAATTAATGTCGAAACCGCGAGGCCGAAAAGCCTGTTTGTCTTTGTTGGTCTTGTAAAAAGGGTAATTCCGCGGAGCTGGCATTCGTTGTTGTATCATTTTGTTCATTAATTGCGTTCACGAGTCGAAGGCGGTCGCTTTATGGGCGCCGCAGCCGGTCGGCCCTGCCTCATGCAAATGATACACGCCGCGTGCTAGTAACGATACCATTATAACAATTTAAGAAGTAAAATAACAATAACTGGATGTTGGATTTAAATATCCGACTCTGTGTGACACGTACGTGTTCTGATATCAAATAAAAACGAGACACTCGCCCGCTCTCTCTTCATAAGACTGGATGAAAATCTTTTTGTATAATATTGAATATGTTTGATTTAATATTATGTGTTGGCTATTCGATGCTTTGAATGTGAAATGAAAAATTCGCTTTTTACAATGTTTTATAAATAAATTCTATTAAAGAGCTAATGCAGACATTTTCACAAATATGAAGCGTTAGGATTACAGTCTAATTTGTTTATCCAAACATAAACGTTACGCAGACCGTACGCAACAAAGCATGATAATCAAAAAGAAGATCATAAAACGACGATGATCATGACTCGAAACAATTTAATTCAACCCGCTCTAATGACCCAAACATCCCACCTGGCCCCGTAAAGTAATCTGGGTTCACCATTTAATTTGAACGCATGAAACCATTTTAACATCTCGTTTTCATAAAGAAAGATAATTATGCGCGGGTCGGGTAGACCTCGAGACGCAGGGTGCGATTTTTGGTTGGAGCTTTATGATAATATACCGCCTTTCTCTATGCTAATGACCGAATATGAGAGTATTCATATAGAACCACTATTTAACCCTCACGTGCTTCTGTTCCTAACATGGCGTAATAACGAAGTACTGGGTATTATGTTAATTTTCTCCTTAGCGGGTCACAGTCACGTTAATTGTTGTAAAATCCACTCTATTACAATGGCACGAGATGTCATTATTGTATGCCGTAACGGGCGCTCTAAATAAAGGTATTTTCAAATTGGATCCAAGCTGGTTCAAGCTTATTAACCAGGTTAAGTAATTATGCATCGAATGTTTTTAATTGTAAATAATAGTTGAGAGAATGTTTCAAAGAAAAATTGTAAATATGTGGGCGTAAAACTGAAGTAATATAGAGCACGTAAAGTTTCATGACAGCGAGTATTTGAATAAAGTTTGGATTCAATATTTATATGAGACGCCACTACTGTACCAGAGTACAGTACAGTACAGTACAAGCCATACTTTTCTCAGAAGAAAAGTATGGCTTAGTTTACATAACCATATATTTCAAATGTATGTAATAAGACGAGTAGAGGCTTTTATATAACTTTTGAAACACGAAAATTTATATTTAAATTGAATAAGATATCAATAGCAATAACACTTTCCAAACCGGTATAAGAGCGTTTTACTAAACAAATCATGTTAAAACAAATATGTAGAAAAACAGTTATAAATTAAGAATAGCATATTAAAACATTTTTTTTTCCGTTATCCATCAAAACAAGCTCTACCACAACCCCATGATTACAATTACTTTACAATACAATTATTCGATTCACGAATAATTATATAACGCACCCCCTTATAGTAATTTGCAGTTATATCATCACCATGTATAATTACTTCCTGGGGCACATAAAAAAATCTGATATAGCATGCACGAGCACGCGTGACAAGTGTCGCCGTTCTCATAAACTTATAACCATAATTACGGCGAGGTGTTATTCCTGCTGGCACGTAATTATATTCGAATGTTGCCATCGTCAGTTCGTTCTTTACATTCCTGCAATACTTAAATTACAAGTTAATAGCGTGCTAGGTGGCTAGACTCCCATTTGTTTCGCGAAAATTTCTCTTTGCAATCCACGAATTCAAATGTAATGACGTTATTTATTTCTTTGATACACACAAGGAGTTATCACGCAATGCATTAGTATTAAATTTGCTATTTAATATTACATTATTCAAAGTTTGTAAGAATCTACAAACATTGATAAAAAGATTTCAATGATCACTATGTAAAGTTTTGTAATGTTATCATAAAATAAGTACTGCGTGATAAACCATATTATTGTATCAACTCTACCACATTTCATGACAAAGAGAAACCGCAAAACAACTGCTAGTCTAGCTTTATAAAAATTGCAATGCAAAACAACTCACCATCAGCGTCGGCTTGGGCGGTGAAGAACAGCAGACATGCGATCACTAGAGCGGCCGTGCGATGTCGCGCGCGTCGCCGCTCTCGCATCTTACCGGCGCCGGGCTGCGCCTGCGCCTGCGCCAAATACCACGTCACTACCCACCGGCATCACAGCGCGGAAACCCGCGCGACAAACCCAACCCAAAACCCAACCCACACGATCAGAACCCTCTCTCTTCTCTACTTACTTACACTATACACATCACAACCGAGTTTTGCCACTTACATTTACCCTAACCTAATAATATCACATAAAATACGACAACCGCTTCGATGATTTAAAAAACACGAAATATATTCTAAAAAGATCGTAAAGGACAACGATTAGTAACTATAGGTAAATATGTACAACGAATTTTGTTTAGTTTTCTTTTGAGGTTTTCTTTCGTTCACTGCGTTCGGTGCACAGTTCAGGGCGACCGTTCAACCATATTCCATTGTCGGTGTTTATTGTATCTCAACTGGATCCCTGTAAAGCACGGCACTTGCACGTTCGTCTGACGTCACTACGGCTACCACTATTCTCGATCAAACACATTTTTGTCCGTTTATCCGAACCATACGCAGCGCTCGCCGGCCGGACCTGCAACACGGGTGTTCATACATCAGAACGGTTAAATGATCCGTTTCGTCCTGATGTATTTTTATTTCGGAAAACAAAACGGAATCGGACAGCGCATTAAACATTAAACGTTTATTTAAAGCGAGGCTCGGATTGTACAGTTTTTCGATTTTATCCGCGCGGGTGTTAAAAATTTCCATTTAAATGCTATGCCGTGGATGCTAACACTGTATGAATTAATTGTGTGAATAGCAATCACAGGAGATTACACTTCGTAACATATTCAACTCTTTTAAACGAAATTCATTCATCTTAACACGCGATGGATGAACAATTTTGATTTTACTTTTCACGTAAATTATTAAAAGATGATTAAAAACTCTATGTTACGATTTCACACTAACAAGGAAACCGTTTTATTACACTAATTCTTGTTTAAAATGAATGCATTACTAAATCGACCAATAGCAATTTGAAGAAAGTAGCCATTAGGAATGCTAGATCGTTGCCTCGTAGCGAAGTAAATACGTGTTTATGTGTGACGTTCGCCTTTGAAGCGACACTGCTACGTGATATAGTAAGCGTGAGCTTCCACTGGTAGCGATTGCGAATTTTATTATTATGACTGTAAAGTTTAAATTATCCTAACCATCGGATCACAAGAAGGACCTATTTATAAACGCAAATCGTTAGTCTTTATTTGAATAGATATTAATAAACTGAACTTATAACTAATACCGATATTATGTATGAGTAGATAGTTAGAAATTATTGTACGTTAGAACACATTACATATGCAAAAATAGGAATATCAAATTCTCTGTAAACAAATAAATTTCCATGTAATGAATTATTCATATTACTCAGGAAACTGATCTAAAAATTATAATGATTAAAGTAGAGATTGCTTCAATAATTTATTTGGAATTTCATGTTAATTTCTGATTCACGGATATTAATTTACTTTTTAATTACAAACTAATTAACATACTACCTTTTTCTGCTTGTGGGTAGTGTAAAGTGCATATGTCTTTTTTCTTACTCTTGATCTGTTTTATTAAAAATTTGTCTCCTACTGTTGTTTGCATAAGTAATATGCTTTAAAAGTTACCTTTGCCATCCAGTAAGTGTCACACAAAATCACTTTCACTTTTCACCAAGATTTATTGTAAATCCAACACAAAGTTTAAACATAACCTCCAAAATGGAATCCATTGCACAAACTGTAGCGGATATGAGTGAAATGTTTAAATATAGAATGGAGGAGTTTCAACGTGAGCTGCAAAATAGCAACAATGGCTCTGGAAGTCCCACCAGTAAGATTTCCTCAGACTTTGCTGTTTTTCGAACATTTGTGCTGTCATCGTTAAGCTGCCTTACATCTCAAATTCAGCTACTAACCCAAATGCATGATCAACTAGAAATGCGCAGCAGGCGCAAACATCTATTGATTCATGGTATTCCTGAGTCGAAGAATGAAAACTCCAGCATTGTCGTTTCGAAGGTAATATCTGATCACCTTAAAATGCCCGAGGTTGCTCCACAAATATTTAGCCAGTGTCATAGAATGGGGATGATGAAGGAAGACAAACCTCGGCCAGTTCTTGTCAAATTTAAGGATATCCAGGTTCGGAGCCAGGTGTGGCAAGCCAAGACTGCATTCAAGGGTACTAATATTACCGTATCTGAATTCCTCACAAAGACTCGCCATGACCTCTTCATTGCTGCAAGGAAACGGTTTGGCATATCCAAGTGCTGGACAAGGAATGGTTTAATTTTTGTTATTGGATCAGACGGGGCTCGCAATCAGATTAATTCCATCGCTGACTTAGACTCAATTAAATCTCAGACTCCTGATACTGAAAAGCAACCTCTTGCGGCTCCTAGTGACAATAACCAGAAGACTTCTTCGCAGCAAACAGCGAGATCCAGAAGAATTCCTAAGCATAAGTAGTTTTATATTTCTACGACTTCTTTTTTTTCTCATTTATTGCTTATTAAATGATGGTGTAGGGTCTTATATTTTCGGTTTTTGCTACGATAACTTTTGCTATACTATTTACGGGAATATATTTTATTTTATTCCTAATTTCACCATCATGTATTTTTCATCATCTTTCATTTATTATAATTCATTATGTAGTCTCGCCATAATATTATCATGTTCTGTTTCTCCACTTATTATTTGTGTGTTTACGCTTTTGTATTGCAGATGTAATGTATGCTATAATGAGTGACAAATTACTGTGGTTTGATTTTGTGCCTTCGCATAGGTTGTTACTACAATACTTTATTATTGTAATATCTCACACAGTACCTGCAATCTGCATACATATAATTATTTACCACCGTCAATTTTATTTTACAACTCTTTGCACACTTGTAAAAAAACTACTGTCATTTGTCACTTATTATCATTTGTCAAATGTCATTTCATTTCATGCACTTGTATCTTGGTGTTGCCACTTTATAAAACTACTGGAAGGTGTTTTTGGTAAATTGTATTTTGACTAATAAATTATTTTGAATTCAATAGACTAATACTTATATATTTTATTCGTACGTATTACTGCTTATTACATATATATATTTCTTCTTATATATCTATTAAATACTCTAAATATTTAAATATATTTATTTATTATTATAATTTATATATATATTTATTTATTTTTTATTATACTTACATATTTATTTATTGATTATAGGTTCACGTTTAATGCAATATATTATGTCATTGAATAACAGTGTTGTAAGTTATGCTTCATTGAATTCCTTCAATTCTGATCTAAGCAACGATAGCTTCCATAGCACTTCCTCTTCCCCTATACACTCTACTCTATCCTCTCACTTTGCTGTCAATAAACATTTTAATATCATCCACATTAACGCCCAGAGTATTCCGGCTCACTATCCTGATTTGCTGGCACTCGTTGATTCCCAAAATATCCATGCCATCCTTATATCTGAAAGTTGGTTTAAACCCTGTCTACCATCTTTATCCTACTCCCTTCCTGATTTCCAGCTTATCAGAAATGATCGCACTGGTAGGCCCGGTGGTGGTGTCGCCATTTACCTTCGCAGTAATATCCCGTTCACTATCCTCAGTTCCTCCTCTCAACCACCTCCCACTGATGAAGCAGAACACCTTTTAGTTGAAGTAACTGTCATGCATACTCGTATACTCCTTGGGGTGTTCTACAGTCCAAACCTTTCCATTAACTATTTCCCATCTTTTGATCTCCTCCTTGAAGAATTTTCTCCCTCCTTCAACCATATTATCATAATGGGCGACTTCAACACCTGTCTGCTTAAGAGTGATCATCGTTCTGATAAGTTAAAATCCACTGTCGACTCACACAATCTGCATATCCTACCTCTCAACGCAACACATCATTTTCCCAATTCCTCCCCATCTCTCCTTGACCTGATGATTGTTTCCTCCCCTGAACACGTCTCCAGCTTTGGCCAATGCCCAGCTGAGATGTTTTCATATCATGACCTTATATTCCTATCCTACAAAGTCCGACCTCCCAAAAGGAAACACAAAACTGTTATGCAACGCAATTTTAGTGGAATGGATTTGGATCGTCTTCGTGAGGATGCGGAGAATACTGACTGGTCTAGTGTTTATTCTGCTGGTTGTATAGACCAAATGCTGGACATATTTAATCTACTCATACTGCAGCTTTACGATAAACATGCTCCTTTAAGGCCAGTAAAACTCAAGCACCTTCCTGCCCCCTGGCTTTCCAATGAATTAAAAGCAGCCATAAATCGCAAAAATAATGCTAAAGTCAAGCTTAGGAAAAACTGCTGTGCTGAGAATATTGAAAAATTTAAAAAACTACGTAATCGCTGCAATACTATGTGTAGGGATGCACAACAGCGCTATGTTCATAAATCGATCGAGAACGGCGATCCAGCAAAAATTTGGAAATTTCTTAAATCACTAGGAGTTGGTAAACCTTCAAATAATGTTTCCTCTAGAATCGATACTAACCTTCTGAATCAATACTTCTCAAATACTTCTATCGCTCTTGATGCTAGCACCAAAATTGTTACTTTAAATAATCTTTCATCTGCACCGACTCCTAACATCCCACCGTTCAACTTCTGTCAATTCGCTGTCTGTGATGTTAAGAAGAATATTCTGTCTATTTCATCGAAAGCTCTTGGTCCCGACTGCATTGGTCGTGACATGATCGTCCCCATCCTTGACATCATTGCCCCTGTCCTTACCTTTATCCTTAATTCTTCCATTTCGTTGTCTACTTTTCCCTCAGCTTGGAAGGATGCTTTTATTATTCCTATCCCGAAAAGTAACAATCCCTCTTCTTTTTCCGAATACCGACCTATTTCCATATTACCCTTTTTATCCAAGATTCTTGAACGTTTAGTGCAGGGTCAGTTATGCTCGTTCATGAACAAAAATAACCTATTTAACCCTTTTCAATCCGGTTTCCGCTCCGGTCATAGCACGACTTCTGCTCTCGTCAAAATAACCGATGATATTCGTATTGGAATGGACAACAGGCAACTCACTCTGCTTACATTGCTTGATTTTAGCAATGCTTTCAATACCGTGGATCACGACATTCTGTTGAGTTTGCTTGGTTCTCTTAACATATCTCCAGCAGCTGTTGACTGGTTTCGTAGTTTTCTCCAAGGTCGCCGGCAGTGTGTCAAGATTGATGATTCCACTTCTTCTTGGTGCAATGTTTCTGTCGGTGTACCTCAAGGTAGCGTGTTGTCTCCTCTCCTCTTTTCAATTTTTATTAATTCAATTTCCCAAAATATTTCTTCTCCCTACCATATGTATGCAGACGATTTACAACTGTACACGCAATGCTCTCTATTAGATTTACACAACTCCGTGAAAACTATGAATGCTGACCTAAAAAGTATTGCCGACTGGAGTAATAAATATGGCTTATCTATTAACCCGTCCAAAACGCAAGCTATTATCATAGGAAGTCCTCAATTAATTGCCAAAGTTGATTGGACCGCTATTCCTTCCATCCAAATCAACAACACTCCTATTCCCTATTCCGTTACTGCCAAAAACCTCGGCTTGCACTTTGACCAAACCTTCTCCTGGACGGTACAACTCAACGCAGTACGCAAAAAGATGTTTGGTGTTGCAGCTTCCCTTAGGCGACTCCGAAATATTTTACCAATTCCCACTAAAATTGCGCTTGCACAGTCCCTTCTATTCCCTATTTTAGACTATGCAGATGTCTGTTATCCCGACCTCACCGAATGCCAGCTTAACTCCCTTGAGCGACTGCAAAACCTTTGTATCCGATTTATATTTGGACTGCGTAAATACGACCACATTTCTGAATTTAGAGCCAGGCTCAAGTGGTTTCCAATTCGCCTTCGCCGGAATACTCACATACTCCACCTCTTGTATTCCATTTTATTTGATCCTAAAACTCCTCCTTACCTGAAACAAAACTTTTCCTACGTATCTTCCAACCATTCCCTAGCTTTACGATCCTCGAACAAACTGACATTATCTTTCCCTCATCATCATTCAAAATTCTTTCACTCTTCCTTTACTGTCACCGCCATCTCGCTATGGAATGCATTACCCGAGGTTGTGAGGAGAGCTCAAAGCCTGCCTATTTTTAAAAAGGAGCTAAGGAACCATTATGCATCCTTATCACAAGATTGATGATAATGATGTTGAACCTTAACACTGTTTTGTAAGTATATATGAGTATATAGTAAGTATATGTATAGTATTTGTATGTATTATTTATGTATGTATGTATATTTATTGTATATATTATATGTATGTATGTATATTGTATATGTATGTATTGTATGTATATATATTTATATGTATAAAAATTCAACTTTCAGTTGTGCACCACCTACTCCGTTTCTCTGCAGCTTTCCTTTGCTGTGGTTGTCTGGTAGAAATCGCTCGAAGCGATAAGACCGCCCTGTGTACTTGTTCTGTACTTTGCTGTATAATTGTTTTATCCTCTCTTTTTGTGTACAATAAAGAATTTTTATTATTATTATTATTATACCTAAAATAGCTTCTATAACAAAAATCAAAAGACTAACCTAATTTCGTATGATTTAAAAATAAAGTTTGTATAAACTAGCTCATACCACCTATTATGCGTCCAGGATACTTATTCCTTGCAATAATTTCACATCTTTTTACTTCAGCTACAAAATAAACACATCCTAGTACTTGTTCATGAATCATGAGATATAATAATAGCTTCATCACGTTTCTGATACGAAATTCGAATTCAATCATCAATTAACTCTTTTCTATCGTTTCCTATAGCATCTCTTCCGCTACGACACAACCTTTAAAACTTTAGCTCGACTCTGCACGGACCATTGTCAAATGTTCATTGTTATGAACGTTACTCCAGTCTGAGCGTTTTGATTTCACTTCAAGATTACTATACTGCAGTTTGACTCAACCCAACTACGTTTAAGCCAAATTTAATAGGATTTACAACTAACTAACGAGGGAAATCAAATCCGGATAGCATTATAAATAAATAACGTAATAATTGATTTTATTCATATTTTAATGTAATTATTTTTTACGTGGAGAAAAAAACAAGAAGTTTTTTATTTCTAAAACTATATTGTCTGTTCCAAATACTTCCACATAATAATATATACAGAGTTTCGCCTCGAGCAATAAAATAACCGCGCAAAACAATCATTTCACAAAACTTTCTCGAATGCATGTCAAGAACAGTTTATACTTTAAACATCTCTATTTTATTATCGAACTTGAGGGTAAGCATTGAAAATGCAGCGCATTTGTGCAAGTGAGGAAAATGATTTTATATTTTTTATGCGAATATAAACACCACTTTAGATTTAAATCGAGTGAAAACAAAGAAAATACAGAGAATATGATCGTTGTAATAAACAACATTTTAATCCGATTTGTATTGTATGATACAATAACTATTAAAGGAGTAGCTTTATGATGCAGCTAGTTGAAGATTATTTTTTATATCGCTAAGTAATAAAATTTTTGACAAAATTGTTTTTTAATTGTTATCCATTGGATAACCTACGATAGCATTAACAACATATTTTTGTATAAAAATCCATACATGTATTGTATTTTATAAATAAAGAAGAAAAACAACTTAAAACCCTCACAGTACAGCGCTCCCCTACAGACGCGGTCAACCAGAACGCAATATGGCCGTACAAAAATCTCACAACCAAACGGATTATGACATTGCAAATTCAATATTACAATGTGTGGACACGAGGAGCCTGCACGACTTACAACTTCCAATAATATCCGGCCAGGTGCGACCGGCATTTGCATACAAGTGAAATAGCTCCGCTCTGCTGACCTACCGAAACCGTCCGTGTAATACACGTATTATCAAATTATTTGACTTGAACGTTTTCCTTGAAAGGCCATTCAGAGTGGTCGCCAGAGTTCGAGATGGAAATTTTGTGTGAATTTTTTCATTACTCAATTTAATAAAGGTGACAGTTGCTTTTATAATAAGTTTAAAGTAAACTTGTTACTCGATTTTAAAAAATGATTTTCATAATACCCAAAAACGAAATAAAGTTTTTAAATAAGCTGAAGAGTTTGTTTCTTTGAACTAATATCAGGACAGACGGGACCGATTAAATAAATAATTTCACTATTAGATAGTTTATATATCGAGGAAGACTATCGATCTATCGACTATCGATTTATAGCTATCACGCTAAGACCAAAAAGAGCAGAGCAATGCGGGTAAAACCGCGGGACACAGCTAGTTTTAGATAATCATGTAACACCTACAAACCTCTTCAAAAACACAGAAGTCTCTTGAACTCAATAAAACGCATGTCCATCAAACACAATAGTAACACAACAACGTATTCACGAAACTGGGTTACGAATTATTGAGCGCTGTTTACGCGTGATTAATCTGTTGTTCGCCCCATTCTCTAATCATATTAGTTCCCATCGACTAGGGCTGACTGGGCAATTTTTCGCGAAACGATCCTTCATTTCGCCACATTCGTCTTTTGTAAATATAAGTTCACTTGAACCACGTTTCTTAAGAATTTTCAACAATAAAAATATGAACCTGTAAATAGATAAAAAGTACAATGCGAGTATTGGCGATACTACTGGGAATTAGATTGGAATTAGGGTCGAATTCAACATTAATAATATACATTCGTGTATATTATTAAGTACCATGATTTAATTTCCTTATCGTTTTTCCTTGTCGTTAAAGGTACTAACGAATAATCAAATTAATTACTATTTAAAGTATTTATGTAGTATGTATTTCGTCGTAATTACAATTTAACCATAATAATAAGACGGTCCTTACATATTTAATAGCTCAATATTAAACCAATACCCTACTGACTCCCCTTTTAAACACGAACAAACGAATGATTAGCAGCCCTATTCGAGCGGCAGCAAGACGTCGCCCGCCGTCATCTATCACGTTCCAACTCGGAAACGTTTAATCACGTCTCGATCTTAATTAACTAACTACCTTATTTGCCAACTCGCTCCCGCGACAATCGTGTATTTTCAAATTGTAAGTATCAAACTCGACACGGTTGTTACCTATATTGGAACGCGAAACTTCAACGAACAGCCCATAGAGTTAATATAGAATAGAGCTCTTGCGCATTTAAAACGTGTTGATACAATAAAAGCAACAATTTGCTACACGAAACGTTATTTATACATTAAAACTGCAAAACCTAATTTGAAGTAGCTAGTTTGTTACAACTTGGCTGTACAAATAATTGCTTTTACCATACATTCGAGGTCTCAGCACTGTTTACCGAGCCCGTCTTGACATAGGGAATCTTAATTAAAGCGATTGAGTGTGTGTACTCGCATGTACTGGCAAAGTACAGTCATGTTTGAAATTATCATTTGGATGTCTGATCTTTGTATGATATATTACATTTATATTTAGGCTGGATTTAGTGCGAAGTTTGTAATGTTAAACGCTATAATATACGAGTAGCATTAGTTTATAACAGAAATAAACATGACACAGATATTAGAATAGACTATCTGTATAGGACTAACTATAAAAAAAAATCTAACAACAGAATTCCATTAAAACGTATGAACTGTCAAGGAACACACCCATCCAGTTATTAAAAACCGGCGTGCCAAAAAAACAGTCGTCCGAGCCGGTCAATATACGAACTTTTCGTACCATAAATTGTCACATACAATTCCCGCCATATATTATCTGTGGCGCCGAAACAAATGTCGTTGTCAACGGCTAGACTAATCCGGGCCGCGCTGTCAGTATTATCGCGAGAGCAAATACTAGCGCACAACGCATTTTCAAGCTAAACGCCCGAATATACGAGATTAGATTGCATTCATCACAATTTGGAATAACAGACATTTCGTTAATAAATAAACGCTCATTTGATTGCTTGTTTAATTAGCCAAATTGCGAAAATTGTTCTTTGGATATCGCGGATCAATATATAAAATAAAAATGTGTGCGTGTACTAGTGTACACACGTAAGAAGTGAAACTTCTTTATGACCTTATTTTTCAAAAAATAATTTACTATATGAATCACGCGTGGTAGGGATAACAAAAAGATGGCGCGTAACGTTAAAATGTCACGCGTAACGAAAAAATGTTACAATAAATTTTTTTCCAACCCCGATAAAGAAGTTTCACTTTAATAACAACGTTAATACAATGTGTAGTCAAAAACATAATTATTGTAGCACCATAACATAATTGTATGAATCGCGTGACACGAATGCGTTTATCAAACTGTCAATCGCAACATTGACTTCATAATAAACTACCCAAATAACAAAATACTTAATACAAATTGTATGCGAAGCAAATCCTTTTATTTTTCATCCATAAAGACACCTAAATCCGTTCGGTTATCGCGCGGCGGTCTCTTTGCACTCACTCTGCTGCCTCCATTAAATGTATTGTATGCATCGAACGCGCGGTAAAGAACCCCCTGCAACCATTAGTGAAATTAACCCCGTACCCGGCAGTGTACATCGGACACGTGGATTTGAATCGCAGTTTATTACACGTTATTTTTCTTGTCTGTGACTATTTATTTTTTATTAAATGACTAATTTTATTATGTCTACGCTACTACGAATCGTAGCTGCTCTACGATAAACGCGTAGCGAACTTGCATGAGTGCTACGAAAGTTTCCTCTACATTTATCGTCTTTTAAAATTGAATGCATTCTAAAAGTACTATGTATTGAAATGTAATGCATCTACAACTTTAGGTAGGAACAACCCTTAATCTATAACTAATACGACATTAATGCGATGATAGAGCCATAACTTCGGTACTAATATCATCATCTAAATAATAATTTAGCGTCTTAGTTATGGCCATGTGGTGTGACGTCATTTCATACCCCATTAGCAAATGTGAGCACGTTCAAGCCAGCCAATATAATGCACGTATTAAATTTAATGATCTGTGAGTGCTGTAACTAGCACGATAGTCATATGAATCTTGCAGCAATTTGCCTATGGCATGCCTCATTATGCTTAATATCTTGGAGAATGAAATTTCCACTTATCATCTAACGCGTTTTGGTTATGGAAGATTCTAGATCGATGCAGAACAAGCACCGAAGTAAGTACTAACAGGAATTTCTAATAGGGTTTCTCTGATCGTAATTCTCTATGAAGTAGGTAAGCAGCTTTTCCGTATAATTTGTCTTAATTATAAGCTACTACACATTCCGGTACATAATTTTTCAATATGGTCATGTAAGGTATTACGTTTTTTATAGTGTTTCACATAATATTTACATAATAAGCGTAGATTGAACTAAAATAAACATAATAGTGGCGTACATTAGTTTTGACAAACAAATATCACGTAACATGGTTTTCCTTTCAGCATTATATTTGTGAAATGCAGGTTTAATATCACGTTCATCAACAATAATGTCATGCATGACTAATGTTTGAATTCTTAAATACGATTATTGTACGTGCAATGAGCTTGTAATAATAAGTTTGTTGTTATTAATAATATGCCTCGATATTATGCAGTTTGTGTGTTTATATTATTAGTCATCATATGCTAGGTATATAAATCAGTCATTATCTTCACCAGTGAAACCTACACAATCCCTTGATCCCATGATGAATGAATGAATGAAATACTCTTTATTGTACATACACAGTGATAAAGTTACATAGTTAAGATAGCTTATAGTAGAGATGTACAAAGAGCGGCTTTATCACCCATGATATGTTGATCAAGTATGAAATGAACATGTATACAAGTATACAAGACTTATGAATTTAACTTTGTATTGAACTATTCAGCATAACCAGTAACCACCCTTATTAAATATTGTTAATAAAATGGTCCTTCGAGTACTCCACTATCAGCTAATCAATAGTCCACGTCACTGTACCGGTTCGGTTACTCTAAGCACAGACATGTGAAGCAATTTAACCTTACAACGTCTACACCCACCGAATCTGAATTGGAACGCACGTTTCGTCAATGTTTCCATCGTGCTCTTGCAATGAATACATCTCACAAAGTACCTTCTACTTTACACCTAGCACTACACTAACTATAGAACATTGTAGCAAGAAGAAGATGAAAACCTCACAATAGATTATCTTATAATGCTTCTACAGTGCCATCAAATTATATCTAGTCGCGCTCCTAAATGTAAAAAAAGATATTATTGTTACATCAGTAGAAATCATATTGGAAACGAAGAGTTCAAAAACCGCTTCAAACAAGATTTCATCTGCCCACAGCACCACAAAAACTAACACACTAGCCGTAACGCATTATTAACCGCGCCGCCAAAAGGTCACCCGCTAACAATATTTGCAAATTGCTTGTTTGTAAAAAGGAGTAAAAATACGAAAAATACAAATCCACTGTATTGTGACTAACAAGGCACATTCCGCAATTTCCAGCCGAACAAAGCTGGCCGCTATGATTTGATGACGTGGCGCGGCGCAGAATAAATGGTTGATTTACGTACACCGAGCCGGCCTACTGTTTTGCTTGCAACGCATCTATAACCTGGATATGATATATGCATATTAATAACCCATTTTTAGCTTGTGCATATTAAATATAAATGCGGTATTTGTTAAAATAATTATAGAATATCGTTAAATTACAAAAACCCTTACGTCTATTCGACGACATGTCTTCATTATTTTTTTCTATAAGAACTGTCATACCCAAACCAGTCGTAACCAATCACAATATCACGAAAGTTAATTCTTGTTTAAATCAACAGGGTCTTAGCAAATAGACCTTTAAGTATATACAATCGTGTCATTGGCTTATAAAGTGCAAAGAAAATTCAACCAAATGCTGGTAAATAAATTTTATTAAAGACTAACTAATATCCCACTCAGTATGAAGCCCACGAGGCACGAGTCAATAATTAGTAGCACGTAGAAGACCGGATCTAATTAGTTGTCGATATTACAAATTAAATCTCTTGTACTATAAATGGAAGCGAAGTTCTTTCAGGAATTACGCAATAAACGAGCGAAGTTATTTTATTGTGAGATACAAAATAAACGGCGAAAAAGAGCAATCGCAATCGTTACTTTGTTAACGTATTTTATAGGGAATAAATTAGTTCCAATCTCTATTATTGGTAATTTCCGCGATCAAAATGGGGCAATAAAAAGTGCTGATTACAGAAAACTGGAGTGCGTTTGGTCATCATCAGAAGATTAATTGTGTTCAAATAAAAATATGAACCTTTTATCAAATAATCATCATAAAAATAATTGCCTTGATTTGATCGAAGTTAATGTTTGTTTTTAATTTACTAAACCGTGAAGATCTCTAAGGTAATAGTTAAGCCCAAGCAGTTACACAAACTATGACCCAATACATTTTATATTTACTTTCGTCTACCATAAAACAAACATTATCACTCATAAACAAAAATCAGTACATGACGTAGAAGTATGACAAACTCCAAAACTTGACCTTTGCTTTTGACCCTTAGCACCTAAAGAGATCTGATACCATCTCCCATGTAATTACACCGCTATTCACAAACAATCAAAGCCAAATTAAACTATCAGTCCAGCCGAGTCCATTAGTCACTAGCTAAATCTAAAATTGACTGCGTGCATTTTTCGATACATCCAATGAAGTTGCATTGGAACACAAGCCACTCGCGTGAACCGTGGAAATGGGAATGTTTTGAATGTACCGTGCGGTCATTTCGTGTAGATTTAGCGGCTATCAAGTGAAAAGTGTGTTTTTGTTATGGGTATTATATTAACTCAAGGAATAATGCATACATTTATTAAAAAAGGTAACGAAACAACACGCTACGAAAGAAAGTAGTTATTGTCAACTATAAAATGAGTCGAGTCTTGTACATGTTTTCGCTCTGCTGTTACTTATTTCATTTTTCTTTAGAATTAAATTATAAGTATAGTAGACTAATTTATTTATATTCAACACTATCATTTGTTGACATATGCTGACTTTTATGTAGGTATTATAATTATATGTTTTCCCTACATTAACTGAACAAATACTTCAACATTATAGTCCTAATACCATTCCGACCAGACCACCAGATGTTTGTGCATGAATAATTCATCTGTAATTACAATTATAATTCGTCCTTATTATCAATTCTCATTTGCCTGGAACGAACACGTTAATCTGATCCATTCTCAAAATAGGCTGCGAGATAATACCGCTTCTGGTTTATAGAGACTGTATCGGGAAACCATCGCCAACAATAGCACCGATATTGATTCAACTATTTATTACGCAGTGGGATATATACGAATATGTCTATATATTCGTATTATACATATAGGTATGTGGCTGAAATACCACGCATTTACCGTGAATGGTTAAAACAGATTTCTACTTTTATACGTATTTTTTAATTTAAGTTTGTATGTTCATATGCTTTTGAATACATATTGACTTTAGAATGTTTTAAGCCATTTCAACAATAAGAATCCAACTTGCGATGTTTAGTGGATAACTATACTCCTCATATTCTAAACTATATTTATCTTACATTTCCTCAGCTTATATGTATGTACCTTGTTCCTAAGTAGGTATACTTCACGTGAAAACACTACAAAATGTCTATCTTGAAACAACCGTTGATAGCGGTTAATAGTCAATCTTAAACGGCATTTCAATTCAGACAGGAGTGTGATAGGGAATATGGATTAGCCGCCTTACTCGAATGAAAATCGATAACATCTTAATACGCCTAACGCTCCACTGTGAGGTAAACTAACCAAGTAGGCGAACAAATTTGTGCGGAAGATATCTCATAACTTAAGTAGCAATATTCATTCTGAAATATATCTGATTTTTGATGAACAGTTTATTTATATTCTTAATATAGTAACATAAGAAATGATACTTTTAATAAATTTAATACTTATAAAATGCAATATGTAAAACAGTTTACAGATAAATAAATGTTCGAGAAGTATGTTAACCTAGTTTAGAAGACGAATGTGCATTGTATTAAAGTATATTTTTCTGTAAGCCATCCATAGTTTATCACAGTTGTTCTATTTCAATATTTGTGTAATTTTGTCTTTAATTTAAACTCAATTACGAGCACCTAATTCGGTTTATCCAATTATTATTTAACACCAAGTTCGATAAACTTTACAATAATCTCAATCTAAATGGCCCACACCAAAGCAATCAAACATTAAATTTATATAACGTAAAGCTGCCGCCTCGTTAGCGCAAATCGAATGAGTCCAAGTATAATTTCCTGTCAAGAGAAGTTAAAATGTCCAATAAATAAAAACGTTGCAGGAACAATCTGTATGGAAATTCAATATCCGTGCAAGAATTGAACGAGAACAACTCACTGGATTGTGATTAATTTTATTTGGATTTTAAAGCGGTAAAGAATCCGTTGGTCGGATTGAAATCAATTGTTGCTGAATGATGGATGGTGTGCACGGACAGAGAACCTGATTGAATTACCGGATTTGTATCTATGAACATGATAATTTTCTTCACTAATGACACGGTGACAAAATTATACACGACGTCTGTTTGTGGCTCGAACGTGCAAAAGTGGTTCTAGTCTCTACCGACTCTTGCTGAAATTGAGAGAAAATTTGGGTAACTAATGTTTTTCTTCAAAACTTGTAATCGTAATCGTACGTGTGACATTACTATGAAGAAATATTTATGCAAGTAATATATTTTTATGAACGAATTTTTAAACAAAAATAGATTTATAGCAGTCTGCATTAACAGTACCACTATAACCATATACAACAAGAATAAAACAGCATAAAACTCAATAAACAAATAAAAACCGCCATTACAAGCACAACAAACAATTTCCCCAACAAATCCTCCAACTAGTTAAGCCATTCAATAGTAAAATGCTAATCAGCAAACACGATTAATTGAGTGGGTCTGCGGATAACATGATCTTTGTTATTTTAATGAAACTGTATTCATATGCAAACAACTAAACGAGTGATTCCTGAGAGCTTTGCGGGCTCTTTAATTATGAATATTGCGCCAGTTTCAAGGTTCCCCGCTATTCTTGGATAACAATTACTATTACTGGGTAGACATTGTTTATACAGAGGGATGACAAATGGACGGCAATCGGAATTATTGTAATTCCGTATAATAGTTTAGGTCAGGGGCCACGAGTAACACGAAAACGATTTTAATGGCGGCATTTATAATTAGCCCCCCGCCTGTCAGACGTGTCGTTCCTTAATTTGAGTCGGTGGTCCGTGAAACAGATAATTGTTGTATGAAAATAAGTTTGGACAAAACATCACACAGAAAGATAGCCTGTACAATTTTTTATATTTAATAACCACAAAAACATAACATTTACAAATGTCATCTTCAAATATATTTTATTAGTATCAACATCACGTTCAAAAGCAGACCTCACTCTTCAGTCTACTTTCAAAACTTATTAAAACTCATTTCGATGTCTTCAATCCTGCGGCAGATCAAAGTTTAACCAGCTACGTACGTGGACGAACACAAAAACAAAGCTTAAGGTATAATAATGTTTTCAAGAACAATATTTCTAATACGAGCCGGGAACGTTACGAGACCAACTTACGCAATTCTAACACATAATTATACTTGTTTGGGTCGTGGGGAGATAATAATATTTTGTCTAATGGCGCTTGAAATTATATCGCGCATACCGACTTCTTGAATTATTGCTCTGTTTACCGTCGGAAATGAAGCGCGAACGCAGCGTAATGATATTATTAAAAACCCTAACACTTCTGTACAAATAATAATAAGATACGTTATTATAAAAATCAATAATACCTAATAAAAATTTACTTTTAATTGCTTTTTGGCGGCTATTTTATTTTTAATTTTGGTGTAGCCAACGTTCATTTCACGACCAAAACAAATCTATTGACAACACTCACAAAAAATTACGACAAGCCATTTAGGATCTTATACTCGAAATACATCTTTCACAGTCCAGTAAAAATAACTTAAAAATATTTTGACCCATTAAACTGCTATCTTTGAACCGCAAAAACTGTTAACTGACTACCAATGCAACGTTAAATCACAATTAATTAACCATATAAAGGCGAATATTTTCGGCATTGTTTTATTTTAATTTCAACTCGTCCGTACGTGCCCATCGTACGTGAATACGAAAAAGGTACAATTCTCGGTGTTTATCCGCGCCCGGCTCTGTTTACCCTTCCATATCAAATACACCCTCAACCCTTATGAAGTCACAGATACGCGGAAAATTATTTGGCGCGTTTATTTCATAATTGAAAAAAAAAATTTACAGAACACATAAAAAAACACGTAACGTGATACGTTTCGAATTGTGATGTATTTAGCTGTTTTTGTTTGTGTTCAATTTGTTGCTGAAAGCCCTTGCCCTAGATGTAATAAATATGTATGGATTTATAAATTAAATACATTATAGCTACAGGATATAACCCTCGGTTTATTGTATTGAAAAGTTTATAAATTACGAATGTATTGTTCATTTTTATTTATTACTTTAATAATAGAGACTTGTATTATTTAAAATAACAATTTTCTCACATGAAAAAGTTGTACACAATGCAACAGTAGGTATCTCATATAGTTGTTAAAAAAATGCTTACATTAAAACCAATCAGCGACAAAGTCACAAAATACACCCAAAGAAATAAAAAGCCGCATGGAACGCATAAACAAAATACAAGTTTCAAACATTCCTATTCGTATAAACATACGTAGATATCAACAACCTATGGTTCACAACTTCGCCGATTAACCGTTAAAAGTTCGACTCGCTCCTCCGGCACGGCGTATTAGCATAGTATAAAGATAGAAGTAAGTTATCTTCGGACAAAAGTATATCGCGCCGTTTGTATGTACGCGGAGCGCTTAGCCACGCTCCTCATTCATGGACGTACGAACGCACACAACGCCACTCGGTTCCCACTCTGGTACCGGTCTCGTGCGGGCCACGCCATTGCTGTGAGCGGTCTTTGTTTGTTTATACAATAATTTAAAATATCGATGTGACAAGTGACAACCCTGCGCCTCGCGTGTTTAGGTACCGTGCGCTCCTAAACGCCGGGAGTTGGCCTACTTCTCTCTTTATACTATGGTATTAGCCCAGATTAAACAATGGGCATCGGTCCAACACAACATCTCATAATGTTTTGGCATTCAAATAGACGTCTGCGAAAAATGACGGTGGCTTTTTGTTACTTTCTTCAGCTAAATTGCTGGAAAATGTGACTAGTGCGCTGTAAGATCCCCAACTTTGTCGTGAATGGCCGGTGCCTTGTAACTTTGTGTCATTTACATTGGAACGACAATAGAAAGCTGGCTGCTACATTAATAATAAGATTTAAAAGTTTATTTTCTAGTCTGTTAGTTAATTAATAAGCGTATTTTTATAATTTAAAGTTACACTCATGAAGAAATGTTTCTTGCGCGCTTTAACGCATTATAAAACGCATAATATTTTTATTTATTTAATTCGATAATTGATACACTTAAAAAAAACTCTAACATTTAAATTTCAAACGCTTCAAAGCGCATACCAAAAACACCATCAAACGAATAGTAGTCTAACACAAAAACACGAAACAATTGTAACTACAGCTTCATCGCAAAACAGGGATCGAAATAAAACAATTCACATTAAAATCAACACGTGTTCCAATGAAAACAAACGTATCATATCACTACATGGTTCAAAACAAAGTCGCTTTCTCTGTCCCTATGACCCTATGTATGCTTAAATCTTTAAAACTATGCAACAGATTTTGATGCGATCTTTTTTTAAAGATGTGATTGTTGAGGAAGGTTTTAGTATATAATTTATTAGGTTAGAGACAAAGCGGGCGAAGCCGCGGGCGGAAAGCTAGTCTAAAATAAATCATAAACCGCTTCTATCTGGCCGCAACTGTCGCTCACAAATACGTGTGCGATTTCATTCTGCACTTAGCATCTCCTTTGATACGATAACTCTCATGAGTGGTCCTTGATTGGCTAATATGGCACTTGACGTGATAAAGATACGATCTTATTGGATGAGCCTCTGTACTACTTACAAGCACCAATCTTTCTTAGAAATAATCAAGTCAATATAAGTTACTAGGGAGATTAGTCCAAGATAAGACCCGGATTTAATCATCTTTGCGAAAATATACTTCTGCAAAGTCTAAGTTTTCAATAATTAAAAAAAACATTTGAAAATAACTCACCAAATTTGAACACTTTCTTATATTTTTACACATTTTAAAGCTTTAACATCATAAGCAATTCATAAGACCGTTAGCCAGTCCGTAAATCTTAATACCACGTATTTTATCTAATCAAATAAAGCGACCGACCTACCGGCTGGAAGCCGTCCAGGGTACGTATATTCTTTATAAATCTCACTAAATTTCAGCAGTATATCCACCGGGAGACATTATACGAGTCTAGTCTGGAAATTTTATAAAGTGCAGTACCATTCCGGCGGTGTGTTTTGAATTTTATGTTCGCATGTAGTTGCATTTGACATTATCGCCCGCGATACCATCTCGGGTGAGAATGAAATAAACGAGCAACCCAGATACGATTTGATAACGCTAACTTAGTGGACTCGTTTCTAATATACTCGCCGCTTTATGAGCTTGCTACGAGCCAGTGTTTCATTGCAAAATTTCATACTGGACAAAGTATATTAACACGAACGCCGGCCAAACCCAACAAACTAAACGCTGCCGTTTAATAGTTCTGCACAGTTTTCGGTAAACAAAAAGTTTCCGTATGGAGTTTTAGAAAGTACATCATAAACGTGAATTGAATCATCTCATAAATTACTTTGGAAAAAATATACTAGAGATTCTTATCATGATAGTGATTTCTAATAATAAAATCAATATGAATTTCTCATTGACCCATCTTGCTGAGAAAATTTTAATCGCATATTATTATTCTAATTATAATTTCCCGAACTCGGTCAAGAATTTCTTAGAAGTAGCCTTTTCTATTTTATAAATGAACAAGAATATTTTTTTAATTTAATCAAAACGCACGGCCATATTTTATAAGCTCTGAATAAACTAGAGGGATATAAAACATCGATTTGTAACAGAAATTTGATTGCAAATGTAGCGCGTTTTTCCACGGGCAACACGCTCGAAAAAGCAATTAGTAGTGACTAGAATTAACGATCGTATCCCGTACAATGTACAACAAAATCCATACATTCCGATATCGGTAAACAAACTAAACTATAATTGAATTAAGTGCGCTTTTTGTCGCCACCTTTTTGCCGGAATGTGCCACGTCATGCTGATTCTATGTAATCATGTTTTTGTTATATTGCAAATGTGTAGGTGGGATGTAGGTACATTTCTATGTATTGCTTTCGATGTTTTTATTAAATTAAATCCTTAATTAGTTTCTGTACTTTTGTAATTTTAGTGATGATAAAATATTTACCTACTGTATATAATGTTTGTTTCACTGACACTCAATTTCAACACATAAATTACATACTTCCATAATCAATCAATAAAGCTTTCCGGCACAAGAGAAAGCCGTTTTAAAATATCGTCCCGACTAGAAACCGTCAAAACATTGTTAAAACGTAAAATATCGTCTGCATTTCGCGTACCGAATTATAAAGAGTGGAGTGGCCTGCCGAATGCTTATTATTATGGTTGTCGGATAAGCAGATGTGGCTCGGAGCCAGAATGTAGCCTCTCAACCTATGCTTTAGCGCGTACCGATAACTCGCCCAAATAAAACGTAATGCCGTATTATCCCGACATGTCGTATTGGCGTTGTGACAACGAGATTATTGCGTGCGCTTTATAATCGAGGTAAATATTGCAGTTACTTTCGTCTGGAGATTCAGTGACTACCTTAAAAAATTTCTGTCCAATACTACACTTTTTAAAATTCAACAAAATACTTTTTATTCAATATAGCTATTAAAAACTTAACTACAAATGTAACTACAAAACTTACTTTCTATATAATTTAGGCATCAATATTTTTTATATTTATATCATGCAAAATTGCTACATTCCCCAGATCTCTAATTAATACCACGTGGTCAGTTCGTTTTAGGAAAGTAAAGGGCATAGAGAAAAGGATTCGATGAATATTTTATGTACTACCTACAGTGAAACTAACAAAGAGTTCTTACTCTATTTTCGTTTCCAAATGCATAGCAGTTAACTATCGAAACTTGTAAACTTTTAATACGGTCTCTTTCTGTTTGCCTTGCACGGACTTATGATGCGGCGTTTAGCACAGCTAACTTCTAATTTGCTCTGGAATAGTTCAACTGCTGGAGGGCATTTGGAAAGCTTGCGAGTTTCGGGGCGACGCAATTGCGCACGCCAAAATATATCTTATGTAATTAAAATTTAGATACACGTTAGCGTGCAGTATTAATATGCAGTTTAAATAGCAATTAGGAGTAATAAAAGTATTAATTCCTTTCTGAACCTTTCAACGTTGGTTATACTGTTATTTATTTAGTGTTAAAATATTACTTTCGTCTTTCACTACTATCATACGTTCATTTAAAGTAATTTAAACATTTTATATGCATCATTAAGATTAAAATGAGTGGTCAATATTTTTCGATTTTCCTAACATAAAAACGATCTACATTAAAAATCCTTTATCCATTTCAAATACAACACACTCATTCCCAAAACCAACATTTTGCAAAAAAAAATCATGTACCTACATTAAAAATATACGCTTACAAAAACATAACACAAAAATCGTTTAAACACACGCCTTACAATAATTAAAAAGGCCGCCACACTCTCGACACGGCCGCGGTGGGACCTAGAACTCCCCACCATAGCCCAATGGATGAAGCAAGCGTCTAAGCGCTACTTCGACAAGGCTAAAAACCACCCCAACCCATTGGTGACAAAGGCCATCGCATACGTCGCGAATCCCGATCCCACTCGTCGTCGCAGGCGGCCAAGACACGTCTTGGACGACTCCGACGACGACATTACCAAAGCCAACGCACGGCTAGACTCGGCGATTGAAGTCCAACGTCGAACCAACCGCGACACCGCACACACCACAGCAGAAAGCGTACACCGTCTTCGCCGGCGAAGACGAGGTCCCTTGTTCCGCGTTCCCGCGCCCACCCGGGTGAGCGCCCGTCCGATTAGGGCCCTTCTGGCCTCCTCCACTCAAGCGACAGCTCAAGCCGAGGTTCGTAGTCCCCGTCAAGGGGGGACGCCCTTGTGCATGTCGCTACCAGGGTGAACCTTCAGTTCACCCCCGCGTCCGCGTTAAAATGTCGAAGCCCTTCTGGCTAACATTGAGAGACACCACACAAAAAAAAAAAAAAAAAAAAAAAAAAAAAAACGGCCGTGGCACCACAACAGTGTCATAAATAATAAATTGGCAAAAAAACATGACCTACATCATTATTTTACGAAATAAAACCTCGAAGACTGCTGATACTGATGAAGATCCGAATGTTAAATAGAGCACGCCAAGAGCACGCTGTTCACACTGTATATTGATCTCTTATTATACTGATTGTGCTTCGAAACTCGACGTTATTTTAATTAAACGAAAGATTAATACTTATCGGTCTTTCATCTTCATTTTTTGTTACTAGGAAATCGCTTCGAATTAATGCATCGTACAAGTATGTACGTTATGTAAAGTTAATATCCGCAGGGATGATATGTACAAATACGTACAAAATATACATTCATACGTAGCATATTTATAAACAAACGAGATTCAAGATAAATGGATCTAAAAAAACTATTATTCCTTCCCTTTTTAACTTACATCATATAAAAATCGTCATACTAACTAGCAAGCTTTCAGAAGCATTTTTTGTTCCGCAAATATTTCAATAATTATAGCATGTTTATGCGTCATACGACTACAGCGAATCGCCCACATTAAGCAAAATCCAAATAACCAAAAAGATAAATATAAATCATATATTTACCAACTGTTATAACACAACGCTTCAATGCTCAGTCGTCCAAAAATAACTCAGCCAATATGATGATTAAACAACCACGGGGTCAATTATTCATAATCATAAACTAACTCGAACAAATTCCGAAGTTAAACATCGATTTCGAATTCAAACGGTTCCGAACAGAGCCCGTAGATCAAACCCAAGGATGAAAGGGAAAAAATATAGATTTAGTGCTCTTTGGACTGCCATAAATTTGCGAGTTACACAGCCTCTCAAATACTCAGATACACTTAGTGGGAAACAAAACAGTGCTGATAAAAAATGGAGTGAGTTGCGACAGCGTGCTCGAATTTTTTCACAAGTTTGGCGTGTTACGTTTTTTCTGTCTATAGTTGTAAAGTATTGCTTATTACAACGAAACTGAGACAAAACGACTACAGTGGATAATATTATTTAAAGACTAGATTTCCGCCCGCGGCTTCGCCCGCGTTTGCAAAGGAAACCCCGCATAGTTCCCGTTCCCGTGGGATTTCCGGGATAAAAACTATCCTATGTGTTAATCCAAGTTACCCTCTATATGTGTGCTAAATTTCATTGTAATCGGTTCAGTAGTTTTTACGTGAAAGAGTAACAAACATCCATACATCCATACATCCTTACAAACTTTCGCCTTTATAATATTATTTAAAGATTCAAACACTGTTTTTTATATGTATATGCGTTAGGTAATAGGTATATTTTGTGTGACATAACAAATGTAGATTATAAATATAGCTATGTTAAATATTAGGCTTCACATGTAATCATGCACATATAGAGTAGGTAAGTTAAAAAAATAAAAAAAAATATAGAAAAATATATAATAATAACTATCAAGATTTATAATACAGTCTACATCCAAAAACTCATTTTAAATCTAAACCTAAACATTTAACAAACCACATCGCAGACATCATTATTCACTGATACTAGAACATATCGCGATAAATAATAAACTTGCTCAATTTACGTCAGAGCGGACGCCACGCGAAAATTATAAGCGTCATAATTAAATTAAAATGTAAGTTATGAAGTTTAAAAGAAACTGCGAATCGGGCTTAGGGAGATACTCCGTGTCATCTTTTAACTTGACGAGAATTTAATTATTTCGCTCTGCGTCGTGATTCAGCCAGAGTTCCGGCAATGTGATTGTTTCACTTGCGCCGGCACGAATTATTATTATATTGAACATTTACCTGATGTAATAAACGAAAATAGGGCCATATTATGTTTCTATATTTATACATGTATACAAGTTTACAACCGCACGCTTAAAATGATAGCTCATATATAATGTTATTAGGTATGTATTATAATAACTTCTTTTTCAGAGAACATACGTACGGAGGATTATTTTCTATTATTAGAGTTCGTTAAGGACCGCCCGCCCGCTTTATGATATTTGAAAGGCGACTCTTAAAAAAAAACAAATTACTTATTACAATACAAAATTTTGAATAGGAAATTGTGTGTATTTTTGAAGTGAAACTTCTTTATCGGGGGTGGACAAAAATTTTGTGAGACATTTTTTGCGTTACGCCGCGCGCGTTACATTTTTGCGTTACGCCGTACTCGTGACATTTTTGCGTTACGCCGTAGTTACTCGTGACTATATACATGTTATATTAAAGTGATCAGCAAAATCAAAGGGTTTGTTTTAATTCTAATTCCAGTGAATTTCTAAAAAAAGTAAATAAGTAATTATATCTATTTTTCTAATACTTAGGTGTAATAATGGTATTTATTTTTCTAAGTTATTTATGATTAACCTCACTTTTTGATTGTATTTTTCAATACACTAACACGAGGGTGGAATTATGGTATCAATTTTTTCTAATACTTGAATGTTGATTGTGTTATTTATTTTTCTAAAATTGTATTTAAAGTTAACCTCAGTTTTTGATTGAATTTTTTAAAACACCAACACGTGGGCGTGATCATGTTATTTATTTTTCAAGTTATTTAAGCTTAACCTCTGTCTTAATATGTATATATATTATGTACTATGTGCGTCATTAATTTCTGACTGTTTCGAGATTTGGTGCAAAATAAAACAGTGTGTAAATAAAATTAAACAATTGAGTAAAAGTATAATTTCATAGATAACACGTTGAGAAGTTCCCTGTATAAATATATAATATATGTACATATCTTGTATAAATACATACATAATATGCCTATAGATCTTTACTCAATTGTTTTATTTTATTGATTTTTTACAAATTTTATTTACACACTATTTTATTTTGCACCAAATTTCGAAACAGTCAGAAATTAATGACGCACATATTATATATACGTTTTAACTTTTAATATAGAATATTTTTTATTTTACAACCTTTACAACTTGATCATTAGGAATTTATTACCTCTATTGTTCGAACAAAAATAAGTTACCGACTTTAAGAACGTGCCGACAATGTAAGTAAGTACACTATTGTTTCTTAGAAAACATTTTAGGAGTATACGATAATAAATCTATGACTCACGTAAACACGTGTTTGCTTGATTGGTGTCAGGTGTTCTATTATAATTTTATGAATTCAAAATTTATAAGAATAAACCTCAAACTCTCTGTCCAATCAAAATCCGCCTAAGTCGAAATCCTTTATAAGCTGAAAACGGCAGTGGCCGGCGTAAATATTCAAATAGGTAGCGAGGAGCGAAGCGACGAGCATCTCAGTTTAACTTTTGAACTACCGCACGAGCCGAGCGAGCGAAGCGAGCGAGTTGCATGTAAATATTTAAATAGGTAGCGAGGAGCGAAGCGACGAACATCTTAGGTTAACTTTTGAACTACCGCACGAGCCGAGCGAGCGAAGCGAGCGAGTCGCGGCAGTGGCCGGCGTAAATATTCAAATAGGTAGCGAGGAGCGAAGCGACGAGCATCTTAGGTTAACTTTTGAACTACCGCACGAGCCGAGCGAGCGAAGCGAGCGAGTCGCGGCAGTGGCCGGCGTAAATATTCAAATAGGTAGCGAGGAGCGAAGCGACGAGCATCTTAGGTTAACTTTTGAACTACCGCACGAGCCGAGCGAGCGAAGCGAGCGGGTTGCAGCAGTGGCCGGTGTAAATATTTAAGTAGGTAGCGACGAGCGTGTGACTAACGTATTTCTTTAATATTGTATATAGTAAATTATTTTTTGAAAAATAAGGACATAAAGAAGTTTCACTTCTTACGTGTGTACTCTAGTACACGCACACATTTTTTTTTCACATAGCATTGGGCTTTAGCATCTTTATTTACCTACATAGAGAGATAAAATTTTAACATCATTTAATTAAAACGATTATCTCTACTAATTACGATTATATCTTCACCCACACAGACAGATATCTATCATAATTAAAATTTTTAAAAATTAAAATTAATCGCCGGTGTTCCAAGTCGTTGTCGGGGAAGGGCCTTAGAAGGATTTCATTAATCCAATTTTGGACTTTGAAATAATAGGTTTTAATTATTCATCATTGAGAAAGCTTTTAGCAGCGAGTTTATCAAAGTTTGTATGAGGCCGGTAATGAAACGGCTGCGCCATGCTGTTAACATTTATTATGTCTGCGATTTAACAATCATAATTGACCCTGATATCTGAATACAAATCTATAGATTATATTACTGAACTATTCACAATAAATTATTTTAGAATCAAAATAATTGTACTGATACATTTTAATTGAGGCTATCCGAGAAGGCTTTTCATTGAAATTAATACATAAGTTTATACCTTACTAATGTATTAACCCATTGAGCCCCGAATGGCCCGATCGGTCCACGACACAATATATTTTCTATTGTGTCTGTGATTCCGGGGCCTGAGTTATTAAAAACTAATGAAAAAAGGCTTGAACAACTTACATCGTAAAAAAATCAAACCAATTCGAAACTTTATCATACATTTTATATACTTTTATTATATGTACTTACACTTTTATTATACCTACATGTAACATATTATCATCAATTATTATAATAACACGTAATATAACAAAACAAAAGGGGTCAAATCTATTTAATTGGGGCTCATTTTCTAAAATTCACTGCCTTAATTTGATATAGGTAGCATACCAAATTAACACGCATTACAGATCAATAGCCATACAAAATTGACCTCTATAAACATAATTTTAAAGTATAATCTAAATTAGTATGATTAAAATTATTAGTTGTAAACTTTGTACATGCAGATTTGAATATGTTGCCTATTTATGTTAAAAATTATTATGCAACTGTTCATATTCGACTTAGACTTTATTTAATTTATTCGACATAGACTTCGGTATCACAAAACAGATCCCTTTTACAACAAAAGATCTCTATACAATGCAATTTAAACTTCGATAATTCTACGAAATAATTAAATTTATAAATAAGCGGTTTCCGCTCGATGTTGATCAATCAGTCAATCAATTAGCCAGTCAGTCAATCAACCGGTCTGTCAATTAGTTCTTCGATCAGCCAATTAGTCAAAGATATATACTGTATTGTACGTAAATAGATATTTCATACAATATACCGCTAATTTTTTTTGTGAGAAATTAACTTAATATTACCAATCCTCTTCTTCTCTTATATATAAAAATGAATCGCAAAATGTGTTGGTAAGCGCATAACTCGAGAACGGCTGAACCGATTTCGATAATTCTTTTTTTATCATATTCCTTGAAGTACGAGGATGGTTCTTATGTAGAGAAAACGTAAGCATGTACCATGGGCGAAGCCGGGGCGGACCGCTAGTAAGACATAAAAATGCATCTATATCTAATTACATATATCACCATTGTTGAATATATGTTACCAATTATAAAGATGAGTTCAACAACTCTTTCTATATTAGGTAATATAAATGTGTACTTGTGTAGGTATGTTCAGTTTTTACGTCAAGACTACTGAACCCATCTAATACTAATTTTAGCATATATGTACTTTCTACCTCGGAAAATCAATATTAGGTACTACTTTTTGCAGCAGAAAAAAGATATGAAATAGACTGTGAAATTTTGTTTTAAGTAGCAAAAATTATCGACTATTTACGCAAAACGAGCGAAATCTATACAGCTACTATATTCATGATCAACTAAGAAAATCTTTGCTATAGTTTCACTGAAGACTTCCCATAAAGTTACCCGTACACAAGTTGCGATATACTTTGCGATACAATTTCCACTTCCAAATTCTGAAATAACTTGCCCGACTTTTATGAGTTGCATCAACTATAATATAACTCGCCGTGAGTTATTAAATATTTCACGATTCTGCACATACATGTACATTTTTATATTTAATATTGCAAGTTATTAATCTAGAAAGAACTGCAAAATATGATTTGTTTGTTTGCATTAAAATAAATAAACTTTCGAATTAAGCAAACTGGCATACAAAAAATATTCCTTATCGTTTTTATATTGTACTTTTAAACAAAACATTAAACAATTCAAGTAAAAACAGAATCAAAAACACTACGCCGAATATGTTCTGTAGCCTATATATTCCTGAGACTAACAAGGCAATATGGACACTAACTATAAAAACAACACTATTACCCAGTTTTATAGCATGTCTTCACTTTTACATACAAATTTTCAACATTATATGATAGATCCTCGTCCCACATAATCAGAAGCACACAACACAATCTAGCCGGTTTATATGCCGTATTACTGACGTCATTAGCTCTTCACGAGTTCATTGTATAAAGTATCAATCCCCTAATGCACTCTAATATGGCACCCTTTACGATTCGTTCACATTACAGCTGTTTAATTCGCTTATAAAACTGATGTTATGTTCGCGATTAGTAAAGCCATGTTACAACTGTTTGATGGAACAGGTAGAGTTAAATGATCATTCTTACTTAACCTAGTTAAATAATTTGAGTTTATCTATCTTATATTAATTGTAGCATATATGTATTACAGATAAGTGAAAAGTGCTACGAAGTACTTGGATATGAATAGATGTTCATATAACATCAAGCAGCTATTTCTTGATATTCTGTTTTTTCTGCCTAATTGGAATTAGAATTTTATTGGTACCTTAACTGACAGATAGATGTGACACGTAGTAAAAGGCACCTTATAATAATCCATACTATCCATACTAATATTATAAATGCGAAAGTAACTCTGTCTGTCTGTCTGTTACTCAATCACGCCTAAACTACTGAACCAATTTGCATGAAATTTGGTATAGAGATATTTTGATACCCGAGAAAGGACATAGGCTACTTTTTATCCCGGGAAAATGACGCAACCCCGGAAATTCCACGGGAACGGGAACTATGCTGGTTTTTCTTTGACTGCGCGGGCGAAGCTGCGGGCGGAAACCTAGTGAACTATAAATAGGGTTGCATCCAATCGATTCCTATTAAATTAGGGATGCCAAACATATTACGAGTAAAAGTTAGGGCAATAAAGAAAAACAGGGGGTGTAAAATAGAAGTACAAATGAAATTAAACCGCGCTTGGTATCTTGCCAAGCCGAAACTAGATTGAGATTTGAAACATTCAACTCGTTATAATCTAACGTTTTAATTAAGGCTTTAAACTAACTCATCAATTATAGCCTTTGTCTCGCGCGTTAAATTTATGAATTCACCTTGTAAACATTTTCGAAAGCTATTGATTGTTTGAAATATTAATTGTTTAGATGCTTTTATTTTTCTTAACATGAAAGCAGAAAAACAAATATAGAGTTTAAATTTATAAAGAATAGAAAATAAAATCGATCACGAGGTTTCGAACCCGCGTCTTCCACCAATTTGGGGCGACCATATAGATATGTTACTAAATTCACATTTTATACTTCAAAAAATATTATGCACTTATTTTCAATTATTCGAAATGACCTCATAACACGGACACAATTATCGACCGTATCGAATCGACGCCACAAGAAACAAATCAATAAGATACTCGACATTAGCGCGCAAAAAGTGTAATTAAGTACAACTCGGAAGGTCTGATTCTCGTCGGATGGCTATTTTCAAAAACTTTCTTCATTTACCGCACAGATGAATCTCTTGTGGCGTAAACTTTTTGTTGTGGAATAAAGTGAAGTTAAAACAAACGAGATTCCTTTCATAGCACTATGATTGATATAATACGGTGGCTGCACTCACCTCTACTCATAGGTGTACTCTACTGTATGTGTAGGGGGGTTGCACTCAAGTGTGTAATTGTTTGCTTTAAGAAAATAAACGTTATGAATGAAACAAACAATACATTAAGTGCTCTATTATTTATTTACTAGAATGATAGACTAGACGGAGGTCATATGTATTCTAAGAACTGAGGGGGATAGCTCATATTAGAATGTGAGCTAGAATGAATAATTGTTAACTCCTGAGTATCTAATTATATCTATTAATACGGTAAGCGTATACTCATGGATGGATATATCAAATGGGGGAATACAACTAATAACCAGAAACGACTACCTACTTATAAATATTCTGGTTGCTAAATTTATTATAAAATACCAATCTTAAATACGATCCATTATTTAAAGCTACTCGCTTACAAAACCACCTTGCATTCACAAACTTGTATCGCGAAGTTTAGAAGCTTGATTCCCATACATTACGAGGAAGTAATTCCCTTCATATTCATTCGTAAACAGACACACGTATCTTATTCAAAAGCAAAGCCGGCTCATGGAAATGTCCCCATTACTCTTGCATTGGTTTACTGTCATACCTAATTATGTGTATGTTTAAATTTTACACAAATCCGGCGAGCGTGAACGAACCCCATACAGGTAGGTACGTACGTAGCGGCTTGTTGGCACAACATTAATATTCCACCCTAACCTCAGCGTATCTATGTCGTTATTACTGTGTATAATAAGCCTTATGAATGCTATTATTATTCTTTTGTAAGACGCTCCTTAGTTCAGTTTAATTTTTAGATCAAAGCGGCGGAAGCAACGTGTTTATATGCTAAAGTTGTTTATGACTTGTAGCGCTATTTGCATATCATGTTCGCTTCTATATTTCCTTCCAATTCCGTGCTTTATGTTGCTCTTTATGAATTCATTTGCAAATATTATGCTTAGAAATGGATTTTCGAGCTGGAAAATGTTATTTTCGCTATCGTGGTTCAATACCAAATATTGGTTACGGTTCACCTTTTCTTATAAGATTTGTTAACATTTTAGAAACGTTTAATCATAAAATGAGAATCAATAATATTAAAAGTCGGTTAAATACTGATCGAATTACAAAACGCAGTACGCAACCAAAACGCTTACTCCATACCGGCATGAAACACCTCCCAAAATACGCGGCAGAAAAAAAAAATTACAGGCGGCTGTCAAAAAGCGATTCCCGCTAACTGGCGTACAGTAAAAGCCATCTATCAATTAAAAGTAAATGCATTGTCAAAGTGTGGCGATATGGCATATGGCATACGCAACCCGATATCGAAATGCCAACTTCGACACGCCACCGAGGACACTCCACCGAGATTTATATATCAGACATGAAAAAATACAATATAAATAACGGAAATGTAAATCGCACTCATACCTACAGCTACGTGAATATTCGAACTGTTTTCAATCAGGATTTTATATTTTAAAGTTATTTGGACATACATTTTTGCTCGAACAGTATCAAGTTAGCCACATATCATAATCTGTTACCATATTTACCACTAGCTGTGCCCCGCGGTTTTACCCATATTGCTCAGCTCCTTTTGGTCTTAGCGTGATGATATATAGCCTACAGCGTTCCTCGATAAATGGGCTATCTAACACCGAAAGAATTATTCAAATCGGACCAAGAACAAACAAACACACTCTTCAGCTCTTTAATATTAGTATACCTAGATTAAAACAATGATTTCTGCCACAATATTCGACCAGCTTAATTCCACGTTCTAAGACCAAGGCACCATCAATTAGGCAACTCATATATCCATTTCGAGTGATATCAGCATACGTCGCGGCACGTTATCATGGCCGGCTAGATTTATGTCCCACGAAGAATGGCCCGAGTCATGTGGACATTGAATTTAGATCTGTTTTGATATGTTACGGGTGATTTATACCCACAATGGTTTAGGAATGTCGCGATATGTCCGACTTGGGTATTGTAATGCGACTTAAACTGAAATAGTTTGCATACGTTGTTCCTATATTTATGTGGGAAGGTTGTTATAAAGTTATTGTTTTCGATTCGGGATTTTGAATTACGTCGGGTTTGTAGTAGGGATTTTAACATTAACTATAAGCGTAACAAAGTTTTTTACATTATGTGTTAAAAAAATTATAGATCGTACAGCATGTTCTTATTTATTAAATAGTTAAATACCTATAGTTTACGTTAAATAAAAAGTAAATTTGTAATCAGAAGCCTTCAATTAAATTATAGGTACCTACCTACACTCTGATATGTTTTGTATTTTCTAAATATCAGAATTAATACATTTATCTAAAGACATTTAAATCGCTTACTTCTCTTGAACGGTATTTTAGATATACATAATTAAAATAGTCTATACTTCTTCCCTCTCATTATGTTCCTCTGGCACAAAAAAGGCTTACTACAAACTACTCCTATAAAGCTGCTTGCAAACAAATATTTGATCTTTATTGTAGCAATTGTAATCAAAATTAGTTTGCGGAGTGCCAATATTGGTCCAGCGCATCTGCTTATAGCGGAGCGTTCAATACGCTGTTAATAAGGGCAAACTGTATACATATTGACTGAGCGTTGTAGACGGTATAGAATAAATAATTACGACATTTCACAGTCGCCGTGATTGGATGCGGTTTGCTAGATTTGAGCGTGAACATGTTGTGATTGTTAATATTAATCGGCGGAAAACAATAGGCGTAATTCGCGAGTCATTTGTGAAATGTAAGCGAAAGTAAATAAATGTAATTTTTAAGCCAGCGTTATTTTTACACGATATGGCTATGCTCATCTTCTGTCACCACAAGCTTTGTTTGTCTATTATTTGTTATTTCAATTATCGTTATAAATTTCCGCATAATTCATGCTATAAAAATTATTATATTTGTATCAGATATGTGAAAATCGGTCTAAGACGTTTATATCTACACAAAAGTAGCCGACGACGTTGTAGTTACATTCATACAGGTACTTAGCGAATATTATTATCCGATTAGTGTATCAGACCAAATTGAAAATCAATGAACTATTTTCCCTTCCCACATACATACATAAAAGTCCTACTAAACACTTGTACATGAACGAGAAAGCTGCAGTAGCGCGTGGCCGCGAATGCATTACGCGCTCCCCTACAAACCTCTTTTATTAAAGAGCTCTTTACACCGCGGCAGGACATAAGCCTTACATGAACAATGCACATGCCTGAATTTTCGTATAGGTCCCGTATTTTGCAGCATTTACCGCGAATTATCGAGCTACTATTGAGTAACTACAGTATGTGATGTGTAATTAGTGGTATACATGAATAGGGGTCATTAAAAAGCTTTATTAAATACTGTTTTTGATACTCTATCGACGCCCTCGCTTTGGACTCACACCATACTTGTATCATCATCTAGCAGTAGGTAGTACTACTACGAACGATTTACGATACGAACTACGAATAGTAGTTAAATGTTTCTTTAAACCAACCGTCTCTATGGTTATAAAAATCTATTATCATAAAACAATACATGTTTCTTAATTCAATCAGAGTTTATAATTAAAATAGCATTTAAAATTCAGTCAATAAACGAGCATAAAGTAACACAAAATGATTACACCTGAAGCAATTCACTCATCATGCTTCTGGAAACAGCACAGACATGTATCAAGATAGACTAAGCGAGTGCAGAGGCGGCTCGCCCTAAGGAGCGCTGGTGCAGTGAACTCCCATAAATATAATTATGATAAAATCATACTCCTTAATTTAATTATTAACATTAATTATTACTATTTAAAATCAATCGTAATCTTTAAAACTACTGTTAATACCAATGAATATATCCATCATTCCATCATCCCATACACCTGTATAATACCTACTGTATTATGTAACGCGCGAAGCGGTGCGCTCACGATTGCGCTCCAATGAAAAAAGATTTAGTACATTTCCTAATACGAAATCCAATAGGAGTGAAAGAGAGGGTTTTGCCAGAGCCCTGCGCGTGAAACAAAAGATTTTCTATGGAAAAGTAGCAAAATTCGGTGCGCCGCACCCGCAAACGTTGCCGGTTCGTTTTTACCGCCCGGCAGGACAGCGATTGCGACGTTGCCAGTTGCTACGTCTATAATATAAACAAACACTCGACTCTCGAGTCAACTTCAATGCACGCGCGCGATTCATGCAATTTTCTAATTAAAATTATAAAATACGTGTTGAAATAGCCTGTAGTTATCAGTATTACTTGTGAGTGTTAAAATGAACAATAATTATAATGTGGCGTTCATTAAAAAGTGTGATAAAACGTTACAAATTCGGCTTGATTGTAAAGCTAAGGGACCGCCACGGCCTGAACTTGATCTTACGCAAAAATGTACGACAAAAACGAAAACATATACGCGTGTGTTTAAATCTGAACAATATGTAAAAAAAACCGTGGTTGTGTGGTTGTGATGAAAGCAACAACAGATATTTACGAATGGCTTGTCGCTTTAAGTTATAGATATTTTTGCACACCAAAAAGAAAGACGTATGTAGTTAGGTATTTCCTTTATAAGTAATTTTTTTGATAAATGTACTGCTTTACACCATGTATTTTCAGTGTTTTATTTCAAGTGAACACCCATAAAATTTTGTCACGAGCCGCCTCTGAGCGAGTGTATGTACTTCCCGTGTCCAAACTAAGATTATGAAACTTACTTGACGCTGGCCTACACTCAGTCCGCGCTTGCAGTTCGCCAAGGAAAGACGTGAAGCTGAATAAAGTAAAATGCCGAATTACGCCGTTATAAACTGTAGAAACTCCACAGCTGTGAGTGGCCGAGTTAGCAGAGATGTTTCCTTCCACCGGTAAGTAATTTTCTAATCAGAATATGCACTATTTATTTTAAAATCAAATAAAGAATATTTGTGGAAAACGATCGTGACAAACACGGATACCAAATCATACGAAATGATTCGGAATACATTGCGGCTTTTACTTGGCACGGTAAAGATCGAGTCGTATGATAACAAGCAATGAATAGCGTCTTCTCATTTTTCTGTTCTAATTTTTCTGTCCAATTTTGTGGTTAGTGATGTTCATTTGATGCAACAGTTCTCGATTCTAATCGATTTTATAATCGAACAGAAAAATGATAATTTGAAGGAGCAATTTTTCAGAAAAAAAGGCATAGATTTTTTTTGTCATTTAATACGACTTGACCTAGAACTTTTAAGTATTTTAATACAAAGGTACTAAAAATAAATATTATGACATGGACGCCATTAGTTAAAGTGTCATCTTGGGAGTTTTTTAAGAAAACTCATTATTGCTAAGACTATGTTTGTTTTTTCAGTTTTCCAAGTAACCCGAACATAAAAGAAAAATGGATTGATGCAACGGGACATAAAGATTGATTGATTGACAGTTTCATTACTTTCTTTCGATGGCCTCTCTAGTACGTAGTACACGGTAACTCAATGGGCATATGTAAGAAAAAGCTAAAACACATTAGTTTACTTGTTAGAATATTAAAAGGTTTATAAATTTATTTTATCATTCCTCTGTCTATGGTAATTATCATTTTTCTGTCTTGAATCGATTTAGTAATCGATTACGATTCATTTATTTAATTACCTCTTAGACATAGATCTAGTTTGATCTGATTTCTTTCGATTTACTTCGATGGGATAGGACGATACTAGAATCACCGCGGGAGTGGCGTCCTAATCGATTTAGCGTAAAATGAAATTACCATCACTAAAAAGCGCTCGTGACGTCATAACGCGTCAAGGTCAGTACAAAAAATATGACACGCTTGGTTTTCATACAGATCGCGGTACTTGCGTAGTCTATCTATGTCTGTGGGAAACAGTTTGTAAAACTTGGAACGTGTAAATCAACTTTTTTCATTGACTCGCCTGTTCTTAAAGTTTTAAGAAGTTGCTGATTTCTTGTTAAACTGAACGATAATTTCATGGACGAAAGTAATTAATTACTTACAATTTTAAATTATTGTTTATGCTATTTTTATAATGAACAACGATTTCGTACTGCAATAAGTGTTTTATTTTTAAAAAGGGAAACATACAGACTAAATAATTACAACAATCAAATAAGTGTATTTACCCCGTAAACATAATCATAATCCGATAGCAACGCGCAAGCGTATGCCCATAATTCAAGATGCAGAATAACATACCAAATACATTAACCTCCACCCACAAACCAACAAATCAGTAAAGGTACAAAAAAGTGCAGTAACACCAATGTACGATCCCAACTACAACAAAAGCTTCGCACGTCGATGTAAATTTAATCTAACTTTAGCAAAGCACTCGCAAGATGAGTTCAACTTGGACTTGTATTAATTATTACTAGACAGTGCGTTCAAGAATAATGAACACTGTCCTGCAACTTGGACTAACTACTAATTGACTTGTAATTTTATCTCGGCTTGATGTAGTGCTACGGTCGACTTAAGATCTTTACTATTTGAACTTTAAGCGAAATTAATATTGGAAAGTAGTGTACTTGTTCTGCTAGTATTGGGCAGATGCATTACACTTCTTAATAGATACTAGCGGTCCGCCCCGGCTTCGCCCGTGGTACATGTTTACGTTTTCTCTACATAAGAACCATCCTCGTACTTCAAGGAATATAATAAAAAAAGAATTATCGAAATCGGTTCAGCCGTTCTCGAGTTATGCGCTTACCAACACATTTTGCGATTCATTTTTATATATAAGATTTAGAAGTAAGGCGACTAGTAGTACCTATTCTGTGTTTTAGTGAACAATATGGACGTTCAATCTGAATCGTACTGTACTGTAATTATACCGAGAGATTCACCTTTAAAGTCAAAAGTATCTTGAATATGAAACGAATCATAAAACTGAAAGCATATGCATCCATACCATCGATACACATACACGAAGTTATTCCCCAAATCACACTGAAAAACTTGGCCGTTACGCCGTCCGAAGATTTATAGAAGTTAGCGATATATTCGAGGGCATATTTCACGGTCATATTTGTCGAGTCACCCGTTTCGTATGACATATCGTGCTGTGTTGTACAAACACGGTACACAAGCCTTTAAAATGTCGCAAATTCAGCCCCAGCCGGGATAAACGTTCGCCTAATTCATACATTTAACAAATAACCATTGTCACGGCGATTTAATTCAATATTATGTTTGTAATTCGGACGTCCAAATGTTTGTTCGGCTTTAGATCTGTTACAATCCGATTAGAATAATCGTTTTAGTTGCGTTCATTTAATTAATTTACAGGTAACTTTTAGGTAAAATAAATAATGATTGATATGTTAATGTTATACAATTGGGGAATTAGTGCAAGAAACGTATCTTGAACTAGTAAGACATGGTATGTTTGGTGTCAGGAGAATTATTAGAAAAGTATAAAGCGCGTCACACACGGTGAAGATACTATATTATTTTATCTTAAGATACGGTAATATTTTATATTATAGTATCTTAAGGTATCCGGTATCATCGTTCTGACCATCATTTTTCTTTTTGTAATTGCGTACTAAGACCCCTGTGGAACCGCCATCCTGTTACAAATGACCCACAAAATTTCGGGTCAGTTTCAAGGACAAAATTGTTCATAAGAGATGTCATTATACAAATTTCATTGAAAACATAGCCATACATCAGACAATACAATCATAATTAAATAAGCTTTAAAAGCTAAAACACCAAATTTCCAAGTGTAAACTCATATTGAAGCACAACTCCTGATCCTTTTGCATTTTCCCCAACACCGACTTAGAAATTCGCTGCACAAACCTCGAAACTTATTTACCCACAGTTCTTAATTAACAAAATTCCCTCGAAACAACTGGAGATTTCGCGCCAAACATTTTTTACGAGAAATCTGTAAGGGCTGTTCTAATATTCATTACCAACGTGACAAGCAAGAAATTCCGGCTAATTATTCATCGGGGACTGTCGCTAAATCGGCGGCTTGGCCGCTATTTAATGGGGAAGAAAATAAAAAAGTTTTAAATATAACAAGTGGAGCGTCACATCCCATGATCTATTCATGGCTGGAGAAAGTTTTGGCCGAGTTTACGGAGATATTTTGATTGGAGTGGCCAGCGTTTAGGGCGTAATATAGCCGGTGGGAGTGTTTCGTTTAAGAGCGTCGTAACACCAAGAATCTTGATATAACTTCAACACTTCTGCGGTGCTTTTACGGCTTAGTTTAATTGTTTCGGTGAACAGGACACGAGGATATACTTTCCCTTTGTATTCCCGTATGTTGTACGACATTATTTGTTTTTTTATTAGCTCTGAATAAATTTTTATAAATTTCTGGCCTATTTTAAACATTAGATATTATAATTAACGGTATCAATATATCTATTACGAAAAGAAATGAAAATCTGTTTATGTACTAAACATTTTTTATCCATACCTCGTTTGCAACATGACCTACAGCATACCATGCCAACCGCGCAACCTCCGACATTTACGTAATAGATATTGACCGTGACAAGTTCATATACACACAAATAGTTGTACGCCCCTGTATTCAGCGTAAAGGTTGACCGACAACAAAAGATTCAATCTTTTGACACATGAATGGCCCACGCTACACTTGCAAGACCGCAATATGTTATAATAAACGTTGAGACATATTATATGAAGCCATATCAACAAAGTACAGTGAAATGTGACCGTTAGATAATTTATGAGGAATAGAATGTATTCAAGTCGCTAGAGCGCATAAAAATGTTTTTATTTTGGAAATAAATGTATTAACTTGTAAGGAGCCCATTCGATACAGAGCCAATTATATTATTTCGCTTTTTGCACACATTTATGTTCATTTATTGGTGATTGTCTTTTTAAATCATCAATTAAATATTATATGTATATAGGTAACTACAATAGAAGAATATGACCCACTTACAGTTTTAGTCGAATCGATAGTCTTAAATATATCAAAATAGCAACCACAATACATAATTATAAAAATAAACGACTTTTCATATTTAACAAAAGATATTCGCCAAAGAACCTATTCATTTCTCATCTTATACCTATAAATGATTTCATCCCGGCCGCTTCCTACGTAAAAGCTCTTTAGGAATTATTAAAGATCTCTGTAGAAAGAAAATTAATGAAACCATTGAACGAGTGTTACTGTTAATGCAAAACTTTACTTGGAATGTGTAAATTATTACCGGAATGCAAAGTAATATTTGAATTCTATTGAAATATAATTAAGATTATTACAATCAATATATAGTTTAAGAGAAACAATTATATTGTACAGTTTTCACCCTTTTATATTTTACCGATGAAAATATGTTTTGCGCAAACGTACATGAAATACTTCGTATTTATTTCGTGTTTGTTAAATTAACCCAGCACTTAATTTTCGAAAGAGTTGATAACGTTTCTATTTCAATTAATAAATATTCCATTAAACATTGACTACCATTTCCTTGAATTCGCAAATAAGCATTCGTTCGGCTTACCAAATTTCAACGAAGAGTTAAATAATATTTGAGTATAGTAAACTAATAGATAAACTACATGCTTTGACTTATTTAGGGTCCTTTGAAGCCACTTCAATATATTCACGAACGACTAAAGCAAAAGTAATGAAGGCTTAGTTACGTTCTGTTGACCGTAAAATAACCTTTGATTTGGTCGTATAATAATCCACTCAATAACCTTTTGAATTTATATGACAAATCAACTTCAACAGTTCAATTTATTATAGTGTACGCCGATATTGGATTGAAAATTGGATAAAGTCTTCGACTTTTATTATAGATACCAACCGCGATAAAAAACTTAAGCGAAGCCTATACAATAAGTGATGAATAATGTTTTTAATCACGTTTACTTCTACATACACGTTTTCACGTTCTAATTAATAGATATCTATGTATGTAGGTACTTACGTAAAAATCTCTCGAAAATGCTACATAATATAACAAATAAAAGTAGTATAGCTATCCAAATTTAATTCAAGATCACTGATACCACCGTCCACTGCTTTAAAAGAAGATATATTTCGCTTAAATCTTACACTCTTAAATAACATTGAATTTCCATCATCTTACCTAGCTAATCTAAACCATAAACGACGCAAAATTCAAGTTCCTAATCCTAGTTTCTATTCTTTGATACATCACACAGTTATCACATCAGTTTTCCGTTTATATATTTAGATACGCCAGAAACAACAACAGTGCTTAACGCTCACAGCGACCAAGTATGAGACGCAATGAAAAGGGGACGAGACAAAGAAAAAACTCTCCACGTGAGGAGTTAGGGGATGATAAGATACGAGTAAATGTTTATACAGTCTGTTTGTACTTTGCTCTGAAGGGATTGAAAAATAATGCATTGTTTACACTACGTATGTGCCCCAGTATTGCGTTTGTGATTGTACTGTGACACGGCAATTACTTTATGTAAACAAATACAAATAGAATACATTAAAAATAATTTTCTAAATATCTACACCAATGTTATTTCGAGTGATTGAGCTATCGAAGTCTTAATCTGATAATTATGCAGTGCAGTATATACTTATAAATATAAACATATAAGTTTAAATTGGGTAAAGTTTTTGCCTCACAAAATTTAATAGCTACTTTATTTTTCTTAGCAAAACATTATAAGAAGCACTAGTTTGAAAAAATATACCACTACCAAATCAAACACATACATGTACCATAAAAACAATTAAGCCAGTACCACTCGCGAAAGAAATAAGACCAACGCCGTAACTATACAGTCATTTGAATACAATACAGTCCAAGTTAATCTCAACAGTGCTTTTCGGGAGCTGAGCTAGCAGAGCGAAGATAGTGGAACAATAGACAGTCTCAGCTACCAGCCGATGTGTCATATCCAAACACTGGCGAGATTGTAATTTAGCTTAATCTCAGAGGCCTGTATTGGTTGAACCTAGTACAAATGTAATTGTTATTTGCATGTGCTTTTACGTGAATTCGAAATGTGATAGTTTGATTGATAGTTGCAATGAACGAAGAAGTTGTTCATTGGCTTCACGATTTGTGTTTATAAGACGTATAGTGTGAGACAATCATGATTGCATCTGTTGTTGCCTTTAATTAGCAACTGACGATATATTAGTTACGATAGTTAATACCAAAACGATACCCAAACAATAAACAGTGATAAAAAGCCATCATTATACACTAAACCTACCAGTAATGCCATCACAATCAGCAGACAAACATTCCTCAATATTTCAATACATCCAAAACCGACCAATAAACCCAACCAACACACTCATATGTATTTGCGGCCAACTTGCAACTGTAGCTACTGGAAGCTCGTGAAAATGTAAAAATGTCACTTTATAAGCCAGCAAGTGTATCGGAAACCACGTCACCAGCGTATGCAGCAATATTTATGTACATCCGACCGTTTCCCACAATGTCCTTATGCAATTGCCGCAATTCCTCGGCTAAGAAATACCCGGGAAAATCGCGGGTATTTGCGGGAAATTCTCCCGTCCACGGGGAACATCGTTAAGGTTTCAATCTCTGCTTAACCAGCTCTTAGACATCATTCAATGCAAATAGAATTTTGAATTTATATATCTATACTAATATTATAAAGAGGAAAAGTTTGTAAGTATGTATGTAAGTATGTATGTATGTATGTATGGTTTTCACGCAAAAACTACTGGACCGATTTCAAAAATTCTTTCACCATTAGAAAGCTGCATCTTTACTGAGCAACATAGGCTATATTGCATTTTCAAAAAAATTAGATATCCTTACCAAAAATGCAATTTTTAAAAGTGTCAATCTACAGAAAATAGTAGGTAGGTATACTGTTCGAGCAGGCCGTAGTGCGGGGGTCACGGAGGAATTCTACCAATATGCGTCTGGACGGAACACAGTGGGGTTTTGGTCGGTAGGAATCCCAGGTCAGTCAGGTAGGTAGGCCCCACGGGACGGGGTAAAGGTGATTTTCATGTGATTAAAAATTAAACCTATAGTCCGACCTATATAGTAGACTTTTCACTGTAACGATATCGCTATCTATGCGGGTGAAACCGCAGGGCATTGCTAGTTTTTAATAATACACACTTAAAATATCCAAATACGAGTTAAATTTTCATATCTACCTACTATTTAAAACCAACTTCACAGACACTTGAATATTCGCAATCATAGATATTACATCTCGCAAATATGAAGAAGCAATAGACTCCGCAAAGACCTAGTAACCGCATTAAACACGCTATCACCGGTAAACTAAAGCGTGCATTAACCTAAAACTGTGGCAAAACAAATATCCGAACCGTTTACTATTCGCAGACATGACAATAGACGCAATTACACAAAACATTTGGAATTGCATGTTTGTATATTTCTAAAACAAAACCTTTAGTTCAACCGTTACAGTCAAGAGACGTCATTACTGCGAATAGAATCGTAAAAGCCACGCGATGTGCGGTCAAACTGCAGTTCCGTATTTAAGGGCGCGGCTACAAAAGCGAAGCGGAGGCGATAGCGGGACTATAGCGAGCAACTACTACAGCACAAATTAACTAGAAGTCAAGTATTATGTAATTTGCTTCAACGGGGGTGACATTGTCAATTCTTAACAAAACACCTATAGATAGATAAATATAAAAAATACAACAGCACATTGTAGGGCAATCCACAATATATTACTTCAGAATAGGAAGTACATAATTTAATCTAATCGTATCTGTCCAATGATTTTCCTACGCCATTGAGCCCGATCTTTTGCTCGTTGCCGCCAGTTTATAAGTCAAATATGAACTCTATTATATTTTGAGGCAGACACTAAGTGAGATCTAAGTTAATTCTAGTTAATTTATTAAAGACGATTCCACTATTATCGCTATTCTATGTTTACTATGAACACACACTCACTCCAATATTCAGTGAAATGAAAACAATTTTTACATTTAAAATGATTTAAACAACCTTCACGGTAAAAGCGACGATAAGAAAATGAGACATGAAATACAGTAATTTATTAACTGCAAATAGACTGTTAATGTTAACATTTCCAACATAAGTTTTTAACCGGTTGTAGAATGTGACATTAAAGAGTTAAAGAAAATTTGTGGTAGATAGGTTTTCTGTATGCACCTATAATATCGATTGAGATTATCGTCACCTATCGTATTTAGAACTCTATTCCTATTTTTAACACATAACTGACAATTAACACTCGAAATACTCATATATTAACTCGTATCAGTGCTCTTTTTACTGAGAATAATTCATCTTACGTCTAATGTTCATTAAGTATTCTATCAAAAATTCACAAAATCACACAGAAATAAGAGCCGGTGGCTTGCACAGTTCTCATATTTAATATATTTAAGGAACCCGATACGGCCCCTCGGTAAGCTGCAGTATCGCTTTAAAGTGGGTCACGAGTTTATTCAATTTAACTATGTATCTATATATATTATTTTAATCGTTAAATTGGAAGCTTTTTAAGTATTTAACCTATTTTTGTTCTTTTGTTTAAAGCGCACTGCAGTTAATAAACTGTCCCATGATAACAGCGAATTTTTTATTTGACAACAGTTAATAATCCTGCAGTGCATTTTTAATAAATAATTATCAACTTTACTGACCTTGTTTCTCATATTTTATACTATTCGATTAAAGGTAGAGCAAAAACGTATAAAATGGAAACTTAATTTTTCATTTATCATAATCCAATTTAAAAACAGCGCTGCCTGACTGCGCTGCTACAATGCACATTACCATACCTCACATAACATAAAAATCAAAACTTGAAACTACACGTAAATACGTGGAAATCCACACACAGAATCAACTTGCCATCACCAGAGTCCAAAGTCCATACGATATCGATTATAAAATTCCAATTAGGCACTTTATATAGGACTCCATTACATAAATGAGATCCCAAGAAGGTTTAAAGTGGGGCGCTCTGATTGGCCATTGAATCGACTCTGGTGGACGACCTCTGAGAACTTTTTAAATTTATTCCAAGCAAGCGCCTTCTTGGAGCCATTTCTAGCTCGTTTCTGTAATTCAACCCGGGATATTGTAAAGCCTCAAAGTGAATATAATGTCCTACTTGAATGTTGCTCACCGATTTAATTACATCAGTCAAAATAAATCTCCGAATAGTATCTACTTTAATGGAGGAGCATTGTGAAATCTGAGTTTAAATTGAATGAATGTTACATTCATTGTCTGTTAGATAGTTCTGACAAATTTTACTGGATTTTGGTAAGTAAAAGGAAATTTAGGGGCGTGGTTTCCGATTCATAGAAGGCAAGGTTTAACTTTATACCTTAACATAATTACATTCAATAGACATGTTGTCTTACTAGTTATCAATATATTATTAAAATAAATTCATCATCACGCATGCATGCAATCTTTTAACTCTATTATTTATACCACATTGCTCCTAAACAACTACCAGGTAAAAAATAAAAATAGAAAAGATATCTAAGCCACAAATAAATTTTATAATCGAGTCATAATTTCAGCACACAATATCATGCACGCCTGATTGGAGGTTGGTGTTAAAATATGCGAATAATTGAGAGAAATTGATCCGAGAATCGAGACGGGAATTCAATCGATGTATCGAGTCGTGAAATCTTGCAACGTTCAACTTAACAGCAACAAACGTACGTTCCGATATTGAAAATCAAAATCCGATACGACGATATAAATCGTACCTATATTCTTACTTAGAACTTGTCGCGTACGTTCGGCTGTATTATTTTATTAAATGTTGAACGGGCTTTTGTAGAAACATTCACGGTTGGTATCGCTTTCTTTGTATTTTTCCAATAATCTATTTAGTTATTGAAGAACGTGTTTAAAGGCCATTCAAGAAATATTATAAAATAAAGATATTACTTTAACCTAACTATTATTTGAATGTACTACCAAATTTGTTTCTTTTTATTTATCTAGAACCGGCAGAAGACCAACTAATCCTAATATACACGCAACACAGAGATATCCTTACACATGTACCTACATCATCACAGTAGCTTAGTATTCGCAAAGTTTCCTTCCTCATTAACAATAAATAAGAGTATAGCGTGCGTCGGCAAACCCTTCATTAGTAGTTAGGGTCTTTTTAACCCGAACTATTCGAAAGCACCGTACTTGAAACGGATCTAATTTGTTTCTTTTCAAGCCCGGCTCAGTTCGTCTTATGGATGATTGCGTTCGTGTTATTTTTCACTCATCCCTCTGTATTGCTTTTGTGTTTAAGTTTTTCTCGTTAAACGCTTCCATTATTATTCAATTCTGCGCTACGAATAACGAAACTTAAAAACTAAAATACGACCTACTTTCGCTGATATAAAATGAGAATTTCCAACTCAAAATAAGCTGAACTAAAAGCATCGTCGAAAACATCGACTTCCTTACAGAATTGGAGACTCACGCCGGCTGACACGTTGCGACATCGCTTTACGAGCCACCATTAGATAAATTGTCCGTTCTATACCCAACTACAAATGGTTGAGGACAGCGAAGCGATCGAGCTAAAAGAAAACGTCCATAATGTGTCTAATATCTTTAGTCAGCATTACGAATGTAAGTTTATTACTCGAGTATTCCGTGTGAAGCGATGGTTTTTGTTGTTATGAGCGAGCGTCCGCCTTTGTTCGGAACGCACGTAACGAGGTGAGGTTTAAGGTTGTCGGCGTGTGAAGGGTTTGATGCGGCATATTATTTTGTAGTGCTCGGTTAAACTGTGGGATTAAGTTTCAATTTTGCTCCACAGGTTGAGCGCAACTCGAACTAGCTTGACACTGTGAACACTTTGTCTAGTGTTTTGAATGTACACGGAGCTGTAGAGCGAAAACTTCATCATATTTATCCAGAGCACAGCGTTTACGGTATTTGGCTAAACTTCTAACGTCTAAAATAATCCCACAACTATTCGTCCAAGGCAAGTATATGTCATTTTCTATTCCAGTCGTTCGTTTAACAAAACTAATAAACATTATAATCCTGCTTATTTTCAGCGTCACAAAACTCGCTATTCATGATATAAAACATTTTAATATAAGTAATCCAACCCTTTAGTGCTTGAGGTTTCCTTAATTACTGGAGGATACTTAAGATTAGTGCCCTTAGCAGAGTAATGAAGGCAGTCCTTGTTGCCAACTTACTACTAATTACTGACACGAACTTTGAATTTTCTCTGGGTTTCCCCGAGGGCTGAGCGGTTCTTATGAATGATTTACTACGGCTTTTACAAGTTTTCGAAACGCTTCCGTAATGATTATAACTTACTTATTAATATGAGATACTGTTTACGGTACAGATAAACGCGAAACGGTTCTTGTGCTAAAATCTATTATGTTGATTAGTTATTTATACGGAGAAATACATTTTTCCTGAACGGATTATGTGCGAATGAAACAATAAAGTATTTTCTTTTATTTAATATATCATTCCAACTCCAAGATATAGTATCTGTAAATTCTGATATTTGATTTCGAGCTATCAAACTATATTTTATCTGACAATGCAGTTTTGAATATTCGAATTCCTTAAGAATTTTTCCATATTGACCTGTATCGAATTTGGCCTCGAGACTTCACTTACACGATAATTTTGCCCTGAGACTTCACTTCAAAGATTCACACTTTATAAAACTTACTGTAGCAATAAAAATATTCCAATATAACGAGCAATATGAAGCCAATCCCCGCGATTGAATAATGAAATATAGGAGGCTTTAATTAACAAATTATATTGCTCTAATTAAAACCTCGAACCAAGGGTTTGGGGCGAAAAGAAATATTACCCAATTCGTGCCTTTACAGATCATTACGTCCCCAGATTGGGCCGGTGTCGCTGAAAATTCATAGCTTTTCAAAGAGCAAGATTTTCGGGTTGAATAATTGAAAGTGGCGTTTAATTTCACGTACGATTGAGCGCGGGAAAAGACAATTATTTGGAAAAAAATCGTGAGCTTTATGGCGTTATGACTATTGTTAATTACTCCGATGCTTTAGGAGCTGAATCGCTTGTGGGGTGAATTAAGGTGATTCGTATTTAACAGGATTTATTTATATGTAATTATATCAATAATATGAAAATATAAGTGAGTTCTGTGTGCTAATTTTTATTAACACTTTATAAATTATATTAAGTTCTGTATGATACATAACAGCATGTATGTACGATATAAAACTATATATCGTAAGCATTTCATAAAATAGTAAAATAGTAACTATAAAACAATTACCTGTTAAAATAATTTTAATCATCTCGGCATTATACTCATTCTGCTATCATACCATTCGGATGCATTAAATAATCAGAGAATCAATTTAATATTTTTATTTACACGCGATTAATTATGCATTTCGACCGTAATTCAGCCTCTCGGCGGACTATTACGGGTTAATCACATATTTATATAACATAACTATGTATTAACCGTAGCTAGTCCATTAATTTGTTATTGTAAATGAGACTCACGAGAATTATACGCATCATTGATTCATTTCGAATTACTACAATATATAACTAGACTTAGTTGCTTAATCAACGCTTATTGGGTCAAAGACCCTAATTAGAACTTATACTATATATCTTCATCTATCGTAATCATCACACATCTATCATAAGTCATGATAGAGCAATTCTAAGAATTACAAAGAAAATAAAACATCCGAACAAATAGATGACGAATCGCCTTTAAACCAGCTGGATCTTCTCCATTATGTAAAACGATGTAATCGTATCAACATGAGTCACGAACAAAAGACAAACATAACCCAAACAAACAATCGTCTCGGAACACATTTGCCGCCACGGACCGTTGGTACGAAAGACAAAAATACTCAGAATTCACACTAAATCGAGCGTGCAACTAGCAAATTGAAAACAGTCAACTTTGCCTCGTTATGGAGCCGAGTCTACCATTTATCTTTATTCGGTCTTTCAATAGAATTGTCGGCGACGTTTCCCGCAACTGAAACGATGGAACTACTTATTATTTTGAACATTTGGAGCTCCACAAATTGTCCTGTGAGCGCACCTGTTCCATACCGTTAAGTGTATAAAGAAAACCTTAATGCCATACAGAATTTATTGCACGTTTCTATTTGTCCAATTGTACTTTATACTATTGGTTTGTACGTTACATGAACTGCACATTGAAGAAACTACAAGACATTCGATAGCGAATTTCTAGGAGTTTCAATTTAACGTTATGAAATGCGGTTAGTTAAATTTATAACTTTACAATATTAGTAACAACTGTTACAATTGAGGTCTTGAAGTCTAGAAAGTGGTTCGGGGTACGGCTATCTAAAGTTTTGTTATGATATGTCTCAGTTTGTCCTATTCCCTGATGAGTGTAAAAGACACTAGAGTAATACATTTCATACACACCTTGCGTCTCAATAAAAGTCACTCGTAATCCGATATAAAAGTTAATTTATTAAAGCCGAGTGCTCAATTCGGCCGCGATTCTCCAACTTTCCGACACTACTTGAAGTAACTGATAATTTGATTACGGCTTCCCTGTATCTTTGACTAATTCTGAAGTCAAGGCCTCCGGCTATCGGAAAACTATCTCGTATTAAGAAACTTTTGTGGTTTCAGCTGTTGGCCGTATATTGGCCATTGTATTGAAGTTTCTCCTGTACTCTGGTAACGTGTAATATCGAAATGATTGGCTTTTGACCGCAACGTATATACGATTGCTGTACAGAATTCCAATACCCATATACACAACAAACATTGATTTCAAATTGAGGACATTTTCAAGTCAATTTCGTCTTTATAACATCAACTCTGCAACGACTAGCTACCAGCAAGATATGCTTTTATTTTCCGAGTCTTTAGATGAGTAACTTTTTGTTAAATTATGTTTGTTAATATATTTTTCAAATAAAAATAATAGTTTTTTTTTCTAATGAAAATCGATGAAAACTATAACACAATTCATAAATTAGCATAGTGGTTCAACAACTAATTAATATAGGCCATTTAATGAAACCAAAACCGGGACACCACTACAATCAACAAAGAAGGAACTTTACAATATTAAAAACACGCTAAAAGCCAATTAGAACGGACCGATGCCGATCATTCGATATTCAGGCGCAGCGGAAAATTGATGCGCAAATAATTTTAATACACCATTAAGAAGAGCAAACCAAGACGGGCCTATAATTTAGTATTAATTAATTTAAACACAGCCCATTGTTACTCAAAGGGCGTCCAAAATCAATTAGCCCGTGTACACAATGACCGAGGGTGAACAATTTATGTGTGCTAGAGATTGTATGTAAACCGATTTGCGTTGTTGATGTGTTCCGAGCCGGTTCTGTAAGTTTGAACGGCGGCAACTATTCAATTGACTTCGGACCAGGGTTAAATATTGATGTACCTGTACATTTAGGTAAACACGGTATTTGATAAATTATGAGCCCTTATAAAATTGTTCTTAAAAGTTGCTAATTATAATAAATGTTTAAAAAAGCTTTCAGGATCTTGACAATCAGGCAGAAATTACGTGAACCCTCATAAAGCATAATCTTTTGTTAGCATATAAAACAAGCATTATGTAACAAAGGTTAAACTAGCTAACAAAGTCTAGTATTTTCTAGTGTTTGATTTTACGCGAGTATGATACATTTAGAAATTAAAGACTTTTTAACGGATTTTAAACGCGATTTATTCATTATATTATTTTCCCGACGCTTCGAACATATCGATTCGAATACATAATCGTGTTTAAAAGAAGTTAAAAATTTTAATTCCTAATTGTATTAAGTCTATTTTCCAACTGGAGTATAAAATTGCAATACCTTCTCTTGTGTGCTCGCGATCCTATAAATTTTTATTATTTGTTTATAAACATCTAAATACGTAATAAGATTTAAGTAACTGCTGGCATACAACTTTTTATTGCTCTCCGTCGCGTAATAAAATTACTTTTACGAGTATGTACTGTACTGGGCACGTATCAAAAATATATAAATTTAAAATCATACAAAAACCTCAAGCATTGTAGAGTTGTAAAGAAATAAGCTTTTCTTAAGAGAAATAATATCTTATTGCATTTTCGTTAATTCCACATCAACGAAATACAAAAACTTCTCCAATCTAAATGCGCAGTATTAAGGGTGCGTATAAAGCAAAATTACCAATTTTCTATTAGATGATACGTGTAATATTCAAGACCAAATCTAAAAAATAAAATATATATCAAACTAGATGATATGTTCAACGATTCTGTTTAATCAAAAACATAAAATATTAAAATTTACTCGTTAAAAAAAAATCACCAAGTTAGCTCTAATTTTCACACTTTTACGTTTTCTACTTGACATGGTAGTACTTATTATGATTTTTTTTTTCATAAACAATTATATTAAAACATTTGCAAGATATTTGTCAGAGCATTTTGTGTAATTACTTTTAGTTTTGGTTTTATCTGCGATAAACCACTTTTGGCGCTCTTTTTTTCTCGAGATAAACGTTTGGTTTTGTCACGATAAAAGTGGTTCGAGTCAATTTTAATATTTTATGTTTTTGATTGAACAGAATCGTTGAACATATCATCTAGTTTGATATATATTTTATTTTTCAGATTTGGTCTTGAATATTACACGTATCATCTAATAGAAGATTGGTAATTTTGCTTTATACGCACCCTTAATAGTGATTAAATTCATTCAATCGGTTGTGATATAATATGAAACAATTTAATATCTACTTAGTTATTTTATGAACGAATTATACAGTATTTTCCTAACCAGCTACAAAAAACTAGAATAAATATAAATAATTCAACGCTCTTAATATAATACGCTAAACATATATTCCACCACAAGCGCTAAGCGCGCACCACTAAATCAAAGAACCAATGCATCGTGCGAGATGCATTAGTCATATGAAACATTCATACCACACTCGCGCCGTTAATTTATGAACGGACTAATCCGCAGCCCATAAATAATAGACTGGCCAATTGAAATTCGAATTAAAAACAGATTGGTTCTAACGTTGAATCATTGGTCCGGTAATCCTAGATGAATTCGGTCTGAAACCGCGTGAGATAAGGGGATTAGCATACGGAGTATTGTACAGTGTACCTACTGCGCTTTCATGTACTGTATCTCTGTTGGTTGGCCGCTGGTTAATAGAGATTTTTAATGGAATCATATTTTCGGTTAAGCTCAAATTGATGATGGAGTGTCGGTCGCTTTTTTCGTTTTCCTTGTTGAGCTTTCGCAGGCTCTCGTTTTACTTTATGATAATATACTGCGCATTGGAATGGTTAACTTGCTATTACAAAGTTTTACTTTGTATTAGCTTTGTAAAGTATGTTAATGCTGATATTATGCATGCATAATTAGAATTAACAATGTCTATACGTACATATTTACTATTCGTTTGTATTCAAAATATCTTATATCTACTTAATTTAATATTTTAACTACGCTATATTAAAAATATAGCCCGATATTGAATTTTATTTTCCCTTTCAAAGTTCAAAATTGTTTTTCGATACACAACCACAACATCACCCTCTAGTAAGTGTGGTGTTATTACAAAAAAACAAAAACACAAACACCACAGAGTACACAACATACGCCGTACACCAAACAGTCCTACTAACCAATCAGAACGCTCCCCAGAAGAATTGCCCTCTCGATAGTACGAGTGCCGTGCGTGACGGCGTCTACGGCGCACAGTATTTTTTTTACCCTTCTTTTGCGACAGCCTAATTTTATTGAATGATCGTATGGATATATACATGACAAACTCAAGAGTAAAACTCCCATGAAGCTCACTATCATAGTTTTCGAAAAAATGCAATCTGAATAAAAAGTACCGGTTTTTTATATAATTCAATTTTTATTTTTTATTAATTTTTCTATCATTATAATACATTTTTTTGCATTGCGAGCGTCAAGGCTAGCCATAGGGCCAATTTTCGAACCATTCGGGGAAGAGCTGTAACTTCGCAATTTCGAGATAATCGCATAAATAACAAAATTTCATTTCTTTTTTTGTGACTGAACTCTTAAGAGTAAGCGGATTATTTTTACTTTAAAACATAGTTATATGTATGGACTACTTCCACAAAATATACCGATCGCGAAAAGAGCGGGACTCCGGAGATATTAATTTCTGAAGAAATACCGATTCCTTAACGATTTTTTTGTATAAAATCCTAAATCACACTTTATCAATATCTTTATTTCATACTTTCATATAAAGGTAAGTAGGTACCCCAATTACTATTTTTTATTTATTTATTTATTCTTTTTGTTTATAACTTTTTATTTTTTATTTTACGGTAAAAAGTAATATAGGTAAAGTTATACAATTCAATTTACTAACAATAATGTCTCATCAAATTTTCTATAGTATTCCGTCATCTGAGAAACGCAACTCTTTATGTAAGTTCAATTTATATTGTGGATTTTATAAAAAAAAATCGTTAAAGTACCGGTATTTTTTCAGAAATTAATATCTTCGGAGTCCCGCTCTTTTCGCGATTGGTTTTTTTTGTGGAAGTAGTCCATACATATAACTATGTTTTAAAGTAAAAATAATCCGCTTACTCTTAAGAGTTCAGTCACAAAAAAAGAAATGAAATTTTGTTATTTATGCGATTATCTCGAAATTGCGAAGTCACAGCTCTTCCCCGAATGGTTCGAAAATTGGCCCTATGGCTAGCCTTGACGCTCGCAATGCAAAAAAATGTGTTATAATGATAGAAAAATTAATAAAAAATAAAAATTGAATTATATAAAAAACCGGTACTTTTTATTCAGATTGCATTTTTTCGAAAACTATGATAGTGAGCTGCATGGGAGTTTTACTTTTGAGTTTGTCATGTATATATCCATACGATCATTCAATAAAATTAGGCTGTCGCAAAAGAAGGGTAAAAAAAATACTGTGCGGCGTTTCCTCGCGCTTTCCTCACTTAATTGAAGATAACAGGCAATACAACTTCCGACAGGATTCCCACCACGCCCTCGTTAGCTGCGCGAGGCGCTCAACTTCATACCGGCTCGTTTACGTATATTCAGGTCATTCACAGTAATGCCATAAATTTACTTACTGACTGCTCGCCCCGAAAGTCACCAAGGGTTAGACAGTTAGTGTAGATTTCTACTTGTGAAGGATGTTCATAATTGAATAAGTTGTTTTGATTTTTCCCTTACAATAAATAATAAACTGAACATCGCATTGTGATATCATGATACCTAATTATTATTGATACTACTTTTAGATCTAATAACTAACTTCAAACACACACGAAGAGCAAGTTAAACAGGCTATCCAAAGTTCGTATCATATCACAAATAGGATATTTATTTAACACAAAATTTACAACTTTACGCGACGGCCGTCAAAGTGACAATTTAATTAATTCAAAAAACGTAATTAATACATGAGTTTGCACTTTTAAAATGGAACTTTCAAGACTCTTACAAAAAGCGCAGCTTTTTTCCCTTTTCAATTTTCATAGTGATCTTTAACTATTTATAAGGTTTCATTTCGAAGATATAATTATGTCTAAGATAAAAATATATTCGACAAAATTATTTGATTACAAATTGTAAGGCACTTATGGGCCTTACAATTTGTGTGATAAAATATATAAATAAACGTGTAATATCATTTTCATTTAAGAAAAGTTTAACAATGCTCTTACATGTTTTAAGTACAAATTATTACACACAACGCACTCCGATCTCACGTCTTCGCAGTAACTTAATTAAAATGGCAAACGTCGTCAATCACCTGATTAGTATTACACGTGCATAACGTATGAATATACATGAGCGTGTCGAGAGTTGAGACCAAACAGTAAGAAGGCAACATGTATCGCAACACAAATATCCGTCAATCAAAACCACTGGAAAACAAACAGGAATTCGGTTAGAGCGTGTAACGGGGCCGTTTGTACGCGGAGCACGTGCGATCATCTGTAACCAACAAAGGGTGGGGACAATAGCCTTCTTTGCGACGGGTTAGTTTATGGGCTGGAGCGTTTCGTTAAATGACGAATGCGTTTTTATGGTCGAGGGCCGAGGGGACAATGAGCGTTCGTTACGTTTTGTCACGGAACAAATACCTCGCTACGCCCCACCTAAGTCTTTTTATAATACGGAACGAACAGATGCTTAGTACAGGTAAATTTTTTGCACAATTGAATTCTTGGAACCGGGGTGGTCTATTTTTAATATAATTTTTTTATGATATATCAATGTTCAACTTTATTCACTGATTCGTATCAGATATATAAAACTGAAAATAAAAAGAATCTTAAACAAAATCTTTCTATTGAAAGGCGTAATTCGTCTTGGATTTCTATATATTTAAATTTAGAGTCAACAGAAACCATTACAAACTAGATTATTGTCCTATAAACTACAGAATACACGTATTCGTCTAAAAAGCTCACATCACAAATCGCCAACTCACCTCGGCTGCATTACGGTAATTGTCGACGCATCCTGAGGGACACGCGGTTACGAATACACTCATTACTATAATAGACTTAATTAAGCACACGTTAAATCTCATTGGATGATGTTATTTCACCATATACAGGGTAGACAAATGAAGTTATATTTTATTTATTTATTTAGACCAGCCAATTAAAAACTATAGTACGTTCTATACTTTGAGTATAGTTCACCATAGTATTTTATTATGTTGTTGATTTTACGCGAGTATGATTGTATTATAAATGTATAATTTAGAAATTAAAGATTGTGAACACGCTCGGGATAAAAATATAATGAATAAATCACGTTTAAAGTCCGTTAAAATCTTTAATTTCTAAATAGTTAACCATAATATGCGGGGTCTCCCTGTATAGCGAACGGGAACAAAATTATTTAAGCAACCGACAAAATCGTACCCTGGATAACTTTTACAGGAATTCGAAAGCTTTAACATTAAATAAAAAATGTGTAACTTACCTCATTGTTTTGAAAGGAAGGACGGACTGCGCGAGGGAGTTCGAAAGGCGATTTGCATACTTTTTCATATTCTAGTAGGGTAAAATATATTTTCAAACTTAAAATAGGTTCATACATCATTTTCAAAACGATTTATATTGCAACGAATATATAGAAACGATAAGGATAGTTATTTAATTATTTTTTGTGACTCCATTAAATATAAACTATTAACCAATAAATACCAAATGTCTTACGGCTACATGATTTATTAAGTACCTACACCATTTGCATTAAAAGACTTACAAGGCTAACGATTTCTGCTCGTAACCTACAAACCAAATGTCTATTCCAAGTAACATAATAACAACAACATAGTGTATGCATTTTGCCAGATATTCCGCATATCCTTTGATGAAAACCAATTTTGGTACAGGTAGGAAATATCACATGACATTAAACTTAATGTAATCTAAACAAACAAACAAACAAACTCAAATTACTCTCTCTATCTGCGTGTTGTTCACGACTAAATAATGAATTCGAAATTGCGTTTGTAACCCCATACGATAGCCCTAAATATAGTCATCATCGTTTAAATTTAAATGCTATAATAACAGAAATCTACACAAATTAACGAAAAGGAATATTTAAAGATGTTATTGTTTCTCAATTTAATTCTATTATAAATACGGTAGAAATTGGAAAAATAACAATGCCAATAGGAAATAACTCAAATTTAAGAACTGGAATATTTTATAGAGATATTTAGGTCTTCCTTGTTTGCACAGCCAAAAAGCTTATCTCTTTTACGTACTCGTACTAAGTAGGCAATAATATCTCTCGACTAATAAGCACACAAGATATAGCCGAAAGTTATGAAGGACGGGCGTTATTTGCTAAGACAATATCTATCGATCGGCAGACCTTCCTCATATCATAAGTAGCCATTCGCCAACTATTAATTCCATAAGGATAGGGTCAGGCGTGATACCGTCGATCACGCGACACGAAATTAGAGAACAACTAGTTATACCCGCGACTTCAGTCGCGCGTGGGAGAATTGAAATTCAAATGAATATGATCTACAAAATAAATTATACTTAATAATATGTGTCTACATGTTGTCAAGGACTAATAGTTATAGGTATAACCAAAAAAAGGTTATAGCAAAATTGCCCAGTATTTTTTGAGTTAAAGATGGACAGCAGACAAAAATTCATTCTTTTTTTTTACTTGTCTTACTTGATGAAGACGCCTAGAGCTTTTAACTATAAAGTTTTATTCAATGTACAGAATTAAATTATTCTACAGTGTTATTATAAGTATGGAAACAATTACTACCGACACAACAATTTTCAAGCGTACACTTTGCCATTCAACTTTTTGTTGCGTATAACACGATCCGATTGTTGGTTTAAACGTTGTTTTTGCAACTATTTTTAACGCGGTCCGTTTTCGCCGTGTGAAGTTGTATTTGTTGTGCAATATGAAAGTTGATTGGTTAAATATTAAAAATATTTCCTTTCCAAAAAGATTTTGTTAAAATTAAATTCATCAAAATCTACTGAGATTCCTAAGCTTCTGAGACATTCATCATTAATTTAAGAAAACAATAAAATCTTAATATTGATACTCTACTATTAACCAGTCAATACATAATTCAATCCCAATAATAGCTCAAACCGGCGACCGGTTCACAGCAAATAGAAACCATTGCTTCTCCGTAATACCGATTCAATGAAACCCAATGACGATCGTGAAGAACTATGCTACTAATAGCGGCCAAAGTTCAACCGTTCCGGAGATCCAGTCTGCACTTTAGTTGGACTTCCAAATGGGTGTGAAATCGGAGTCTCAATCGACGTTTGGATTAGTAACAGTCTAGGCAAATAGGGCAAGAACAATTTCGTTCCTTCGAGTTTAGCGTTCGGAACGTATGTCTGTCTATTGGACGATTTTATTACATGTATGTTAATTTAATAGACTTAGGGAAGAAGGGGATTTGGGTGAAACTGTACATTTGAAACTTTAAGAAAACTTACACTTAGGCATATTTATACAATGTAGAATAATGCGTGTATTGTCTTATAGACAAAGATATTTATAAAATTTAATTGTTATTATATCATCTAGAATTTGCAAAAGGAGACACAATCAGCTTGAATTTAGTTAGGTCCAATCATTATTAACTTTGTATGACACAAAGTTAATAATGATTGGACATATATTTACGAAATTTACGAAATATATTTTGCCTATTAAGTTATTAGTCTTTACCAAATTCTACTAATATAAGTTATTTCGTGTCCAATTACAATTAACAAAATGTAAAAATGAAAATAATTCACTCACTATAAACAATCTCTATAATAATCAAAGAAACATGCTCACAATTCAATGCTCATTCTGAGAACCACTTCATTCATGAGAATTTTTCGATTCCACGAAGGTAATAAACAAACTTACAGGCTGTATATAATACGTACGCGTTTCACAATATATAACCACGTCATTATGAACTGCGAACCTTCACAGAAATCCAATTTCCAGGCCACTATAATTCCGCTAACGAACGCGAAAAGTAAGTCAAAACGGAAGAATGCGAATATTACTACTATTTACTAGCATTACTGTTTGCTCCTCACTGTGTAGTGCAAGGTGATTTCTGGGAATCGTCGGTATTTGTAAAAGCGGAGTAACGTAATAATTAATACGAGTCGTTAATTAAGATTTACAAATTCAAATTCTGAGGGATTTTCTTTTTCACATATCCGCCTATACGTTAATTAAAATTTCAAATATTTTAGGTTGAGATTAATTTATTCAAAGAATATTTTATCACTTTGCAAAGACACAGCTTCTTAAATGTTAGCTTTTACGAGCTAACTGATTATAATATAAGATTTTAATTTATTAATTCATTTACATATTAATTCATTAATATTGCACTAAATGTTTATAAATATTTCGTTATATTTGTCAATATATGTGAATCTAAAAGCAATATTGTGTTTAGTTAATTGACAGAGAACAGCTAGAGAGATAAATTTAGGTTAAGAATTTCAGATAAATCAATATATAGGTATCTCAGTGATGTTTCGTTGTATTCAGGGCAGTTTTTCTCTACGTAAATTAAAACCTAAAGTAGCCTTATACTATTTACGAATAATATGTTGATAAGAACAATTATTAGCGTAAACATACAACAGAAAAACTACTACTTCCAAACAAAGAACTAGCCATTCGGAAAACGTCAACTTCATTCATATTTCGTTTACATTCGGGACCTGTAACAAAACGCAAAAGTACCTCTAACAAAAACACCAACATTCGACAACCATATCCGAATATTGTTCAGCAGTAAACAATAACTATAATATATTATATACCTACACATATAATATATAGTCTGTTGCGTGTTGTTGGCATATCGACCAACACAAGCACAGTTGAAAAGAATACATACTGTGATCACAATGAAACCTGGCCCTGACCTAAACATTACGTGAGGAATTGCTTAGAGCTTAAAACTCTTTCATTCTTTTTGCACAAAGGATTTCTTAGCTTTACATCTGAGTATATCGTAAACCCTACACCGCTATGATAATTGTCTTTACCTTTTGTGTAAGTGGAACACTATTTTTTTACTTTACGTTGGACCGTATTATAATTCTAAATACATATAACATGTTTAGCGATTATGACCACATCCATTCGTGTATATGTATAAACTAATAAGTTCTCTATATCTACCTATATATAAAAATAAAACCCGTTTCGCGTTGTCACGGCATCACGCGTGAACGGGTGGACCTATTTCGATAATTTTTTTTTATTATATTCCTTGAAGTACGAGGATGGTACCTATGTAGAGAAAACGTAAATATGTATCACGGGCAAAGCCGGGGCGGACCGCTAGTTCAAAATAAACCTGAGTAATATCTGCAAAAAAAGCATACGATAGTATCATAATGATTGCACACAATTTAATTAAAATTATTAACATCAAATGTAAATTAAAACTTTAATCGTCCAGTGGTCGCGATATATGCATTTTTAAGCCTTTTAATGTAATTAAGTAGCGATAAATTCCCTCTGTAGTAATGATATATTTATTCAAATTAACATAATTTTCATTACGGATTTTGACTGACCATTTAATTATGTACTTTGATTAAGAACTCTGATGATTTAATAGTGACAGCTTAAACTAAATTAATCCTTTTACAGTAATCCCTACTAATATTATAAATGCGAAAGTAACTCTGTTTGTCTGTCTGTTACGCTTTCCCGCTTAAACCTCTCAACCGATTTTGATGACATTTGGCACAGACAATCTTTAGACCCTGAGAAAGAACATAGGCTACTTTTTTATCAAAACACCACGCGGGCGAAGCCGCGGGAGGAAGCTAGTAAATAATAATATGAATATAAAGACGAAAAAAAATTATCGTTTCCTATTAACCTATATATCTAATTTATAATTCAACTAAAAAGGAATGAATTTCCATATACATTTATTTATTCAGTAACAAGTCCAAGCTATGATATTTTCTGTATTATTATAAATATAAGTATCCATCTCTAAAACCTTGACAACAATTTGTTCAACATTTAGATAAAATCTTTACCCAATTGATTTAGGTTAAATGTTAGCTATTAGTCTGTCAAATCCCTAGTAAATGGAATATTCGAGAAAAAATTGCCATCCATTAAATATAAAACTACTATTTCTTATCATTTCACCTTATAAAGATTTACTTAGCTATCAAGAGTGTTACGATGCTACATAGGATATCGGTCATTTCATCAATATAATTAGAAATAAATAGGAAATTTTATTCATAGTAAGAAGATATTCTATAAAATTATGCGCAGGCGATAAATTTTTCGTCCATATAATTCACTATACAAATACATACAATAATCTGTGTATAGTGTATTTCATTTTATTTATTTATTACCATTACCATTAAGACAAAAAGTAGAATATATAACTAATCGTGGTTATTACTGAAGCCCATTAATCAATTCATATTTAATTGACACATAAAAACTTTCCCAATAATTACGAGGTCAATTAAAAGAAAAACTACCATCATTTGTAAGTACCTACAATCTACATCATAATAAAAAACCATTAAAGAATGAAAACCATCAAGAAAAATCGATACTTTCCTAGAACTCGCCTATCGAAACAACGTCCATATACGAAGGTACCATAGTTAAAAAATAATTAAGAAACTTTATTATGCGTAGGTAATTGACGGAAAAGCACATGCGTGCTGGCCGATTTGATTAAACATTTCATAAAAAAAATGTTTAAATATTTTCTCTTTACTTAGTAACACCGAACCTCACTTCACATGACAGGAAAGAAAAAAAAAATGCGCATTCCGATTCCGTACTATTATTCACTTTCACATTACATTTAAACACGTTTCACTGAAACCGTCCTACGTATCCGCTACGCCGTAGCCGCGTGCGGTCTACGCGGAGAACCTCGTAGCACTGACGCTGACGCCGCCCGTAGCCCGTAGCTCTGCTAAAATGTGTCTCGCACTGTTTCAATTAACTGCTTTTGTTGCTACTGTATCTGAATGAAACCTTTAAGTCATAAGTGGGTTACTATAATTAAAATGGTAAAATCTCTTTAAAGGCCTTTGTCGACGCTGGGCGTACACGTTAACTTGTCAATGACAGTTTATAAATATTAATTATTATCATGTTTCGTGTCTGAATACAGTCTCATAGTATCAATTTAATATTTTAATATATTCAAGTGGTGATTAACAAATGTAAATTTGCCCTTAAAATGTCAAGCAGAACAAAATAGTTTTTATATTTAGTCAATTTCAAACAAATGAAATACCTTAACAACGAAACCTTATACGATACTGAACAATACATTCTTATACGTGCGAATGTTATTGAACGGAATACGAAATAAAAAGCGTATTTAAGCCTTTACGTAGCACGGGCGTGCAACATGCCTACATTTTATCTTTTGTTCTTTTTTCAAGCAAAATTAAGAAATTCACGGAAAGTTGGCTTATTCCCAGAACGGATAATCTGAATCGTTTACATCGTCATTTACGATGCCGAAGCAAATAAACTCTTTAATTGTATTCGTAGCTCGTGCCTAGTTGTTGTCGTGAAGATACTTTATCGCTTTGTAACATAATCTATGCATCGATGTTTTAAATATTCATACGATATGAACAAAGTGATTTAGATATCGAATTGTAGATATGGTATTTTTGCTATGATTTGTAGCATACAATTATATTATTGACTAGATTTCCGCCCGCGGCTTCGCGGGCGTTTTCAAAGGAAAACCCGTATAGTTCCCGTTCCGGGATGGGATTTCCGGGATAAAACCTATCCTATGTGTTATTCCAAGTTACCCTCTATATGTGTGCTAAATTTCATTGTAATCGGTTCAGTAGTTTTTACGTGAAAGAGTAACAAACATCCATACATCCATACATCCATACATCCTTACAAACTTTCGCCTTTATAATAGTATTAAGATTAAGATTCAAATATTTATAAATAAACGCTTGCTTTAATTATAATTTTAGTTATAAATATACATTTTGATATGTTCATAATAATTATATTATACAAAAATATTTTCAACGTACAATACAAATACTTTTATCGAATTATGTAAGCTATTTTATTTAATAATCTTGCGATTATTTTTACGAAATCGTATAAGCCAATGAGGATTCCCAAATTCTATTCCGTTCGACTGAGACTCTCAACGATAATATGATTTTATTACATTGACGTAAAAGCGACATTTCTACAAAAAAACGCTGTGAAAAATCAAACTATTATTTCTACGTATTATTTGAGCACACTGGTTTGATACGATTTAAATATCACACTTCTACTCCTTATTTATTCTGAATTATTAACAATAATAACAAAAACAAATACACATGAAATTTAACAAAATTTAACAGCACAAACAAAAGCTACGACATTTTAAAAACACACAAAAAACAAGAATTCAAAATGTACCTTTCCCGTCTCAAATAATCCGCACGAAATGCCGAATGAATACAGCGTGACAATATAATCGTATTTGATACCCAAAAAACTGGTGAATCTATCTTCGCGGGCAATGAATTAAAAAGGCAATTTGCCTCGTGCCCTTTTGAAGTGTATAACTTGATAATCTTGTTGTCAGTTGTGGTTTTCTTTCAGCTGCGCATCGGCTTCGACCGTGATTGGCATCTAGAGGAAACTCGATACAGATATAACTTGATATTTGAACGATTTATTATGGAACAATTCATTAATGTTATAGTTATAATAGTATTATATAAAATAACTCCATACAATGCAACACATTATTATATAATGACGTTGGAACTAAGAATTCAACTTCATGAATTTTTACAAGGAGATAGTTCGAACTTTGCTGAAAAACTTAACACATAACACGCACTTTTTTCGTCGAAAACACAGTACTTTTAAGTCTATTCAAGTTTTATCTTTTCTTGGATTATTCTTATATCATTTACTTTGTAGATTACTAATATAAAAAGATATTGGACAGTACTGTATAACTGCATTTGTTTCCATTTCAATATTTCAATTAAAACTCTATACATTAAAGCATGATCATTCGCTTTAGCTGTTATCATAGCATAATAGCGTTGTTATTTAAAATTAATAGCATCGCATAATCCATAGTGATATAACTCGCCGAAATAAATCTCCAAGCACCGATTTTCTTATTTTTTGTCGGATCCAACGAAAGAAGCTTTACGAAAACAGATACAAGGAAACCTTGAGACAAATAAGTGAGCGGTGAACCGTGAAATTTTTTGCCTCCGAAAATCCGAATAAAAATTAAAATCCGCGGTTCTTTTGCAGAGTAAATCTCCGCTGCGGATTTCTTGTTAATTGAGAGTAGAATAAGTCTGTGTAATATCTATAAATTTCCTTTTTAGCCTTTTGCCGGAATGGAAAATAACGACGTTAAAAGTCTTTTAGAACATGTCTCACAATTAGTAAACTATCTACGTTAGGAATCCTTGTTAAAGTCGAAATCATATTATTTGAAGACAGTGACTAATCTAACGTGGTATCAGACAAAGACTTGCATTACACCACAAATCGAATTTCAAATCGAATCAAACAAAGTCAATTCAGTTCATTACTTTTGCGTGAAAAAGGAAAAAACTTATCACTTCCACGTTCATACAAACCATCGAATTTATAATATTGTATAACGTTTTGATTTTACATGCAAATAATTATTTGAATAAGAATCTTCACTGCGAGGTATTCGCTTTAATAATATGAGAATTATTATTCCTTCTAACAGCAGCTACGATATTACAACTCGCGAGATATCTTGCAGAGAATCTAACTTACAAATAACTAAATTCATACTAATTAGGGTTATACCTATGCATACAAGTGGTACTCATAATAATTGGATAATAATAGAAGCTAAAGCCATGAAAATCATTTCTAAGTACTATTTCAAAAGTATTGCATTACATTTACTTTTTTTAAATCTGCCCAATTGACATGGTATTTTATCACATTATTTTAAAATTACTTTTATTATATCTATTAATACAGATTATTTTAAAATTTAACTTGAACATATTGCAATGATTCCTATCGCAATTTCTGCATGGCAATACACATCATTAATATCAAGAAATTCAGGTGAATCATTAAAAGCAGTATTGATCACAACTTCCCAGGAATTTCGACCACCAGATGCTTCTAGTTCAATTAAATAGCAACGATATAAAAGCCATGGCACAGTTTAAACTCGCAAGTTTTACAATTATAGTTTGACTTCACCGATCCCGTTTTTCTTTAAAACTTAAACAACTCACGTAGTTTTTGCTTCAATTTCAAACGATTAGTTTCTTTGATCAGTTTTCGTTTCTTTATAATCTACAATAAGGATTTATCTATCGCATATACATACGGTAGCCTGGAAGAGATCGCTACCTAGCGATAAGGCCGCCGTTTGTACATGTCTTTCTCCTTTTTATGTTTTTTCTGTATTTGTACTTTCTGATGTGTGTGCAATAAAGTATAAATAAATAAATAAATAAATAAATAAATAAGTAGATATTGGCATAAACTTTATACTAAAGAATGGTCTTGATCGGGATACACCTTTACTAATATTATAAAGCTGAAGAGTTTGTTGGTTTGTTTGTTTTAACGCGCTAATCTCGGGAACAACTGGTCCAATTGGAAAAATTCTTTCAGTGTTAGATAGCTCATTTATCGAGGAAGGTTATAGGCTGTATATCATCACGCTACGGCCAACAGGAGTGGAGCCACGGGGGTGAAACCGCGCGAAGCAGCTAGTAGTAAATAAGAGCCCGATATTATTCGTTCAAAATACATTATTATCTAGAAAGATACGACAATATTTTAAATAGGTCCAGTAGTTCTTCGTATAATTTTGTACACAAAAGATAAATCTGAGTCATTTATATAACTAGGGTTTAGAAGCATGAAAATTTGCACGAAGGTCTCTTATATAACGTAAATGAGCACTAATATCTCCTAATTAGACGAAATAGGCCACAATAACAAAGACTCAGGCAATAGTTTATACACCTATACTTTGTATAATGCTATGTAAAAAGTTCGGGTAGCGAAATTAAATCTTATTAGGGTTATAAAGATTCTCTACACCTATATAAATACGTAATTAAAAGTATTTACTTTAATTTACTACACACGAAGACGACAATATTTTTTTCCCGTTTACCAATTGTTCGATAAAGCTTCGAATATCGGATATTAACTTTTACTAGCACATTACTGCTACTAGGTACAAAATGTCATCAGACTTTAGTATTTTGGAAAATAATTAGGTTGTAAGCAAGAAGTTATTTAAAGGGCCAAAGCCTCATCAGCTATCTACAACAAAAACATACTATGTATCTTCTTTGAGGGCTTACACGTAAGTCGATTCAAAACACAACCGGGGTCAAGGGTCGGTCTCGCTCAAAGTTAAGCATAACATATAGCTACAATTTATAATTAGCCGTGGGTAATTAGTGCGTACAGGTGTTCCTCATCTCAAACCGCGGGCGAACGCACAATCCCGTTTGATTGACTGTCACCACTTACACTGGTTTCACTTTTAATTCCTTTGAGATATAGCTGCTATTAGTTAGCGTGAAATATGGCAGATTGTTCATTGGTATTGCAGTAAATCACGGCAACTCCTTCCAAATAATATGTACGAGCGTTAAAGCTAATTTTGTATGTAAATTTGAAGCGCACGAAGACGCTCGTTTGTTATATTTTTTAGGCGGTTTAATTTATAGCATTTGCGCTCTTAATGTCAGGTACTAATGGGTGTTATCGCCTCCTTGGTACAGTGGTTGACGCGTGAGCGTAGAACCGAGGGGTCCTGGGTCCGATTTCCGGTGGAGACGAAGAAAAATAAACAATATCTTGGTCTGGTAGGACACAGAAGGCTGATCACCTATACTTGTCCCTAAAGAAAATCGATCAGTGAAACAGATGTATAATGCATCTGCCCCTTACCCCACTAGGGGACACGGGACATCACTTAATGGGTGTTATAGAAACTATGTATTTATACAACATAATAATTACCTACAAACTTCAACTTTTAAAAAAGCTCAAAGCTTTACATAAATTCGATTCATTACGAAAAAAAATATTTATTATATGCGTTTAACTATGGCCAGTAAAGGCAACAAGTTATCTCTCATTTTCGAACCGATTTTTTTTTTATAAAATCGCCAATAAAAGTACCAAAGTGGTACTTTGGTACCAATAGTTCAAAGACAAGATTACGACTCCCCTAGATAACTTGTATACAAACACGGGTAACACCTAACAAAAAGCACGTCAAGCCAACGGTCGTGATATCGGCCGGCGATATCTAAATGGCGTTTGCATTTGGAGCTTGTTTACATCGCCCCTCGCGTATGAAGTGCGGATAAACCGGGTTGAAGAGATCGTAGATTAGTGCGAATAGTCATACCCACATCGATTACAAATCATCTGAAAGAATTCCAAGATTTATGCACTATATATGTAACATGTATATGTAATATGTAGATAAACTACATAGGTAGGTGTAATTTATATTAAAAAATCTAGATAAAAAGTTATTGTCAAATGAATTAATTTGAAATTGTACATGATTCAATCTAAATCCCATCCATTAAGTGGCGTAAACAATACGCATACCTACACATACTCTACATACATCAAGGAAGAAAAAATATTCAACACAATGCAAATTCGCCTTACACACCATCACAACGCGGCCGCGGCTTAACGACGATATAATCCGTCTAAATCATATAGCAGCCCATTACGCACGCAGCTAGTGTACACCCAATTTATCCGGGTTATACCACGCTGCATTATGGCCGGCAATGAGGGGCCGCCAGGTGGCCGTACTACGATTTGCTCATCAATTATTATTGATGGATCTAGAACATTCCTGCTCTTCTTTGGAGAGGCAACATTGTCGGGCTATATTTTATTCATAGTGCTATAGGCTTATAATTTGATAAAATGGCAATTGAAATGAAAATTAAATAATTACCATATTAAACGCTAAAAAATAATAAATTCAATAATTTGAAAAAAAGGTTAAATTAATCGAATCATTATAATGCTAAATATTTTATCCTTAATTCAAGTCTGTACCGATTTATGGTTTTCTTTACATAGTCTATATTTTTATTCCAGGTAACCCCAACCAAAAACGACATCTGCTCTCTATCAAGCAGTTCTCTTATAAAAATATTGGTTAATTGTTACTATAACAACATCTCAAACCTACAAATTGTTCGTTCGAACACGATAAAGGGGATACATGCATCCTATATTTCCCCATTCAACAAGCCGAGCTCAAGTGTTTTCAATTCAAATAGAAACTATTCAATAGGACTCGATCACGCCGAGATGTATAACCAAAGAATACGTAATAATATTTCGTAGTATAGCCTATAGCTATACAATGATTTATGTAAAGACTTTTCAACCGACGTTAAAAAAGGGGGAGGGTCACTTTTCCACTTTATTTTTTGGGTTTGTTATCTTAGAACTTTCGATTGGCCGAACAAATTCTAATGATTCTTTTGTTATTTGAAAGCTGGCGCCTCCCGTGTGTTTTCATTTAAATAAAAATCGGTTCAGTCTATTGCTAAAATAACTGTATTTGGAAATCTTGTAAAATTACCTAGATATCAAGAGGAGCTTAAAAAGCAATCCTTTTCGTCAAACTTATTCAAATAAAGGGGTTAATGGGTCATATCGTTGTTATTCGCGGCTATTTAATAACCAGAAACATTTATCAAAGCACAAGGCGCCATGTTTGCACACCATGCAATGCTTGTCTAAATAGAATTTTCAAATTAGCGCTTAATGATGTATTATGGTGGTGAAGATTCATGGATCGAATTTTAATATGTTTTTGCGTGTGGTAGTAAGCCAAGTTTTACATTTCCATTTTAATCGTCTATGATATTTACATTGAAATCAATAGATTTTAATGACAACTAAAAGCATGTATTTTTTTTTTATTACATGTTGCAAGTATGCCTAATTCTTGAACTTCAAAAAAATTGGTAGTTCAAGATCACCTTTCGAATAATATATAAATCGCTATTTCATTTATAAACGAGAGAAAGCGACGAATACAAAACTCATTAATAGTGTAACAGCGATTGAAAATCAACCCTAAGACAAAATATACAATTATCTCATTACTTATTCGCAGAATATTATTAATAAGAGCGTCTAATTGAAATCCGACGAGTCGTATTAAAGGCCCATAATTGAATCATAAATAGTTATATATCCAATTAATATATATAATCATTTCATTCTCAACAACTTCATTACACCCACTTAATAAAAACCAATTAGGCCTACTTACATATACATTCAATAATTATTTTTTCCTTTCGCTAACATTGAAGTTATTACCTATACGAGGGCGCCTCAAGCTCATTTAAAAGCAGATGCTACGTAAGTTATTATAAAAGTTATCATAACAGTTTCTTTTATTGCAAAGGAAATGAGTGGAACGTGTTTATTTATAGATCAATAGCGCGCATGAGAAATAAAAAAAACTTACAAAACGGTATTGTATTTGTTATTGATAAAAGTAAGCGTGCGTATTTCAGGTTGTATAGTATATTTAGAAGCATTCTGGTGTGCAAAATATAAAACTTAATTCTATATATTACGATATCAATTCGGTTTACGATCGGTTACCTTCAATAATATGATGCCGAATAGTTATTCCTTTACTAGTTTTAATCGTTTATGCATCCAATCGAAAGCAATAATTTTATTTAAATTAATAAATAAATAAATAGATGCACAAATAATGTACCATGCTGACGTTTTGCATTCCACTTTTGATGTTCCTATCACAAACTGCTATCTCACAAATCATGCTTTTACTTAAAAACAATCGTATTGCACTCCAGAAAATATTATTTTTTAACATCCGTACAAGGAGGCTGCACAATTACTTATCAATAACCTGATATCAATTCCTCGAAGACCCTTATTTTAGCTCGATTGCTTGTAGATTGAGTGTCGTTTACATCGACTAACATTGCATTAGCCTAATGGATTCGTGTCAATGACGCAATATGATATTATAAAAATTCTCTCGTACAATAATTGGATGAAATTTGCATAAATATTCATTACAAAAACGCTCTTCAGTTTGTTGGTACCTTAGCAATGTTATTTAGGGCCGATTTTTCAATGCTTGGATAAAACTTATCCGTCCAATAAAGTATTAACACGATAATATTAAAATGTCACGTAAACTGTCAAATACGGGCAATTAGAATACGTTTTTAAAATGGTAGTTTTATACATTATTCGACGAAAAAGTTTTATCCAAGCATTGAAAAATCGGCCCCTATAATAATATTTTATATGGTTGAAGAGAATTCAATTAATTAATTAAAAAAAACTAACATGATTGTTTTATGCTTATTTCGAAAACAGAAATAATTCTTTAATTTTATTTTTCTCAGCAACGCCAACTCAATTCAATACCATTAAACTGGCAACAAATCTGCAAATAAAAGTCCTTCCAATTCCTAACAACACGAGCAACATATAATAATGTAAGATATAAGCAACACGACACTTACTTTTACTTTACAAAACACTTTCACCTAACAGACTATCAGGGTCCATTACTTGAGTTTTCATCAAATACCATTAAAAATAAATGAGTTTTTAGACGTCACACGCTCTCCACTTAGATGAGGAATTAAGATGGCTTGTCACGAAAAAGTCTTATAGTTGAACGCCATTTAGCGCACTTCGTTTTAGGTCACCTAGGACTTGTTTACACGACACGATAAGAGAATTCATTTATTTTTATGTTAACAGCGAGTTCAATACAGTTTTACAAGTTTACAAGTATTATAGTTATCTGTATAACAACTGATATTGAATTATCTGATATAGGTATGTATCTACTGAAAAATCTTTGTCATCTAGAATCTATATTATACTGTTTATCTAGAGCCAACAGTATAATTTATAGAGACACTAAATTTTACTCATTCTAAATTAATATATTGTCCTAAGAAGTTGTTTAAAATCTTTAGAATTTTTTTCAATTTCAATTTGTGTAGCACCACCAAGCTACACCAGGCTAGTTGCGTTCTAAACGAATTTATCCTCTTTATAAAACCGCATAAACATCGTACAACGATCGTACACTGTAAAGGCGATATAACTTATGACGTAGTCTACAAAATGGGTGCTAAGTGCCCTCATACTCTATGTACGGGCACCTACGGCGTTTTAAACGTCATCTCAATTTCTTAAAACTTAAAAATTCAGTATCATAGAACGTTGTGTATGAAATATTTAGAGTTTCGTGAGCGAGTTTTGTCTATGCTACGTTCTCTTGATACGTTGTTTTATATTCATTTTTGTTGGATGTATGAGTTTATATTTGTGAAGTCATTCAGAACTTATATTTTGCTCAGTTTACGAAACTTGCTCTACATCGCTATTAAGAGAAAAGACGACTTATAAAATATAACCTATTGATTATGTTTAATTATAGTTTATTTCCTTAGAGAGAAGCCTAAATTACAGTTACAATTCAAATTACACTTTCTCTATATTTGTAGCATTTTAATAAACAAATGCTTTATTTTCCATTGAACAAAATCAAACACACCATTCTAATTCGACACACCGCAGAATTAAAACCCAATTAGCATCATCACAGTATCAAATACGTGGTATTCATCGGGAATAGAGTAGTTCGATTGTACGTGGACTCCACATCAGCTGTGGATAAAGCAAGTCATCTTATGTAATGATACTATTCTCTTATACAACCCTCTTGGGAACGATTTGCTTTACTAGATTTTCTATCTTATAAAATCTTTAGGTTTCATATACTGAGATAAAAAATAATAAGCTAGAAAGGTATGTCTACCTAACTTACTAATGTTTGGATGATATTCGATTCTTTTAATTGTATCAATAGATACAAATATCTCAGAAGTATATAAGTAAAGAAGTAGGATAAACATAGTCAATCGAATAGATAGAAATATTATTAACCGTTTCAAAAAGAAGTAGAGAACTACACCAACAATAAGCTTATACATAAAATTCTATCCTATGACACACGGTACACTTCTAAGGTAAGCTATTCACGCCTCCCCGAAACAATAATCATTCAAAAAATGTTCAAATCTTCAATCCAACATCCAACTACAGCAAAACCTCACCTCCATTATTTATGAGGAATATTAGACTATTCATTATTATTTATGAGTGATATTAGAGCATTACTCGATAGAGAATCACGACATCAACCGCAAACACTCACGGCCATTAACCGCTTTATGTATTGACGGAACAATTGCGCAGTCAAGCTGAGAAGCCGGCTGCATGTGTTAGCTGCGTGCGGATTATCCTATTCTATTGTTTTTTTCAACGATTAACTATTGGTTCTGTGAAATTATATTATATGCATACGAAATACAGAAAGAAAAGGGAATAAAGTTTAAGTTAGTTAAGCTAGTTAAAAAATAGTACTAGAATAGAAAAAAGAGCGTGTTTGCCGAGCACACGTGTCAGAAGTGAAACTTCTTAGACAATATTCAAAGATACCAAAATCGTCGCCTAACTCCATGACGAGGCCTAGAAATTTTACTACTACGCGCCTAAAGAAGTTTCTTTATTTATAATATGCTTCATTAAATGGAAACCAAAGCGAACAGAACCACGCATTGGATTTAAATGTTATCTATACTAATATTATAAAGAGGAAAAGTTTGTATGTATGTATGTATGGTTTTCACGCATAAACTATTGGACCGATTTTGATGAAATTTGGCACAGATAATCTTTAGACCCTGAGAAAGAACATATGCTACCTTTTATTGCGAAATATGTACCACGGGCGAAGCCGGGGGTTTTTATTTAGTACCTTTAGTTATCAAAAGTAAATATTTTTATACATAGGGTATATTTAGATACACGTCTCTCGTCTGACTTCTTCAGAAGTCACTTAAATTAACAAAGTTCAAAACTAAGAAAAGTTTATTGAGTATTCTATTCTACGTGCTCTAAAAATAATATATTATTATTTAAGATATAAGAGAAGGTCGATATTCAAAAAACCTTAGTATAATTCAATACAATTTTACAGAAAAAACGTACCATTCATAAGAAACAATTATTATAAGTACTTAAATATATTCAGATCCTTCCTCACCAAAAAAAACAAATTCAACAAAAACTTTATGGTCCATGAACCATTATCAAAAAGTTTGTAATATATATAAACGTTGGTCCTCGTATTCTATTTATTCTAGGAAAAAACCCCTGAAACAGGGAATGTCGGATTATTTTTTTAAGCATTTTAAACGCGTGGGAGACGTTACTATAGTGTAGTAATTATAGCAAGACTGTTCTCACATCTCATGCATAATACATTAGACTATGGAAGATAGAAATTCGGAAAGTCCTCGTTGAATATAGCGTTATTAAATCACGGATCAATACTGTTAAGGCGAATACGGTATTAAAAATTAACGGTATCTATTGTATTAACACTATTCATAAATGGAAAATGGAATCATTTTTATGAATAATAAAAAGATCATAAATACTTATACTGAGATTCACTTACGTAACTCTTTAATAGAAATTTCTATATTTCTTTCCCTGTGTGAATTAAAAAAGTCAATTTTAATAAATTTCCGGCACATAATATAACGAAAATGTGTATCTTGGATTCCTTATTCTAGTATAATTTTTACTTCAACCTAATCAAGCACTACAGACCTACCTACCAATTAAAAAGAATCACAAAATAAAACCATAATCAACAACACTCAAACCGTATTAACCAATCACCGTTGACAAGTGGCCATGAGAAGCACAGCCCTAAAGGACAGCACGTATAATATCTATAAGGGGTACTCGTGATCCTGTGATCTCCGTAGCCCGGTATATAGCAACTAGGGTTGTCTGTCACAAACTTTCCTCGCCGCAATTCGTTTCTCCATTCATCGCATTGATTTCGCATCCGCTGCGGGCTCTTAATGTTGCCACCGCTAAATGCGCGATTTACGGAACATAACATTAGTCTTGTAGGGCTAGTTTGATTTTTTTATGTATTGCAATAATTGTTGAACAAATAGTGTGATAATATAAGTTCCATATGGCAATATGTATATAAATACAAAAGTAGTTAAAAGCTATTCATGGAACATACAGCAAGATCTAATGAAAAATTGTATAATACCAGTTAAGGTGTTAAATTAGGCTACATATAGATAGATATAAAGCCGAAGCACCTAACCTAAATTAGCTCTTCACCCGATTTAGATTTAGATTGAATATAGATTATGACCATGTGGTCTATATTAATTTCTAGAACATTCGAGTAAAAGCCTTCTCGCTACTCTCGTAGCCACACTCTAAGAGGCGTCGGAAGTGCTGGCACTAACTCAATTACAGACCGCCTTCATGAGGACCAATTCACTGACTCTGAGGGTTTTTTCGAACATCCGAAATCATTTACTAATTCACTGATCTTGAATTTACAAACATCATACAAAGCCAATAGAAATGTTGTCTGATATAACGCTCGTATTTTAAAAAATACGCTTCTACAGTCACAAAACTAATCAACCGAATCTGTCCATTCTATGAAATGAAGATAGTATAGAAGAGAGATACTTTCGTAAATATCTACGAATTCACAACGCCAATAAATTAAAAAAAAAAACTATTATGAAACAACGTTTGAAAATCATAAACTCTCAACAAAGTTGGAGAGAATACTTTTAGCTACGTGTACAAATAGACGCGCCACACACATACTCCCTGAATAGTTTATGAAGTAGGAATTCGATAACGCTGAAATTTAACTCTGCAAATATACTGGAGACGTTTTAACATAGCAGCATTATAGTGTCTCGTAAGGGGGTATCGTGTGTTCGCGTTAAAAAGCATGACTCGACGGTTGAGGGTAGGTATACGATACTTGTGTGTTACACGTCGAATTTAAAGTGATATAGCATATTGTGTAACACGTAAGGTAAGAAAAGATCCTCGAATGTAGACGTGCAAGTAACTTTAAAGGTCTTGGTACTTACTTATTTTTTTTATAATACCTAATGTTAGATGGTTGAAGCATTGGCAATTATAAAATATAAAAAAATATTTCCTTGAAACTCAATTAAAACGAATAATAAAATACATATCAGCAGATTTTAAACTGAACGATAATAATCTTCATTTGAATCCCTGTCAAGGTATCTTATATTATTCTGCCTGACCAAGCTTAAAGTGTTTCATAAAATTATGAATAATCACGTTTTGAACGCGTTATAAAATTTTAGGATAATAAATATGTCACATTTGAAAGAAGAAATGGGAGATCAACAGATAGTTTTCATAATTAATGAAAATAAGAAAAAGTCAGTAACATAAATGCAGTACCTAATCAATAAACATTCATTACTAAAAATTAATTAATATAATTTTCTATTAACCACGTGACTAACTGACTAACAACATAATTCATATGAATTATATTTAAACAATCACTGGTGAAAAGTTTTAAATTATAAAGCCTAAATTAAAAAAATCGAATTTATCGAAAATTAAAACATTTGCCTTGCACAAACTTCTAAGTACACAAATAATTTTCCCAAAACCAAACACAAAACTTCCAACCATACGTGAATCCGTATTTTCCCCAAACATATACTCACAGATACTTAAATCTCCCATCAAACAACTATAGCGACAGTAGGCACTAGGCAGTCTAACTATCTAGGTTCCAAACGAACCGCCAAAGGCCGTGGTCCCCTCTCAGCGGTGCACCTACTTGATTTTTCGGTAACATCGAACCGAGTTATCAACCAAGAGTCTATTCCGAGCGCACTAATTGGACGGTTGGATACAAAGAATATCGCTGTATGAAGGGCTTCTGCGCCGACAAAGATAGTATTTCTTTTTATATCAGCCTTTGTTATCACACTATCGATGTGGAATGCAATTGTAAACATTTAAAGCAGAGGTCAGGTTGATGTGATGTCTATGTGTGCCACTCTAGTGCTGTTGACACATGGGTTTGTTAGATTTGAGGGCAAGTTATTACATTGTTATGTGTCGTTATTCTATAGGGACATATTAAAAGCGCTTTTATGCCACTGTTGATGTTAAGTTTTTATTTGTCAGATTTTACTTTGTCAGTTCAATATCCAGACAATGCAAAGGCTTGTAGATCGTTTGTCCTAAAAATTGAATATACATAAATATACTAAACGTGTGGTTCTTATTTTCGATTTCGATGAAGTTGCGAGCGAAAAGCTAGCAATCAACAAAGCACATCAAAACTGTCCACTTTAAAAGACATTCATTTCAATTCCGATCTTTCTATAGCAACAACGCCCGACACCAAAGAATAATTTTATCAAGCCGAACCTTTAAGAAAAAATAGTCACATAAAAGTCACACTGGGGGTTTTATAACGGTTCGAAGTCGGGACCGCCGCCCAAGCGCTACAGAAAACAATGACACATTTTAACGTTTTTTTTTGCTTTATAAAACTATATTTTCTTTCCGCGGCTTACCTAGTTTCTTCGTGGATTGTGAATATTTATTTTCATCCACTATTTTATTTGAAAGTTCTCCGTGATATTTGACGTAAAGCGCGCGATTTTAGTTTGTTTGTGCATTGTGTGATATTGTTTGCTTCCGAGATGCTTAATACAAATGCGATTTCTTGAAAACAATAATATTTTTAGAAGTATACTTATAGAATATTAGTTTCTAAGGTCACGACCACAGAATAACTATCTCTTTATGCTATAAAACTACTTCATAAAATATAAATTTAGATAAATAATACCTACTTATAATTTTACAGCAAAAGCTAAATCCATTTCAATTAATTTTAACTTGAAACATGATAGTGTTATTAAAGCGATACAAATACAGGGTGTCCCACCATTGGTATACTAAGCGCGAAGGAACTTGTAGTTTTGCATACACTGATCACGTAAAAAATACTTTAAAAAAAAATTACGTCCAAAATTTTTTGCTAAATTTTTCCTGAAAATCCATGTTTTCTTCTCTAGCTTCGCGCAGCCGGCATATACCGCTTCTCTAATATGAGCATTTTATCTATGAAAACATAATCTTAAACGATAGCTCACGTGCTGGTGGCAAAGTTGGGCGGCTCGCTTGTTATGGGTGTACACATAGAGTTTTAAGAATTCATCTATTTGAAAAAAAAATGCGTCTGGAATTTTTTAATTATTTTTTACGTAATCAGCGTATGCAAAACTATAACCTCCTTTGAGCTTAATATACCAACAGTGGGACACCCTGTATATCTAAAATTTATCATTTTATTAAACCGAGACAAAACATAATTAGCGATTAAGTTACCTTTTTCAATTTTGTGGTATTTTATATTGAGAGTAGGTACACCTAATAAATAGTAAAATAAATTAAAAAAAAATAATTATGTATATCTGGATCGTACATAATATTATAAAGAAGGCTAATAAATATCAGCATAATTAAAATTTGGCATGTTAATGTAGTCCCATCCAGCTTATTTAAATAAAAAAGTAAACTACTATGAGAATACATAGCAAATACCGCTTGACTGACTAACTCATTTAATACCTAATAAACATTAGGGTACCTATTAAATGAGTCAAAGGTAGCAAACTAATAAGAAACTACATTAAAAACCTCAACCACTACTACTAAATAATTTCTCCCATTTCGCCGTATTTACAACGTCCGATTAATAGCTCTCTATCATTGGCCGTCAGAGCGGGCAAGACGAGTAGCAGGTGCTTATGTTGTCATTTCGCGCATCGCCTGCGCGTAATCCACCTAATACTTACAACTGTGGGTTCTCGATCGTGTGCGCTGAGTTCGAGTTTAAAGTGACCTTCATAATATACTCCTAGACTATGACGCGAGTTGGGATTATTTTTTTACCTATTTAGATTATTTTTCTGAATACTTGAGACAATATATTCAATGCATTACATTACCAAAATAAAGAAAGAATTCGATTTTGCAATCACCGATTAAATGACAACGATTTTCTAGTGAAATGATGGAACTTAGAACCTAAGTGAAGTTTAAATTTAATAAGATCTAGATCATGACTTAAATTTTGAACTTTCTTCTGTTTAAACGTTATTAAAATATAAAAATACTAAAATATTCCCCCGATGAATATAGTTTTTATCTTAGTAGTGGCAACGGTTTATAAGATAAATATAACACGCGGATATTGCAGCTCCAAGAACTAAATACTCGCACATAAACACTTACAAACGTGAGATTTTCATTTGAACGAAAGCATAACACACAATTTTTTACAAAATTGCAAAAAACCGAATAACTTTACCAGTTTTGTATATTCACTTTGGAAAATCAAACTAAATTGGTATTCAATTTTTCGGCCACTATGTGGATGAATTTTCGAGTCCCGTTGCAGAGTACCTATGGTTTATCAAATTCGTAGTAGTTCTGTAAAGAAGTATAAATAAATTTTCAAAGAACCGAACAATTTTTTTTTACCAGACTAATAGGTATTATTTCCTTAAAATGTTAAAATGTAATAGTCCTAGTCAATTTGAATCAAGTGTAACTCAAGATCACACGTCAAGACGCGTTCACGTGTCAAAGGAATTCAAAGCTAATAACAACATAATACGAACGCAAATTGCACGTCAATCCAACTTGCAGACAGCGGCCAACCGCTACGTGCCAGTTAACACCGATTAACGCAAATAGATAGCACGGGATGGCTCAATCTAGTATCGTAGAATCTAAACAAAACACCCAAAAAGCCTATATTTAATTTATTTACTCTTTAATACAATTAAACGGTCTTAGGTACTAAAATATACAAAAATAAAAGCAATAAACAATTTAGTGTATTTGGCTGCCTTATCACTTAGTAGTGATCTCATCCAGGCAATCAGGGCAGAAGAACTCAGAAGAATTCAGAACAATTATAGAATAGAGCTTATTAAACGCAAAATAGATGACAATGGATTTGATATAAATAGATGCAATTTGTGTTTAGACAGAAATAGATACGTAAATTTATAGAGATGGTAAAAATAACAATTTTATTTTCATTTATTTCTTCAAGATATACTAATAGTTGTGTCAATGATGAGCAATTACGAGGAGAGTGGTATATTTTACATGCTCTACCGAATCAAGGCACACAAATTAATTTTCGCTTTTACTATACGTCATGGTTAATGTTAGTGAACTTAGCAGATCATTTTTAGCAGATCAAAAAAAAAATGTGAGTTCTTATCGCGTGCAGTTGAGTTCTACAGTTCCTGATACTTTTTAGAAATACTCGCGTAAAATGAAACACTAGAAAATTTATTTATGTCATATTTCATCACGCCGTAGCACCATGCCGTAGCATCACGCCGTAGCATCACGCCGTAGTATCATGCCGTAGCATCATGCCGTAGCTTCATGCCGAAGCTTCATGCCGTAGCATCATGCCGTAGCATCATGCCGTAGCATCATGCCGTAGCATCATGCCGTAGCATCATGCCGTAGCATCATGCCGTAGCATCGCGCCGTAGCATCACGCCGTAGCATCATGCCGTAGCATCACGCCGTAGTATCACGCCGTAGCATCATGCCGTAGCATCACACCGTGGCATCATGCCGTAGCATCATGCCGTAGCATCACACCGTAGCATCACGCCGTAGCATCACGCCGTAACACATGCCGTAGCATTACGCCGTAGCATTACGCCGTAGCATCACGCCGTAGCATCACAGCGTAGCATCACGCCGTAGCATCACGTCGTAGCATCACGTCATAGCATCACGTCGTAGCATTACGTCTTAGCATCACGTTAAGCCGGGTCCAGGTCGGGTTTTTTCAAATGTCGTTTGTTAAGGTAAAAACGCCAGAACTATTTCTAAAAAGTATCAGGAACTGTAGAACTCAACTGCACGCGATAAGAACTCACATTTTTTTTTGATCTGCTAAAAATGATCTGCTACGGGAAGTTGGCAGATCATTTTTTCAAATGTCGTTTTTTAAGGTAAAAACGCCAGAACTATTTCTAAAAAGTATCAGGAACTGTAGAACTCAACTGCACGCGATAAGAACTCACTTTTTTTTTTGATCTGCTAAAAATGATCTGCTAAGTTCACTAACATTTTTGTCATGCTAGCGTTAATTGGAACGAAAAAATATATAATAGAGCCATTTTAAGATTATATGCAGAAATAAGCATTGTAACCTTTCCGATATCTGTATTAACGAAGGCACTCTATTATTTATCACTCTAATATTATCCAAAGGTCGTTTTATATTGTAACGCGGCCACAACTAAAATATCGACCGACCGGGCCCGTTTATGGCACAGTAAATTGGTGCCGCTATTTCAACATCCCTGAATTTTGCACGGGACCTACGATCCTTATTAAAACAGTATTTTGCTTTGGAAATTCATGGATGATATTTTTAACTTCATTGAAACTACTCCGCTAGTTTTCGCTCGGAAGATATTTCAAGATTGTACAAGTTAGCGCTACATATTTTTGCGCGATTCCAGTCATTTTAGTTAACTGGACAGCTGAGAATGAGGTGGATTTCAGCGCTGGCGTAATAAAGGATTATAAATATATGTTGCTAAATTTACAATATTGTGTATAATGTTGGAACTGAGAACGTAACTTTTGATATAAGGATCCGACATTATTTAAAGTCTATCGTATCTTTTTATACATATAATATTACAATTGTAGCCGTATGGACAATAAATATAACTGGTGTGATATGAATCAATACTGTTAATTTTAAACGGGATCAATTTACGTGATTAAAACATTCTAAGTATATTAATTACAAACTCTACCAAAATAGAACAAGATTTAATCTATATTTTAGTAGTATACAACAAGCCATGCTCAAAAGTCCATTCACACAAACCAATTTGCCAGACTTAAAAACTCCCGCCTACCGCAAAACATTACCTACACTCGTTCACCAAAACCTTCGAACGTAATCCAACAAACATAACATAAGACGCGACACGCCGTCACATCCCATTCATCTACTTATGTATATTGAATTACATCCTCTCGCATATCACAAAGAATTTTCGGATAATGTTTACAAGTTTCGGTATACAATGACGATATCAAAGCGGGCGTAATGGGCCACGAAGTTACGGGAATTCACTAAGAAGCTTTCGCTGATGCCATTCGAGTTTATTTTATTTCTATCTACATTTGTGCTGTGTGAAATTCGTAGGATATTTTAGTCTATTTGCAAGTATTCGTTACGCCAACGCCTTATAATAATTAATGAATTAGGGTTAAGGTAGGGCATCTAATATTTGCGTGCGCTTGACCAAGCTCGTTTTCAGGGATTCGAAATGGCGAGATGAATAAAATAATGAAAATTAAAAATGCTTTCTTTAAAAATCCTATCTACGACATTATTGTTTATATTTAACGATGAAGAGACAATGGTAATATTAATAATACACTGAATATAAAAAATTCTAACGTGTATTACATAGGTACCTACATATTATTTTATGATAGGAAGTCTAGTCCATTAATTTTCGCAGAGGGATTTTTACGATTTCTTTTCACAAATTCATTAAACATAACTTTTTTAAATTTATCTTGTTGATGTTTATGAAATATTTATTATAAATACAACCTACTTTTGCTCATATTAAAATCCTACTAAAATATACAAATTCTTGTATAAAAAGTAAATTTAAATAAGATTACAAGTAAGATAGAAGCCTTAAAAGACATCCACCGTTAATCGAATAAATTAATATTTTTTCTTATAAAAATAGCTCGAGCCATGAATATTCATTTCAAACAAAATCGTATCTTTTAATCTAGACGACTTTAATGAAAACACGTATAAAACTAAAGCATTTTTCACACTATATTCTTATCGTGCTTTTTTATGCATCGTTTTAATGAAATAACGCAAACGTTGGACACGCCAACTGATTTTTATAAGTAAAAGAATTAGTTTTATCAAATGTTGTGTATAAATATTACATCTGGAGTTAAAAATCAGTTTAGAAAACTACTTGAATACAAATTTACTACAACTAGATACCTACTATAATATTAATCGAAACAATAATGAATGTTTAAGTAAATTAATAAGCCATAAAAACATAATTTAAAAAAATCAGTCTGAGATATAATTATAAATATTTGATACCAAATTTTTGTATCAGTTAAATTAGTTTGGGTCACTTCTACAAATTTTCTTGCCGAAATATTCACGATAGTACCGCCTGAATGTATCGTACGTACTCTACGTTTATCGTTTTTGGAACAAAATCTATCATAGAATTTCGTACTCACCAAGTAAGCCTGTGGCTAGTGGCCGTCCTTAAAATTGAAAAAATCTCTATACAGTTTAGGATTTCACTGATTTTCTGTCTCCTACAGGTGCCCGGGGCATTTCCTCTGCCGATCCCAATTTACCTTTGCGAAGATTTTTTAACCTACGTTGTATTTCACCGTGCCTTTGGCTATAGATGGACCCTCGATAATGTCTTTAAATAAAAAATTCACCATTATATAGGGTCAGTTGTAACGCCCCTATGTAAATAAGTAACTCGTGTAGATATGCAAAAGTAGTCCTGTTTGTTTATTTATTTTGCTTGAAGTGAATGTTGTCCAAAGAGCATACACTATTTAGGCATCATTTGATGTTAAGAAGAAGATTTAAATCAAAAGGTATATAAAATAATATTTGGTAAAATTAAAGTGTCTATAGAACTTAGTTTGCGGATTGATTATTGACTATATAAAGCCGTACACTCTTTTAAAATATTTATTTAAAACATAATTAAAAACATCATAATAACCAGTTCCACACCCACACTTCAAGAAGTCTACAATTCAATCAGCGACAAACCGTTAATCCACACAAACGTAGCAAACAGCGCTGCAAATAAACGCACAACCAACAAGGAATCACAATCCAATCCCATCAAGTTTGCATCCGAATTGGGTTTAATCGATCACAGCTATTTCAGTGCTTAAAGCGCTGCAGACGGAATCAATGTCAAGCCTAATTGGGAATCAGGACAGCGACATTTTTACTAGCTATCGATTACTCTGTGCAGTGCATTAGTGCATGCGCTAATTGAATATTCACATTTAGACGATAGATATACGTAATGGACATTGTACTTCATTATAAAGATTAACTTTTTAGAAGTTGTTTGGCACTGTGATTGGTTACTATAACTTTAAAATCAGATACCAGAATTTTTTTCAGTTTGTCATAGTACTATTACTATAATGTAGTGGAAAAACATATTTTACCAATTTTGCTTGTGTTTAAATAATGTGTCTTATATTCAAGATTACCTTGTGATTTAAGAATCTACACATATTTACGGAATCTAACGATTTGAGATTAATTCAATATTAAATTCTCCGATCATTGCGATTGCCAATAAAACTCGTTTCACTTAAATCCGATTAACTATTGACGTCTAGTTTGGATATATAAAGGGCTAGTAGCATTAATATGCAATCGAAATGGCCGGTACGCACTTACCAACTGAATATTCTACTGAAAAATAAGAGTTTCTGTGTTTATGTTTTGTATTCCTCTGTATATTACAGCTTAACGCAATCATACAGTTTAATCACTAATCATGAGATAAATCAAAATACCTATAGTCTTTTAATAGCAAACAAATTCATTAATTCTTATAAAACACTCATAGATCACATATCTGTGCGAATACTTTGTGTCCCACATTACAGTTAAAAAGTAAATATTTCATATTATATACATTCAAGCTTCGTTATCTACAACTAATTCCAACAGCAATACACATTAAACAGACTGATAAAAATAATTTAAATTTTCATACAATCGTTATAAAATCACTCCCGAGAGAGGAGTGCACTAACCGACGAAACTTTACTCTTCAAAAGTGCCTAACAGTTGAAGTTGTAAAAACCAACGACTAATACTTGCAATCGTATCTCAGAAGGATAATAAAAGTTTGCATATCTCCATCAGAGATTATAGGGATAATACAAAATAATTAATAGCATGTCTATTAAACTCGAGCCATATAATTTTATAGGTAGAACTTTGTTTTAATTTAATTAACAAAATCTGAAATCGAGTGCGTGCAAAACCACATATACGCAGTACTTCAATAAACACCAATCATATTATAATACAACTAAACTGTTAGATCATTAAATACGTTTCGTTTGAGCTTGTTGTATTTACATTTAAAATTGCCGCAGCACAGCCGAATCGCGTTGAAAATCAAACAGTGTATAATTTATTCTTCGTTCAATTACTAATTTGACACGGAGTCATAATTTTTCATTTGAAAGTTAAGAAATTGGTTAACTGCTCCAACAAAGGGTGGGAGCGGAGTCGAGACGGGTTGTTTTATTAACTTTCGAACAATCATGAAGTTGTCACATACAAAATGTTGCTTATATGCGTCTAATAATTGTTTTGAATTTAGATTTATTGCGTTTGTTAAGGCTCTTGAAGTTTCCAACTGTACGCCAGTTGCGTGAAAGTGGCTAAATTATTTTACATTTTCTTTCCAATATGTTACTTTATTTTGCTATATTATTATCAAATTAACTTATAAATTGGCGTTAACATTAAATCATAATTAGGATAAAGCTTAAAAACAATACATTTCCGTGTCTACCCTCATTTTTAAAAATATCCGTCTACCCTCATTTAGCATCAAAACGCGCTAAGCACTGCGATACTCAAAGTCGACATATCCGTTTGGCTGGGCAATTTTTCAAGCTCTGGCACACCGGCACCATATTTATGGCTGTTGGGCTAGGAAGGAAACTGATTACCATACGACTGCCTACCGTGCTTTCAACCGCCAAGTGCCGCCTTCCGTGGTGACCTTTTTAGGATGAAAAACTGGATCAGTTCCAAACGTTTTCGTCTATAGTTTAATTTGAAACGACGTATTAGAAAGATGAACCGCGTTTGACTGATGTTATGACTAAGATGGTACAACAGGACAAAGGTTAAATGTGCAGATCTCAACAACCAGCCTGTAAACTAGGATTGGCCAACTACGTTGACTATTGAAGTGCATAGGTAGGTAGTTTATTCCTATGTGCATTAATGATATTGTAAAATACACTTTCATACCTTGCTATTTTCTATTCATATTAACTATCACTAGTACCTATGTCTAAACGTGAACCTAGTATTTATAAACTAGGCATTATCTGATTACCCGAAAGCGTATAATTTCATTATACATATATGCATTGAACAAAAAACCGCAAATGAAGTTCATAAAATGTATTATCAAGCGTACGAGTGTAGTTTATCATTATGGTTAATTTAATATTGCCTTTTTATATATTATTTTAGTCTAGACAGAGAATTATTGTTCATTTTCAGTGACTTCATAAAAACGTAAATGAGGTATTCGGTTCGCTAGCTTGTTAAATTTTAATATTATTTTGATTTTATTAACTTTTAACGCTTTGCTTTTTGATTATTGCCCGGGGCGAATACCGTTTTACTCTATTTTACATACTAAAGTATTTTACATTAATAACCAATTGAGTTTTATTATGAATTGTAATTCGAGTACAACATTTTTGTATTATGTATATAGTATACATAATTATGTAGCATTCATACTGATGTCTTTCTATTTTCTTTGTTTTTAAAACTGTATGTATCTTATCATTACCTAAATTTGTACTATACTTTTTATAAACGTCATAAATTCAATTCAATAAACCAAAACGAGACGAAATAGCGTGTTAAACATTCGAAACAACACATACCTTATTCGCCTAACAATAAATCACATATAAGAAAAACTCCTCGTTCAATTTATCATCGAATCTTCACAATATACTAGGTACTATATAGAAAGTCTATATTCCTTTCAGGCTGAAGTACGATATCCGAACCAAGTACGGTCCCAAACTGGGGCTATAAGTCGCAGACCGCCAATTATCCACACATTCTCATTAACCGCAACTACCATTGCCTACTGTACATATTATATTTAACCCAAAAAAGCTTTTTTGTATAGGATGCCCTGTGCATGTATGTTAAAATTTGGTACTTATTCATCGCCTTTTCAGTTGTTTGATTAAAACAATCATTAGTAGTATCGCTTAGAAAGTGCTCTGAACTTGGCGATATTTTAATAACACCATTATAATTTTTTATACAACTTACGCGTTATTTCACTTAATTAAACTAAGAGCAAAATAAATCCTGGCTTACCTACGTCGAAATCCAAATGAAAGACATAACATTGAATATATTTTACAGCTGCTCTATAATATTATACGATTACCAACTATTTCTATCTATAACTTATTATCTATTACTAACTACATCCTGCGGCTTTGTTTTCGAGAAACGTATTAGAAAAGCATAAATATTATTCCACGTCTTAAAACTTTAGCAAATTTCAGCTCCAACTACAATAGCTTTTGAGTTAAAAGCAACAAGTAATTCTAGATCGATCAATACGTAAATAATTATTATTTATGAATCATTTCAACATTATTACTACGTGTAACGTTATGAACGAATATTCCGTTTAATAATGAACAGAAAAATAATTTGTTAAAGTTTTTTCTTCATCAAGATTCGTCCACCATTACGAAACCTAACCACGCTACCCAAAAGTGAAACTACGCCACACGAAAATAGGACTTCACATATTTTATTCTCGCTATATCTCATCCTATCTTGTATTTTGTATTTTCAAAAAAGGCCATAAGATGGTTAATGGCGAAAGTAGCGTGTCAGGGTCACGTAGACCCTAATAACTTGAGTTGACATGTTTCGTGAGGGTTAACGCTTAAACTTAACCCCCGATGTTTACACGGCCGAAGGTACTTACAGAATGACACATAAAACTATTGATATACACCTACTGGATGTGACCTTTGATATTTTACGGCTGCGATGGGTCGATGTGTTAATTTCGCTCCTATGATAGTTTTATTTTGATATGTCTAAGGTTTTAACGCGTTTCTATGTTTTTAATGCTGATTATTTAATATAATTAAAGTGATAACAAGGCTTATATTTTCACGTCACTTACTTGAGCCAATCGTAATGTAGTATATAATTGTATCTATTTATTAATTTTTGTATTACATTTGATAGATGAGATGAAATATACCAGTAGGTACCTACATCAGCTAATATTACAACTTTTTTTAAAAATTCAAAACATTGCACACATTATCAATTAAAAAAAACTTCCAGAAATTATACATCAATGTGGAAAGTCTTAACTGGATTACACCAGTTAGCACAGTTTCGAGTAGTCACCTGGGACCAACAAATTGCCGTAAAATTGCACTGTGTCGAGCGCAGTCTTTATTCTTTACAAATTACATGTATTTTATAAATAAAAACAGGTAATACCTTCTGCTTTCTTTCGTAGACATCTTGATAGAAAATTAAAACATGCCTAGTGTAAATTATGAACTCGGATTAAGTATATTTACATTGCTAAGTATGAAATATTTCTTATTATTAACGGATTAACAACCAGATTTATAGATTTTAGTTTTAAAACAGTATTATTCGTAATGTGATTTGCGCGGCAAAAATATAACAGACAAGGTCAGGCCACAATATGTTACTAAATCCTTTTTGCAACACGATTATTAGAATAATTCCAAGCACAATTCCAAGTAAATTTCATCTTAAAACAATGTTGGATTAATTATAAAATGTAGACTTAAGAAACCATAGAGCTTTTCGAGTATTTGTTAAAATTCATTAGTCGATCGTGTCGAATCGTCGACGTAACAAAAACTTTAGTTATAGCAAAGATGCGCAGACAAGTTGAGTTTTCTTCAAAAGGGTTGCTTCAATAGTTTGTATAATTTCAGAAGTAATACCCAGAATCGCTCTCTGTGCGGGTTACTTAACATTATTACTACGTGTAACTTTTATGTTATTTAGCTGGTACTTTCTAAAGCAAATAATCTGTTTTCTTGTTAGAAACTTAGGTTATGTAAGAAGATTTTAAATTTAAATGTTGAATGTTTAGCGTAATTTGGAGTTTAATCAGTGAACAATTTATATTCCTTATAATCAAAGTAACTACTTAAAACACAAAATAATGTTTAGAGCCTCATTATTTTGTGTTTTAAAACAAACGAATTACTTATTCAATCACTACAAAGTAGGTATCTTCCATCACATCAAATGTTTACCCTCTCACTCAATATACTCAATATTTACGGATCTATATAGTTTATAGTGGTGATAGAAGTGGTAAATATTCTTCACCACACCTACCTACCTTCACCTGTTGAAATCCATACATACATACCTGTAGTTCCACAATTAAAGACCAGCCCGTGGCCAGTGCACACTAAGCAGTACCTAAACAGATAGTATCGCACGTGGTGCAGTGCGGTCTCCGTGTTTATACATTTATGTGAATGCATAAGTGCAATTTATGAACGTGCGGCAAGACAGTAATTTCACGGGAGATTCAGACGATGCCCGTCTCCGCAATATATTGCGGTCGCAACGCCTTCTAGCCAACACCAACACCTAGTTGGAACGGTTTATTATATCACAGGTAAATTAGGCCTAGTTTTGCTACGTTTAAACATAGAGAAGCGACTCAAAGCCGAAATCTCTGAACGTGTAATGAAATTTTGCACAAAATGCCCTGACAAGTTATCAGTTGTTATAAAGGGGGCGGTATTGTATTTGCGCTCATTATTATTATTTCATTCTTCAGATCTATCCGCTAGGCATGAAGTAAATGAGTGCACCGTGGTCAGGATCCTAATTAGCGAAGGACCAACGAAACAAAATAGGAATATTTTTTATATCACAAACGAAGCTGGCTTGTATTTTTAAGTCCTTTTTTTCCTGAATTACGGAACTGAAATATTTCCAACAATCAACGACATCATCCATCACACTTACCAGTCGTGTAGACTGTTCACAGAACCTCCCTTTACACTGGTAGCATATCGCCTTACAATCCTGCCAACTTATTAACTTCACCAAAACGAAATACAATAGAGAAGTCGCATGAAACATAAACGTAGACCAATTGTTCCATTCCCCAAATACGCTACTTACGCTCAGTTAACAGACATTAATACAGGAAATATTTAATTAAACCAACTGCGCTGGGCTACCTATTGATTCGCACTACATCCGTAGAATATTGCGGGGTTACATAACGAAGTTTGGCAAATGATTGGCTAATGAAACAAGTCTAGACGGAACTGTTGAACGATTGTAGAATACGCAATGAGAAAGTAATTTGCCATCAAGATCTGCCATTGTGCTGACTTGCTTCGTACAAACTTGGGAACTGAAAGGATGTTACCGGGGAAATTGATAATTATGTTGAAAAAGCGTGGGTGCCCAGTTTTAAAGATGGAGGTTAGCATATATTTCATTAGTATAGAACAATTGGTTCGGCGCGTTTAATCTATATTGATGTGAAATTTAAATTTCTAGCGTTTAATACTAAACTGAGTTATTAAGGATTCAAACGATTGACGTGTTTTAAATAGGAGTAGGTACATGTACACATAACAATTTTACACGAATATGTAAATTACTTAATTACTAGTAAAGAAAATAACACAATCTCAAAATAGTTTAACTCACATCGAAATTTTCAAGAAACCCTATTGTTTTGATAAGCGAGATAGCTACACACATATCTACAGTATAAATAACTCCATGCAATTAAAGACCATTTAATTTTACATTATCCGCTCTGTTTACTACAACCCGCTGCCTTATTACGGATCTTGCAGACGATCAGCAACAACCAAAAATTGCGCAATAGTTGTTGTCAATCGTCTATTTCTTATTACGTAAAAGCAGACAACAAGCAGATAATCTGCCGTCAACAGTGCTGCCTCTGTCGAGCAACTGGAAAACTAAAAATGCAGTTGTCGCTAATGTAAAGTCAAAGGTTGCTTTTCAAACGGTATTATCTATGACTTGTGACAGCAACACGACAGCAACAACTTAGCAATTCATCTGTTAAATATGCGACAGGTCGAATGCTTGTTGTTGACTTGTTGCTGCTTGTGTTATCATCAATAAAGTGTATAAAAACGCCAAATTACTCACAAATATAGTGTTTTTTATTGATTGTTAACTAAGATCATCAAATATTTATAAATATAATTAAAATATATTGCGGTAAGTGTGCAAAATGTTTTAGGTTAAAATTTTCGACAGGTTTTCGAACATAATTGTAGCATTGTACCAATAAGGAGGTATTAAATTTTGTCGTCGCATACATTAATAATATCTTAATTTACGGTTTTATAAACAATGACACGAACATGTTTATTAATTAATAAATGTTAGAGGGAGAACTACGAGTGTCTGTGCTTGTTTATAAACATACGTAGTACCAACAGTTGCCACTTGATTGTGAGTGGCGCTGCTTTCCATACAAAATCAAGTGCATCGGTCGAAGAAAGCAGATGCTGTGCGACAGCGACGCAACAGCTTACATAATACGAATTTTTTTGACGTTTTGCGACCAGTCGCGAACCTGTCGCGCTGCTGTTGCGCGGTGGTCGTTATCTGCAGATTTTTAGCTAATAAGGCCGCCGGTATTGTTTATACTTGCGTGGGATTAAAGTTCGTTGCTACGTTAGTTGTCTTCTATGCGAAAGGCAAACGGTGACAACTATTTTAAGAAATTGAGGACAATTTTAGTTTTCATTATCTTGGCGTTTCTGAGAAAATATTGTTTACAAACAGTCTGGAAAGTGAGATATTTTAACAAGTTGTTTTTATTTGTTTTTAGAATACTTATTACGTAGAACTCGTTAAAGTAATAGTGCTTCTAGCTTTAAATTTATCAAAAAGTACCTAATTATTTATTTCAGTTTAATAATGAAGCCAACACAGCATGATTCACAGTTGCAAATCCACTTTGTATGAAAAATGAAAAAAAAAATAGTATTATAATTTTGTCAAATAAATCGCGTAAATATTGTCCACTAACCACAATCTTCTACAACTGTATTGCTCCATAGCACCATAAAAATAAACTCTCTCCCGTTCCCAACACCAATAGAAGCATTAGAAAAAGACCTTTAAATTCCAAACGTGTGTTCACACTAGCGCAACCTAGTCTTTGATATTGTCTTAAACGTGTAAGAGCGGTATTTGTTAATTTCGCACCATATTTACTTTGGTCTCTCGCTCTCTGTATTAGATTCGTGTGTCGAAGTGAATTTATTCCTTGTGTCCTCAGCCATACGCAGAATTAATGTTTCGGGATAATGTAGGAGGAAAATGGAGCACGCTCTTTGTGTATAGTTTTTCTAGAGTCTAGAAAAACCAAGTGTTCATTGTGTTTAGATGTGTGCATTAACAAGAATCAATTACTATAGATTTTTTCTCTCTGTTCCATTTCTCTTTTTGGGATCAGACCTATTCGCTGTTGCATTTGTACAAGATTATTTATATCATTTGGGTAACCTTTTAGAGTTTATTTTCGAATACGTGTGAAAACTTGTAGGCGAATATGTTAGAATAAGAAATGTATTCAATTTAAATTGTTAATATGTATTACTTTTTTTATCAGACACAAAACTGGTACGGGAGCCAGGAACAGATTTTATGACCAAGTTCCTCTCAAGCGGTAATTAGTAAAATGCATCAAAGTATAGTATTATGAAGCCTCGTGAACGTCAGCTGGAGCTCGGTTGGGGGGAAGAGCGGTTGTAGCCTCCCGTATCAGCTGACGGTTTTTCCACCAAGATACAGCCAGCTGACCTATATATTTATCCACAGTTACATATAAGCTATCATCAGGTAAATTTTTGTTTGAGAGGAAATCACGGAAAATAAATTTTTCTTTAAATTTAACTTTCATGTTCGAGACACCAGCTGACGTATAATACACCATGTTGTAACCAGCTGATTATTTTTTTTCGTTGAGATATTGGGTTAGCTACAATTTGACAAATTTTTAGCTGAGAGGAAATGAATGAATGAATGTATTTTTTTTCCTACGTGCGTAGGAGGCTACAACCGCTCACCCCCCCAACCGAGCGCCAGCTGACGTTCAGGAGGCTTTATAATACTATACTCTGAGGCGTCTGACGAATTATCTCTTGAGAGGAAATAATTAACCAAATTTGCACCTGGCTCCCGTACCATGAATTGACAAGTCAATCATTCAAATCATCCGCGCAACAAAAATGACTTACAGTTCTCAATTCTCATAAAACTGGCGCATGTTGATCACAGTGCAAACGAGATCACATGATATACAGCAGCAATAGCTATCAAATGTTTAATAACGGCGTGAAATGTAGCGGTGCACTCTTTCCAACTATGCAGCTAATATAAGACGGTATTTACGGCGCCCGGTAATTGCAACTTATAATGATTTGTGGTCGCGCCTGTCTTGAAGTTCCTCCACCGCGCTCATTTACTTGACGACTTTATAGCGATTTAGTTTCTAAGTTATTAGCGTTATGACTGTTTGATAGATCGTTTTGTTTGCGCTGCTTTATTCTAATTAGCGTGTTTTCGAGGTGGCGCGTAATGGGATTTCGCTGAAAGGTATTGATAGACCGACGGGACTTGAAGTGATTGCTGTTGGCTGATAAACAATGTGTCAACGGGTAATATTTTAAAGTGGCTAATATAAAAGGGTTCGCAACCTATTTTCGTCTACTAGTGGGAAGTAAACACAAAATTTATCTTCTGTTTTCATGTGACTGATAAAAAAGCCTCATACAGGCTTTTTATCAGTCACATTCGTGTATTATTTTTAAAGATTGGGGCATGAAAAAGAAATGGTTATAATTTCGGTAAGTAGATAATATTTTAATTGTTGTATTTCGTAATTGTTTATAAATCACCATTAAATACAACTTTATTACGGATACCTGTCATAAAAATTTATGAAAAATAAGCGGCCTGTTGATAATGGCTTCAAAATAATCGACTCCAAAATAATCGATCTAAAAAATATTTCCATAACCACTTAAGAATCACAAACCAAGTCCCTCATATTATTAAGCACCTACATCAAAACAAATAAAAAATATATTACGCTGATAAAAGTATTTTACAACCGCTGCACAATCTGTTCGGATTTTATCTCGTGACTTCCATTTGTAGAGGGTCGATTCTGTTACCATAAAACACCTCGTTGTATAGAAGCCCTTGATACAATCTCACCCGTTTATTGACTAAATAATACCTTTTGTCCTTATAATTGTTTCCCTTTTCGCCCTTTATTTGCGTGAGTGAGAGTTTATTACGCGGAAAGGATGAGTTACGGCCGCGGTGGTTATTAAAAGTGACATCGGTTTATCATTTCGTGAGATACCCACCTTAGTAATATATTTTAAAAGATGATCGTGACATAGTAGTAGTAGATCGTGTACCTATTAACTTTCAATGTTTATATGATTTCAATTCTTTATATGATCGAATAATAAGGAAAAATTGAACGAGTTAGTGAATTTAACTCGTTATATAGAACCAGGTTTTATTATTTATAGAACTATCGTATAATCTGTAAACTGAAAGGTCTAAAATATACAGGGGGTTTACTAAATAATTTTTTAACTTGTAAAAAGCTATTATAATATGTTCAATTCAACGCGGTTTAGTTTTTTAATCTAAACAGGTACCTACCGGGTAAATAGCACGAATTCACCCCACGAAGCTTCCTCAACAAAAACACCGTACGAAAATTATACTTACAATGTAAATATTTCGAAGCGAAACACGTGGAAGCTGTTTAACTACAATCAAAACGAGTACGGAATTTGATAGCGCTCATCTGGGCGTAGTTTAGTTAACGATTCACGTGTAAAGCGTCCAGGGTAAATGCACCAGTTACCGGACACCTGCGGCCCGATGTATAGCCCGGACATGTCTATAATGTATTGGCTGGGCGCCTTTTGGGATAATGGCTCTATTATACCTAATCACTTTACTTTTTCCGCCCTTGTCTTTATTAAATTTGCTTTTGACTCGCACAATTTACGACTCACTTATAGTTTCCTAATCGGACGTCGTTATATCTATACTAATAATATAATATAATATTATAAAGAGGAAAGGTTTGTAATTATGTATGTATGTATGTATGGTTTTCACGCATTAACAACTGGACCGATTTCAAAAATTCTTTCACCATTAGAAAGCTGCATCTTCACTGAGCAACATAGGCTATATTGCATTTTCAAAAAAATTAGAGATCCTTACCAAAAATGCAATAATGCAACCCAAGGTGTAAAAAAATCCTTAATAAAAATTCTGTCATCACATGCGCTGCGGAATCTTTTCCTTGAAGTACGAGGATGTTTCTTATGAAAAAAACGTTAACATGTAGGTAACACGAGCGAAGCCGGGGCGGACCAATAGTTAGCTATAAATGGCTACAAAAGTTATCAATACAGTTCTTCATTATTGCCATTTGTATTCGTCGCATATAACAATATCATAATAGAGAATTTCCAATTCTGGTTTGAATTTCAGTTGCAATATCTAAACAGTTAATTTATCTAGCCACCGTCTATAACTTGAGCGAATTCATTAATGTCTTAAAGGCTTCAATATTAATCACTTTCAACTGTTGTTGAGTTCCTTCCCAAATATTTATACTAGGTTATAATCACTATGGAGTACCGTGTATTTTAATGGAGTTTGGAGCCGATCTGTTCATTACTTTACCTATATATCAACGGTCTATGTTTGCGGTAACAAGCAAAATTTATTTGTCTCCCGGAGATTAATCAAGCGATTTCCTAAATTGTAAATGAATAGACTTCTTACATTAGTTAATTATTCCTCATTTTTTAACCATAATTGAAAGAGCCAAGTCTTACAGACGTATTTTCTAGACATGTCGTCACAAAATTTGATAAATACAAATTCAAATTAAAACTATTTATTCATACTAACATCCATTAAACATATAAATCATGTAGCAAGCGATAACACAAGTGCCCGAGTAAACTCGATAAATCGCAATTCGCAACACAAAGATACGAGTAGGCACATCTTTTGATGATGCGATACAGACTTGATGGAATAAATTATTGATTTGAAAACATTCATAGAATTAACAAGCCTCTTCACTCCGTGTTGGAGTTCCCCTCCCCGTGCCTCTTGACTTTTGTAGGGTCATATTTTATATCGTTATTTCAGTGCTCTTGACGATTTTTTTTAATTTTTTACAAGGATTTCCTGTTGCCCTGTACTTCAATTACTACTAGTTACAACATTAAAAACCGTCATAACACGTCGAAATTAAGTCATATTTTTTCTTTTTTCGAAATGGGCAATATCTTGTACATTTGCCCTACCGATATAGCTAAGAAACATTTTCAATATTAGCTTTATTCTTCACAATAACTTACTAAACTATGATCCCATCTAATCCAGTCGGTTGTTCATGCAAGATGTATATCTCCAACAATTCTTTGAAGAGAATATTCAGTTTGAAATATCCAAGAAGATATTAAATGCAACAGACTCTTGAACTGTCATCTAAAATTCAGATCGCGAAAATGAAACTTTTCTTAGAGCAATAATTTGTATGCGCTTTATACATTCCCTGCGAGTGTATTAAATTGCAGAAGGATATCAAAATAATTACTTTGTCTACTAAACACTCCATACGTCGTTTGTCCCATGTGAATTATATGTATAGATTATAATTCTTTTAAAAACACAATACTCTAAGAATAAGCAATGCATTATATTTTTGTTCCTTAAAAACGTAACGTATAAAAATGTTTAGCATTAAATGAAACCTCCCCTTAGTAACTAAGTGAACTGCTATTTGATCAAATAAAATACTTAAAAGAGGGAAAACTAACTGCGCTCCATAATGTTTGAAATAATTCCAAGAACACTCGGAACGCTTCTTGAAATTTTAAATTGGCACGTTTTTGATGCCGCATTCCTCGTATTATTCCTTAATTCACCGCAAGCCGTATGGCTTCCTTTTGAAACTGATTAAAAAGCTTCTAAGGAATGCCTAAACAATACATTATTTATTTACAAAACAATTTCTTTGTGCAAAAAGTGAGATGTAAGGTCTCGCTCGTTCCTTTAGTGGGGCAAACGCATTTCGCTGATCAATTTTGTTAACAATTGAATGTTTATACATTGAACCCGAGCATATTTTGTATATAAAGCACCTACATAAGAAGACGTAGCTATAAGTAAGATTAAACAAAATGACTGCTTTACACTCATTACGATTAGGTCACGTATCGGCATTAGTCTCAGCGGTGGGACGCTTGTGGCTTTCCAAACAGAGATGAGAATTGCATTTGATATCGAGTCGCAATTCGATTCCAAATTTAAGTTCTCATAAACATCACACTTTATAAGCAACTTTCTGGAGCACGCTTGGGGAGCTACAACTTTCCATCTGTATGCGCGTCGCGTTTGCAACTCGAGACACTATTTACGTGTCACTTTTCCTCAGTAAAGGGTGAAACAACACCGTGTATTCACCATTCGATAGACACTTACCATGAATCATTGTCAACGTATCGGGTATATTATAAAAGCGTACGCGTACGCGTACTCGTAAATCGCTGAATGCGCTTTATTTGTAAATTCCGCATCGAGAATGTGAAAGCAGTCTATAAATAGAGGGTAGTAGAAATTTTCATTCAATTCTTAACGAACATATTACGTTAATTCGCTTCTGGACGCGCACTCAACGCTGAGTTAGAACGTGTTGTTCCACTATCTGAATTGCTTCGAGGTCCGTCCGTTGTTTGTTATTCAATTATTGTTGTTCTCCATATTGACTAGCTTTGTTTCAAGCAATATATTCCTTTGTTTATGCGATACCCTTGCCTTTAAACGTATTGGTAGCGCTATTTCTAATACAGTTATACAGTTTAGAATACGTGTATCTACAAATGAATTTTTATTTTAGATTTTAAGAACACAGTCTCATCGAAAACAGTCTTCTAAAATAAGAAAATAAGCCTCAACATAAACTTTAAAAATTATTTATTTTTAGTTTCTACAGTCTTCATCTAGACGGAATGCGATTTTCCTAACAAGGTGAGTTTAGTGAGTGGGTTTATATCACCTTCAGAACTGAATATAAGAAATTAATTGCTATACGTAGATTGCTATACGTAGAAATTAATTGTTATATATTTAAATAGTTAAATAAGAAAGCAATATAAAAATGATTAATTTAATATCTACCTACCTACCTACTATGTGACAATATCTGTGACCAAAAATATACACACATAAGTACACCTTTACATTTATGCAAGAAGATTATTAAAAATTCACAAACATCAGGCGTAACTGCCCTCGTAAAAACGTGGAAAGTTTAATGCTTTTGGAAGTTAACAAAATGAACATCGTGAGGTGTGAAAGTTTACAAGAACATCGCAACGGTCGATAAGTAACAATCCCGCTCCCGTACCATGTTGTCTTAAAGCAGTATTATTTCCAGTGTGGAAAAGTGACAGCGCTATATAGGTCGTCTAGCGCCATCACGTTCCCACACTGGAAACAATAATGCTGCAAGATTTTATAGTACGTAAGCCGCCTTGACAGATAGCAAAGGCACGATGGACGCAGCATTTACGCTTTACAAAGATATAAAAACTTTGTTCTACTTTACAAAATTAATTAAAACCGTCTAGATAGTTTTATGAATACACTCCACTCGCGGGATTAAATGATAGTCCGTTAAAAACTTATCACTAATCATAGCTGAGAGATTTAATGTAAAAGTGGATGTAAATTATTTGCTCTTATTAACTACGTAACATTTTTAATCATTCTTAATTAACCCCTTATAGCTGTTGTAACGTTGAAGTCTCATGGTTTTTAATTACAATAAACGAAACAAACACATCTTAAACCAAAGAATAGAAAATGCGAACTGCTTGCAGTCACAACAAAGCCAAACCACTTGTACATCGAAGCACTAACCTTCCGAAAGTAGACATCAAAATTTGCACCATTTAACAAAAATCTCCAAGTGACGAGAATTCATAAAGAGATTCATCCGCAGTATCTGATAAAAGTTCCTCACAGAAACAGCGTATATAATATTAAAGCAAAAACCTTTATAGCTTCGCACCTCGCCGGCTGCTTATTAGCGCAGGCTTCCGCTCACTCATAAACGTTCTGCGCCATTTTGTTTCTCGGCAACGCCTCAAAAATAGGTTTAGATGCGTTAGCCATCTTACGAGATGCTATTTGATGGGAACCGCTTTTAACGCTTCTTTCCCTTTTGAAGTGAAACTTCTTTAGGCGCGTTGAGAACAAAATTTCATGGTCGCGTCCTGGCGATACGTCACGGAGTACGGACACAATTTTGATATCTTTGTATCTTGCCAAAGAAGTTTCACTTTTGACACATGTACTCGTGACAAGCTCTTTTTATAGGAAAACTTGGTGTGGAGGCATAAAATTGTTTTGCTAAGCTGGTGCTCTTAAGTCTAAACAAAATCTATATTGAAACATCTATAATGATTTTCTAAAGTGCTTCTTTGGACACGTAGAAATGGGGGACTGTTCCAATGTGTAAAAGAATCAAGTGAATGTATATCGATTTTCGAACTTAAAATGACATTATAAAACCCCACAGTAATGAAAATAATAAAATATATACAGAATATTCACTGTTTAATCATAATCACGATCTTTCATTCGACTGTAAATATCATGATGTCTATCCACTATCTAGGCTACACATATTAAAATAACTACTTCATTAATGACGACAACTCGGGAGTACTTGTTTAAAAAATAGATCATGTATATGCTCTAAACTATAATTATAATTTATTTTATAAAACAACAATTTATTATAGATTAAAACTGAACTTTTCTTTATGGTTTTTATACAAAAATAGACATAATTTGACGATCGATGTTCATATTATCCATCACTAAGGTATGTATATTAAGTAGGTATTTATGTCGACTAATTTTGTGAAACGTATACGTATGATAAACGTATCAAATTATGGACTCATAATTAGTTTTAACGGTCTTAATTTTGTTATTAACACAAAAGATGACAGTTTTAATAGACTACAAAACTTTAATAACCATAATTTCAAAATTAAATTAAAAAATCTGAATACTTAAAAACTTAAACATCTAGAGATATTAATTTCGCCACATTTTCGCCGATATTAAAAACTAAGAATGCACTAAATAGAATTTAACGAAAGAATAGGTGTGGAGAATTCTTATTTTCCTCAACTTCCACACTAGAGTATTAAAATCTCAAAGCGCGAAGGCTCCCACCTACTTTATTGAATGTCTCATATAAGCGTCTGGTCGATGTTTTTATTAGAAAATGCTTAGGCGTCTGCAAAATTCATTTTGAATATGACGAATGTGTTCATCTCCACTGTAATATATGCATTTTTGAGATATCTGTTAGCGGTTCGCTCTTTTAAATAAAATGCACATTGCACATAAATAGGTAAAACGTTTAGTTAGTAGATTCAGTTTTTAGTAACCTGTTTTAATAAGAAATTATAAGGCAAGAGCATTTTTTTATGGATGACACGAATACACATCTAAATATTGCAATTAAATACGTATCAATTTAAAATATATCATACGAAATAATAAACTTAATTATAAATTAAAATATAATAACGTCAGATTAACGTAATTAAATACCTTTAATACAAAACAGTATCAATAAAGAGACGTACCTACCTACAAAGTTAACCGATAATCCCGTCCACTAGATTAAAATTTATTAACTCACCAAACATTAATATGATAAACAGTCTCACCGCGCAATATAAATTAATACAATAATTTCGTTTCCCCGCAAGTAAAAATGTTTATGTAGAATTTAGTTTTAATTAAAAATTACTAGTGTGAATGATACTAGCTGTGCTAACTCGCCCCCGAAGAGACATTGTATGCGCTGCAGCAGCATAATGAGCCCCAAGATGCAACTTTCCAACAAAAATTGTTTAAGCGCTACAATTTCGTGACTATTTGAAAATGTAAACAGAGATTAAACGTATATTTCAGTGACGGATATAAAACTTTCATATAACTACGCTTTTGATAAAGACAAAAGTGTAGATACCGAATAAGTTTTAGGCTAACGGAATATTCCATATTACGGTTTAGAACAAAAAAGAAATAATTATTATTGATACTATATATAACGAAAAATATGAATATCGAAGCTAATTTAAAAGTTGAAATTTTTGAATGCATATAAATAACATCTGCAACCACTAGCTGACAGCATAGCAGAAACTCTAGCGCACCAATATAACAGATTAAAAAGTAAAGACCACCGACCACTCCACTCTCTATTAGTCCTTTCATCTATTCAGCGGTTCCGTATATCAAAACGTCACACGTTTTCGGTTACACGGACCGAGTTACCGGCGCCTTCGCATAATGAAACAAATCCCAACTCCGAATACCTCCAGGTTACAAAGGCCTGCCCAATTGTTGTCAAATGAAGATTCAATTGGGCCACAATAAATTAGTTCGAACTGAGACCCTTCATTTGCAGGAGGACCTCGAATAACAAGACCCCAAGATAAGCAAGACTCCTTTATTGTTAATCCCATTGTGGAATGGGCATTTGGCTTGTTTATTAGTTATGTATCTAGATTGAATTAACGCCTATAACTTAATTTCGCACCTTGTTAATACATTGTTATTGTTGCGTGTATTTGTACCTACTTAACTAGCTGCCGCCTACGGCTTTTCGAGGCTTTTCCGCGATAATTTCTCATTACATTGTTTTCATATTGTATTGAATATAACTTCGGATGTCGATGTACCCAACGTTTACATCGTGGACACTATGAACTATCCTATAAATGCTAGCTGCTATAAATGCCTAGGCTGCGTATGCGCTATCGTGCTTGTAGCAGCTTTATATTTCTTACTTTATTCCTCACAGCTTGCTGTTTCTACAAGGTATTTAGTACCGAATTGCGTCGATACTATCACTTATCACTTCTAGAAACATGACTGAACGTTTCCACGTAACAAAATTGAGAGGGGCAAAGTAAAAATCGCAGCAATATTTCAGCATTTAAACGGTAAACGGCGAATGGGACGTCGTGCCAGTTTGCGTAGTCAAATGTTGGCAGTGACATCGTCCATTATTGCCTTCCGTACAAACATCGTCCTCCGGCTTACCCGGCTTAAGTGAGCTCTTTTGTCCTACCCCTGATGCTGAGACAATGCCACTTTACACCGCCCGAATAATGTCACGATTACATCAATGTTGCTGCGGCTCACTAGCTATCTGCTATTTATCAATTGTTACCTATATACTCTATAGGCATCACTTTGTCTATAAGTTAAATAAAAACATACAAATCTATTCCTTTGTTTAATCAAAAGATACATGGTTGCATAATATATCGTTTATTTCTTAATCTATGCATGTCATTCTAAGATTTCTGCCTTATTTTTATGTTATAAATTTATAATTATTTTGTGTTTATTCCATTAAAATAACTAAACGCCCTCGCAACGATCGACCTCTCATGCAAAAATAGAAGTAAATAGATGCCTTGGACACCTTGACATTTAAAGCGTCTATGGTGCTGCATCTAATTACTTACATCTCTAATTTCTTAAAATCACCTTGGATTTAACTCAATCAAGCGCAGCTCATTAATAGACCACTTAATGAGCATTAGTAGGTGCCATCAATAGCTAGCGTAATCATGAATATGTATATGTATATAATTGGCTGGTATAATGCTTAGTGGAATTAGCATAATGTCTCCGGCCCCCAATGGTCGATGTTTATCAGGATTGCACATTTCTATGTAAATACCGACCTCTGATTGGTGATCGTAGATTGCGGAATTGAGTGTCCCGTTATAATTGATTATGTTTCGTTTGGGAAATTTATACGTTAAGTGTAACGTTCGGTTACTGGCTGTTCGCTTGTGCTCATTTGCATATCGATATATTCAGATGACAAAAATATAAATTTCATTCAATAGCAATTACGTGAGTACATTTTCATTTCGCTTTGTCAATCTCTTAGACAAATCACGTAAAGGGGTAAATTTTTGATGAAGTGGTCTAAAATCTTAGGACACCAGCAAATATATTTTATAATATTACACTGGGACTGTCTTAAGCGTTAGAACACGGTAGTATGACAAAGTCCACATTGTAATCGATAGCTTAGAAAAACTTATCCATGCTTATGAGGTAAGCCAGTTCAACTCGTTTAACTCCGATTTGTCCCACTTCTACAGCGATTATAACAAATGCTTTTCCTATGTAAAGCGTACAAGGAAACTTATCACTTGTCAGTCGAATTAATCCAAGTGTGTAGTCAAAGGAGTTACAAGGAATTGAGGAAAATCTTCGGATTACAGAAATAAAGCCGGCTGCTTCTCGGGCAAGTTGTATCTTCATGTCTAAGCATGCATGACAGCGTATTACTTACAAGCTTCGTGTTATAATACTTTACAAGATATACTTAACATTAGATATGAAATAGATACAATATTACATAAATTCTTACATTGTGTTTATTTATTTTTCTTCATTTATTTATTTGTTACTTTCGGTGTGGCATCATTATACGTACATCTTCTTAAATTACTATCTATTTCTACCTAAAAGCGCACTATCATAACTATTAATTAACCTCCTTGTTTTAGATAACTTCTATTTGCCCCAACCAACTAATCGGTAAAGAAGTAATTTTCCCTAACAACGCACGCTACATTTTAAAGCGCTGTTTCCAAGCAGGCATAATATAAAAATACGTAGGTACCTACTGTCGCATAGAAGGGCCCATATACTATTGTGCAAGTATTTGTTTTGTTTCGCTGAGGACCGCGGAAATTAGACCGATGAAGCGACCTTTTCAAATACATTGCAGCTCGTATTATATGCGTCCCCGTTTCGTTAACCATATAGGAAACTTTGCTGATTATATACCTAGCTACTATTGAACGAGAAATATTTTTTCATAATATGTCGGAGGTTCAAAAAGGATTGCTTTTTATTAACGAGGATTGTGAGGGTGAAATTTTAATCACAGATCTCAGTCTGCTGGAAAATTATTTTATGTGGAGTTGGTTATTATATATTTATATCAAATATTGAAATGAGACATATAGTACCTACCGAATAAATACGTTTTAATTTTTGATCTGTATGAAAACAAGAGGAAAAGGGTGATAGGGAAAACTCTATAAAAGGTCCATCATGTATAAAATTAAGTATAAAATGAAGAATATTGATAATTTACAACTTATAAATAGAAAGTAATAACACGATTCGAAGCAACATTTTCTCCCCAACACCGCAGCCTAACGAGACACGATTATTTCCCATTTTATTATAGTATTATAACGGTTTATTAAAACGGAATTAAACCGCCCAGGGCCTGGACCCTGATTAAGCACTCTGCTGGAGTGCTATGAATTTTATATGCTGCACTTAAAGCCAATAAAATGTAGCAACTCTTTTCCTATAAAAACTTCAGACATGTATTTAATTATTGGGGTTAGTGTACTTACAATTACGGTCTTTGATTGCCTATTCACTATACAAGTGTATCATGACCTATGTTTCTTTTTCAAATATATTATAGAGGACAATATTCATATAATACAAATAGCTGTAAGGAATCTATGTATGTAAAAATAAAATAAATAAAATAAAAAATATCCTTTCTGCTTTAAGACTAACCTTAGTAATTAGTAACGATTAAGTTTATATTATCTTTATCATTTCTTTTATCACAACTAGTTTCACCACAACACAACCGCAACTTTAACAATTTACAACGCTCATATTTTCATATATTGTGTAATATCCGCGCTGCACTCTTTCATTAAAAGAAATCCAGCCAATAGCGCACTTAGAGCTCGGTAACAAAACCTTAAGTACAATTTCTATTAAACTAAAATATACGATAGTACTTAACACAGGGAACGTACACCGATATCAAATCCAAATCTCTCATTCTTACTTTTCATACACAAGAGTGGATCCAATCTCTCAACGAGACTCCAGCGTGATGGCAATAAACAATTCCACGCGTAAAGCAAGCACAAAAATTGAATATTCGACCGGGCAGGGGACTGACGCATTAGACCGTCAAGGCAATCCGACAGGGGCTAGATTTAGGCACGTACCCGGAAAATTGCAGGCAAATGATCGATGAAAACCCCACGCCGTGTACCGCGATCAATTTTTAAAAACACACCTTCGTGTACATTCGCATGTTGTTAATATTTTTGTCGCAGAATACTAAAATTCTGTTGTGCATAATATCGATCTGTGTAGAATGCACCTGAATCAAATGCTTTGTTTTTATGTTAAGTTACTTTCACTAGTTTACTAGCTGCCTCGGCTGCACCTGGGTACAATTCGTTTAGAGTGACTACTAAAAATCGTTTGTAAAGTAATTATATTGTCATTTGTTGGTATGAAAGAATGAAACAAATTAATCGATATGATTATGTGTCGATTAAAATTATTTACATTTTTTTTATAATAATCATACAGTGTACAACATACCTTAAAAATAACAATTTGACACACCAAGTACTGTAACAGAAGTTAATTCCCGTGCATGTACGATATATGAAGTAAGTTAGCGTCAAGATAACTCGTAAACTTGGCTAAATACATGCTTCCTACATTGCTGCGGTGGAGTAATTCCGATTAATATGACTTTCGTTTTATTAATGATGCATGCTCTATTTATAGAACCACTGGTATAAGCTGTAATATTTGTTAGCTGGACTCGACAAACTTTATGGCTATTACAATGTTTTTGTTGCTAAAATATATGCTATAGTTAAATATAAACGTAACCGATTTTATATGAGTTCAAAAGGAACACAAAATTATTTCTTCGCGTAATTATAAACAGAATCTTATATTAAAGTCAACCTTGTGACAACGTAAAATCTACCTTAACGGCCTTCTCTTAAGGTATTTGTCTGCACGGACCCTTACAAGCAAGGTCAGTAACCACTAAAACTATCCCAATCTCCGTAATGCAAATGATATTAACCCAATTCGTTGTACAATATTCATTTACACGACTACAAAGTCTTTAAAGACAGATTTAGTTGTCAGGCTCCAGACAGGCAACGAGACAATCGCCTGAAGTGCTTAATGGAATTTATTTTCCATTTTCACTGACCGAGTTTTGTAAAGGATTTCTTTGGTAGACTTTTTCAGATCAGAGTTCGTTATGACCAGAGTAATGATGAATCGCATGCCACCAGCTAAAAAGTCTGATACATAGTTTTCCTTCAGTGGAAAATGTAAATTGATATACCTAAGTAGTAGCAAGTCTCCAACGGCAGAGAGCAAAACGTGCAAGTAAATAAGCACAGAAGGCTACTAAAGGCTGTCCTACTAACACAGGCTTTAATTTCTACAATTATATTATTTAGTCCATTTTAACCATTCAATATGGATATTTATTTATCTCTCCTTGCTCATAAATCGATGAAACATATTCCCCCTGACCCCACAAGACACAGAAATAATATATTCCACACGAGTATGATCTTTTATCTCCGAGAAGTTTATATCATACAGCTAGGCATTATAAAGCCACTAACGCTGATATCCACATAAGCATCGCTCCATTATATAAAACTCATATAAAATTCACGAGCAAGATATACAAATGTATATAAGACGAGGATTTAAACGTGCCTCGAGGAGTTATTAAAAAGTTTTTTCATTCAGACGAAGAAGTTTGTGGTTAAGTGGGCAGGCTGGGAGCCCGCGGAGTGACCACGGCAAAGCAAGATAGCTGCCTTTCGGCGTATACGATGCAATTTTTAAACATTCCTCTCCTCTATTAAACTTGGCTTTTATAATAATTTGAGATATACGCTTTAATTCATATAATTTTGATTTCAATATAATTTAAATTATTTATGCATTACTTTAAAATTATAATTACATTATTTTATGACCATATATACCTACACGTGGAACATTGTTATTTATGAGGATATAATATACATTTTTTTATGATGAGAATAGTATGTTATTTTTCATAGCAATTATACGCTTCCTTGGTGGGACTAATCTTGCCAGTTAAATAAATGTAAACAATTTCATTATATTTCTTCAATTATTTCAGTGTGTCATTTGAAAAAGCGTGACAAAAAGAATTTTCCAATAAAACATTATCCATAAAGATAATACGCAAACATCGCAAAACGATATTTCTCACCTACTCCAAAACCACGTATCTAACCCTACCATATTGATAACAAACAAAAACCTTTCTAAGCACCTTCGAGCATTGTAACGCACCTTGGGTGCGAAAAAACATACAACTCTTGAAAACTCGACAAATATTTGCGTAGCACAATGAGGTGAGACGCAAACCGGATTGAAAAACACCTAAGTAAACGGGATTATGTTATTCTGTTCTGTTTCTTTACATAATCCGAGAGCCGCAAAATATAACCCCATCACGATACGAAATAAGTTCTTGAGCATTTCATATGGTTATTGTAATACTAACACTTGGATATCATTTACAAACAAAATATGTTACATATAAATTGCTGTACGGTCATTATATACTTGTCTGTAACAGTATTCTGCTTTGTAAATTGTCTTAATAAGGCGTCCTTAAAATAGTACGACATTGACTAAATTGCCACTCAAGGTACACAACATATCATATAACATTTGTAGAATTTTCTTCTTCTGTAGATCAACAGAAATCATTTAAAAGTACAAACAAGTCTGCGTTAAGCGCGTCACACACGGTGAAGATACTATAATATTTTATGTTAAGATTCTCTAATATAAAATATTACAGTATCTTAAGGTTTCTGATTCCGGATACCTTAAGATACTGTAATATTTTATATTAGAGAATCTTAACATAAAATATTATAGTATCTTCACCGTGTGTGACGCGCTTTACTCTTATTCGATTCAATAATCGACCGTTCACACCCCACACACAACTGCATTATCCAACATTACTGAGAGAGAGTATATCTATCCCTGATTAAAAACGGCTTACAAAAGATAAATCACAAAAGCCAAGTAGATAGTGGATACGTAACGTATTGTCATTAGAACACGGTCCACATTATAATTTAACCGGGACGCAAGTTGGTCCGCAACACGGATATAAATGTTAATTCCCGGAGCATTGTGCAAGTTGCGATGAGTTTGCGAATAAATTATAAATGAGCGTAATACGTGAAAGATAATGTGTCGTTCCGTTTGCTTTGGTTTGGTTTTACGTGCTGTTTAGATTTTGTAATTGGAGCTGCACGTTCTATACATTGTTGAGGAGTCTGAATCGGATTGAATATAGAAATGTGGGCTCCTAATTATAGTTTGTTATATTGTACCATAGACATTGTAAACTAAAACAAAAAAACTAAACTTGAGAAATGAGAATACGTAGTTTGTTTATGGTATTATTTTTAATTGCATCGTACCGCTTACTCACGGATGACATGTCAACGCTCATTTCAATGAGGTATTTGAAAAGTAACACGTAAAAAACATCAAATAAAGCTTCTAATTTTACTTGTGTTTCGACTTTATAATTGTTTTAACTGTAAATATTAAAAATTATGCACTCATTACATAAAACATAATTCTACCAATAGCAACGCGTATTCAAACTTTCCTTGACATTGATGTGTTTAATCCATAAATCGCAATGTCCGTTACAGTAATCGAATCCTGATAAATGACGTCACATCTAAAACATCGCTAATCACGTGACGATGGCAACAGTAACGCGATTATATAGTCGGCTAAATTGAATGAAAATTACGTGTGAATTTTCCGTTCTATTGCGCAGTATTCAGAGCCTACGATTCGTGAAAATTCACAATAAACGATACTGAAATACAAATTTGTTTACGGAGCAAACACGTCTGTTTGACGCGCAAACTAATTTAAACAGCATATTATTTCACGTACATGTAACTAAATACTTATTTGGTATGGAGTGAACTTGTGATCAATAGTGGACTGTTTTGCCATTTTGGTGTGTTATGAAATATGAATTGGATAATTGTTATTTTTTCAAGGGATCTACGTACATATATAATAATCATTAATCACACAGAAAATATGCTTTGGTAACATATTACATTTTTAAGAATCTTTGATCTAGTGTTATAATACAGTGATAAATATCCCGTAATTAAAAACTTTTATAGCCAAAATTAATTACGTTGAAGCTTAAAGTTAACAGTTACTTAATAATAAATATGATATCGGATAAAGGCAGCCTTACATTAATTTTTTATGAACCTAGTAACATTACTTTCCATTCTATTTAAAATCCACCCCATCTCAAAATCCCATTTGGCTTAACATCAGGTGACGTGTGCTAGTATAACCACCTAAAAATATGAGTTTCTAGAACTTACGTTAAAATATTCAGGCGTCGCGAGAGCCTACTTTATTTGACGTCAGGCGAAAATAGATAACAGTGAATAATTTCTTAAAGAAAATCGAAACCACGTCCTCGCAAACACCGCGATTAAGAAGCCAATAAAGCCAATAAATTATGTTTAACATTAAAAACAGAATATATTTACAGTCGCCGTAAAATAATGCTTCCGATTAAAACGCGCGGCGGGGTAATTTTTATATTTCACCGATTTTCGAGTCTTATCGATATTTTATTACTAAATGCAGTATGTTTACGGGAATACTGGTTTATTGAATGCATTCAATTTATTTTCAGTTTGTTTGCGTTATGTTTCGTTAAATGTTTGCGCTGTTTATAATTTGTTTAATTTAATTAACGCGATAATAGGTGATACATGAAACTGGAATTGCAATTACTACGAATAATAAATGAGTGTAAATTACTATAGCTCGTCGGTTACTATATAATATGGACATGTTTTTATTTATGAATTACAGTATGACATACTTCATATAGGCAGTTAAAAAAGAGGATGAATAAATATGTTTATCTAATGATATAGAAGATTTCAAACCACAATAATTATAAATTGCAGTTCATTTTGGCAACATGAACTCTAGTTACACCCGTTGACAAAATCCTTACAAAACCAAAGCCACGTTTCAACGACATACCACCAAACTTATCATCACTACATTACTTAAAACATACCAAACCAAAGAACACGCTACAATACAGCACAGTGAAACACAAAGATCCAAAAGACACACACAGCCAAAAAAAAACAATTAACTCAGGTTCGTGCTTTATCAAAAAACACAAGCATAAAAGATTCCCTCAGCCTCCCGCGCCTGTCTATACAATAAATCAAACATACTTTATTGACGGTGCGCCCCATAATTCTGTTTACCTGACGAGAATTACACTGATAACCGTAATTTTATTGCCGCCACGTAATGTATATAAAACAAATTTAATTACTCCACAGTCTACACGTAAAGTGATTCATTTTTAGCGGCGCGTTAAATTTTTTGTTCTGCTTCGTTGTTCCTTGAATTTATATTTATTGAATTAACAATTTCTAATATTTTTAGATTATTAAGCAAAAAATACTAGTGCCAGCTGCTGTCTTCAGACGTCATGTAAACTACAAAAAATTGAAAAAAAAAAGTGTGATCCAAGTGAACTAAACTAAACATTTCAATCCCATCTTATGTAATTTTTTATCTTTTGTGAAACCTTTTTAATACTCAAGCTTTTCACTCGTTTCTCATTATAACACATAATTACACGTAGATCAAATAGCGCGTGTGCAAACCGACCCTAAGGATGTAAAGACCCTTGCTGGCCCTAAACATAAAAATATCAACAAACGTGAATTAGAACTTTTATCAAATCAAAGTGCTGAATAAAGCAAATCCGATGAAATTAATTAGTTAACGGGGCCCACAATATGGCGCCATTATTACCATAAATGTATTATGCTCTACTAACACCATTAATTGGATCATATTATGTTGTGTGATGAACATACTCAACTTGTTTGAATTTTGATTAAGTGACGCCTCGTGTACTGAAAATATTAATTTAAACTGAAGGAGTTTCTGCGTACCGGAATGATGTAGGGTTATCGGGATATATTTAATTATTCTATAGTTTGTAAATAAATTCATTCCATAGAGTATTTTTATTTTAACTTGTTTAGATGCCTGTACTAAATCATACATTATTCTTTTAAAATCCCAATTACGCCTTTTTAACCAGACATGTTTAATGTAACGCTGTACACAAAATTCAAAATAAACACGAGCCATAAATGTTTACCTTCAATTAAAAATAAAAGAAATGTGTTTGAAAAAATCCTGTTACATTTAGAGTGTCTAAGTACTTACGTGCGTACCTTAAACATTTTTAATTAAATTAGTACACACAGACATAGTCGAGCGCCGCTAAATGAATGTTTTAATGAACCGTGTAATCAAATTTTGGCAATTCATAAACTTTAAGTTTCAAGTGTAATTAGTATAGTTTGAGTTAAGGAATGCTTAACCAACGTAGAAATTGTGAAAGCAAATGTTATTATAAAATTGTTTGAATTGCGCCGTTATTTCAGTAGGTAATTTGGGGAGTTATTGAAGTTCAATATTTGCGCTACAGTGGATATTATGTGGATATTATGTCAATATGCACATTAATCAGCAATAACTTATTCTAACTCTATGCATGAGTATCACCAAAAGCAATCTTCGAAAGGCAATTCAATCCAATGCATCGAAGGAAATTGTCAAATTCATGTTGCATAAAGGACCTCCTTATTGTGTTCTACCAACGCGATGAGCTCTTATATCTAATCGTAGATACAAGTAATAATCTGTATGAGTATAAGTAAACCTCACTCTATTTTCGCATAGATATGTATCAAACGACATGAGAGACAAGGCTCAAAGTCCAAATCGGCACTTTCATATAGGTCATGTCTTTCTTTCTTTCTTTTCTTTTCTTTCAACTTATACATATTAAAGCTTTTGATCATTTCGTGGTAAGTCTCCTTGTAATCACTGTCTTACAACATAACCAAGACCATTCCCCATTCCTCATTCACCATTAGCCTATATATAATCATGTATTTAACATGCAAATAATGTAAACAAACTTCCATCCCCACCGAAGTATATACCGCCACGCTCCGCGGAATAATTCGCGCAAAGTTTTTTCAATTGTCGTCTGAAAACGGCTGTAGAAAATTCTTTCGCATACAATAAATTCCGACGGCGCCGCTTCAAAACTTCGCCCGTCTTTATTCAATGTTCGGTGATAAAGATATGTGACGATTTAAAAACGGCTAGTAGGTACTCGTACCCTCTTAGATTTACCGCTTAGATTTACGAAGGTGTGAGGGTAAATCTCTCGAGTCTAGATATAGATTTAAGCTGAGTTGTTTGATGTCCTACAACGATTTTTATAAGGTTTGACCTTTTTTTTCAGGTTCGTCGAATGTTAGGGTGTAACGAGGATCTTTTATATACAAAGCAGGGGCGTGCACAGAGTTTTTGGACAGGGTAGGCAGAATTATTGCAATGATAATAAGTCATAAAAACTAATATTTCATATTGCAGTACTGATATTTGATTGGAGATACATATAGTACCTATTTCCGCAAAATAATGGAAAACATATCACGAACATAGGTCATATTATCTATAAAATAATTGTCAAAGTAGGTATGATATCCTAACTAGTATTCTATATTATGTAATTAATGATTAACTTTACCTTTGTGTATTACAAATTCCGGTATAGATCCATTTTTAGATCGGCCTTTTTCCTATCACTCTCTGTTTGATAAAAGTTTATTCATAAAACAAAAATAAGAATTTTTCGTTAAATTAGGTATGCCTTATTATCTTACAAAATACACTGATGATATACATAATCTATTTAGTTACTCTCAAAACACTTCACTTGCAAATTGTCGTAGTAAACATTGTTAATTTTCTCAAAAAACAAATTTAACCTCAAAGTAAACGTTTGTTATTGGTTATTTCCAAAACAAAACAAACGAATAATGATACTATTTGCAGATGGTCTTTACCGCTACAAAATTGTATACATTATCACACTTCTTAAATTGGTCGCATATTCAACTTCAGTTTCGACTTTCGATGTAGTTCCGAATTCGGTTCGTACCTAATTCGTATATCTTCGTAAAAAGACACTGCCTACCTTGTGTGTTTGTGTGCGTGGTTTTATGACATCAGTGTGCCGTGTTTATAGGCACGCACACATATAAAATATGCGTAGCCACGCAGAGCACACATATAAAAACTTAGACACGGTTAGTTTGTGTCTTTGCCGTCCCGTGACGTACTGGGTCCTGTGGCGGCGCTAGTGCAGCGCATGCATAGTGACTTGAGCCAAGCCGGTGTTATAGAAATTAGATAATAATGCTACCAAAATACCGATAGATGGATCTAAAATATATTTGAAATATATTTTTATTTCATAACTACATTGCGCAATTAATAAAATTTAATGACGCTGTGAATTTCATTTATGCATATTAAATATTGATCAGAGTTTGGTAAATGGTAGGGTAGGCAGTGTCTTTATGTCTTTATGGAATGCACGCCACTGATACAAAGAGACTAGAGTGAATTCAATATTTACTTTACGAGCCGATTTAGATTTTAATTAATTTACTTAAATTTAAATTTGTGATTTTTTTTTTCAAAATACATATTATATAGGTAGTTAAATTACTTTTAAACATAAGATATCAAATGAGTATTACAATAATGAGTGGAGTTGGTTGAACGCAATTTATTTTAACTATAATTTTACGCGGATCGTGAACTTTGCAATGACCTTTTTACGTAGCAAAAGGTTAAAATGCAATGTCTTTTATAATTCAAGTGCAACTAGATAAGGACTTTATGAACCTCATGAAAAGTATTATTTTTTAAATTTTATGTATCATCTACCGACATCTACACAAACAAATGTTATTCTGTGGAATAATACCTAATCAAGTCGAAATAAATTCAGTGCAACAAAAAAGTGTCTCTATGAATGAAAAACAGTTTTCATCGTCAGTATTTATCATCAAAATATTAAAGCTTGCTTAATTACAATTACGCAATATACATTTAGGAATATTTTTAACCCAGCAAATTATCATTAATCAAAATCAATTGTTCAAACCATTATTTACCACGCACAATACTGCCCGAATTAAAAATAATAGTAACTTAATTTGTTAATACGAGTTACCCTCATCCAACGGACCGAATATAATCGCCCTCATTTCATATAGCAAACGTGATATTAACATAAAATGTAAAAAGCGCAACCGTTCCTCTGTTTTCGCAGTTTAAACTCGGAACTTTGCTTTTTTTTTCATCTAAATGGACGTTAATTTTTTATTCACCGTTAATTTTTTTTTTTGCTGAAACAACTTCATTTCCGTTCAGTTTTTCCTCGGAAGATATAAAAGTTTATTGTGCGTTATATGAAGGTTCTATCCGCGCGTTCGCCGATCGCCTGTTAACTTTCACATGACTACAATATTACGTATCGATTTTATAAATTAATATTTGAATCCTGAGTCAAATTTCCTTATTAATACGAATTACCTACTTACAAATGCGTCTATGATTTGGGGCATTTACATTTTCCAAACGACTAAATTTATTTTTCATAATTTGATGTTCATTTTTCAATTTTATAATTATTCCTCTATTAAAGCCGGTTAACAAATCATAATTTTCCATTTAGCTATAAATTATAGCTAATTGAAGTAATTAAGTTTTGTCTTTGCTTATAAATAATTTCTAAGGGCAGATCGTTCAATCTATCATGATAGATAAAATAAATTATTAGAAATAAAATTGGTCAAAAATATAAATATACCAGGTATAAAATCATACACAAAATAATCCAGTACCAGTACAGATGAATAGATTAAATTAATATTTACGGGCTTCTACAATACAGAATAAATATTAAATATCTTTCGTAAGATATAAATTCGTTTTTATTAAACTAGACTTCGTACAGGTTGATATCTATTACCATTGTCGTGAGTTATACCTGTACGTGGTAATATTTAATTATTTCGTCAGTAAACAAAAAAGCAAGTTTATATTCGCCTTAATTAAATACAGCCTCATCGCAACCTCGTTACCAAACATTCATTTGCACTACAACCGAACCGCTCGTACGTACATGGTACAAATGACATTAATGCATATCTAATAGTCCACTGCACTCAGCAAAGGCACTGTAAACTACAGTTAAACTTTTACGGTATCGTTAAGCTTTATTGTAGCAGAACTTTCTAGTCGTTCCAACTCATCTTTCCTTGCGCTGCCAGTGTAATGATTTAATTTTGTTGTTCATAGTCACACATAAAGTTGCCCCGTAGCTTTGTACTGCGTTCACGTGTGATGCCGCCTTAATATTATATTATGCTCCTGGGTTTTTCTAGTGTCGTTAATTGTTTGTGTTTTATCAAGTATAAGTGGATATTTATTATATTATTGTATGCAAATGCATTAATAAAAAAATATGTCGGAATTATAAAACAAATAAAACTTACTTTATCTTGCGATTCAACTGTAATAATTCAATTCTTTTCTTCATATGTCACACAGAAAGTTGTATTCGTAGTTTATATTGTGTTAAATTAACGTGTAATGCTGACTTAATCTACGTTTAATATTAAATGTGTTCTTTGTTCGCATTTTGTTAAGTCTTGATTCATATTGCGTTGTTTTTGTATTGAGTCAATCAAATCCAATAGAACCATTAAGAATATTGTAAAGGGATAAACCAATAGTAACATTAACTTAATCTGATTAGCCCTAAATAAAATGAAATAATAATATTTTCTTCGGAAAAAAAAAATATTAAGCATCGTTACCTCAAATTGCCTTCAGCAATAAATTACGAAACATTACACACTTAACATTGGAATCGCGTAATTAATATTTTTATCAAATCGCAAAGAAATCTCGTCAACTCCGTGAGTCGAGTGCTCCTAAAACATACGTGAGATCTAAAACATCTAAAAAGTGTACCTTTGAACGAGAAAGAAATGAGATATTTAATTTGTGAAAACTTCAAGGAATAAGTTGAGCGCGGGGACGAACTTGAATGGTCCAAATTAGTTCTCTAATTCTATCTCCTGTTGGAAATTTGTTTAAAATCGCTCTTCGCACTGGAGAAATTATGCGCTGGGACGATTCTTTGTTTGGCTGGATTTTTAGAACGACACGAATCTGAGATTAATGTATTGTTAGTCTCTTATAACTTATAAGATACCTACTTATTAAGTATATAGAAAACTGACAAAAGATTGACTGCAATAACATATTATAAATAAATTCAAAACACACCATACATAAAATAAATCTATGTAGCTGCCTACAGTACATATATCTACCTTTAAAGAACATAAAAGTGCCATCACATATCAAATCTATTAAGATCTCAAAACGTTAAATAAAATAAGACATAAAAGACACCATATTCACACCCAATACATTAATTACATTACACCCGATACGTAGGTATCCAACACTTTGCCGATAATGAAAACTCGTATAAAATCAATCAGAAGCGAATTTAAACTCTGACATTATGTATCCTAAATAAACCGAGACACGTGTCAATTTAATCCCACCCACGTGCACCTGAAAATGGGATTTTACTTCATATTTACGTCACAAAGTTGAAAGGTCCCCCGACAGGCCATTACATCTCTGAAATGATATATCACTCACTATAGAACGCCTATGTCTCTATCTATATTACACCACCTACGATTTAACTGTTTAAATTTAATAGGAATAAGCACATCTTTGAAAACAAAAACTTCGTTTGGAAGGAAATTATCTACTAATATGTATGGTACAAGATAATATGGCAAAGTAACTATAATAAACGAATACTACATACGAATTCATGTGCTTTGAGTTATTTAGACCTACTTAAATGTAATACCAAATATGTGGAATACGTCACTGCTTACTTCCCAAAAAAATATAGAACACACCCTGCGAATGTAAATTTAAAAATTAACCACTCTTAAAATTTTACTCATAAAATAACTCTCGCAAATTTATATTAATCACCGTGAAACGTACCTAGTAGGTACCTCGTAACATAATTAATTTATGAAATTACATCCCATTTCTAGTTTTAAAATGGGTCAGCTAACGTTGACGAAGTTTGTTCGTTTCTATAGCTTGCATTCATCACAATCTATACCTCCAATACATTAGCAGGAGGGAGGACAGGAGGGAGCTCTCAAAGCCAAAAGCAAACGTTTCGAGTTTGCGGTTCACTGCATTACTAAATAAACGGTTAAATATATACAGGTGAGGCGCCACGGTCGCACGGTCGCAGGGGGCGGCGACAGCTCTTCCCGTCGGAAATTGGGAATATCCGCTCCCTTCCAGACCTGTTTGTCACAGCGCTGGCCGCTTAAATAATTGTCGTAGTGAGCTGCTCGGATAGCACGTTACAGTTAAAGTGAAGATCTGTGTACCTTGTAATGCGATACGAAATAAATCGTATTTGCGACATCGCGTCCTAGATTTATGTCACTGATGTAGGTATGGGACTTATTAGGGACACGATATTGATATAATATTGAAAAATTCTTTTACGCTCACTTTATTGTATACAATAAATATTTCAGCGATAACGTAATTGTTTGTTGTCTAGTTATTACTTTGACATGAACGACAAATTCGAGAATAGAATATGAAATACAAAAGTATTACAACAAACAATTATTATCCATTCCTTTGAATATCATGTTGCTACATAAAAATTTAGATAAATTAAGCTCGACAAGTTTAACAAAGCGATAGAATATTCCATATTCTCAGTATTTATGGAGGTAAAATACACTGCGATCGACCACATTTCGTCGACCCGTGAGCGTATGAAAATATTGACATTACAATGTTTAGTTTAAGCCAATAGCCGATGACCTATTAAAAAGCTTCCTACGCAATAAATCCTTTAACTTTAAACACAACAGTTATTATTATTCAATCTTATATCTACCTTCACAATCCACCTAATTCCGTCGGATAAATAAAGCCAAATCAGATTCGAGTAAATTGTTGTCCTTGCGAAAGTTTCCAAGGAAAAAGGCGATTCATTACGAGTTAAAGGAACATTTGCTCCGATACAACCTACGGGTCGGGTCATCTGGAAGTTGGAAGACTAGAAGTTGGACGATATATTGTTGCAGTTACTTTCCTCCTTGTTTGGGAAACTAAGGCGCGAGCGCCGTGATCTTCGACATCCCTACAGCTGATATACGCACTCGGCTTTCATATAAGTTTAGGTGACACTAAATAATGATTTACCGCCACTTGTTTAGTATCTTCTAATCTTTATATGTATCTAATCCCTTTTATTTTTCTAATAATCAAATAGAACACCTAATCAAACAAAATTTGATCATAATTTCGTTATCTTATATTATTCCGATAAATTGTTTATTTTAGCAAATATTTAACAGAATATAATAACTTTACTCGGAAGATTTTAATTAACTGAAACCATAAAAAATAGCGGGTTTTATTAAAATATATACAAAATACTGATACACATTCGCGACCTTCATACCATCTATTTATTTTATACTTTGTCCACATAAAATATAATTACTTCGTTTGAATTACTATACCCACACGCTATATAATCAAACACACACCCCATATAATCAAAGTATAACAAATTATATTTGATTTAGCGAAAATCGACACAAGTTTTCTCACATCTCCCTAATGTTAGCGACTAATGTGTTACAAAAACGTACCAGCCAAAATGTAACTGAACCTTGTTATGTTTCTTCAGATAGACGGAAAGTAATACGTGATATGTATATCCATGTATCTGTAATCCTAAATTAACTTGGCATCAGTAAAATGGCGAGCCGCCACAAAATTGAATTTGTTAAATACGCTACACAAAGTGCTTTCGAGCGGGTAATGTCTATTCGCGACCGAATACCCGCAGTTAGTACCGCAAAAGCTCACATGATATGATTAGCCCATATATGTAGTTCATTAATCAACAGTTGATTTATGATTCCTCAACACCCGCCCCCATTGTCTTTTGACGAGCGCGTAGCAAAAAGGGGCTCTGCGTCAGACGCTAGTTTGGGCCAAGGGTCCGCTGCTTCTTTCAAAGCATTCAGTGTCCTTTTGTGACGGGAAAAATTAATGGAGTGTGCACTGGATAAATAATCTGTTGTGACTTCTATGTACATCTGTGGCTGACAATTTAATAGATACGGTGAAACTGTCAACTGCTCGTACAATAGTGGGAGTAGGAATTAATTGTGTCTGAGAACTGGGACGAGAGTAGGTGACGCCCTGTCAGCATTTGGTTTCTTTTATTAGCCTTGTAATGAGGATTTTGAACTGTGCTACGCTCGATAGATAAATAATTTTGAATGCCTTAAAATCCAATATAACTCATATAAGTTTTTGCTTTATATGGCTAATCAATGAGTTTCTTGCATTCTAATAATTTCCAGCGAAAGTATTCTAGGACAAGCACAATTAATGAATTTGGAAAAACATCCAGTCTGTTGATTGACCTATAATTCTAAAATAAATACTAACTTGCGTATGATCAACCTTCGTAGGATATTTACTATTAGTACAAATAGGTTTTTAATTACCAGTTACACTTAGTACTAAACACAGAATATCATAGTGTTTTAATTTAATATTTATATTTATTAACGTAGAAGACGTATAACTGAAGATCAAAACAATAATATTTCAAGCGAATGGTTTAAATAGCCTATATTTTAAGAATCTTGTATGTGCCTTTATTTTAATGTTCATAAAATATTAATAAAAAATTAAATATTTGAAAGTACAGTACAATGGTAAATTCCATCTCTGTATTTCGTGCACCAATTCATAGTAGAACACAATAAACGTTAATTAACGAATTTTATTAATTTATAAATTATATTTAATAAATTCAGCGATGAAATTGCATTTTTATACAATCGTTGATTAAAAATAGAAATGACAACTAAATAAAATAAAATGAATTCAAACAATCGACCATTAAAATTAAAGCTTTACATTTAAAGTCATCAGACACAGTTATAAAATAAAAACCGGCCAAGTGCGAGTCGGGCTCGCGCACAAAGGGTTCCGTAGCAGCAAATATAATAAATTACAGTTAAATCAACCTATCTCAAAAACTATAAGAGATACTTTGATCAAACCAAAAATCGTTGAAAGAGTTAATTAGCATGCATCACCTCTATTTTTTTTAGAATTTTATACCCCGTAGTTATAAAAATAGAGGGGGGGGGACATACTTTTTACGACTTTGAGAGCTGATATCTCAAAAACCGTTCACTTTAAGAAAAATGTTTTTTAGAAAACTTTATATCATTTTAAAAGACCTTTCCATTGATACCCCACACGGGTATGTACATCGAAAAAAAAAATTTCATCCCTCAGTTACATGTATGGGGGGCCCCACCCCCAATTCTTTTTTTTACTATTTAGTGTCATATTTTTGTAGCGGTTCATACAACACATATTCCCATCAAATTTCATCACTGTAGTACTTATAGTTTCCGAGTAAATCGGCTGTGACAGACGGACAGACGGACAGACGGACAGACGGACATGACGAAACTATAAGGGTTCCGTTTTTGCCATTTTGGCTACGGAACCCTAAAAATTAAACACTTTTCGAGGGTCAGTAAAGCAATTCCAACGAGAGAATCTTTGAAAGCGTACATTTAATTTACATAATAGCAGAAGATTAGTCACCCTTTCATCCACTCAGGAATCCAACGGTATCAGATGGCAACGGGCATTTTTTTATTCCTTTTAAGCTTCGTGTTATACGAGGTAAATAGAATCTAGAATAACGAGCCTAATTTTTACATTCATTCGAGAGGCTTATTTGTGACTGACTGTATTAATTCTATTTAAGCCGACGCTGCGGATTTATTGTTCGTTAGAACGCTTCGTTTTGTGCACATGACTATTGGACATCGCCAAAATATGTTTTAGCTAGAATAAATATTTGCAATCGTCTGAGTTGATGAATAATCGCCGATTATTGAAAACAAACTTGTGTTGATTTATAATATTACTACATGTCAATGTTCAAAAGTTACATTTTCTTGTTATAAATTAGGTAATTACGAATATAATTACAAACCATACATAACAACTCCCATAGCACTCCACGAACTCCCTCAGTTACATAAACCACAAGACAAGTAACAATGTAAGATCTGATCTCGGCGCCGTCTGACTTAAATTAGGAGTGTCCGAGGCAGGAAATGGCAGTTTTTGCGTCGTCCCAGACTTCCGTAACTCCTCCACGTCGCTCCACATTCTTGAAACTTTGCCAGAGCCCCGCCCACCGCGGTATATCACAATCTAGTATTTAAATATATTTTTCAGGAGATCATAAATCGCGGCGAAAGTTCGCTCATTCTGTGTCGCGGCGGTGGAATTTTGTTTGGTAGTTTGTTTCGAACTTAGCAGATAAGTTAAGAGTGACATTGCTGAATTTTAAATTGGTTCAGCCCCGGCGGAGTTTCATGGTGATTACCTCCGAATAACCTTTCCTTGTTACGAGCGGCGCTCGTAAATATCTAAAACGATTATGACTTTATTAGAATATTGAGACACAAGTGTGAAAGTATGCTGACACATTGTTTTCTGGTGCATTTATATGGACAATATAACTGCTCTCAGATATTTTACAAGGATTGTCCTACACTACAATTATTACTTAGTTTTAATAATTTTGCAATTCTACTAAATCTTAAAGTGTAAAAGTAGACAGCGCAATTTATAGCTATATGTGTTACTAAGGGCTAACTAATAAGGGCATTAGGTTTCCTACAAGCACCACATTTACCTCGATACACGTGCACATTTCTACAATTACAAAGCTTGAATTTCCAGCATTCTTGCGTTGCACTTTAATGATGAAACAAAAGGCGGTTAATTGACGATCTTGACACACTTTTTACACGTTTTAGTAGCATTATAGCCTACACGAGTAACTACGAAATCTAGAAGATTTTATTTCATATGTTACATAACAACCTAGCTACTGTACTTATCGTTAAAATGCATCATATCTATATTCAGAAACTGAAAATACTGATCCTAATTTCGGTCCTAAATCAAAACTAGCGTCACTGAAATTAATAGTTAAAATATACGTTTAATATAAACTACGGTATAACCAAAGAAGCGGAGGCAGAGTTAATTATGCAAATTGAGGTGTGTTCGTTAAAATATGGTCGGATTGAACCCAATAGGAATACACTGGGAACGCCTAAGTTATTTGCAGAGGGACCACGCACTCGTAAGTTCGGGTATTGGAAGTTATTTATGATTTACGTTCAACTTTCACAAGTATAGATGGTACTTTGAGAGGTAAATCAAATTATCTGAACAGATATGTAGTGGGACAATGTAATTATTGAATCAATATGATTCTGTATACTATTTATATGTATTAGCTATATATAGGGTTGAATAGTAATTAATTAATTTCATATGTATATAATTGAAAACTATAATAGAAGTCTACATTGTACTGTAAGCATTTTGTTAATGAAACGAAATCATGAAAAACACCAACTATAGTCCTTTATCCAAAGATTTGGAACATCCAAGACATTTAGGGTGCACTCACACACATCAGTCACCGTCAAGTCACCGATGACTGATCGGTGACGGTTTGTGTACGTATCCACAAACACCAGTCACCGTCATGTTGTCCGTCAGTCACGTCGCCGGTTTGACTGAATCATTGAACACATACATCAGGTTAGTCAGTGATTAGACGTGTGTCACGCTAGAGAACATGTAGCAATTATTGACGGTAGCACGACGCTGACTGAACTGAGACGTGACGGCACCGGGTGAGTGGGGATAAAAGTATGATACATGTATGGAAAGATTATTTGACGTGCCTGACCGGTGACGTCACTGATAGATTTCGTGCCGGCAACTGTCGTGTGGGAACAGAGTCATACTAGAACTATTGATACATATTTTTTTTTAATCCTGTCCGGTGACGTGCCGTGACGGTGACTGATGTGTGTGAGTGCACCCTTAAACCTTTCTTTTCAGCCGCTGAAACTGTAGTACTTATGAAATTAGAAATAAACAAAACAACGCGACCGCCAAGCGAATTTCGAATCTAAACACAACAACAACAAGACACAATTCACTTTACTAACAAGTTCCATCGTGTATTTATCGAAGCACTCGATCAAAGGCGTAGTGTAAGAGTATAAATATCATCGGTGATTAAAGGAAAACTTGCTCTTATCTCTTGATTCTCAGTCTGCGCCGGCTACGACTAAATCCTTTACCGAGAACTACAAATACCCTATAAATTAGCTAACTCCCGCTAACTATCCAGGTGCACACGAAGATTAGGGATTACGTTACTGTAAAATAGATTGTTGTCTGTAGTTGTTACGTTCATACTGGTAACAAATGTGCGTAGGAGGCTTAACAACTTTTATTATTACGATTAGTTACAATTCTCATAGTTAAGCAGCGATAGATAGACCTAGTTGTACTTGTGTATTATGAGTAATTAAACTGAATACAATTAATATAAGACCTTATAAACCTAAATCCTAATGAAATAAGACCAATGTTAATTTCATTTTTTTAAAAAGCCATTGATTAACACGTACAAACCATTCATAAAATACTACTTTGTGTATTATTTCTATTTGTGAAAAAATTATACCTTCCAGTTTACCAACATACTTTACAGTTCGCAAAAAAAAAGGTTTTTTAACCCTTTGTGTGACAATTCTAATAATTGAACATTGCTACACCAAGCACGCTAGCTAGACACACTCAAAATCCTGCACATAAAATCATCTCCAAACATTATCCATAAAACACAAGCAGTAGCAGATCAACACAAATAAGCGCGACACGTTCGTTAGCGGCACCGAGCACCGATGCGCCGCACCGCACAAAACCCGCTACAACTTGCGAGAATTCAAACAAAAACCCCATATGTTTCGGTTGACAAGAGAATAATGTGCGGAGAGGCACTTGTTATCGTACGAAACAAGGTCCAGACGTTTGCTGGTGACGTGAAAAACAAAACTGAATTCGCCATGTTTTATCGTGCGCGAACTTTTTGGTTGGAACCCGGTACGAGGATTATATCCTTTGCTGCTTTGTTTATATTTCACTTGTTAAAATTTTGTTATATCCGTTCGGAAACTGTTATGTTGTTAATTCATCTATGAGGCACGTACAATACTATTACATTACTTTTTTACATTCTATCTCGATCCCTATTTTGTATAGAATAAGATAAGATAAACCATTATTTAAGTTAACAATCATTCTACAGTTACGATAATATCACAAACGAATTACCCACTAACCTAAACAAACATTAGGTCGCTGCATAAATAGTTAAACAGTAATCTATAAAAGCGCCGCGGATGATTAATACAGCGGCACCCAACCGCGTACTTTATTCATATACCGAGGAAAGACCTTCGAATGCACTCTCTTTAATAGCGAAAGCCTCCAGAGAGCAGACAGACAATTTAAAATACCTATCTCTAAAAATTGCGGGTACCTGTGAAAAGCCTGGCGTTGAAAGGTAAACGACCTGACTAGGATTTTTACGTAAATTGTTAAATTCCTTTTATGTTAAATCCTTTGGGGCGATTTCAGTCTTCGTTCCGATCTTTGTTTTTTAATTCCATCACGCTTCGCGAGCTGTTGAAGTTTCGAATTCATATCTGCCGGATTTTTTGAAGAAACTACAAAATTAAATGGAGCCCCTTTGTTACCTTATCTTTACGTCCGGTTTGAAAACATCTAAAAAGCTATAAATGGCCAGGTTTAATTAAGGAATTTCGTATTTAAAATGAAACACTTAAAAGCTATTTATTTATAATGGTTTATAATTTTCACGATCATTTTTCAAATAATAAGAAGCGTGACCTATTTAAAAATAAACTTGAATTATTATTTTGTGCCATTTTCTATAAACTTTTCATTATATTATGGTAGCCTCTACTTTTTACATTTTATTTAAACCGATAACCAATAGTACTCGTAAATATAAAGCAACCGCGTAAGAAGCACTTATAAATGCAATACCCTCGAAAGCGATATTACCCGTAATATATCAAAGCACCTGAGCGCGCAACAGCAAGCGTCACGTCGTCATGAAACTTGACACACAATTTGTAGGCATCCTGTAATACGATAAAACTATTATAATGTTATACGGGCCCGCCACTTCTTTATGCCGCTACGTGTCCTGCTTCAAAAGCCACTACGCGCGGCTCTCATTCACCTCACGTATAAAGAACAGTCAGATAATTCCCAGATGTATATCTACGCTTTGGTCCAAAAATATTAATAGTCTCGTCGTCGCTTAAATAAGACCTGATGCCTATCTGCCGTCTAATTCTAGTTTACGCCTCGGGAATTTGATACGTTCGTTAGGAGTTGTATCATATTTTTGTATAGTATTATGTTTTGTGTACCTGTTCTTGATAGCTTGCCTTTTAACCATCTTTTTCAAGGCGGTTTAAATAAACGACGAGTACCTACGTAGGACCTACGAGGATCTACGGAGTGATGGTGCAGATTTTTCTTTTTTTTGTCAGAAGTTAGCGATGTCATCGTTCTTCCTGTAGGATAGTAACGTTCATCATTGCAACACACGATACTACATTTACTTCTGCACTACCACTTCATTAACATCCCACAAACCCATCCCTGAAACCTCTAACACTCACAAGTGGCAGCTGATTGCCACTCGCGACTTGTCCATTACGTCAAGATACCGTCATTACCATACGTCGAAGCCGTCACGCGTCGAGTTTGACAGCGACTTGACGGCCGATAACATTGTATACTGTGTATCGGCGGCGATTACATCGTTTGTCCCGTTGCCGAGATAACAATATGATTAGTGTTGACTAATTTTGAAACTATTTACTTTGTCTACTCTCCGACAGGATACAAACTGATAAACTGAATAATCAACGCAGTTTTGACATGCTTGTCTACGCAGTTTATAATATCTGGTGCGCATTTATACGCACAAGGAGGTATTTTATAAAACAATATAAGATTAGAACCGAAATTAATTCCTTCCGTAAATTAGCAAAATGGGGCTTAAAATTCGTCGATTTTGTAAAGCAAATGGAAAATTCACAAAGAACATAGTTTTGAGTGTAAGTATAATTATACTCAAATTCAACATTGCATAAAGGACATAAACAGGACGTCTTAACTGAAACGTCCTCACACTTCTACTAACACATCCTACTACTAACTCCCAAATACACCCACAAATAATGTAATGGACAAAAGCAACTTGCATCAAAACGCAACAAACCATGTACATGAACCATCTCATCAAACTAAACATCTGTACCCCAACACGCCCGTTCGCATTATTACATTCGCCGAAATGAACGTAGCCGTAGTATTAATTAGGTCCACCCATCCAAATAAAAGCGGTTATAATTCAAACTGCGTAAATCGCGTGTGAAGAGGCAATTTACTTGACATTACATTGTTGATTGTCGACGCGAACACTAATTAGCTCGTATCCCGTCTGAGGGCACTTTCACTAAATTAAAAATAACCTTAATCACGTTAATAAATGCAAATACATCTTTATTTTTAAAGGATATTGCGTATTATATACCTCCTATTTAGTTTAAGCAAATGTAGGAGGGCAGCTTCATATTTGAAATTTCGTAGCAAGTTCGTAGCAAAATCGTAGCTCGTCTACGAAATATTGTAGCTGTAGCCAAAATTAAATAATCATAACATTTTCTTTGCGCACTGACCCTTCGGTAGTATATTGTAGTATAAAAATTAACCACCCTCAACGCTACACGTACAGTCGAAAAATAGTTTCCATATTTCCCGTTTATTTCTATAGCACTAACTAATCTCATTAAGCAATACTTATGAGTAATGTTGTAGAAGGTTTCTTTTCCTTTCGCTTTTGTCCCGTTCTGTAAATAAGGCTCTCGAGGCAGCAAATTAAGGTTAAGAGCATGTTGGATAAGCGAAACACGCGTTTAATATGGGGAAAATATTTTCATTCCTTTTACACGTTCGTAGCATGGAATTAGCTCGATTTGTAGCTTGATAGGGAATGAATACTCTCAATGTGGTAAATAAGAGATGGATAAGATTGTGTAATATACAATACAGTGCAACGTTACATTAAAGAATAATCATTTCGCCGACTCCATTGATAAAAAAGGCCTTTAGTTACAAACCTATTATGAGTATCGTATATGTTTACACAGTTTCTTACATCAACACCACGATAACTGACAAAACATCTGTAAAAAACCTTAACCATTCACATCACCAATAAAAACATTCAAACCGTGTGTTGGTGCCATCTCACCACCGCACCCGACCGCACCATCTCGATCAAGCGCATCATTAGAAGGCACGTAGCCCAACGCCTCCCACATCGGAATTAACACCTCGCGCTCATTGTGAGGCTGTAACGCGGTTATCTTGTATGTTGTGTGCTTGTACACACGGTGGATAATACAATGGCATAATCAGTGCGCTTTTACGGTTTGTTGATGTTTTTATGATTCTCCGATTTGACTTGAGCTTGGGGTTCAAAATAGTCCATCGTGAATACTTACACTAATAAACCTTTTGATTTTGAATATGTAACATCTCACTGGAATTCATATTTGAATATGTAATTCTACCTCAGTAAGGTTTCGCACACTCAAGTTATTTTACAACGATCGATTAAATAATAATTTTAGTGCATAATATTTTTATTTTATGGCGGCATTATTACCAAAAATATAAAAACCGGCCAAGTGCGAGTCGGGCTCGCGCACAAAGGGTTCCGTAGCAGCAAATATAATAAATTACAGTTAAATCAACCTATCTCAAAAACTATAAGAGATACTTTGATCAAACCAAAAATCGTTGAAAGAGTTAATTAGCATGCATCACCTCTATTTTTTTTAGAATTTTATACCCCGTAGTTATAAAAATAGAGGGGGGGGGACATACTTTTTACGACTTTGAGAGCTGATATCTCAAAAACCGTTCACTTTAAGAAAAATGTTTTTTAGAAAACTTTATATCATTTTAAAAGACCTTTCCATTGATACCCCACACGGGTATGTACATCGAAAAAAAAAATTTCATCCCTCAGTTACATGTATGGGGGGCCCCACCCCCAATTCTTTTTTTTACTATTTAGTGTCATATTTTTGTAGCGGTTCATACAACACATATTCCCATCAAATTTCATCACTGTAGTACTTATAGTTTCCGAGTAAATCGGCTGTGACAGACGGACAGACGGACAGACGGACAGACGGACATGACGAAACTATAAGGGTTCCGTTTTTGCCATTTTGGCTACGGAACCCTAAAAACGATCTACCAAAACTGTATTCTAGAAATCAATTTACTAAACAATGTCTTTATCAAGTCACTAAAATACTAAACAAAAACCACGTTTTGATCTACATAATACTTTCTTTGAATGTATGTTTATTGCATTTGCATTTTCCAAAACCTATCTTATAAATAGTGCCCCTTACAACGATACAATCGCACCCAACAAAGTAATGATTACAAGCAATTTTCCTGCGACATGAGCACACCAACTATGTTAATTACACTACAAAACAAACCTGCTTTTTTCCACGAACAATCTTATTTAGAACCGTGCACGATCACGATGTCTCACTTGAGTGTCCATTATGACGATGAGACGACAGCCGCGGCGGGTTAGAGACCGTATTCTTTGTACCTACACGTGCGAAAAGCGGGTACATTTCAATAAGAATAAGTACCATATAAAAGAACGTTTTCGACCGTGTTGATTTTTAATGTATTAATTTTGAGTTTAATTGCAAAATCAGTAGCACAAATATGTATGTAGCTGAATACTTATTTGTACCTTTTAAACAATATAAAATTATCAATTAGAAGTTAAATGATAATATGAAAAATAATTGAATCCAAATTAAAAAATAACTTTCGTAGCATCAACACCAGTGGCGTAGAAGGTCAATTATCTACTGATCATTATTTATAACTAGCCGTTCGGCCGTGACATTTCCGTGTTGAAGTGATATAAAAATATTTTAAACTATCAATACAAAATACCTAACAAAATAAATAAATTTTACATCGAATCCATTGAGTCATGATTCTGTGCGAATAATTATTATTAAACAATTTATCCTATTGCTTTCTGCCATGATTGTCGGAAATCATTTTTCAAGCGATATACATATAATACCTTTACGTTAAACAAGTTAATACTTAATTATATATAAGTATAAAAATAAATAGTATAAATAGTTAAATATTTTGCAATCACGTAAAACGCGAGCGTTCACATAACTTCATCAGACATCGAATCGAAAATGCGCTTAAACAAATATTTTACATTTTAAACGCACTGCATTTTTCGACTCGACTAATTGACGTCATTCGGCTGCAGTGTACAGTCTCGTTGTGTTTGCTTTTACAAATAACTATTAGTCTATTGCGTCGTTATATAAAGGACAGCCAACTGCGTGCTTGATCATGTTTTTTGTCATTTAAATAGTACTAGCCGCTCCGTTCGGATTGATCCGGGATAAAAACAAAATATAATGTCACTCAGGAATAATACACTAGCATTCTGCTGGTAAAATCATTTTTCAAAGCGTAACAGTAGTGTCGAAGTCTTCTTTAATCTCCTTCTTATAATTCCGTTAGTGTAGAGAAGAAAAGCGTGTTGATAAAAACGCACTGGGTACCTACTTTATATTCGGCAGATGAGCCATTAATATAGTTGAAAAAACTATTGTTAAAAATGTGAATGTTGTATCATTAAAGTACAAAGTACTAATTATATTAAAATATGTATTTAATCTTTAGATCGGAAAATGTAAAGAAAACAACTTAACTTACATTAAATTTAAATGTATATTTTGAACAGTTCTCCGAAAAGGATAAATACCGGGAAAATAGATAGTTTATCTTACAAATTCCAGATACGAACGCAAAGTTTATTTGAATATTGTAAAGCTTCAAATTCTCCGACCTTTTAATACGCAAGTTCTTATACAACAATATTCATCGTAGCCTAATGAATATTTCGTATCCATTTTAATAAATTTAATGAATATTAATCAGATTTGTATCAGTAAATTTACTACTTTTATTATGCTTTTTCTTTAAAATATTTTAATATTGTTCTAAAAATTTCTTTAAACGTTTTATTATGATGAATATTAAAAAATAGATAAAATTATTTATAGTGCTTTAAATAATATTACTTCAAATAAAGTTAATTAATTTTGAATCGAATATTAATGAAAAAAAGTTATGCCATATACATAAATCAACATTCAAACTTAAGGGGGCGCATAAAGCAAAATAACCAATCTTCTATTAGATGATACGTGTAATATGCAAGACCAAATCTAAAAAATAAAATATATATCAAACTAGATGATATGTTCAACGATTCTGTTTAATCAAAAACATAAAATATTAAAATTTACTCGATAAAAAAAAATCACCAAGTTAGCTCTAATTTTCACACTTTTACGTTTTCTACTTGACATGGTAATACTTATTATGATTTTTTTTTCATAAACAATTATATTAAAACATTTGCAAGATATTTGTCAGAGCATTTTGTGTAATTACTTTTAGTTTTGGTTTTATCTGCGATAAACCACTTTTATCGTGACAAAATCAAACGTTTATCTCGAGAAAAAAAGAGCGCCAAAAGTGGTTTATCGCAGATAAAACCAAAACTAAAAGTAATTACACAAAATGCTCTGACAAATATCTTGCAAATGTTTTAATATAATTGTTTATGAAAAAAAAATCATAATAAGTATTACCATGTCAAGTAGAAAACGTAAAAGTGTGAAAATTAGAGCTAAGTTGGTGATTTTTTTTTAACGAGTAAATTTTAATATTTTATGTTTTTGATTAAACAGAATCGTTGAACATATCATCTAGTTTGATATATATTTTATTTTTTAGATTTGGTCTTGCATATTACACGTATCATCTAATAGAAGATTGGTTATTTTGCTTTATGCGCCCCTTTAACGCTCACTAAAAGGAACATCAATGCAACCATCCATACAATGTTTAAAGGTATTTGTTTGCCTCATAAATCGAACTTTCGTTTACGTATGTCCTTCAGTTTATATTTTGTTACCTATATTACTTCTTATTATCAAAGATCATAAGGACCAAAGCGAAACGCAAAGCCCCAAGCCCCATACACCACGAAGTTTATCACTTATCTCGTTGAGCTGGCCGATTGTCAACATTGCGTGCCAAGCGGCACTTAGAGAGCCACATTGCATTAATTAATTGGAACTTTTCCTTTCATGTCCCAAACTTTCAACGTTAATTGTCATTTCGACAGCTATCACTATGTACTGCCTCGCTGCTAAGTATAAATGGGGAGTTACCATATCTTCCCAGCGTGGGAAGGTGATAGCGCTATACGACCTGTATAGCTCTGTCATTTTTCCACACTGGATTTAATACTGCTTTAAGATATCATGGTAACGCCCGTGAAGCACAATCTATATGGTTATGGATAAAAACATTAAAATAAGTTCGTAGTTGTTAAGATAAGATTGTTTAGGAAACGTTAGTCCTATCTGTATTGCTTAATATCTTGTGTAATTATTTGAATTACTCTGGAGATGTAATTAAATAACCATAACAATTAATGATATAATGAAATAGACAAAACAACTTCTTCGTTTTATTAGTTAATTTAGAATATTCTTATTGCTTCAAGTCAGGTCATTTATAATTATTATTAGATTTGTTTTTACTAACAACAATGATACTATGTACAGACATGACAAATAATTAAATTCTTATACAAAATCTTACAAGATCCAACGAATGTAAACTTAAAAAAATTGTTATCATCCCTTAAAGGTAGAAGGTTAGATTTGTATTTTACTACCTATTATATAACATTTTAATATTTTAGTGCTTATTAATTATGTTGAAAGCCTATTCAACTAAACCTTATACTGCAAAACCAATAACAAATAAAAAAACCCCGACATCCTTTAAACTTTCTACATCGAAATCTGTTCCAACTTCCTTAATTCAAAAAATAACACTCCTCGAGTCGCACGCTGCACGTATCTAACATTTATAATCCATGAGTAATAGTATAAAATATTTCCATTGCTCGGGTACGATAAATTTTTAGGGACCCTCCACAATGACATTTTATAGAGAGCTCTCGACAGAAATGGACACGCATTGGGCAATAAATCACACGCGTCATCTAGTGTGTATGGGCCTTAAGTGCCGGGCGCGGCGACCCGCGCGCCTCCACTAGTGAAATTAAAACAGTTTTAAAGAGAAAGGGTTTAATGTCAGAGGTCATTCGGTATAAAAATGTATGAAGCATGTTTGTTGAAGCCGTTTTCTAGGGTTCACTGAATTAATATCACGTTCCTACGGTAAAAAATGTAATACAAATAAAGAAAGTCAAATTTTTGTGTGTTATGCTTCAAAATTATTGCCCTTAAAAATATTCCGCTTTTGTATGATGAATATTCTAAACAAATACTATAATCATATTATATATAAATAGCCTCTCAATGTTATCATACAAAAGTACCTATACTCGGAAAATCTCATTTCAATATTATTAATTCTATGCATGATAAAATAGGTGTTAATTTGATTGTTACATCAGAATCACAGGGCAGACAGATAAAATATCAATTTATCGCGCCAAAAAGGTTCTACCATCCCGTTAGCGACAGGTGTTCCATTCACCAACCTTCGCTACGCCATTATGTTGTCAAAAATCACTGGTGTTGTCACTGCTACTGCTATTTCGATACTTCATAAATCACTGTTATTTTCACTGCTAAAAATAACAGTCGAGACACACAAGAATAATAATGTGTCAATCATATTTGCGCTGATTATAAAAGCGTCTGGCAATGTAGAATTGGGCAAATTTTACATAATTATAGTCGGATGACATTTGTCGCTCCAACGCAATGGCGTCATACTATAAGTTATATACGACTCACTGATTTTTATTGTTTGTCATGCTATTAAGCTGACGAGGGACTTCAGCGTAATTGTTTATTTACTTATGTAATGGAAACGAAATTACTATTCGTCAAAAACGCTTAAACTTACACTTATTTCTATAATTATCATAAAATAATTTCAAATTGAATTAAGAATGTTTATACAGATACAGATTTTAACTCATTTTTAAAACAACTCATTATCCGGTGTTATTATAGAATAACACCGGATAATGAGTCTGTAAATCGTTGTTTACAATAGTGTAAACAACGATTTACAGACTCCTAGATTCAATAGTCAGTGATTACAAAAATCACAGTGATTTTTCGTGATTTCGCCCATCGCTCACGCAATACGCAGTACATCAGCCGTGAAACAAAATAAATAACATCCCATCGCAACCGGTGGCTAATGTTATGTTTTATCGCGTCTAAAGCCAGTCCTTTGTTCTCGTTACCAAATGTTGAGGTGGAACATCGATTTATTTATTTAGTATTATTAATTTTTTAAGTAACTGTATTATAAATGTTTCTTTGTAAAATTTATACGCACTTCTTGAATAGTCTTCGGACATAATTGTTTCAAAATAAATTGACTTTGAAGATGGGTGGAGGTTTGAGACTCTTTCATGCAAAAGCAGCTGATTGGTTTTGTATGGAATTTAATACATAGATAGATTATAATTTATAAACTCGATTAACACAGCTAACACGTGGGTTCCACGAGGATTAATATTCAAGGTACAGAGATCATTCCATTGTGGAATATTTTCTACATTCACAAAAACAATTGACACGTGTATTCAACAATAAAGAGAGCTCTACCTGTCCTTGTTTTTCATCGATCATTAGAGAGAGAAGCAGTACTTCAAAATACAGGTCAGCGTTGAACCCTATTGTAAGGGTACACAAATAAGGAAGGAAAATTTCGTCAACAATTTCCTTTTCAAGTTTTTCAAGTGTCTGAAACTAATAAAAGTTACGTTAGCAATCTACAACGTAGAGGTTACATTTTGTTTTGTTACTAGTTCGGACAGAACTAATTTTCATGAAAACTTTGTAAAATATCGCGTGTCTATGCGCAGCTAGGTTGTAGATTTTAAATTAAAAATGTTTTATTTACTAACTGCTATTTAATAAATAAAATAAACTCAATAAATGTTAAGGTACAATGCCGCACAAATAAAAATTGCATATGATTTAGAGCTACCTACCATAAATATTGCAATATTTCACAATACGTTAGTTCACATCCAAAAGAAGTTACACGCAATAAAAATTCAATCTCACACCCTACGAAAAAAAGGCATAATTAGATTTTGAAAACAAAATGGGAAATTCAGGCAAAGTTTCTTTTGTATAAGCAACTTTCCACCGTCCCGCGGGGTTGCCGCTAGAACGGCCATTAATATCAAAACAGTCCACTCGAATTTGACGCATGGCAACATTTAAATGGCGTATCTACCTCGTACACGTTATGAATACGTTATTTATACAGAGTGACAAAATTTACAAGTTGCCAGCTGCCTCTGTATGTAAATTGGGCTTGTAAATAAAACTTGCTTTATTTTTACCCTCGCACGCGACTGATTTATTATTTTTTTTTTTTTCGAACAAGAAATACTGATACATCAGACATCCTTTATAATGATACATTTACGACGTCGATAATGAATCTGACTGCGAGGTCTGCATAAAAAATACGGAGTATGCAATTTAAAAATAGCGTATTTTTACTCAATATAAATTTCCGACGTAGGTACATATCAAATTAAAATCAATATTTAGTCGTTTCAATAATGGGACACCTATACTTTTAAACAATCATAAAGCACTGCACCACTATCAGCGCTAACAATTATCAAGTAAATAATTTAATTAAAAACTTTGAATCAACATCGCGGCAGCGCACCGCGAGAGCTATAAATAAAATTATTCCGTTGCAAAAACAACCAAAAACCGGTGCAAAGCCGTTTGCACGCGGTGCGTCAAAAAACTGCAGTCCTGCTTATTGCGGTCTGTTTGAACAATGAAGAAAAACGGCGAAAATGTCACCGACTATAATCTTCTCAATGGAGGAAGTAATGGTGAGCTTTAAGAGAATTTATTTTTCCGCAATATTACTAAGACTTTTTCACGCGGATGAAAACTACGGGTCCGCCGGTTACTTTATTTTTCATAATGTCACGAGAGTTTTCTGCGATGCCGATACTTTTAGGCGAACGTAGCGAGAAGATATTTAGGAATAAATCAAATGTTTTATTTCAATGCTAATAAAGATATATCTTAACGCATTATGAATATTTTGAAATCATCATTTTATTCATGATCCATTACCGAACCGCATTATACAAAACTGATAGATACAAACGCAATTACAACCGTTAAAAGAACGACATCACAAATGGAACACGAGCAACGCTCATTTGCAACACAGTCAATCGAATGTGTTCCGGCACCACATCGTACTCATAAAGATGTTCCAGAATCACCGACCGCAGCGCCAGACAACAGCTGTACGCGACAAAAGGCGCAATTAATAGTAAACAAGCGAGCGGTAAGAGTCCGCGTCCATTAGCGCCAAGTAAAAACGCTTAAAACGCTCCAAAACAACGAAACGATCCCGCTGCAATCCCGCTCCGAGACGTGTTAACGCCTCTGATTTAACTCCGTTTTGAACGCGCAAACAAAGGGATATAAATATTTGCGGTGTTTAAATACAATTTTTCAGTTTTCGCTTTAGCACGATTGTGCTAGTTGTGTATGAGTTATTTTTGATGTTATCTTGTTTCAGCGTGAAAAATTGTTACTGCTAACATTTGTTTTGTATCCAAGTACGTTTGGATATTTCATATTACATAATGTGTATAATATACCAAATGACAATATCGTACGTATGTACTTGACTGCGGTATACGCGAATAAGCAAAGAGAACAGGCAGCGGCTTTCAGCTTTCAGCTACTCCATACTAATTTCAGTGTGAGGTTTTGTCAATTATAATAGTTTATCAATTATTAATTTAGTGGGGCGGGCTCGCTGCGTTCACTCGATCGGCTTCCGCATCATTCTATATTCATGTTTTAATATAAAACTGTTTCAAACCCCATGACATCTTACGAAGCAGGCGACAAGTCCGTGAAATTTGAATATCCCTTCAAATTATTATGCCACTTCTTTTGCAATAACTCTGTTAGCAAACTTTTTAAGACATTGACAACTTGAAAATTCGGGAAAGGGACTATGAATTTTCATATTTTTAATGAAGGAAAAAATACTCAAGAACTAAAAATGAATTTACATTTGTTATTCACGCATCTTTTTACTTAAAGAAAAGCATTGTTGCAAACATTGTGCAAGCTGTTATTGATAGTTGTAGTTTGAATTGTCGATAGGTATAATAATAAAATCACAACCTCATCCTATATAGGTATAGAGTTAAGCAATAGCTATATTTTAAACCGTTATCTTCATACACATGTTCATATATGTATGTACGGTTCTAATATAATATTTTATTAAACCTCAAAATCCACATACGCTCAGAGAACCACTCCGGCTGATAACATATTTAGGTAAACTTGTTATAAATTCCCGGGGAACTATTGAAAGAAAATGATTTGCAAACAAAAAACAGGCAAATAGGAGTGCTCTATAAAAGTTACAAAGTAAAGGCAAGTTATGTTTGCCGAGAGAATGTTTCCCACACAGCAGCCACTTTTAGCGTTGCATATAATTTAAAAAGCTTCCTGCATTATTGCATTTTATGTTGAGGATGGCTCAATAAGTATGAAGAGTGGATGGGGGTTCGCACCTACTTGCGGGTGTCTATGCTGTGTGCACTCGTAAATTGCTCGTAATATTTTATCATACACCTGTAACGTGCGGGGACCTGCCCTTGGCGGATTAAAGATTAAGCGATTAAATTGCGGATAAGTGAATTAGACCCTCGGGCATGAGCTTTTTGAGGAACGTTTCTATATGTATCAGGTTATTTTGTATTTGCATTAGAGCCTACTGTAACTATTGTATTGGATGCGATATACATTTTGCAGTGTTTAAAACAGAGTAAATATTTGAGATTATAGATTTAAGCCGACTTTATTACGGAATATCCTCGAAATCGATAAGGTTCAAATTGTAAAAAAAAACCTTTGTTTAGTGTAATTTACAAAATTACTACATATGAATAAAAGTTGCCACAAGTTGCACTTCCTCCTTTTTACATCGAAAATCTTCTCCACACCACTACAGAATACCTAATAGATTAAACAACATTATCACTTGCAAAAATGTTCGCAGAGCACCGCGCGGCAACATAATAGAGACTTCATATGAACCATATTTTATATAGCCCTTAACACAAGTCGTGAATTTTTTATACCCTTAGGTCGACCACTCCATCTTACATAAGTAGCAATATCTCAGGCACGTTATCTCCTTAGCTCTTCTGCTTGGGAACGGGAATGTTATTTTTTGTAAGAACGTCATAAATAAAGCGGCTTGTTTTATCAATAAAGTGTTATTTCACTTTGCATCACGCGTTTCGAGACGTTCATTAATTACGTATTTAACGTTATCTAACAAGACACTTTAAATTATTGATCGACAGCTAACTTATCAAATCAAAAAAGTCGTGATTTGTACGCATATAAAAACAAAATTATTTTCACTCCAAAGCACAATCGTTATACTCATCACATATTAATATTGTCCTTTCACAATAAATAATTCATGATCACGTCATCTCACGACAGTCGTACAAGCTCTAGTATTCAATTTAGCAAATTAAACATGAATTCCTGAACACATCACCACGCACTCGCGAACCAGTAAAACACCAAATGCCTTATATAGATACAGTTCCACAAACACCCTAATAGTATTAGACACACGGAAACGCGGTGTGAAATCGTCAATCGACCCCAAAAAGCGTTTCGACAGCTCACAGCGCATAGAATACCGGGCGAGCAGATTCGACGTGACAAGGGTTACACTCGGGGGTCATCATTTCATGCAATTTGCGAAAATAAAATATAGATCGATCGTCAGATGGCACTCACAGCTATATCCCATTACCGCCGCGGCCGGGGAATATCAAATGAGTTGACCCTCGTATCCCATCTTTTCGCTCATTTGCATTGCCTCGGTCGATGTGCAACGGGAAATCGTGGACAGACCACTTCGGAATATACCTACGTTTCTAACCCGTCGACATATGTTCTATTACAATTTTGTTATGTACTTACTATATAGACCGGGAGATACTGACACAAAATTTCGAGTCATTTGTAACAGGATGGCGGTTCTACAGGGTTCTTAGTACGCAATGACAAAAAGAAAAATGATGGTGTGAACGCTGGTACCGGCGGCTTAGTCGCGTGGGCGTTAGTCGAACTCGTCGGAAAATAGCGAAAGTCAAACGATTTGTAACAGTATGGCACTTATTTTTCCTGGAAGTTTGAGGATCAAAGAATATAAATACAAAATTTCAAAGATCTAGGTGTTGGAAATCTTCACTTATATAAATTAATACTAAATTAATTTTTCAAGTATGACAGCACTTTTTCCCCCTACTAGAAGTATGGCAAATATAATAATGGTCACATTTTATCAAATACTCTCCAAAAATCCAAATGCAATACTGGTACAAAAAGTTTGGCGAAATAAATTTTTTTTGCAGATTTTCGGCGGTATGGCGACCATTTGGAATCGTCCGAAAAGTATGGCATGGCGATTTTCGTAAATGGCTGCACGACGATGGTTACCTGTGCAAAAGTTAGCCTGGTACAAATGGTTGAATAATTGTTTTATTTAAATCAACATATTCGCGTCGGTATGGCGGGCTGTAAGTCACACCGGAAAAGTATGGCATGACACTACCGCCTACTTCTTTTTTATGGGCTATCGGTAAATACTAAAATTTTTGTGTTACAAATCGTTTGACTTTCGCTATTTTTCCGACGAGTTCGGCTAACGCCCACGCGACTAAACCACCGATACCAGCGATCACACCATCATTTTTCTTTTTATCATTGCGTACTAAGACCCCTGTAGAACCGCCATCCTGTTACAAATGACTCGAAATTTTGTGTCAGTATCTCCCGGTCTAATACGGCTTATGTTAGGTATGTGTTATAAAATGACATAATACTATAAGTTGGGGAAAGCTTTCACGTGTTAGCGATTTCGTTAATCATATTCTAAAAGTAAACTAACCTTCTTAATCCTTAGAATATAAGCTATGTGCCAGTTCTAGGGATCAAGTAGAAACAGACTACAGGTGAAATTTTTAATTAAATTTTATCTGTTTATACTCTTTCATAATAATTAACGAGCAGAGGTTAGACCAACCCACTCAATGCCCCACTTTACCTTTTACGGCATCACGCCCACATAAAGCCTACCTACTTATTCTAGACTTTAAAGGATCTAGGTGTTCTATTAATATCCATTTTCGTCTCGTTACAATTTAATCCTTCATCAATTTGTACAATTCCTTTCGTAAAGAGCTTTTTTATAAACATTCGTTAGAATGATCGTTAGTAATAAGAACCTCAAAGAGACTTTTCAAATACAATTTTATTATAATAGCAGAACATTTTCATAAATAGGTACATGAATTGATCTGTTTATCAAGTTTCGACATTATTATAATGGCTATAACGATTAAACATAACCAGTATACCTACATAGCAAACAACAATACATACCTCGAACTAATCACGCTAACTCCACATAGGCCCAATCAATTGAACTAAGATAATACTAAATAGCCATACCATTAAAATATACTACATAAATAGGATTATTATGACTAATTGGCCGCTTAAAGCGCGCTCAACCGCTTTAATGTAGATATATTTTCGTTGTAAATATCCGTCGGATTAAAAGTTTAAATCAAGATTATCCGCATTAAGTACGATCGCAATATTTATGAAATAACTCTAGTGCAGTGAATACAGTGTAGGATAAAAAGAACACCGAAAGTCGCGGCGTGGAAGTCGTAACGTTGGTGCCTTGTATTAATTATTATATTACTTTACAAAAATAGTACTTTACTATATTTATGTATTAAGTAACGAGTACTTTTTTTAATTTAAATTCATCTCTCTAGCTCTCTTTCAAGGTCTGAATCTTTTAATTTACAAGAACGTTTATAAAATATCAAATCATGTAAAACTTAAACAACCCAGTGCACCATTTTAATTGCAACTGCACTTAACACAAGCCAAACGCGCTACACACACAACTAACAAGAAGAATGCGTGTCTCTCATCACCTCCCAGTTTCCGCTGCAGATTAAACCAAACCACCAAAGCATACAATAATTCCAGTAATTAATACAAGTTCAGGAATATAGCATATATAAATAACTATAATACCAACGGTGTACTAAACGTCGCCGATTACCCAATCTAATATATTAAACTTGAGTGATTCAAGATTGTGATTTCAAAGCGGAAATTAAGTTGTGTAGTACGTAATTAAATCAGCCCCATTAGCGAGGCAGATTCCAGGCTGAATGGACGTAATTTACTGAATATATTACCTATGATATATAACGGGATAGATACCGTGCCGTGTCGGGCTGCAAACATGTCTTGTGAGACAATGAAAAACATACGATTATGGTGATGTTAACAATTCACCATGTAAGCCCCTATATTAGTTAACTCATTTGTTATAATAACAGTGAGATAGGTAGTTCATTCTAGGTTTGCTTGTGATTGTATAATTCCAGGATAATATCGCCAAAAACACCTTAAAGTTTCTCAATGATTATAAATAACTGTTAATGCAACCATAATGTTATTATAGAGGAAAATCTAATGTTCGATGAATCTGAGCAAACACGTCCTATCAATATTCCGATAGATTTATCGCTAACGCTAAATCGCTTACAAATTCCCCCATCATGCAGCAACCGAACAGCTCAACGCTGCTTATTCCAAACTGATTTACTGGGCGCACCTGCCTCACTGAATAAACATTGTTGCTGTTTTTTGTGGGACATTCAACCGCAACCCTCCAATACGCGTCAACGATCAAACGGGATCTTCCGTCCCTATTGCTCAAAGAGACTATTATATGAGGTCGGTCCGTTCGTGTCCCCGCATCTTAACGTTTCAATTCGGCCGAAGAAACCGCAGTAGTGTTAGTGGCCTGGATGGATATCGATGGATACAAATCTGCCGTGCGCACTCCGGTAGGCAGGCCGATTGATGGATGACGCATTACATGGGGCCTCGTATCCGATATCGGCTATAATATGAATACGCATGGCGAGATAGATCGTCTTGGACATTGTAATTGGGATGAATGCAGACTGGAATGCACAGTTATGTATTGGAATTTGAAATATTGATTGTAATTTTATGTATACGATAAAAAATAATACGTAGATATATATACATATATCTAAACTAATTCAATCATTTTTAGCAAAAGTAATATGCCTTCTAGTAAGTTCTTTAAAACTAGCTAAATGATTCAATAAATGTTGAAAATACTTCACAATACAGAAACCAAATTAAAATTTATACGTTGATGGCTTCACAAAGAATAATTATTATTATCATGAATAATAATTCTATTTAACATATTTTGATGCGCACCATTAGTTATTCGCAGCAACTTCCTCGATTCGGTAACACCGCAATCTAACTTTGATGCCTTCATCATCTTTCATGACGGTTTAGTTAATAATTATTACGAACATTTGTTGAGAACGCAATATCTCGACATTTTGAATGAATATCCTTTTATCAAAGTAATCTTTGGGCTTTATTCAAACGTTGTAGTGTAAAAATACCATGCATTAATTTCTTTCCCTACTACAATTAACATTAGATTTGAAAATTTGAATGATTAACAGTAAGTTGCATGATCCATCATTTAAATATCAAATATACAACATATTACACATTACAATGGAGGTACCAATCCTCCCTTTAAACAAGCTGCAACATTTCACCCAGATCCAAACATTAAAACAACAATATTCAAGTGCATTTACGTAAAAATTGTAATAGAAGCAACGTCACTGCGGGTAGATTGATAAATGCGCGGAAGCACTCGCCGCCTAATGTACGGGGTGTGGCACGCACAGCACGGCTCCGCTCGCTTGCAATACACTATCATATAAAAAGAGTATACACTACCATCCTACTCCCTTTTTTGTTCCTCCTACTTTCTGTTTTATAGTGGGGATATCTTGCATAGATATCCACGGCCTAGTGGAAGAGCCGTGGATTATGCCGAATTCTTACCGACTTAACTATACCGTGTTCCGTCGAGCCGCTTTAATGACAGGGCGGACGACCACCATCCTACCCCTACTCATATTATTATAATTGCGAAGGTTTGTAAAAATGTATGGATGATTGTTACTCTTTCAAGCAAAAATAACTATTATTTCGCCGGGTACCACGCGAGTGACGCCGCGAGATCCAGCTAGTATAGTAGGTATAATAATACTAGCGTAACACTATATTATACTGCGATAGAGATATTTATGATATTTAACTGGAATAGCAGATGTTGCGTTCAATTAATTTGAAAATACAATATTAACTATAGAAAGTGAGCAATCTATACAGTGTTTTGAATTGATTTTGAACAAGGTTTATTCGTGCAGTGCGAAATTTCGTTGAGTTTGACAAGTTTGAGATTAACAAAATATTTAGTAAATTGCTTTTTGCATCCATATTGGTTACGAAAGTCGGTACATACTTTTTTAATCATCATTTTAGCTTTGTTATTTTATAATCACTTATTAAGCATTTGTTTCCCACATCTTCAAGGTCTTTTCAAGAATGCCAAAAAGTAACACATAGCATTTCTCATAATGGATATGTGCGGTACCTACGATAAATTAATATTTACTTCTAAATATTTTCATTTATTCAGATTTCACACGCCGTTTTGATTACAAACAATTCCCTGGTTGTTCGACACAATTGTATCAAAACGTGAAAAGTATCACACCTACACATTTATTAAATTAAACACTTTTACCGTAATATTGCCACTGTTTACTGTTAATAAACTCACTGTTTAATAAATTAAATATGTGGTGACTAAAGTCCCTTAGCACCATTTCATTCAGTTTTTTTTGAACCAATAATTATCTCTCGATTTAATTTTTTTCATTCAGTATTTCACTAAATACAGTTTTTGTAATTCATGCTCTATTAAATAGAGCAATGTTAATCGATACTATAGGCATCTTTAACTTATGAATCCAAGGATTGGAAGTTCATTTTGGATGGTTTTGTGGATACTATTAGTAGGTAGGTAGTCTGAGCTATGGTGATACTTTATTCATTAATCCTAGTATTCCAATTGCATATTACTGTAGTTATTTAATATAAACCGCCCTAAAATTTGCACGTACGACACCCGTTCTTGGAATCGCACGAACTCATTTAAAAACAATTTCTTCGCGTTTCCCCTTTATACAGCAATTACGCTACCATACGCTACGTAATATAGTATAGTAACAAAAGCAAATCACCGCAAGATTTAATCATTTGTTTAATAACATCACATATAGTTGGTAGCAAGGAGCGAGGAGCGAGGAGCGAGGAGCGAGGAGCGAGGAGCGGGGAGCGAGGAGCTAGCCCGTAACAGGGCGCCACTTGGTACATCGGACGTGAAAAACAAAAAGCAATTTCGCGGCCAGAGCGCTGCTACAAAGCACTCGTTCCGATCGAGCGGACAGTGGAGCTATTCATTTCCCTGATGGCTACCCATTACAACGGTCAAGATGGATGGATAACAAACCGACAATTACACTATAAACACAATGACAATTGGATGTTTCCACTAATTGAAAAAGCCACCGTCTATCGATAAATTTCAGGCCACTATATGAAATTAAAGTCTCATTTCGAGCGGTGCGTGACATGACGGCTCGCTGATATATTAACTCCATTGACTTTACGAGCAGTCGCTACGTTATTAATCTAGCGGGTCAATCGGAGCACGTACTTTATCGTATTAATTCAAAAATGACCGAATTGTGAGCAACGCAACGATTACGCGGTGACACGCACTTGCCGCCGCATATGTCGTTGTTATCGGCCCGAAAACGCAACCTTGCATTATATTACGTTGAATACAGTTAATCATAAGCCGCAACATTTAGCACAAAGCCTCGTTGAAAAGCTCTTTACCAGAAAAAATATTAATTAAGCTTAATTACACGGGAACAAACTTTTGATATTTATAAGGGATATCATAACAAAAGAATAACATAACAAATAGTCTCATTTAGCAATTGCGTTCCAAATGAGTAAACTTCAACAGTAATGAACATTTCAGCTAGTTAGCGTCTCTCGGCAAAGAATCCTAATCATAATAACTCAAGATGTTATCGTATTGGGCAGGCGATGAACAAAAGACGGCGCAAGCAACAATAGCCAACGCGGACCCCGAAAGGGGACTAACAAATTACCTACCCGCAGATAACTAAGCAATATTAAATCATACCAATTTGTCCTCGAAATACTCAAACCCTTTCTAAAAAGCTATTCCATTAAACAGAAATATCCATTCAGCGGTGCAATAACACTTAATCCCCGAGAAATCATAAAATTCTATCCGCCCTCATAAAAAATGGTGCACGCTTAATAAATCCTAACGGTGTAATTTCCGAGCCGTCTGCTACAGAATGAATAGTTTAAATTAGTGTAAAGAACAACATCCAGCTTTAGTAACTCGGCGTGAAACTGCAATTTCGCCGTTCATAAAACAGGAAACCGGCACCGGCGGGCTGCCTCGCTGCAATCGCATCTTTTCACTCGGCTCCTTCGTCGTTGCATTAGCAATTCTAACCATCGGAATAGTTGCTCGGAAATTGTAATATTTAGTCTTAATAAAGCCATTCGTTACGTTGAATATCCGGAACAGGCGTGGGTGCCCCTCAGTTCGCCCGAGGCGGGGCAGCCGGCAGCACACTCGAAATTTACGACAAAGCTTTATCCCAGACATGCTAGCTGCTACATTTTAGCCTATTTCACTGACTTGACTCATTCACTATGCATGACAATACGACGGAGAATAGATGCTAGTTTGACTTCATTCGAATGTAATATAGTCCCGTATTTGCCCGACGCACGAACGTCAGAAAATTAAGCTGCATAACCGCAACAATTTTGCCGATGGTCGAAAACGATACCCATTGTTACCGAGGATCAGCACGATGCCAACATATGATTTATTAATATTAATAAACCTACACCGAACGGAATGCACCGACAACGTTGCAAATAAAGCTATATCCGATGCGGAAATGAAAATACATTATTCAGTGGTACAATGGAAACATATGCAATCTTTTAATATACTTTTAACTGAGCCGTGCCAAAATGTTTTAATTCCGTGCATGTAGCGAGAGTATAATTCTGTGGCTCATAAAATTTTACGAAAAATGAACCTTGATGAGCCCTATATGAAGCGTTCCGCGAATTTAACAGATGTGCCGCATTTACGTAACGGGAACATTATGTAGGCATTTTCATTTTACAAGAAAATGCCGAAATAACAATCTAATTTCATTAATAATGTTATATTTGATGAAACAGACGTCGACATTATGATTGAGGTTCGGAATTCTTTTGAATTCCATTGCAAAGAACTTAAAAGTACGCGTGGAATTGCGCGCGCGGGTGATAAACGCTATCATTTGCGCGCCATCTCTGTAAGGGTAGTGAAAACACATTCTACGAACAGTAACAAATTATTACGAGTAAAAATAAAGTCGCGTATGGCTCCACCTAGCGTCGAATGCGAAAGCTCATGAAGCGCCATCTTGGCTTTCATTTAAAACTCACATAATTTCTATCTTGGTTCATCGCGAGCAGTGAGCACCCACGGGAACCCTAGAGGTGTAAGTTATATTTCATAGATGGCGCTGTTTTAAATTCGACATGTGATGTGTATAGCGTAAATAAGTTGACATTTTTTTAAATATTAATATTGAATAACTAATAAGTTTTATTTTAAATATTAAGTTATATAATATCAAAGTACTCACGGGTGAGATATCGGAGGTCATGTTGAAGCCCTCGCACAGCAACTAAATGTCTGAAACAGAAAAACAAAATAATGAGTCTCATATAAATTATTGTGTCGTAAATTTAATTTCATAGCCATATTAAGTTAATCGATAGTTAATCTAAAACTGCTATAATAAATAACATGTCTAACAAAATATATTATGTTAGAAGGTTTTTAATGATACACTCCTTATATGTTATTTTTAATTAATGAGAGCAACACAGTTGTAACTTGTAATAAACAGGTGCTTGTTAACCTTCCTCTACTAACATAATAAACAAATCATACATTGCAAATCTTTGCAAAACAAGATCTATCAATATGTTTGTTGAAAGAAAGATTATAATGGATTATTTATAAAATAACAATATTGCGTATATCGTGAACATTGGATATCATATATAAGCTGAATTCGTATAATTAAGTTTATAAAGAGATTTGTTTTATTTATTTATTTTATTTTATTTATTTGATTTGCCAACAGATGTACATCTTATATTTATAATATATTTTGAGTATGTGACATAATTAGCATGCATAGCAAGATGTAGATCCAATTACAGGCAAATACAACATGCGTTTTTGAGTTGAATTGTATCAAATTATAGCTTCTAATCGTAGTGTAAATTCTAATCAGAAAACATTATTCTTATCAGTATAATTTTTATGTAAAACGTTTTTATATGCAAACAAACTAAGGAAGTTGATGTCAACTTTTGTACTATTGAATAATCTATTATGTTCCCGACAAACTCTAGCAATGACACTGTTGAAGCCTAAATTGGTTCTATATCTTTTGACAAAAAATACATTGGTTTTCCTAGAGTATCTCCTCGGAACAGCTATATTAATTTTTGAAAGAAGATTAGGACAAATGTACGAATTAGTAACAATTCTGTATAACAACATTTGATCTGCCATCCATCTCCGATGTTTAAGACTTTCCATTTTAAAAAAGTTTAATCTGAGGTCGTATGATTTTAAAGATTTAAGTTTTTGTTGATGAACAGTAAGTAGATAAAGAAATTTTTTCTGGACAGACTCAAGTCTCTTTATATGACATCGATAAGATGGATTCCAGACTGGTGAACAATATTCCAAGAGAGATCTTACTAATGAACAGTATACAATTTTTAAGGGTAAAACACTTTTAAACATTTTGCAATTCCTCCATATAAATCCAAGAAGTTTTAGAGATTTCGTAACTATATTATTAATATGATGAATAAAACCTAGTTTTTTATCGAATGTTACTCCTAAGTCTCGCACCTGGGGTATCTCCTCAAGGGTGGTATTATTTAAGGAATACGAAGATGAGTGTGGCTGTAACTTTTTGGAAAATTTGATAAATTTGCATTTATTTATATTTAACGGTAGCTTGTTAGAAACTGTCCATACTGAAATTCTATTTAGATCGTCTTGAAGAAATTTAGCATCCTCTGAATTATTTATATTTTTGAATATTTTAAGGTCATCCGCGAAAAGTATAAATTTTGAGTAATTAATTTCATTGGACAAATCGTTAATAAAAATTAAAAACAAAATAGGCCCCAAGTGCGAGCCCTGAGGAACACCCGAAGTAGCTACAAATGGCTGCGATTCATAGCCATTAACCGTAACTTTTGACGTTCTATTGTCTAAGTAAGTTGCAAACCACTTTAACATTAGACCATGAACACCAACCCTTGACAACTTTCTAAGCAGCAGCGAATGATCCACCTTATCGAACGCCTTACTGAAATCCATATATATTGCATCTATTTCTTGGCCACTATCAATATTATCACACAAATCATCAGTGTAAGTGACCAGATTAGTTAAGGTAGACATCCCGCCACGGAAACCATGTTGCTCAGGTATTAAGTGGGACTTTAAGTGGTATGTTAAATGTGGGTATATCAGCGATTCAAAACATTTTGCAAACACAGATAACAGTGAAATGGGTCTGTAGTTGTGTATATCTCTAGCTTCGCCGCTTTTAGGAATAGGGACTACATTAGATTTCCTCCACTGTGAGGGAAAATAACCGCTGTTTAAAGATTTATTATATATTATGTTCAATGGCACTGAAAGGCAATCAGCACAACGAGAAACGAAAACAGGGGGGATACCATCGGGTCCAGCGCTCTTATTAATATTTAATTTTTTAAAAGATTTTACCACTGAGGCGTTATCTAATACAATTCTATCCAAAATATTATTGCAAGGAGAAGATTCATCTATAGGCGGAACTAAATTAATCGAATTACTTTTGGTATACACGGACGAAAAGTGTTGAACAAAGGCACTGCATATATCTGCAGGAGAAGAATAAGCAACATTATTTAGAAGCATTTCCTCAGGTATTGTACCTTTCGAATTTCTTTTAGCGGATATAAACGACCAAAATGCCTTTATATTATTATCACTTATAGAAACTTCAACGTTTTTAAGATATCTTTGGTAGCTTAGTTTAATCTCATTATGACATCGAGTTCTCGCTAAGTTGAACTCCAGTTTATCCATCGGATTTTTATATTTAATATATTTTTTTCTTATTTTTTCTTTTTCTTTTATAAGTTTTATTAAATTTTTGCCATACCAAACAGGATACAAACAATTTTTGTCCGTATGTTTTTTGGGAACATTGTCCTCAATAATATGATTAATAATGGAGTAAAATTTTTCTACCATGTCGTCTACTTTATTCAAGGTGGCTAATTCTGCATTCCAGTTAATTTCATAAAGTTTACTTTTAATAATTTCATAATCAGCCTTCATGAAATTAAGTTTCACTATTCTATTCCTTTTTAAAAATTTACGAATTGGAAAGTCTACTGAAATATTAATAGCCGGATGATAGCAATCTACCCTAGTCAGTGCTGATAAAGCTAGTTCTGTCTTTACAAAATCAATATTACTGAGGACTAAATCCAAAATTTTATCATCAGAGTTTAAAACTGTATTATACTGCCGCAAGTTGTATAATGCTAAAAAATCATTCAAGCAACTAGACATCAAATTAGAATCCGCCCTAAGCGATGTCATTGAGTGGTGTTCAGGTTGAGTGGAGGGTATGTCCCATACGAGTTTACTCGTGTTAAAATCACCGACGATTAAGACATTACTGTCCCCCATGTTTGCAAAAGCTTTACTCATTGAAACTAATTCGGATTCCAGTTGAGGAAGCGTCAATGGTGGTGGTAAATAAACGGCGCATATAAAAAGAGTTTTACTGGTATTATTGTGATTAGTAGATATCTTTATCCACAAATCTTCGATCTCACTTTCAAAAGAATAGATGCGGGAAGCTTTAATTTGTTTAGAAACGGCAATAAGCACTCCACCACCGTCGTTTTTGCGACTAATAGTAGTGGATCGGTCCCGTCTGAAGATTTGGTACCTATCATTAAGAATTTCAGCATCGAAAACACTATCGTTAAGCCATGTTTCCGTGAGAATTATTAAATCATATGTACATGCGGAACTCGACAGTTTTAACTCGAGTAATTTACCCCGGATACTTCTAGAGTTCTGATAATAAATATTCAACGAATTCATTGTGAGTATTTTAAAAGACATTTAAAAATAGATATAAATAGAACACCAAAATTTTAACCTAGCACTTTGAACTTACTTAAAACGTCCGCATTTTTAACCCACACAGCCGGTGAAGAATCGCTCCTTCTAACCATAACACGGCCATTGCGAACCCAAACGTATTTACACACTCCTTCTTTCTTGAGGATACGGGCTTGAGCGTGAAGTTCTCGGACGTAAGAAGACAGGTGCTCCATCACATAAACTGGCTGCTTTTCTCCTCCAATTCCGAGATGTGCACTATTCAGTTTGTCGCTTGAATTTGTTTTGTTGAATGTAAAATATGAAGCCAGAATAGAATCACGTAGACGTGTCGAGGAGAACTTAACAATAACCGATTTCGGCCTGTTCGATTTAGGGTTTACTTTTTGCACTCGTGTGCAGGAGATTATATCCTTCTCGATTAAAGGACACGAAGTAATCTTTGCCAGCTGCATCACAGTATTAACCAAGTTTTCATTGGTGTGTTCTGGTAAGCACTGAATTTCGATATTATTCTCACGTGCTCGGAGTTCCACTTGATCAACTTTATAAGTCAAATGCTTCATATTTTCACGAAGCTGGACATTCTCACGACGAAGTTCCGATAATTCAGATTTCGCTTCTTGTAGTTCTTTATAAACTTCGTCATATTTTGATGAAAAGAACTCTACCGATTTTGCCAGTTCTGGAATTAACTTAACATCATTGCGGATTGTTTCAAATTCAGTCTTTAACCTTGATTCAAAAGATTCTGTAAGCAATGTCTCCATTCTAGTCAAAATTGTAGACTCGAACAGTAAAATACGTTCATTAAAGGTATCAATAGAAATTACATCATCTTTATTCCCGAAATTTGTAACCGTGTCACCCGAATCTTTGACTGGGGTATCACTAATATCCCCTTGCCTCTTAGTCACCTTACACTCCGGACATTTCCAAGACGCTCTATTTTTGCTGGACATTTTCGTAAAGTTTTCTTTCGTAAAATTCACACAGGCGAAGTGGTAACATTGCGAGCAAAGTGAACATGATAACCTCTCGGTAATACTAATAACACGGTGACAGGCATTACAGGAACTCATTTTAAGCAAGAATGATGAATTATCTTAATCTTGAGCGGTTTATAATAAATTATCAAAATTAATAAACATGTAAACAGTACAGCAATAAATGCTTCTCTTTAATCTGTGGTTTGTCAGTACATTAAAATTTTTTGCACATCAATAAATGCTCTCTTGGCAGTAGTGACAACTTGCAAGAAAAATATTCTTAAATTTTTCTAGGGTAGGTCGAAAAATAATATTGACAAATGACATCCAGATAAGTTTCTTCCGTCCAAGTGTTTTTATTTTAAGTGAACTTACTTGTTAATATGTGGAAATAATGTTTTGTAATCCAAACGTAAGCTTCAACTAATCACTTGGTGCAGTTTCCAATACTATTGACAAATGCTTCTGAGTAATAAGAATTTTTATTTACGGAGTGATCAAATACGTTAACATCGATAATGACAGAACTGACAGAACTGACTTGTTTACTTTTAGTAGTCACCTAATTAAACTATATCTAGTCCTAATCCTAATTAATTAGTAACCAGACAACTGCATTTGAATAAACATTCATGTACGTGTACATGGTCAAAATTTTAATAATTTGATAAATAAAATAAAAAATAAACAAGTCAATAACTGCGTTAAAAACAACCGACTTCAAACTTGCACTTGCAACATTTACAAATACAGACAAAAATGCTCATAAAATAAAAACTACTGGACCTATCCGAATAAAATTTTTATGGGACCAATTTGACACCATCCCGCATCGAACAAAAAAAGAATCACGTAAATCGGTTCAGAAACCACGGAGTAATCGGTGTACATACATAAAAAAAAAAAAACATACCGGCCGAATTGATAACCTTCTCCTTTTTTTGAAGTCGGTTAAAAATAAAAAAGCCTTTTATTTCTAGACAGTGATAAACATAACAAAAATAAATGTAACTTAAAAAATAAAAAAGTATTTTAAAGCAAAATATGAATAAAAGTAATTACAATCTAAGTTTGTTCATCTGCTAGAACCCCTCTGCAGGTGAAGGCCTCCTCCAAGGCTGTCCAGTCTTCTCTAGATTTGGCTAATTCCAACCAATCCACACCGGCTACTTTCACTAAGTCATCTTCCCATCTTGCGCAAGGTCTTCCTCTTTTCCTCTTACCAAGTGGGCCTTTCCAAGCTGTGACTTTTTTGGTCCATCTCTGGTCTTGCAAGCGTGCTACATGTCCGGCCCATTTCCATTTTAAAGTCAGCGCTTGTGCCAGCCCATCTTTGGCGTTAGTTATTTGTCTGATCTGTGTGTGACGTATTTTTTGGATTTTCCTGATGTTCAACATGCTACGCTCCATTCCCCGTTGGCATGTTATTATTTTGTTTCTAACGTTATTGTTGAATTTCCACGTTTGGCAAGCGTATGTTAAGCAGGGCAAGAGGCAAGAGTTCATGAGCCTTGTTTTTAAGTATATTGGTAAGTTGCCTTTGAATATTTCTCTTAAGCTCCAGTATTTATTCCATGTTAATTGTGACCTTCGTTCGACTTCATGTTCGTTACTCTCGCGAGTAAAGCTGATTTGCTTACCTAAATACAGGTAATGGTCTGTATATTCCAGAGGCTCACTGCCGACCGATAGTGTTCTTCTAACACTATTTGTCATCAGCATGGTTTTGCATAGATTCATTTCTAAGCCTACCCTGTTACTACCTATGTTCAAGGAATCTATCATGGATTGGAGATCCTTCCCAGATTGAGATATAAGGACTAGATCATCCGCGAATCGCAGGTGGTTTAGGCACTTCGTTCCTATCTTTATGCCGTATTGACTCCAGTCCAAGTGACTTATTACGGATTCTAGTGTAGCTATAAATAGCTTTGGGGATATCGGATCTCCTTGTCTTACACCTCTTTTTACAGGGAACCACGGTCCGACTTTCTCGAGTTTCACTCTACTTCTGCAATCACTGTAAATATTTTTTAGTACTTGTATATATTCTTTTTCTACGTTCTGTGTTCTTAATGTTTCCCATATACTATCATGCGACAAGGTATCGAAAGCTTTTTTATAATCTATGAATGCCAGGTAGAGTGGGCATCTCATTTCATGAAATTTTTCAATGAGAAGTTCCAGTGTGTGTATGTGGTCCACAGTCGAGAATCCCTTTCTAAAGCCGGCTTGCTCAACCGGTTGTCTCGCATCAAGAGTGTTACATATTCTGTGATTTATTATAGAAGAGAATAATTTATAGACGCAGGGAAGAAGACTTATCGGCCTGTAGTTCGCGATATCTTTGGAGTCACCTTTTTTGTAGATTAGGATTATATTAGATTCAGACCACTGGGTAGGTGTTTCTCCTGTTTTCAGAACGAGGTTAAAGAGGTTTGTCAGTGGTTTCGCGAGTTCTTTTGATGCAATTCTTAAGGTGTCATTGGTGATATTGTCTGGTCCGGGACTTTTTTCAATTTTTAGGTTTTTGAGTGCCGTTATGACTTCATTGATTTCGATTTCGGGGGCGGTTGCGCGTTCACTCTCTTTGCCTGTAGGAAGAACTATTGCGTTATTTGTATCTTGTGGATGTTGAACGCTGTACAGATTTTTGTAAAAGTCTGTTGCTACTTTAATGATATCGCTCCGGTTGTTTAGTACTATCTCATTTCGTTTTAATCCATCTATCCATGTTTTGTGCGTTCGCAGTTCTTTGTATGCTTTTTTTGTGCTTCCTGTTGTGTTAATGTGTTTCTCCATGATGTTTTGTCTATGCTTATTGTAGTCTATCTTTATATATTTGCTTGTAAGTTTGTAGAGAGCACGAAGCTCGTTTTTTATCGTTCGACTTTTTGGTTTGATTCTTTGTATTTCTTGTTTTCTTCTTATAAGTTTCAAAGTTCGATCTGATAAGATTTTATTCGTTTCTTTGTTAGCGATTCTTGCATATTTTAGACTTTTGGTTATTGAATTTATTATATTGTCGTAGTAGTGTTGAACCGACGTCTTCTCGTCTATTTCTGGTAAACCTTCGGATATATTTTTGTTCATGGCGTCTTGGAATTTTGCAATTTCTTCATCACAGTTTAAGTTTTTTATTTGATCGGTGTTATATTTACTTCTGGACTTTTTAGACGCTGCCAGTGTGATTGTTGCTCTGACTGCTCTGTGGTCAGAAGGGTAGTTTATGTTCATTACTTCAACATTTTCGAATATCTTTGTCCGGTTAGATAGTATAAAGTCAATTTCGTTAGTATATTTCCCATTTGGTGATCTCCATGTCCATTTGTTTTTAGGTTTTTTCTTAAAGAATGTATTTAAAATCGATAGTTTGTTTTCTAAAGCGAAGTCTACCAATCTCTGTCCTCTTTCGTTCCTTTCACCATATCCATTTTGTTTCATTATTAAGTATTCTTCTTTTTTAGGTATTCCTATTTTCGCATTTAAGTCGCCCATCAGTATAAAGTCTTTATGAGCCAGCTCTAATGCTTTAGCCACAGTTTCGTAAAATTTGTTAATATCCTCTTCATTTGCATTTTCTGTTGGTGCATAAACTTGTATAAACGATAGGTGGGTGTCCTCTAATATCATATTTAATAAAGCTACTCTCTCAGTAAGGCCTGTGTAGCTCTCTATATTTTTTTTTATGGCGTATATTTATCATAAAACCCACCCCGTGTAGGCCAGGTGTGACACCTGTATGACACAGAACAAAGTCTTCGTGTTCTTCTATTTTGTTGCCCATTCGTCTCGTTTCAGATAGTCCTATTATGTCGTATTTTGTATTTTTCAGAGCTTCGTTTAGTTCAATTAGACGTTCGTGAGAAGATAGAGTTTTAACGTTATATGTCATGACATAAATTTTGTTTTTTAATTTAGGTTTTGGTTCTAAAATTTTTATAGGTTCTTTTGAATCCGTTGGAGGGTTTTGGTCATAATCTTCCACGGTGACCAGCCGGCTTGGAAAATGTTTGTTGTTATGTATTTCTAATTTACTTGTATAATCTGCAAAATTTTAATAATTTGATATAATTATTAAATATGTATTATAAATGTAATTAATAATTAATCCGTTAAAAACAGTATATATGTACTGTGTGTAAACAGTGTATATGTTGGCTACAATCGCGGATACTGTGGTGATAAATAGGAACCTAATTAAATTAAAAATATTTTAATGAAGTTGGCATTGAAAATTCTACTTGCATAATACGCGTGAATCTCAAATAAAAAAAAATACTCATAATGACCTACTGCTCACATAAAACCACTAAGAGCGCTCTCTATACATTTTCGCATTTATATCTTTTGAATTGCACACAGCGAGACATATAATCATGAGCAACTAAAGGGACGCGTTTTGTCAAATATCACCAGCATTCTATAGCCGAGTTTATAACAATAACCCAGTTGAAAGCGTACCATTCTCGCTCGAACGAACCTCAAAAGACGAGATCGCAGAAAAAACTTAAGTGCTGCAAAGTCAACGACCTTCACGAAAAAAATATGGACGAAATATTACACATGATATTGGCAAAACGTTCGGTCTAGCGGCAGACTAAGGCTTTATTAAGACTGGAGTTTTGAAAATAAGGGAAATCTCTGGCATAACTGGTTATAGCTGTACGCGATTATGAGTTCAGATTACCTGTACTATGTTTATCATACCAATGTTTTTGTTATGAACTACGTGTACAAGAAACTATTTTATTTTGTTCTTCGAGAAAAACGAGACCAATTGATGGAGTTTTAATTAATTGAAACGTATCACCATAAACATAACCTTGACTAAGATTAAAGTTCTTTTTTTTTTTTTGTGGTACAGCTTACATTTTACTCACCCACATTTCTATGAAAAATAGCTAAAAATATTTAGAAATTCTTATGACCATGGCAATGCTATTTCCGTAAAAGAGTCTGATTCCACACCTTGGCATTCGCAAACGCATCATCATTCACCTCTCTTGGGAAAAACATTGAGTCCTCTCTAAAAGTGACAAAATAGTGATGAGTTTTTTTCTATTCATATATTTGCCTCTATATCACTCACACTGGGAATTGTTACAAGTTCGTGACCACTGTAATATGAGCTTATAGTTCATAAGAGAAGATATATTATATTATGAGCTCGTCCCAACTCCGCCCTGATTGACCCAAGATAAAATAAAAAAAAAGACAAGTTGCACTCCGGGAGTGCCGGCAGAAGTGAAAACTTGATTATTAACGTTGAGCATGTTTGATATCCATCCGTCTTACGCTTTTTCGATCTGGTCACGTGTCCTGACGCGAGTTTAAGATTTTATACCCATTACAGAAAAAGTGCTCAACGCCGCTAAAGAAGTTTTCACTTCAATAAAAAATAGCATGTCACATAATACTTCATAATATAGCTTCCTACTGGTGAAAGAATTTTCAAAACAAGTTATGTAGGTACTCTTTGAATTTATTCTTTCCTGATATACAAATACATATAACAAATCTAATCTTTCGTCTATTACGTACTAAATAACAAAAGGATGTGTTGTCTTAAACTTTGCTTAATCACGTGGAATGTGTTTATATCGCAATTCAATTTCCCGTCCAGACAGACAATTCTTTCACAAGTTTCTTGTTAACAAAGTTATTAGACTCGCATAAACTTATAGATAAAACTCAACTATATAAGTTCATTATAAGCTGATGTTCGGGTCAATACCCTCGCCTTTAGTTAAGCTTATCTACCTTTTGTTTTACGACACTTTCTTTAACCGTCTCATCGTTTCGGGAATTTATAACCCAAATAAATCAATAGAAACATCGCTGCTAAGATTGCGTTACCAAATTGACATCTCCAAATGGGTCACAACTCACAACCGAAGAGATGTAATGAGATGCTGTAGGGCCACCATTAGGCAAATTTTCTTATCATTGAGCAACAGAATTTAGCCTTAATTGGGAGGATACATTTCAATTTAAAACATCTTTTTAATCTATAAATCATACAACACCAATCTGACGTTACATTAATATCGTAAAAAAGAGCGTTTGTGCCGAGCACACGTGTCAGAAATGAAACTTCTTTGGCAAGATACCAAAATCGTCGCCTAAAATTTACTCCTAACGCGCCTAAAGAAATTTTACTTCAAAAAATGTCTGTATTTTTAGAAATCAAAGATTTGAACATTGGATTTAAAAAGCGATTTATGCACTATATTATTTAACCTGACATTTCGAACTTTACCGCGACTGCGGTCAAGGACAGATTTGTCCACAGTGCTGCGTCGAATTACATAAATAATGAATGGAAAGCTTTAAAATATTTTCTTTTTTATTTTACATTACTATCAAATAAGTTGAATATTCATGCTCTGATGGAACATCAAAGCCCGAGATAGTTCAGCAATAGCTAGATAAAACTGACTATTGGATGAGCATTGTAAAATATGCATATTTATCTGCTATCTATATTTCATTGGAATATGTTTTACTGTAAGTATTTATTTTACAAATAAATATTTATTCTATTCTATATCTAATAGTTTGCGGAGATAAATTAGTCAAAGACATAAATCACTTAAGTGTTGGCTGTCTTATTGGCGACGGACGTCTGGTCTCTGTCCCAATTTTGGCCTCAACTCGTTTTCAGCTTTATTATAAACACAGTTGACAGATATATACTACGTTATAAACAAATAGAGTAATAAAAGTAAGTGTTTGTAAACCAAGAACGCCGAGTCTTTCGACACATCAGGAAATATATTTGTATATTGGGTAGGGTTTATAAATATTGCTTCTTACTCTATTAGACATGTCTGTTCTATGCTCTTGTTTTAATTTTTTATTCACATTAATAATAAAATAACATATTTCATACTATGATTTTAAATTTTAATCGTAGCATAGCGTCCACAGGACCGCCTCCTCGGTACAGTGGTTGACAGTGGTAACACCGAGGGGCCCTGGGTTCGATTCCCGGTGGTGACGAAGAAAAAAATGTCTTGGTCTGGTAGGACACAGAAGGCTGATCACCTACTTGTCCCTAAAGAAAATCGATCAGTGAAACAGATGTATAATTCATCTGCCCCTTACCCCACTAGGGGACATGGGACTTCACTTTTTATAGCGTCCACAGTAGCAACCATAAATATTCTAAATGAACATGTTTAATATTCAGTCAGAAACAGTACGAAAATGAATCACTATCTGTGAAGTTACCTTTAAATTACATCAGAACACAGACTAAGGAATATGTCTAAAGGTACTAGATACCTGGAAAATATCAGGGCGGAAAACTTGTAATCTAAAAGGGAAAAAAACGAAACTGTCTGTATCAGTATATATCGATAGCTGTACCAAACATACACGTGGGTACCTACCTATTCGCAGAAATAAATTCACTCTTCTTTTAACAACGATAAAAGCTCGAATATTGCCATTCAAACAAAACTATTACGATAGAAAGAGTAACTGTTTCGCTTTTCACCAAATTCACAGTTTTAAATCCCTATTTTTATTCACACCGATAGTTTTGTTCCACGAAAATTGATACTGAAAAACGAAAATAGATTCGCAAAACGAAAAGTGGGAACGGGCCTTGACACTTTGACATTTTATTAAATATCTCTGCGGAGATTACGGACATTTGAATGTAATAAAACACCGATTTCCTAATGAGGCGTTCTGGAGACGTAGATACTCGCGCGGTCATTTATTCGTCTCTGTAGGAATATTTTTTCGGCAACATTTATTTATTTTTATATTATAATTTACATAGTTACACCAATTCAGAATCGTACAGGTTACTATTACTCCAATACTTAGCTATTTAACAATCGTATTGAAATATATTTCATCTTCATGTACGCTATCTAGGCGACGTATTTATTATCATAACCATTAACAGAACTATACATCTGGCTTTTGTTTTCAAAGGGGCACCATCTGTGACTTTACATTGCGTGCTCAAATTAACTTCCATAATAAATGACGTTCAGTTTATCGCTAATTAAATGTAACTCAATTAGAAAACTTTCTGATGTTTATAAACTACGTTTTTTTATCCTAATAGGACGACCGATATCCAAAATGAATAACTATTCAAATACGTTCAACGACGTTCCGACGAATAAAAAGCAACGTATAATAAGGATTTTTACAGAGTAATATAATATTTCAAAAACAAAATCAAAGTCAGTTCAAGAATGTTTACCTAATTGTTGGCACCGACGCGTCGACTTTATGCTTTAACTAAATAGGTACCTATTATCATATTATATTGAACAGCGTGACGCAATTTTATAAATAGGTACTGCATTTAACAAAATGATGGCACTATATTATTGATGTTAAATTTTACATTAGGTATTAAGATTTCAGATATTACACCGAAATGCTCACCTTATTTATAAATATCATCTTTTGATTGAGCAAAAAAGTAATGTAAAAATAAGATTACAATCTCTTTCATACCACTCAGTAATGTCTCCAAAGGTAATTTAAAATTGACCGTCTTAGTAGATGTTTATTTAGTAGTTGTTGATCATTTGTTATGCCAACAAGGCCCAGTGTGAAGAGGACCCAATATAGGTAGATTTTTGACAACTGTAGTGCGTCTGGGCACAGAATACATAATAGTAGCTAAACGCTACAGAACGGACACTCTCCGCCTCCCGCCAAAATTAAACTTACCTCACCCCGCGCGATCGTGATTAAAATGGGCAACATTTTTCTGCAAGGACGATACGCAACGAAGATTGACAACATTAATCAAATTGACTTGAAGTAATTTTATTATTTTGGATTTGTGATTATCGTTTTTCGTAGAAAATGGTTAGATATTGTGCTGTTTACGGATGTATTTCATCAGAAAAACGCGATTTTTTTTTTACGCTAGTCACAAATGTGCTAACCATAAAGCGTTAACACACACATTTGCAGTCTCTACAGTGTGACTATCAAAACGATAATTTTGTATGGAGTGTCCGGGGTGTGGTCTGGGTGTAGGATAAAAGATTGGAAAAATATAGAATTTAATTTTTGATCAGCAGTTAATTTATTGTGCATCAGATTGTGTAAATTATTTTTTCGTTCCATCTTAATAGTACATATTCATCTCCTAATCTCCCTTCCTGAATCCCTTTTCGTGGATTACTTAGCCAGATCTAATTGCAACATCTTCCTATTCGATTATTTGTGATGTCACTCAAACTTATTATTTATAATAGCATACACCATTAAATTCCTTAGAAATACCTGGAATACCCAGTACATATTACGTGAAACCTATTTATTGTGCATTTGCATTGTCAATCACTAGAGTCCGTCCTCCATCTTTTGTCCGCTTGATTGAATCTCGCAAAAGGAATTCCCGGAAATTCAATCGCCCGTAATCGCCATTTGTTCGTTATAATGTAATTACTCCGGTTCATTATCGTCATTAGCCTATTAATGTTCCCAATGCTAGGCCAGAACTCCGATGAAAGTTTCTGCCATAAATCACCGAGCTGGTTAAGTGCAAATGACCGTAGACTTTTTCATTCCCCGTCTTGCCTATATCGCAATATGTAGGTATAAGCTCATTCATCCGTGTGCACACTACTGTTCAGGATAATGCAGATAAATTGCAAACTAATTGTTTGTTTCAGACCCTTTACCTACTATAATGACCGTCGTGGACATATTACAAGTACGTACATATACGACGATTATAGCCCTTCAGGATGACTTCACTAACTTTATAATTAAGAACCTAGGTACTTACTTATACAAAAATTTATTAGCGTATGTTATTATGTATTCATTTCAAAAATTGTATCACTAGCTGTAAGGTACCTCATAATAAATAAATAAATAATATGTATGGATCTGTTTTAACTTTCTAATAGTGCGATTCAGTACATCATCATAAACTCAAATGAATAAATGAATTACAACTTTAAAGCTAGAAAAGCAAGAAAGCGACTAGACGAGCGTAACACAAGCGGAAGCTTATTAAGCCGGTACACAAGATACCTACTTAGAAATGAAGGCAACACGATAATGTTTTATACGAGATTAAGCGATAAACTGATCGCAACAAAAACTCCCATAATGACGTTGTATCGTTGGTTTTAAGCGTTATACCGATGAAAACCGTACCGACTCTCGCCGGCTTTTACGGCCGACTTTTTATTCGAAGCGTTTTAAATTATTATTCGATTTTTTTTAAATGTCTACGTACCTAGAATTTAGTACGTTCGCTTACTGAAAATAATGGAAAATAAGCAATCGCTTCACTTCATTTATTGTGTACGCGTACAAAAAAGTATTAAAATATTATAGGTATGTATCCTATCATGAAAAATTAAGCTTGTAAATGTGTGTGGTTTTGAGTTTTAACATGATATAATATGTAGTGACAAATGTACAGAAAAAGGAAATACAAAAAAAAAAACTAATGTTATGTTTTATTTTAAATTGTAGGCATCATTTATCCTTAAAGTACTTAAAATGGCCATCACTTATATTAAGGTACATATAGTAGGGTAGGGTAAAAAATATTGTCATGTACCTACATTGTAAATTCTAAACTTGTGTATAATTGCAATGTTTTCAAACGGGTACAACAGGTGACAGGTCATACATAGGCTAGGTCAGAATATTTTTCACCCATCTTCGGTTTGGTCGTATTTGTACCACTGCAGAGACAAATGTCTTCTAAAGCAGTTTACATATTATCATTATCCTAAAGTCCTAAATATCACACACCAAAGCTATTTATTTTATTAATTACATAATCTGCATCTAGATCGTCGACTTACCTGGAAAGAACACATTAAAAAAAAAAGGGACGAAATAAATTTAAAATACAGAGGACTCCACTGGCTTCTAGGTCGAAACTCAAAACTGTCCATGAACAACAAACTCCTCATTTATAAAACAGTCCTTAAACCAATATGGACATACGGACTGCAACTTTGGGGTGCAAGCTGTAACTCTAATATAATGATAATGCAACGAGTTCAAAACTATATTCTCAAGCAATTATCAGGTGCTCCCTGGTTCATCAGAACAGAAGAGGTCCACACTTTCTTGAACATACCAACCATCAAAGAGGAAATATGTACGCAACATCTTTCATACAAAGTGCGATTGGGAAAACATCCAAACCCTCTTGCTACAAAACTGCTTGAACCTGAAAACGTGCGTCGTCTCAAAAAGCGACGAGACATTTTTGACTAGTCAACACTGCCGGCTACCAAGCCCGATAAAATAAAGGGTGGACTCCAATGGGAGCAGCATCCTTCCTGCCATACGCGCCTTCAACATATCCGCTTATAGTCTAGCGACTGATCGCAGATATAATAATAATAAAAAAAAAAAAAAAAAAAAAAATTACATAATCTCTCTACAGTGAGCTATCTAATCTTCCACTTTTTTATCATAATTGGATGTTTGTGGAAAACTGTTTTGGAAACATTTCCACATTAATCTTACCCACATTAACTACAAGTATTGTGTCAACTGCTTTGTTAATTGCTGTAATAATTCTTTGTGATAAAATAAATAATTAAAAAAAAAATTGTGGAGCGATCTAGATATAATGTTTATCTATACTAATATGTATTATAAAGCTGAAGAGTTTGTTTGTTTGAACACGCTAACTCAAAAATTAGGACCAACTCAGGACCAACAGGAGCGGAGCAATGTGGGTGAAACCGCAGATCACAGCTAGTTGATACTAAAATTACATTCTATTAATATTTGCAATCCTCATCCCCTGCAGCCTGCATATGCTGAAGGTTAAAGTTTATTGCGACTTATGTTAGAAATAAACATGATATAACAATGAATTTATTATTCTGAAGACTCTAAATAGGAACAAATAGCCGTGGTTGTCTGGTAGAAATCACTGCATTGTTAAGGTTGTGTTATATCATTATTGTGTTATTGTTTCTTTCCATGTATTCTATTCCATTTCTTGTAAAACGAAAAATAGCTATAAATTAGACATCAATTCATTAATGTTTAGTCATAATTACTCTGTTAAAGCAAAACAAATAAGTTAAAGCGAAGTCCCATGTCTCTTTGTGGGGTGTGATACAGATGCATTTGTTTGTGTTCACTGAGTGAGTTCCTTATTGGATGTTCATTGGTAGTTATCGAAGCTAAAAGCTTATTATTATATTTGCTAAAAGGCTTTAATCTAACCAAATGCTGGGCCAAAATTTCATTGATTTCCATTTACTTGTATTTATTTTAAACTAGTTACATCTGATTGAAAACTATTTGCTCCATATACCACTATAGATTACATGATATTATTTCAATGCATAAACATGAATACAATGTTCAATTCCTTTTATTTTTTCTGGTACATACTAACAATGTAGAATGCATACTTAAGTTCCTTATTACCACTATTTTGATACTTCAACTCAAAATAGTATCTCTAACTGTAGTTCACATGGTAAAATAATTTTCACAATTATGCATACCATATGGCACATACTTTGAATTATGAGAGTACTTTAAATATCAGATTTTTGTGATATATATTGTAAGTAAGATTAACATTATTATAGAGCATTACATATTTCTGAACATTCTGAAACTAGGTCTACTAACTATTTCATTCAATAACTCACAAATGTGTCACAAATAGCAGTTTGAATTTATACTTCTAAGATACTTTCCTAACGATAGTGTGTATATTGGTAATATGACTAATGATCCAAACATTCAGAGATCCACAGTATAAAAAAACATTTCCTGATACAATTCCATAGTTATCTCAAGAAAGGGTTCCATAAATCACTAACCACACATGGCACATGATTCATACTAACTATTATGGGATGATACACATGTGTCCAATACATAAACAAGTCCAAATTCAACTTCTTGTACAGATAAAAAAGTATGAGTTTGTTTTGATAACTCCTAAACAGTTGTAATTATTAGTGATTAGTTAGATATGGTAGTGAAGGGTTGGTGTGTAATTTATTATTATAAAAATAATTTATTGTTACGTTTTTGATTTACGTTCTTTAACTTAACATTAAATGTGATTTTAAACGATGTTGGGGTCATAAAGAAGAGGTGTTTCAAATATTTTGAGCTTTCTCAATCTCGTTGCTCGAAACTAGCATCTATTGCGATAAAATTCTCGTAATGTAAACCATCAAAATAACTTACTTTACACACATTTTTTAAAATTACATGTTTTGTTAGATTTACGACTATTTTTACTGTCGAAAAATTATTCGCAAAATTGTGCAGATAAAACTACCAATTCTATTTATATGAATGAAAAATAAATGACACTATTTCATGTTTTTGGTGTATTTGAAGGCACGTAAGCAAGAATTATACAATTTCCTTCAAATAACTCAAAATAGCAAAGATAAATTGCAAAAACTTATCATCTGCTGATAACCTACGATCTAGTCTTAGGTCGCGAACTAGAAATGGAATATGTATAGTCGTCGTTGTATTCAATAGAAGTTCCCGTATATATGTATGACCTATGGTTCGATCTAACACATCCCCTATGAAAACTTTTCAGTCATTCCTTTAATATATACAGAAACATACAAAACATACCCTTATAAATCCACTGAAGAATTGTAGGTTCTATTAAGTCCAGTGACACAAAACATTATCACAAATAAACACACAATTCACTTAAATCACTGCCACATTCTTGTTAACAGATATTTATTAAATCCTCACCCGCGCAAACGAAAAATCAGTTCCTTATTGACATAAACATAAACTGAGCGTCCGCCATATGCAGGTACGTTCTGCACCTATGTGATCGTAAATACTCAAGTCTCAAGTCGACCGAAACGTTTGAATGACACTTGCAAAATCACACATAAATTTTGTATTTAAATATCAATATCGATAACCATTTGATACTAAACGTGATTATTATAATTAGTAAAATGTGACAAACTTATTAGTCGCGTTAACGTTTTTCTTAGATAGATAAACATGTAGTATTAAATAATTTCACAAAAATTTCCTATCTTGAAGTTCAGCATTCGGAACGCACCATAACCTGTGTCTCACTTCACGCACTTCGCAATCGGAACAACTTCACAGCGCTTCAATCGCGACGAGCTTTGATTTCGATTTACGGAAGAGTATAGCATTATACTAGCGTGAAAGAGAAAGCATTAATATATTTTTTAAGTCAACGACACTGCAACTGCTTCAATCGCGCTATAAGTTTACTATGAGCTTTTTCGTAGCGGCATAATTTATGAATAATCGTTAAATTTTTATGACAAATAATCATTTAGTAATTGAGTAATTAAAAAATATATCATGTTTGCTACATAGATACCTATATGATACATTCTTAAAGGATACATTTATGTTTAAATATTTTTTTAACTTACATAATGTTTGCTCAATGCTCGCGTCTAAATAAGTTTAAGGCGCTTGCGAAAGTTTTCTTATAATTATTACCAGTTTAATTATTATGATGCACGAGCTCTCGAGTAGTTATCACTTACTTTTTGAACTTGAAGACATTTTAAGAATTAATTTCGTATTTTACTAAATAAGTAATTGCATCGACAGTCCGCTAGCATTGTATTGTACGCGCAATAAACTGTACTTACCAAACCAATTATCAGATTTCAAGCGTCATTTCCAATGTCATCCCCCGGTGCACCCCTATATACCTGTACCAGGGGTGCTAGTTACCTAAAAGCGTGCACGTGTATAAGTGCATTCGTTAGAATTTGAGACATCTTAGTTCTGCTGCGAATCACGTTGGGTATTGTGCTTATAGTCCCCGAGGGAAATTCAGACTATCAAATACCCTCGCGCCCTTACTGAGGGACGCCAACACTTCGCTTGACGAAAATTAGTGAAAATTCTTAAGAGCACTTCGTTCCTTTTCTAGCCGACAAAAACTGTGATGAAATTTTTTAGTTGTTTGTACGCTAAGGTATCTTAGATGTTTATTGTATTTGTTGCTGGATATATATTTTGGAGTATTGTTATTTTCATTTGTTGAGAGTTAATGTACGTATACTTCATAGCTTCATAATAATTCCATAGCTTGCATTATGCAAAGAAATTAGAAGAAATAAAACTTTTTATTCATTAAGTAAAGGCAAAGCAAAAAAGCTCATTCAGTTTTCTAAACAATTACAGATCATCTAAATTTTATCTTAGAATATTAAAAAGTTATGTGATTCTTGTAAAATATTTAAAAAGTGTACCTACCTACATTCTATAAAAAAAACTTTAAGATTAGTTAAGTTCAGTTTATGTAACTTTAATGAATAGTTTGTAGAGCTTGGCAGGTTTTCTTCGAGATTTAAACTTTAAACTTCAATGTAATGTAAATCTGAAGAGTTTTTAAAATTGAATAAAATCGCTATCCAATTTCTTTAGTAAACACTTTACATAATTTAAAAAAAATGTTTATGGAGCTTCTATCAATTTTTGATAGTAGGTAGATAATAAAATAATATTTTATTCAGAGCACTTATTTTTACGTAGGTACATGCCTACGCAACCAATTGGTATACCTAAATAATAAATTCTAATAAAAAAGGCCATGGCTGATATTTATATAATAAGATAATCTATTTAATTTTCGTACACAAAAATAACTATCCACAATAACGTAATAATAAAATTGTTAAAAACAGTAACACAAACTCAGTGACCGTATTTATCTACGAATCTCATTTCATTAATATCAACGTAATATCCCAAAACATTTTGACCCTTCAAATGTCATCCCTCGGTAGTAATGACCGACTGTTTAAACAACTGTCAGACAAGTTAACATTGTTCTGTACAGCCCTGCTATCAAGGGATATTGGGTTTGCCGGGACGGAAGTCGACGGGATTTGTATGAAACGCGATTGTAATTTCAAAGTTTAATGGGACTTGTATAATTAGTAAAATATTAGAGTATGAAATAAGCATTATAAGGGATAAAAATTATCTTATCCCATGAGTCATATTTGTACGCAAAGAGAAAATGATTTTACTAACAGCAATGTATTAAGTAACTGCATCATAACAATACTAATTTATAAAGAGCAAGCTTTATCATCATAGATAAGTGGTTAAAGGCGCTTACTTAATATGCCGTAATGCCGGTAAGAATATGCAATTTAGAAACCTATAATTAAGATAAAATACTAAACATCGACTTATTCTATCAAATAATTGCAATTGCAATTCTCATGCTAAAAAGCCTCAATAACTTTCAGCTAAACAATACAGTGCTTAATGCACCTATAAGTAGAAACATAAGCTTTATGCTCCGTATTCACTATTGCGAAACCATATTGAGTGAATTTCAAAGTTCATACAACGGCACGTGTATTTGTATACAAGTATTATGTATTGAGTTGAGCGCGGTGTGATTGTCCCGGAGCGGCACACAGCTTCATAATTGCATTTGAAGCCCTCTTCTGCCAATATTGCCTGCGTTCTGCACTTTCTGAACTATACACATGCTAGATTAATTTAAAAGTAACGCAGTTTGTAATACGGTTCAATTTTATTTATTCCCTTTTTGTTGAACGGTTTTGATGAAATTGCTATTGGGTTTTTATTTATATAGTGCATATGTGACGCTTGTAAAGGAATAATTGATGTGAAACTGTAAATATAGATAATATAAGCAAAATATTGAAAATGGATCATACACTTGTAGCTTAATAATTGTTGCAGTCTTCTATCCTATACTGTTGCCCTGATTCACGACGGAAGATAAATAGGTCATAGACAACAAAATAAGCGCAAAACAAAATTAAAACATCATCTGAATTTTTAGAGGAGCTTTAAATGCTGTATGAATCATAATATCGATAAGCTGACGACGACAATTAATGAAAATACTATTTTCTAAATCACTTTACAGTATTTTCAAATCCAGTGTTTCACACTACGCATACATATTAATAAAAATAAGCATCTCAACAAAATTCAGACATCAAAATCTAAACTAATCGGTTAACACAAACATACGTACACCATAATTCCGGGGACGCCCGGACGGTCTGAGTTCATTTGTCACAGCACTGTCTGACAGGAGTGGCAAACCAGACGCTCATATACTTCCATATGTAGAGGGTGACTGCTAACTGTTTGCGAACTAGTGTATCGATCAATTGTCTTTAAATTATAAATATATATATACGTTTTGTTAAGAATTTGTGGTAGTAGTCGCAAATGTTTGAACTTATATGGAACTCTACCTAGTTAAAATGTAGCGCTTTTTCTCTTTTTATTATAAGCGAATAAATGGTTTATATTATGTGGTACTTACTCGTATTGGAGTACCTACAGAAATAATTTTAGTAGGCATACTTATACAATATGAAGATGAGGTCATAACAAGTGTGTCAGAATTACAATATTAATTGCCACATTCAAAACTACTGGAAATGTTCATAACTAATTACTCAGTTAAAATAAAATCCATGACCCTCTCAGGTTTACAAGAAGTACACACGAGGCGTTTACACGTGGCGTGTTATAGTTATGTATAAGTAATATAATCTTGTTGCACGCATAGCATATAATCTTAACATGCACGTAGCATAGTCTACTTTAAATCAAATCAAACCAAAATGTGGTTTATTTTATTTTCTTGTTTAAAATATAACTAGGTTAAGTTTTTTTAACGATATTAGAATGTATATTTTAATGTACACTCGATTCAAATACACATAAATGCCATGCAATCCTCCATGGTCAATCATCATGCCTCCTACTCAAGCCACATACACATTGCTTATGGTCTCGCCTAACGCTCATGCCTCAGGTTCATGCCTCATGGTATTAAATTTCATTGCATTAGGTTTGTGATACATACATGCGACTGTTAAACTGTTAAAATAAAGGAAACGCCAACAGATAATCACTATAAAATAAAGCTTTTTCATAAACTCAGATATCTCAACACATGAGTTCCCAAGCTCGCATTACTATTTGCAGTTAAAGTATAGCTATGAGGCAAGCGTTCCGATTCAATGCCAGCACCGACTTCAAGTGGAGCGTAAGACGATAACGAACGCTTAGTTTTAGTCTTATTCTCATAGTTTTATGTTAGTTTTATTCGATCTATTGACAAGGGAGTTATAAAGTATGAGAAGATTTTAGGATTCAATGTTCTTAATCGTCTGGTACAACAAAGAGACGTTTTTCATTTGGCTTTTCCAGTTTTTCACATTTTTTTTATAGTTAAGCACTTTTTTACTTACTTTTTGCACTAACTTTATAAAATATAACATAATAAGTAGGTAGTACAAAATTAATACATAATTTTTTTCTAGTTTTTTTTTCTTTTCAGAAATTTAACACTACACGTACCTAAATAAAATCAAGTAAACATAATGATTAAATACTGGCTCTTCGTTCTTAGTTTTTATTTCATCACATGTCTTTGTATGACAAAAAATATGAAGAAAGTTTCTAACATATTCTCTGCGTCGCCAATCTGAAAGAATAAAAACATTAATGACTCTATCTAACTTTTTAACTAACTATAAAAATAAATTTTCAAATTCAATATCTTACTTATATACTTACCTATTCATATCATTATTACCGTTACCATACTTAAAAATGAAAATCCTCCCATTATGTAAGCTATTTTCAAAATTATTTTAGAACGAACCTTTCATTTTAAAAGCCCCAACTTTTAGATGCAAATGTGTTAAAAGCACTACATATTTAGACTTTATTACACACACTAAAAAGTTCCTAACAGGCTGTTATGAAAATTACTCTCCAACTTAATGTATAAAGAGGAAATGCCGCTAATTAGTGGCTTATCACTAAGTCAGTCTTGATTAAAATCTTCAAGAGCTCTAATTAAAACGCCAACCACATCTCTGATATGAAAAATGAATCCCGGCTAATTTTGTTATCGCATCACGAAAATGATTTTCGCTATCCTGTTGTGCGGAGTTTTTCGCTTTTGTTTTCACCTTTGCCATTATGCTTTTTAGCGAACTTTTTTAGGTACCTACATTAAATTGAACATTTAATTTAAAAACAAAAGACTTATGATGAATCGATGCTTCCATCCACGTTAGAAACCACGATTGATCTGAAACAAATTGCTTGAATTGAAAATATTTAAAAATTTAATTATTTTCTTTAACAAACGATCAACAGAAATATTACAAACGGTACTTACCTTACGGTAATAAAAATTCAAGTTTAACATTTAATTGTTTGTTTTACAGAGATTTCTAAGTAATACCTATACCTATAACACCTTACACCGTTACATGACATTAGAAACATGAAGATTCTAAAACGACGTCACATTTATCTCAATATGTAAATAAGCCCTTATCAATTCGCACGGTCGATATCGGCGTTATCTCTTCAATATACGTTTATCACAAGCGACCGGTAACTCCGATAGACTGATGACCAATTGAAATAAAATCGTTCTACAACGGAGTTTAATCCGAGGCTTACGGCTTTACGCTTTTACTAATCCAGATACCAATTAGTTACTAAACCACTTAAACGTTATTGATATAAATCTTTTGGGGCAGCGGTTGTTAAACTAACTCTGATACGCAAGAAACGTTAAAAAATATTTTAATTAAATGAATGTTTCAATCGATGTAATTATGCCAAACTAGCGGTCCGCCCCGGCTTCGCCCGTGGTACATAATATTTACGTTTTCTCTACATAAGAACCATCGTCGTACTTCAAGGAATATAATAAAAAAAGAATTATCGAAATCGGTTCAGCCGTTCTCGAGTTATGCGCTTACCAACACATTTTGAGATTCATTTTTATATATAAGAGATATAAAGTTAGGTAGTAAACTTATTAAAGACTGGCTGCACTTCGCGGTTTCACCCGCGTGGCTCCGCTCAAACTCAAACTCAAACTCAAAAACTGTTGGTCTTATAGCGTAATAATATATAGCCAATAGCCTTCCTCGATAAATGGGCTATCTAACACCGAAACAATTTTTCAAATCGGACCAGTAGTTCCTGAGATTAGTGCGTTCAAACGAACAAACTCTTCAGCTTTATAATATTAGTATCTATAGATTGCGCATTATTACCAGCTAGCGTGTAAAAAAAACTCAGAAGAGGTTACTGTATAGGGTACTTCTTACTTAAATATATTATTTTCTATTTTTATAACAATAGAATATCTATAGTCTATACAAGACACGCTAACGCCTAACTTACTCGAGCGTTGACCTTACCATTGATGCCAAAAAAATAATAACAGTAAAGACGTTATTTATAAGAATGGAGACATTATTTCGTAAGAGAACTTATGTCTTGTTCTGCGTTGTCTTTCGTTTTCGTATACATATCCTTAAAATCATAGATATACTTTAAAACATAATACGGCGCTCTACATATTTATAATTTTATGTTATGTATTGTAATATGCAAATTTCACTAAACACAATGTCAATGAATCCCATAAGAATACGAGGGGCATTCATTGCTGGCATAACAAAGGGTTTAATTTTACTTCATGAAAGGAACTGTGCAATGAACTCGAACATAATATAGGTTACCGTCATGTTTTAAATTGTTCGCTGTTAGTCGAGTGGAACATCTCTGAAACCGATTTTTAAACTATATGGCTAGAAATATTCAATACTTTGTTACTAGAAATTAAATTGATATATATTATTTATTAAAGCTTATAGTAGACCATAAAAATTATATGGAAGGAAGCCGTCATTTTAAGGCACATCAACTACAAATCAACATAATATATCGTTGATTTAGGATGATTAGGTTTATGGTCAATATCAAGTCATGTTTAATTTAAAGACATTGTCTGAGTAAGCGCGATGAATGCGAAATTATTAATATTTATGACACTTGAGTCACGTTTAGCAAACCACTTTATCATTTCATGGGGTGAGGAGGAACGTTGCTTCATATGTATGAGATATATCATCAGTTCATTTACCTCATACCTATGCATCTTCGGCCGTATTTCAAACTTATTTTTAGAAGAAGAAGATATAAGAAAAGGGGTCTCCCATATATTACGTCACGCATTAAAAGAGGCGGAGAGGGGGGCAATTAATTGTGACCTTGTACATCAAGGGGGTACGAGGTCGTGAGCTTTATAACACCTGAGGGAAATACTTCTCAAAAATGTTGATTGAATCAAAATATGATCCTGAAAAACATTGGAATAAAATATCCTGTAACGACGTTGAAAAAGTAAATGGCCAAAGCCATAATCACATTAATTCGTCAGACTATAACGCCCTCGAATCATTTGCGAGTCGGCGCTCGACTAAATTACATGAATGGTTGGAAATCCAGAAATATTCGTCGATAATTTTCGCTGGTGTCGTTTGCCCCCCTGCCGCTCCACCCCGATGACAAGAATATCTAAATGTCATTATAATAGACCGGGAGATACTGACACAAAATTTCGAGTCATTTGTAACAGGATGCCGGTTCTACAGGGGTCTTAGTACGCAATGACAAAAAGAAAAACGATGGTGTTAACACTGGTACCGGTGGCTTAGTCGCGTGGGCGTTAGTCGAACTCGTCGTAAAAATAGCGAAAGTCAAACGATTTGTAACACAAAAATTTTAGAATTTACCGATAGCCCATAAAAAAGAAGTAGGCGGTAGTGTCATGCCATACTTTTCCGGTGTGACATACAGCCCGCCATACCGACGCAAATGTGTTGATTTTAAACAAAACAATTCAACCATTTGTACCAGGCTAACTTTTACACAGGTAACCATCGTCGTGTAGCCATTTACGAAAATCACCATACCATACTATTCGGACGATTTCAAATGGTCGCCATACCGCCGAAAATCTGCAAACATTTTTTTTTTTCGCCAAACTTTTGGTACCAGTATTGCATTTGGATTTTTGGAGAGTATTTGATAAAATGTGACCATTATTATATTTGCCATACTTCTAGTAGGGGGAAAAAGTGCTGCCATACTTCATAAATAAATTTATAGAAGTGAAGATTTCTACCACCTAGATCTTTGAAATTTTGTATTTATATTTGTTGAACCTCAAACTTATAGGAAAGATTAATGCCATACTGTTACAAATCGTTCAAAATACGAATAAAATCATACAATAAAAAAAAATCTTATACATATTCGCCACCTCCCACAGGTATGGCATTATCACACTTCTATTTATAATCATTCAGGAGTTGTTGAAAAAAAAATTTAGGGTGTTACAAATGGTTCGGCGAAAAAAAAAATTTGCAGATTTTCGGCGGTATGGCGACCATTTGGAATCGTCCGAAAAGTATGGCATGGCGATTTTCGTAAATGGCTGCACGACGATGGTAACCTGTGCAAAAGTTAGCCTGGTACAAATGGTTGAATTGTTTTTTTTAAATCAACACATTCGCGTCGGTATGGCGGGCTGTAAGTCACACCGGAAAAGTATGGCATGACACTACCGCCTACTTCTTTTTTATGGGCTATCGGTAAATTCTAAAATTTTTGTATTACAAATCGTTTGACTTCGCTATTTTTCCGACGAGTTCGACTAACGCCCACGCGACTAAGCCGCCGGTACCAGCGTTCACACCATCGTTTTTATTTTTGTCATTGCGTACTAAGACCCCTGTAGAACCGCCATCCTGTTACAAATGACTCGAAATTTTGTGTCAGTATCTCCCGGTCTATAAGTTTAAGTAGAACGGAGTGTTCCGAGCTGAGAGCTGTTTTCAACGTTTTCAAGTTTACATTATTTGTTCGAACTTCATAGACCTTTGTGGAATTTTCTAGCTGATTGGTAGGAATTTACGGGTTGTGTTGCGAGTTGCAACTTGCGGGCTCTTTAATGTACAATGTATTTTGAAATAGCAAGCTAGAAAACGCAATTTTTATTCCCTATATTTATCGGGATATACCTATACGATACAATTTCTATACAATTCAAACATAAGGTAAGAGAAAATATAGAGTCATATTGAAGCCACATCTAAATTTTATTCTCTTTTCAGTACCTAATTTTAACCATAAATGTACATTTGTACAACCATACAATGAACAATCCTGGTAATCCCGACGCAGGCCATTCAATAGCATCGCTTTAATGCTAATTGTGCCAAATGTTTCGGATATAATAATTATGTAGATATTTACCTAGATGAAAATTGTATAAAGAGCCTAGATGAAAATTGTGTAAGTTGATTTTGTTGATAAACTAATAAAATATACAATATAAATCGTACCATTAAGATTCAAGTTAAGAATAGTTATTCTATAGCGTAATAGTCACACATTAGTAAATATAGAGGCGTACATTAGAAGCATCCTGTGGCTATTACCCCTGACAAATAGGCGAGTAATTAGCTTAGAACTCCATCGTGCACTGTAATTGACGACAAACTGTTTAGCCTGTGCGGTTCTGAAGATGTTTTTAAGTGTGTGTTTATGTGTATGAGCACTATAAAATCTTAGAATGATAAGGTTTAGATTAGTCTTAAAGAAGTCTGTTTGTTTGTTGAAATAAAATGTTTTGATATCTTTCTTGTCTTTATATTTTAATTTTTCAGCTTGCCAATTAATTATTATTGTTATGACACGTATTGCAATCAGATTTATGTCAACCTATATGTTTCATTATATAATATAACCACAACTGTAAGTACCAAACGTAACGACGAAAAAACCGGCAAGGCGCTGTTTATTTAAATTTATACAGCCACAAATTCTAGTGAACTTCCCATTCGCCTGAGCAATTTGTAAATGGATCGCGGTTTGCGCTCCACCGCCGTTCTTGCATTCAAATCGTGGTTATGAATTCTTTACCCCACTTCTTCTATTGTCAGGTAATGAAGGGTTAGCTCTCCCTGTGGGGAAGGTGTTGAACGAACTATGTAGGTATATGTTGTACGCATCAATAAGTGTGCGATACCGCTTTATTGAGGGAGGTTTTTAATAGCTACGTTGATTTTTGTTCTGTTTGGACTATAAATAAAAATATAGGCCGTTTTATGGTTGGATAGTTAGTCACGAAAGTATTTGCATGTAACGAATGTAATGGTCTGGTCTGGTATGTAACGAATCTATCTGTACTGCAGATATAAATACCCATATCATGTGAGCAGTGCACACGCACAATTCATAATTCCTAGGCTCTATCTTTCACCGTTTGTTGAATGCAAAACGTATATTTCTACGCTTAGAAGGTAATTGAGTATAGGTACCTAAAGTTATTCTTTATTCTATCTATAAGGTATACATCTATATTTACCTACGCAACAGCCAATCACAAACTTCGCTTGTGTTAATCCCAAAGCGACAAGGTGTTTGTGAAATGGCCGGTAGTTTTTGCTTCATTTGGTTTAGTTTCGGTTTTATATGTTTGGGTATAGAATCGATCACTATTCCTTTCTTTTTTAGTGTCTGGGAGTCTATATAGTATACCGTTATATGGATTTACTTCGAAAAAAATGTATGAATATCAGTTGCCTGGTTGTCATTTGAAAGCTTTGCATATTTGGAAAAACTTGCATTTTGTAAAACATCCAGAATTATTTATCTTCTGGTCTTAAATAGACAGTTTTATGTGCGAAAAATTTGAATGAACTAATCACAGTAAGGTTCTTAGATACAGATGTACATTTATGAGCAAATTAAATATAGCTAGGTACATTTTTAGTCTTGACAACAACATTAGTCACGTTCGTAAATCGTAGGTATTGAACCTCTTAAATGCTATTATCCATAATTATAATGTAGTAACGCTACTTATACCGGCTTCAATGTAATAATGGTACTTCGTTCCTCAAACTATTGTAGACCTGTTTTTTTTATTTGTTTATGTATACTAATATTTTAAACAGGAATATTTTTGTTTGTTTGTTTTTACAATACAATTTTAGTCAGAAAGTACTCGACGGGTCTTAAGCATGTTTTATCACGAGAAAACAACATCTTTAACGATTAAGATGAGCTATTTTTTATTTCGAGTTGACCCGGGATAAAAAATTGCTCCATTTCCTTGTTACAATTTTTATTTTATCGTTACTATATCATACTTAAATAAATCCAACAAGTATCAAAAAATAATATTCAAAAAATACTAGGTTAATTAAAAAAAAAATAATCAAATCAATAATTAGTAACTATGCTATCTTACCTAAGTTCCAATATTAAATTTAAATTAAAAAAAATGCCACAACTTAAGAATGTTCCGTGGTTTGTACACAGCGGAGGAAGAAATTGCAATTTCGTAAGCTTCATTGTAGTTGGTACATTCATTGTAATGAATGGAGGATCTTTTTCAAAGAGGCTATTATTTTAACAGTAGTTCTTGGTCACTTTTCTTTCGCTTTGTTTAGAATGACCCAAATAATCGAGCGTCATTTCGTAGTAACGAGCCTCGAAGGAACAGAATGCAAATATTGAAGTTATTTTCAAAAGAAATCTAGCATTTTTCATTGGAATTCGCATTTGCGAGGTATTATTTGTGAGTATCATATTATTGGAAAATGGAAATACAGAGCATTTCACTGCGGAAATAAATGATGATAAGTACAAAGTACTTATCATCCAAAGAATTCCAAAGAATACGTCTTATTATATGCTAAAGAATGTTTTTTCCATTGTCTGTCCTTTTGACGGACGAATTTGATGCACAATTTAACATTTGTGATGCTCAGCTAGTGATCTTTGTTATAATGTAGGTAAATATGGAAATAATATTCCAATTATACTGACCGATCTAGATGACAAACTTAGAGCAAAAAAAGTCTATGGATACCTATAATAATAATATCTTTACATTTAGGAAAGGTATCTATCCGATCATGGTTCCGAAAGGAAAATACATCTCATTATAAATAACATCCTATACTTACCTCAAAACAATAGATTTCCAGCCTAGAAATATAACAAGATACCTAATAATGTGCTTCGCGTCAATCTAAATCTATTGGAGTACCAACACTCTTTAATTGAGTCCACTTCGCCTTACACCATTGCAAACTAATCTCTATACATTGTTCTAAATGCCTTATAATTCTTGCTGGTCCTAAATTATAAGGGAAATTCATGTCGCTCATATTCGTGCCAAGCTGTGAACATAATTGGTTTTGGACAGTGCGGTCTGGCAAGGATTCTAAGCGTATGCTCAAACTTGATAGCATTATTATCTAAATTAATATAGTAAATATCTAGAATAATCGACAACCGTCGTCATTGTAAAGCAAAAATTAGATAGAGATGTCGGTAGCTACGAAAAACGCATTCCCAAAGAATAATGCAGCAATGGAAAAGTTTTTGAACAGTATTTTTGAAATGGATGAAAATGATGCTGCAATTGTAATCAGAATAAAGTTGAGACTCATTTTGCTTTATCAACTTTTCTATTACAGACTGGGGAGCGTTTTAGCTGTCTCTGGTCATCAATATTTTTTATATATATTATACAAGTTGAGGGGTTTAAAAAATTAAAAGGCGACATTTCGTAATTTCCTTATCGGCTTATCCATCCAGAAACTTTTAAAGGAAGCTCATAAGTAATTTTCCTAATTCTTAGGGTGAATGGTTAACCCTAATTAGGTGTTATTCAGCTCGAGAAGAAAAAAGTTTGTTTGTTTTCTTGTCGTCATTTTTCTGTCGATAATTATCATCCGTAATAAACCTTTAGAAAAACGAACCAACGAGAATGTCCATATTACATGCTTAATAAAACGAGGCTCTATTTTCTCTAGAGAGTTATAGCCACACTATTCATATTGACGGGCGCCACTACGACCCGCAATACTAAGGACCTACTATGGAATTGTTTCTCGAATGCAATTCAAATGTTAGTTTCAAATTTCTATTCAATTTCATATTTCTAATTCAATATTTATTAACAACACTTTAAAAATTATATACAAACAATTGTACTTATTATGACTGTGATCCAATATTTCTGCTATAGGTATACTCTCTACTAGTCTCTATTTTAAGTCGTATAGAAAAATACAATATTTATTGGAAGCATTTATTTTTCATAGTAGGTAACTATATTTTATTTTTGTAATATACGACCATAGCCCACATTGGAGTATAATCGAAGGTCCTCACTCCACTGTTTTCTGGAAAAATAATAATATATAATTTGTATCCATTATATTAGGTATACCTAAAGCAATTATTCAAGTTCCTATTTCCAAAATAGAAGACAAAGTTTTTTTTAGAGTTCTATTCCATTTATAGGTACCTACTAACAGTATCGAAAAAATAACAGTATCGTCACCAATCGTATGGGCAAATTCCCGGCACGTATAACGGCCATGATGCGAGGATTGCTTGTGACGTCCCAAAACTGGGGATTGGTCTACAATCTTGTTGCCATCCTAATGAACCAGTTTGAATTATGAGCTACTCAGATTCGATGGAATTTGACATCCTATAAAGCCTGTTTAGCATAAAATTTGGCGATGTCAAATTTAGGATGAGGTATGAATTTTGTTTATGTACCAGAATATGCTAGCAGAGTTATATTGAAAATAAGTAAAAATTGTTTGTAAACTTTTGTTTTCTTAACACGAGTGATTTTCTTTCTGTAACTCAAGAGTTCAAAAATGTTCAGAAACTGCGCGACAAAAGTGTAATGGATAACACAATCCAGTTTTAAAGGTATTTTCAGTTTGCAAAGAAAATTAAGAAATATCCCTTTATACTTGTCAACAGCTGAATAACTATATTTTTAATTTCCTCTTATTTATAACTTTAAAAGAAAAATGCTAGAAAACCCGACGTTTTATTATAATGGTCATTTTTGTGAAAAGAAGAGCAAACGAGCAAGTTTTATCTGACGGAAGGCAACAAACGACGCTCGTAATCTGCAAACTGGTTCTGGAAAATTTGTTACAAACTTTTAGACCACTAAGAGAATTGGACAAGAAAAATAGGCATGAGAAATGAACAAATAAATGTAAGATTAACGATAATAACAAGTACATATATATTGATAGTGAAAAAAGATTGCACTATTTATTTTCATCAACATCAACATTAATCAATTTCATAAAAATGGCTCTAAACTATGCAAATGCGGCCAAAAATTGTTTAAAAAGCGTTGCAAAACCTACAATTAAAAGATGTGTGAATTCAAATCACGCAACGGATAATTGATGGATGATTGCAGTACGTAGGCCATTTTTCATTCTCAACTCAATACAACTAATAATATTTAAGAGCATTTATCTGATTTTCCGTTGTTTTAGCTAAGCATGTCACAATGTTTTCCATTATGAACAATCACTGGCGGTTTTTCAATGAACATTTGTGAGTATTATGACAAGGAAATACATAAATTGTTGGACAACGCTTTCAAATTATCAAGGGGCCCTTCCTCGAAAAATATCCTTTACATCAAAGATTCCTACATACTTTCAAAGCATGACAATCCTAATAAACATGCAAACATAACTTTGAAACCCTTGGTGCCTCTCACAACTCATGATACCGTGTCATACCTGTACAAAAAATATATTCGTAAAGATTGAGAACAATTGTCTTATATTCTTGCTTGATTTCAATTTCAAACAGAAGCTTTATACATAGTATTTATTAAATCAAATTAAGGAATTAGGAGACACGCTCAGTTTGTCCCATATAAAAGTCAACACAATCGAAACCAGACCACAAGTGAGAAGCGACTGTCAATGTCGGACTACTCACTTCGTCAATAATTAATAGTAATAGTTTTTACTTAATTATTAATATTTTATTTTAGTTTATCACTATGTTCAATAACGTTAACAACTTCTCGGCGGAAGCCGGGCCGGTAGCCTATCCATTTAAAATGTAAGTATTCTTTTATTGTGTATTAATATTTTTACATATTATTAAACATCATTTTTTATAAGTTTTTATCATTTTTTATATTTGCGGCTCTCAAATCAATTTAACAACCTATCACTCACAGACTTAGATGTTTTAATATTACTTAAACATTTTGGGAATTAGCTTACTTTAATACCGATGTGTTAAATATACCATTGCTTCTATTTTTCAAAATATGTATCCTGATCCTTTCAGTCATACATAAATAAACTCCTTATTTACGTAACACTAAAATCCTTTTTAAGTTAACAAAAGGTTCAAATCCTAGACGTAACTTTATTTACCCGCCAAAATCAACCCGTCACGGAGTTCCATCGAATCCCATAATTGAATCTGTGGCCATTTCGATGAATGTAATCATCAGTCCGGAAAAATGCACGTACATAGGAAATTCCATTCCGTTCGGAGAGGCATAAATCGGTGAAACAATTCCGCAGCGACAGAGTACAGGCGAATATAAATTGGAAAAGTTGGACATTTGTCGACCTCAAGAATAGTTAAACTTGGCCTATTTGAGGTTCTTTTCAACGAGTGATCTTCTAATTTAAAATTAAACGCTTTTCAACGTTATCTCGAAAGCTCTATTTTTGCCGAGCTTTCTTCGATAACTCGTAATCCAAGTTTGACGAAAGATATGATAAAAACTAAGTCATGCATATATTTGTATTTCCATCACGCCATAATCAGTTGTTGACCGCCTTCTTGGTACAGTGGTTGACGCGTGAGCGTAGAACCGAGGGGTCCTGGGTTCGATTCCCGGTGGAGATGAAGAAAAAAAAATGTCTCGGTCTGGCAGGACACAGAAGACTGATCACCTACTTGTCCCTAAAGAAAAATCGATCAGTGAAACAGATGTATGAATAATGCATCTGCCCCTTACCCCACTACGGGGACACGGGACTTCACTTATAATCAGTTGTATCTAAAAAATATTTTTATATATGTATTATAATATTCAATATCAACATTTAATTTTATAATAAAATAAAAATTATTCACGAAATCACTTCAATTCATTATTTTTCCATACTTTTTTTTATAAAATTCTACTTATTTAAATTTCCTAATGCTTCTTTTTCCACGACCAGGGTGTCCGACGAAGTCCAGCAGAACATGCTCGGCTGGAACGTACCATCTGAGTACCAAGACCTGGTCCACGATCACTGGAGGAACTTCGCAGCTATCGACAAGTTCTGGCACTATTGCCTGGCGCTCATATACACGATGCTGTTAATCTCCTCTATATGCGGCAATGGAATCGTTGTTTGGATATTTAGCACGTAAGTTGTTCCTATTACACCTTTATATTCTAACATAATGGGAATGTTAAACAAGCTGTTTCATGAAAATATCATTGTTACCTTCTAATGTATAGGTATATTCGTTTCGTGTTCCAAATTATAACTAAAGAAAATATTTAAACATTAATATTTTGTCTAACGGTAATATTAATTTAACAATTTAATATGTAGATATCTTGCATGACAATTGTTTTTATCATTTTAAATCTCCCTTTTTGAGCAAAACATAAAAGAAACTATGTATAAAACGTGCTTACAGTTCAGCAGTTCTTATTACCAAGTGTACGCAAATATTTCTGCGGTTAAGTTCTAGCTTAGGAGCTTTAGTCATAATTAATTACTAGAGTGTGCTTTGCGAAAAAAGCGCTGCGGGATTTACATATTTTGTTCGCATTTAATTCTTTGAAAACAAATTGAAAATACTAAAAGGAATACTAAATAAAATTCAAATATTTCCTGTTTATGAAATAGTTTATTAAACGTATATATAAAAAAATTAAAATCCTCTCCCGCCACTCTTCCGACCGGTTGACCCCCTGAAACAAAAATATTGTTAGTTAAATATAATGAAAATAATTAATAAATTACATTAAATATAATTAATACATATTACATCATACCTTTTTTACTCAGGTTTTAGTAGTAGAAGTAAAGTCAAAATCGGTTAAATAATTTTTGAGTTTATCCATTATCCATTATTTTTACACAACAAAAATTGAATTCATCCTCTGTATAAGTATCTATGAATACTTGTCTTGTACAATCATTAGTGTAGAAAAAAAAAGACGTGTGGCACTCGGGGACTGCCGCGGTAAAGCTATTGCATGCTATGCTTTCAAGCCACACCTCCGCGCCCTTCGGAGTGGGGAGCGTGAGGTTTTTTCGTTACGGAATTTCTGGATTCGATCACCGCGCTCAAGGCCCGCGATAGGAGCTATGCAATAGCTTAAAATATATTTCTTTATCACAGCTCCAAATCCCTTCGATCAGCGAGCAACATGTTTATCGTGAACCTGGCGCTTTTCGACATGGTGATGATGATAGAAATGCCGCACCTGATCATCAACTCATTCTACCAGAAGATGATTGGTTACCAGGTCGGCTGTGACATTTATGCGACCCTCGGCTCCGTATCTGGTATCGGAGCTGCGATTGCCAATGCTGTTATCGCTTATGACAGATATAAGTAAGTATGTAACTGAGTTAATATGTGGATATGGAATGTTTCATAGCGTTATACCTATTATCGTGTCGTGCATATATACTTTTGTATAACAATGTAGATTTTCCATACAAATATAGTAAACGTGATGTAGGGAAGTTTGATTGTTATTCTTTCAGATGAAAAATAGTGGACCGATTTTGATGATACTTAGCAGTGACTTATGTATCATAATATTACATGAACTTCAGAAAAATCAAGTAGCTTTTGCTCTTATATAAACTAAATGAAAATTGTTCAAGTTTTTAATTACATATTTGTTTTTTTTTTACCTCTAACCGGACATAGTAAAATTTGTATACCTACGTCGTATATTATTATTAGTCTGTGGTAAAATAGAACTTTTATTATAATACTAAATTGCATCTACAATTTCACAGCAACGCCAATTTAGTAGTACATTATAATTATTATCTACGCTACTATTGTCTAGCGAACCGTAGAGGTGTGAAATACTATCCCCTTAATATAGGTATTTACACTAAATTGGTCCTTCAACGCGCATTTACTAAGCCCTCTAATCTTATAAGAAAGTTTGATGTTGTTTAAGGATTCTCTAAATCCAATAATGTCTAACGAAATAAAGAAAACATTCAGCTACATTTCTTGTTTACTTGATAGAAAATATTGCTTGACAGACGTTCATTTTATTAACATTCTTTTACAGCTCTTTTTTATATAAAATTTATTTGTATTTACATTCATTTTATGTTTACGAAAGTATTAAAAAGAAATTACTAAATTTAAAAATATACCTTCTTCAAAAGATATTTATAACCCAGAGCTAATTAATAAAACACTGTGTTTTTATAAGTAGCCCCTAATTAATTGTTCACAGGACGATTTCGTGCCCTATCGACGGCAGAATCAACAAAGTGCAGGCTTCCATACTAATTGCCGTAACGTGGGTTTGGACTCTGCCCTTTACAATCCTGCCTCTTTTGAAGGTCTGGGGCAAATTTGTTCCTGGTACGTTTGAAAATATTTATAATAACAGACACTGTTTTTAAGAAAACACATGAATCTATTTTTTAAGCGTTGCCATCTACATATTTAGAAAACGCGTATTACCTAAACATATTAGTGATCGAAAACTACGAATAATTAAAACTTAGGTACAAACTTCGTTTATCTATATATGTATACCTACCAAAGTATAACAACGATAAAACGAATAACAACAACTTAAAATATTCATTCAGACTTACTCATTTACCTTAACTTTGTTTGTCAATTGAATACATGGACGTATAAAAAAAGACGGACACCGTATTACGAACAAACAACGTGAAGCCACCATAGTAAGCTAGCGATCGTGTAAAGACAATAAACACGCACACACTCTCACCATAGTAAGCTAGTCGGCCGCCATTACGTCGTGAACTACCGACTGATTAACTGTGTCACTGTTTCACAAAAAATATTTAAAATGCCGTCTTGCGTGGTTAAATAGTGTCGCAACAGTACAATTTTAAATAACAAAACGCAAGGGATTACATTCCACAGGGAAGCAAGTTATTTCTTTTATGTTTAAATGACAAAATTATTACGGCAAAATTTATAGAAAAAAATACAGCCGCCATTGTCATCAGGACAGCTGTTGCCATGGCAACATGGCACACACACATGGATGTTTCGCCGCCATTACTAGGCTTCACTCAATGTTTAGGCGATATACCGTCCGTCTTTTTTTATACGTCCATGATTGAATAAGATAATTACTTTCCCTTCAGACTGTACATAGCTAAGACACTCATTCGGAGCACTTAAGCTTTTAAGCTCAGATATTTTCTTGAATCGCGCAAAATTTGTATTCACGTGCTCCCATTCAAGAAAGGTTGAGCTTATAATTTGTAACTTTATACGAACATTATAGATGTAAAACTTTCTCTAATTACAGTGTATTTGGGACATAATAAAGTAAGTTTTCACCAAATTTCGTAGAAAAACAATAAATTTTGAAGTAGATAAAAATAAAAAACCAAAAACTTGGTTTTTTGAATTTTTCACCTAAATTTTGAGGTTATGTGAAAAAATTGTGAATAGAAAAGTTGTAGATCCTTTTATTACCTACAACTTGGCCATTGATTTTTTTTCCGTAGGACTTGTAGTTTTGTCGGAAATTGAGAGAGACCATTTTTTTCTATTTAAAGCTCCCCCCTCCCACTTCCCGAACACGGATTGACCGTAATTTTAATTTATTTTTCCTTACATTTTTATCATATTCCCCTCCTTTTCTAATGGGTTTCATCCGACTGCGATTTTTTTTTCGTTTCAAAAATTATCTACTCTAGTCTATAATGTTAATTCTATAATATAAAATTGAATCGCAAAATGTGTTGGTAAGCGCATAACTCGAGAACGGGTGGACCGCTTTCGATAATTCTTTTTTTATTATATTCCTTGAAGGGATGGTTCTTATGTAGAGAAAACATAAATATGTACCACGGGCGAAGCCGGGGCGGACCGCTAGTACCTAATATTTATTTCGTTCATTTATATAATTTATACGTATTATTCTAACATTACCTTCTTTTTAAGTTAAAAATCATTTAGACTATAATGGATCTTCTATATAAATCAATAAATAGCTAGCTAGCTAATGTATAGTTTTTTAAGCATATACGGGACATTTTATAATTATCTAAGTGTAACAACACTTGACGGGAAACGTATCAATTAAATATACAATGTATGTTTGAAAAAAAGCGTAAAGTGAACTAAACAAGACGTTAATGTCAGTATAATCAGACGTAATCCACTTATCACAAGTAGTGTTCAGTGACAAATTGTTAACATCCGCTGTACATTCCTTTCCCAAAGGGGCTTATAGTTTTATAATTAATCGTCCGGAATTTTGATACGACACGGAAAGTACACCGTTGTTCCTGTGAGAGATATGTTATTTATCTTATGATAATATTCCATGTGATATATTATTATCCAGCTGATTGATTTTGATGCTTGGTTAATACGAGTAAACGGTTTTTGGCCTATATAAAAAAGAGTTGAGTTTACACTGTGCTTTTAACAGTAACAACTAAATCGATTAAAAAATTAGTAAATTTAAACACCTTACAGTTAGAATACAATATAGATGTACAATTGTACAATCACAATTAATTGAATTTGGAAAATTTCTCGGAAAATTTCGCGGAAAATTTCTCGTAATTTTCACTCCTAAGCAGTGCTCTCATAGTAAAAACAAGGATAGTAATATCCTTAGGTTTTTTATCACATCACACGTATCGAAAACAACATCGAGAATTTAAATTGGCTCTGTAACTCCAGCAAACGAGAAATGCAGGACCATTTGGTAATATTTGCACAAAGGGTACATCGTAGTTCTAATCTAGTTGATGGTTTGATTGATTGAATTTCAGAGGGCTTCCTGACAACATGCTCATTCGATTACTTCACTGATGACGAAGATACTAAAGTGTTCGTGGCCTGTATTTTCGTATGGAGTTACTGCATCCCCATGGCTCTCATTTGCATTTTCTATTCGAAGCTTTTCACCGCGGTAAGATATATTTTAAGCTTTGTGTGTATTGAAATATGGTTTAAATTTGATTAATTATATACTCAAACAAAGGAAATGGTAGGAAATAGCTCCATTTCTTATAATTTGACTTATCTTTATTAGATTATTTTGATGCCGTGTTACGGCTTCAACTTGAACTGTGACCTGTCGATAAAGAAAAATAGATTTAGTCATAAAAATCCAATTACCAGATTTAATATGGACTTTTCAAAATGTCTGGTATTACATAATTGAGCGGCCAAGTCTCCAATACGAGTTTAAATCAAAAGTTTTAATTAATAAATTATATAACTTTGATCTACGAAATATAAACCTAATTAGGTAATTAATTAGGTCCGAACTATATTAAAATGAAAAACGGGTCTCTCTACAAAGCTTATTAAAATGAACACAACAGATATCTATCTTACCCACCATGAATATAAAGCTTCTATTTATTCAAAAGGTCCGGCTCCACGAGAAAATGTTGAAGGAACAGGCGAAAAAGATGAACGTGAAATCCTTGGTATCGAACAAGGAAGACGCGGGGAAGAGTGTTGAAATAAGGATCGCGAAGGTCGCTTTCACAATATTCTTCCTTTTTGTTTGCGCTTGGACGCCGTACGCTGTTGTCACTATGATTGGTGCTTATGGGGACAGGTATGGGTTATAAATTTAAACATATAGTTGGTAGCTATCTTTTAGTGGTGTTAAATTGGCGGAAAGAATACATTCTTTACAATAATTTAATAATTTACATAAATTACAAACTCGTAGAATAAAAGAGCAAGGAGTTGATAAACGTTTGTTTGTTGAAGAGTCAGAAAAACCACTGTTTAAGCTGCTTATGGAAAGCTATAAAAAAGCAAGTTTAAATACCTTTTTATATGGCGACCTTGTTATTGAACTGGACTCTGAAGTAAAACAAACGAAATAACATAATACAATACATTACAATTTACATATTAACGTCAAGTCCGAGGAAAAGTTGTTCCAAACTGTCAAAAGTAATTTCAGTAATAATATTCGTTATTCAAAGGTCGCTGCTGACACCTCACGTGACGATGATCCCGGCTGTGTTCGCCAAGAGCGTGTCGTGTATCGACCCTTGGGTATACGCGATCAACCATCCGAGATACAGGTACGAAATGTTATACATTTTTGCCCAAATTACTTTCAAATTATATTATGCGACACTGTGTTACGATTTGGAAATATAGCTAGTTTATTTTACGAGATATTAGCTATGTAGTTCGCCTGTGTACACTATCGAAGATTGGTCATACTAACTCAGAAACCTTCGTGGGCTCGTGCACACTGTGTTTAAGATTATCACATGATCACACATAGATTCATTTTTATGCGTATAAATTAAAGTTAACATAAATTATAGGCTATTGGTTAAATAGAGGTGAACAATGGGTAAGCACTAACGCTTTTTGCAATTTATGTCTAAATTGTTTGCGGCTTAGAAATTCTATATGGAAAGACCGTAATCCTGTGCTTAACCCAGGGGTCTCGCACGCGAGCACCTTCGCACATAAAGAAGACTTATAGATACCAGGCAATATCTCATATTAAATTGATAATAAATAAATAGATAAGTATATTTCACTATATTACATATATGTATACCGCATACAAGGAGATAAATGCATGACCGAAAAGTAAACTATTACAGATAGGTAATAAAAACAATAATCATCATATTATTTTTATAGGGCTGAACTCCAAAAGAGACTGCCATGGATGGGCGTCCGGGAACCCGACCCAGAAACACAGTCGAGCAACGCAAGCACTACAACGCAATCGCAATCTGCAGACGCATAAACCATCACACACAATACAGACTAACTACGAATTACGATTGACCACATACCGACAGACCATAGGCAAGAAATTGGACACAGATTAGCATACGCTTACAACACTCTTTATACTGTGGCAACGTACTTACTGTTTTCAATAAAACACGTAAGGTACAGAAAATATTGACATAGTTGCTACGTGAAGTATAGAGGTGAAGAGCGTAATATATTTCAATTTTTTAGTTAGTATTTCCCGTATTTACAACATAGATGTGAATGTATGTAGCCTGTATATACCCTGTTACATTTTGTTCAAGTGAAAGTAAAAAAACACAAAAAAATCAACGAATGATCCCGACGACAATGGCAAATGTTATGAAGCAAATAAAAAATTTAACAACCGTTAACTCTGTTATTTTATTTGTGACTACCTTTATAGTTATTATGATTTTTCAAGTTAATTTAGTTTTGATTAATCGCTACACAATCGTACCAACATGTCAGTGAACTGGGAGAGTTGGTGATACAGCTTCTCGCAGTAACGTATAAAATTTTACAACTTGCACATAATTAAATAATCTGAATGCCCAACTATTTATAAAACACATAGGTACACAAACTTACTATTAAAGATATGCCAATATGTTAAATATGAACCCAAAAAGCTCTTATGAAGGAATGCGATCCTTTTACTTTTGCGGCTACGCGCTACAACATTGTTTGTAAAGAATTAAGCCCACCCAATACAATCACAAGACAAAATATTAAACTTGCGAAATAAGCGTAAATCGCTTACACAGAACGCGCTAACAAATCAGTTTATACTTCAAACGGATCAGCTGAACAAAGAGTCGAGTTAATATCGTGGAACAATTTGAGGGCCGGCGTCATTGGCTGGTGATTTAATTAAGTTTCTAACAGCCGCTGCGTCTTGCGATTTGAGTGCTACATGGAGCTGGGAAGAAATATATTAGACCGGGAGATACTGACACAAAATTTCGAGTCATTTGTAACAGGATGGCGGTTCTACAGGGGTCTTAGTACGCAATGACAAAAAGAAAAATGATGGTATGAACGCTGGTACCGGTGGGTTAGTCGCGTGGGCGTTAGTCGAACTCGTCGGAAAAATAGCGAAAGTCAAACGATTTGTAACACAAAAATTTTAGAATTTACCGATAGCCCATAAAAAAGAAGTAGGCGGTAGTGTCATGCCATACTTTTCCGGTATGACTTACAGCCCGCCATACCGAAGCGAATGTGTTGATTTAAAAAAAACAATTATTCAACCATTTGTACCAAGCTAACTTTTGCACAGGTAACCATCGTCGTGCAGCCATTTACGAAAATCGCCATGCCATACTTTTCGGACGATTCCAAATGGTCGCCATACCGCCGAAAATCTGCAAAAATTTTTTATTTCGCCTATCTTTTTGTACCAGTATTGCATTTGGCTTTTTGGAGAGTATTTGATAAAATGTGACCATTATTATATTTGCCATACTTCTAGTAGGGGGAAAAAGTGCTCTCATACTTGAAAAATAAATTTATTATTAATTTATATAAGTGAAGATTTCCAACACCTAGATCTTTGAAATTTTGTATTTATATTCGTTGATCCTCAAACTTACAGGAAAAATAAGTGCCATACTGTTACAAATCGTTTGACTTTCGCTATTTTCCGACGAGTTCGACTAACGCCCACGCGACTAACCCACCGGTACCAGCGTTCATACCATCATTTTTCTTTTGTCATTGCGTACTAAGACCCCTGTAGAACCGCCATCCTGTTACAAATGACTCGAAATTTTGTGTCAGTATCTCCCGGTCTATATCATTTTGATTGAGTTAATATATCCAGAGATTCATTAATAGCGTATAAACCACTTCGAAAGTGACAGTTCGTACACTCAACCATTAAGAGCACAGTGCACTTTGATGAGTTTTTTTAATAGATAGAGAGGTTTTCAGGAAGATTTTATTAAGTGTAAAAGCGGGCAAATCCGCGGACGAAAAGCTAGTGAGTTATAATCTAATAACTATACCATTTTATTACCTACTAGCTGTGCTCCGCGGTTTCACTCGCGTGGCTCCGCTCCTGTTGGTCTTAGCGTGATGATATATAGCCTTTTCTCGATGAATTGGCTATCTAACCCGAAAGAATTTTTCAAATCGGACCAAACAAACAAACAAACTCTCCAGTTTTATAATATTATATACTATAGATTTAATTATTCAAATTTTAACCCAGTAATTTAACATTTTTTAAGCAAAAACCGTAAAACCCGTAGGCACATTCAGGATTTTAGTGTTTAAATACGAACTCCAAAGTAAAAATTCTTAATGGATGAATGTTCGAGAACTCAGTGGAGTGTCACGAACAAAGTTTCAGGCCGCACTTCACAAGTTCAGAATACGGGTTTCATGTTCAAAGATTTTTATTTGCTCATCAATTTATTTTTTTAAAACATTAAAAGTACATCTTTTAATGTGTGATGGATTTGTAAATATTCAAATTAAATATTAAATAGGAAATGGTATGTATGATGTAATAGTTAGGCAGTTGTTTCGTATGACGGTGCATTTACATAAAACGAATATAGAGCTAGAATTACTATATATATAATATAGAGTACTAAATAATATAGAGTACTAAATAATTAATGTATATTATTTTGGTAATATAGAGTACTAAATAATTAATGTATATTATTTTAACTATTAATTACTATAGAAGCAAGAGCATTCTTTCGTGATCTTGTAGTATTAACGTAAACTCTCGTAAACGTAAATTATTGTATCTAATACAAATTTTTTCTTTCATGTTACAGTTCAAGTTTTTAAGTTGGAAAATACCTATGGGTATATTTCGACATACTTAATAAAAGTACCTTAAATCTATGTTTTTAATTATTCATCTTACATATGAAATATACGAAGAATCTGCGGTAGAAATTATTTCATATCGTAACAAGAGCTTAGCCGAGATAACCGCAAAGCCAGAGCGTAAACCGAAATATACAACCAAATAACATTTTACAATATTCGTGTAATTAAACAATTTTATCCGACATTCATTTGAATTAAATTACATAACATGAAGACTGGTAGCCCTATTTAATGATAGATAGTAAGCCAAAGACAAGTAAGAATGTGTATGCATGTAAAACTATCTATAAAGTATTTGAATAAGAATCTCTACAATATAGTTGTGTCTATACAATGAAAATATCCAAAAAAAATTAGTACGGCATCTGTGTCATACTATATCAATACTGCTTTTAATCCATTATTCCGCAACACCGTATAAAAAACATGGAGACAAGGGGAAAAAATCTCTACCTGTACTTTCGAATTCTCATCTGCACTCAGGTGGACAGCTTACAAGTGATGGCATAGTGCTGAATCTTATTATTTTATGCTCTTATATCGTTCTAGATTGTTCACCTGGTGGTTCAAATGACCCATAACTTTTTCAACATGGGCCTGTAGTCTATCCAGTTGTTCACGTCCAAAGTTCAGGCAAACGAAGTCGCGGGTATCAGCTAGTCTAGAATAAGCTTTATAAGCCTAATTTCGATGGTAATTCTTTTTAGCTTTGTATTCCCTGATCGAATCTACTACATATTTTGATTTTTTTGACCGTTTGTAACAAACTAGCTTCGAACTACCGAACTCATATTAGGAAGTCTTTTCCCACCACCTACATTATATTATTCCTGAGTGACAAAACCTGTTTCAGGCAGAGCCGGATGATTATTACTCGTATATATTACATACCTTCTAACATTAAATTGTCTTTACTTGTTGGTGGATAACATTTATTTAAATGAATATGAATTTTCACAAAAGCATCCACGTTAGAACAAGATGCAGAAAAATTTGCCTGACCTCTTTACACTTTCGCAATTTGGTCGATTCAAAGAATCTCTCGCCGTTGATCTGAATTTTTTAATATTTTAGTTCTCTGTTCTTGAACGATGCTAAAATTCTATTGTTAAATGAATTTGCATTTAAATAGGAGAACACGATTGGAAAATCTTTCAACGGTTCAATCATAATAGATATGCGACTGAAATCATCTACATTTAAAGTAATATTTAATATAAATTGGCAAAAAGACTATGTAGATTATAGGTTTATAAATCATATTTCGTAAAACAATTATGGATTACGTTGCTAGTACAAAATAGAGTACCAAAAATGCTTTTTGTATTTACTTGTTATATCTTCAAAAAATAAATCTATAAGTCCCCCACAAATTTTTTAAATAATCCCAGAAAATTACATTATCAATTGAGTAGATAATCCTATTCATATATTCCCAGTACACAATACCGCAGTAACTAAATCGGTACATGTAATGAACAAACGACGAGTATAATTCGCGATAATCCACTTAACACGACTCTATTTGAGTGGCAAATTGTTTGCAGCCGTTGTACATCGAGTTGTATTGCAAATGAGCTTATTATAGCCTGTAACATATGGGATTTGGTTGGGAGTAGTTTTATCTTTATTGTGGATTTAAATTGCATCTTTGTGATGTCTTATCCGCGAAGGTAAATCTACATTTCGAAGAGTAACGTTCTATTGACGCTATAATTGAGTATCAGAAAAACACTAGAATCTAAAAAGGTTATAAAAATTCAAGTACCACTGATTCGTTTTATTCTACCTATGAGATATACAACTTATACACATTTTTATTTGCCTTGAGTCGCATAAAACGAGGTAAAAGTAAAATAGTTTTTTATTGAAACAAAAGCGCGTACTTGTACGCATAAATTTGGTCATTTCGTCTACACGTCACGTTTTCTTATAGGCTTACACCCACGGTATACATAATATTTTCCTTACTAGTAAAGTAATCCTTTTACATAACCAAAACCACGACAATGTGATGTACAGGGATGGGGCCTTAGAAACTTTATTATTTTGGGGCCCTGTCAACATTTAATATTCTAAGAAAAATTAGCTTCAGGTTAGAAAGCAATTCCATTTTTACATATTGCACGTACCAATTAAAGTAAATTTTTATTACATATCTTTAGTTATTATATCACTCTACGCTTTACGCTCAGAAGCGAAAATACAGTACAAATACGCTTCAACCTCTCGAAAAAGTATCGTAGATGTATGAATAATACTCAACAAGAGAACTTTTTAAATATTTAATCAATAAAAATTAGCTCTATAAGTAGAGACAAATAAAACTCCAATCTCAGTTTATTGTTTATAGTTATCTTATTTGTAATTTCATAAATCTGGGGCCTCTAAAACGTCATTACGTCTCTGTAAAACCGTTCGCCGATTTCCTTTTACAGCTGAGAAAGGTTTTCCGTTAACAATTCGCTCGGCGGCCGCGGCAGGCCCGTTTCCGTCCTATTTAATTCCTTTACCGGATTTAAATGGAACTCCATAATCGATTCTGTTAGACACGCTTATATTGCTCTCTTTAATTCGTTGAAACAAGGTTACGTTTGAAGCGTTTGTTAGTGAGATACGTACGTATATTTCGACCAACGAAGTTGGTCGAAATATACAATCTTTGTAAATCGTTCGTATAAAAATATATTTTCTTTATAAAATAACCAATAGATAAGAATGAGAACATGTACAAAACTAGATTTCCGCCCGCGGCTCCGCCAGCTTGGACTAAAACCTAATAAATTATATACTAAAACCTTCCTTTTGAATCACTCTATCTATTAAAAAAAACGTAACAAAATACGTTGCCTGGTTTTAAATATTTAAGTGTATCTAGATAGGGACATATAGGTAGAGAAAGCGATTTTGTTTCAAACTATGTAGTGATACGTTATCAATTTATTTAGTTCTTTCAACAGATTTATTTTGAAAGAAAATGACTTAATAATGCTACTTAAATTCCATTTACGGTCATTACGGTACGTATTACGGTCCAAATATGTATCTTAGTCACTTAAAGTATAATACGCAACACCATCAAATGATAAATTTTCCATGAAAAAATAACGATAAAAGAATCTATAAACGATTTTTGTTTGAAAATAAACCCAATTGAAATGAGAATTCTAACTAATCTCTCGTTAGAAGCCACAGATGTTCGTACAATGATTTCAATTTATCAAAGTGAAATCCTACTGAGTTAAATTCTAAGCTTGCGCCATCCAATTAGTTTTTTGATATGGGATCTTTTTCAAAAATTTTTCTTTATTTAAAAATTAAAATATAAGCAAAATATCTAACTACTTAGAATTAAAACTAACATTTACAATTATCTCTACAAAAATTGTAAGTACCTACATTATGTATGCTCACCATGTTAAATTTTTATTATGTAGTTTGCTCCCGTTTCCCGTACCAAGCTACCTCTATGTACTATATAAAAAGATATATAGGTATAGCCCGGGAACAGAACCCTCACGATGACATGACGTCACGGGAAGTACTGGCCTACTTTTCATAAAAACAGCAATGACACGTTATTTAAAACCAGCCTTGCTAAGCTACCTCTCGCGTAACTAGATCGAAATTTGTATTGTAAATCGAGGCCAAAGTTTTGCAAACAATACTTTTATCGTACGAGCACTGTGCACCCACTTCTACATATTCTCAAAAACCATTGAGATAATATTACTACGTATGGAGGAGACACCACGAACAAAATCTGTGCGCCATTTTTTTGCTCTAACTAAGTTTTAAAAATTATTATCTAGTTAGGTACTTACCGATGAAAGTTATTCCTTTGCACTTTTCCGTATTATTTGTATTATTTGTGCAACATCGTAACACACACGAAGGCATATTTGATGCGTTTCACTTTAAAAGTTTCACTTTTAAGTGATGTAGGCGGTGTCGTCTCCATATTATGTATATCTCAATGCCAAAAACTGCTTTCCTTACCTAGTAGGCAGGTATAATATTTAGATGATACGTTTATTTATCAACCAATCGAGATTTAATAAGTAATACCATTTACGAATGATGTATCTCACCTTTTATCTTCCATTAAAAGAATTAAATTACATACCTACTGTACATTCTTCAATGTTGAACTATACATAAGAATTTATCATGAATTTATATATCTACCTTATATGAATGCATCAACGCACTGAGCACTACCACTATTGTAGCGCAATAATTTAAACTATTTTTTATGAAAAAGTAGGTTATGTAATAAGTAAAGGGAATTAAATACGAAATAATCTTTCGCTATTCAATGTTTGGGAAAGAGCCAATTTCGAGCTATCGAAAACAAAGTAAGTATATTTAAAAAAACAAAATCCTTTCGATTCCGAGAAGAATTAAGAGCGGCTGTTTATTTGTTTGAGCTCAGTCCAATGAAATAGATACCCATTTAGATCCTCTACAAATCTCAGAGAAAAATGTTCGTAAACATACTCGTACTTAGTATATAAACTTTATTATATATTATAAGTTTGCAATTATGTCTATTCCCAGAGGCCATTTTATGCTAAGAATTAAATACGGCGTAAATAAAATACACACAACCCATTCTCACCAATTGAAGAAGAACAACTAACAAAGCTGAAGAATAAAGTAAGAAATATTTTTTGATAATTTCTGCTATGAAGTTCAGATACCTAGTTACAGCATTGTTAATTACATTACATACAACGTAAGTTAAATTATAAATATATATTTATTTACCCTATGTACACATTGAAAAAAATATAAAAATATGAATGGATGGATACATACCTACTTAATTTAAGTATTTTGCAGGACTCAGATATTTTCAGTCCAAGATTTAATTCCCGATTCGTTCAAAAAATAAGGGAAAATGAACTAGCCCTATAACTGTTTTCAACTTTACGTTATATAAAACTAAATTCGAAGCCAATTGAATGTTCACCAATAACATGACTCTGTACGCAAGAAATTCGTAGCGAAATTAATTTATTTTCGTCGTCAAAGGCTTTTGTACCGGTAACAGCCGTAATCGTTTAATATGAAAACCTCCAAAATGAGGAAAATCGAAATTTATTTAATTTGTCTTCAGTTAAGTAAGGATTTGTTTAATTATTTTTAAATGCCGTGTACATTTATTTATAATTAAAGTAAGTACCTATATAAGCAAAATAAATAATGTTCTTTTTAGCGAATATCCCCAGAAAACCTGTTCAGGTAATTCACAGCTGAAAATGCTAAGATATTCGTATAAAAACCTCCTTAAAAGCAACCTCCAAAATATAAAAAGGACTTATTTTTCTACAAAACCAAACAAACAAATTAATCCCGCTGATGATACATATCCCAAATAGAACAAATCCCTGATCCTTTTTACCTTCACATAAATATTTTCCATAATATTTAAAAAGGAAGGGTTAAAAACGTATAATCATTGTTAGAGCATTAGGCTCGTTTGTCCGGGATTGAGTCAATGAATGGGCTTTCCTTTTTTGTTTTTTAATTTGCATTTACGATTAACTTTTCTCTTGTGTAGGTACCTCCGTTCAACGTTATTGGAATTTTAAGCGCTGGCCGTCATTTTAAGCAAATTTGAGCTGCTTATATCTGCTCGGGTCACTGCAAAAATGTTGCCAAGTGAACTCGATTAAAATACTTAATGAACCTGTTGCCTGCTGCTTCGTCTACTTTAATAATAATTATGGCAACAGATATGCTCCAGTCTTTAATATGTTAATGAAATATCAAGCATATTTGGTGAGAATTTATAAGCGATTTAAAGCAGTAGACAATCTATGGTATTGGAACGCAAGCGAAGCGAGGGCAAAGTGTCTTCAGGAACTTTATACAGTCTAGGCTGAGGTCTTATTTTTTTCTGTAACTTATTTTAATATACTTTTTATTGTTGCTGGAACCTTGGAAATTTTCGAAAACACATCCTAAACACCAGCAAGATAACTTACCTATCAGAAATAACTTATAGGGAATATCGACCGTCACATTCACGGAAAATTATTAACTTGGATAAGAACATTTTGATTCATGTTCTATACACATTCATTTAAAATTTAAAAATAATTTACTCTTTTACTTACTTACTAACAAAATTTTAATCGATACAACTATTTAAACGACATTCAATGATAAAATAATTAGGTAGATACCTACTAATTGAAGCTAAACATTTTAATATTTAAAGTTCGATGATTGTACCACACGTTACAAAACAACACTATTTTAAACGTATAGAGAAGCTTCTGGAAACCCATTGTCCCAATTTTCAGTATGAAAAACAAGCCTTTGAAACGCACAAGTAAGTACAAGAGCTGTTAACAATGAGGCTTACAAGTTACACGGCTTATGAAGCAACAATTTAATAATAAATTGAAGAGATATTATGATATTCATATTAGTACGGGTCTGGGTGGTGACGATATTTATAACATAAGACCTTCATATAGAGACCTCCTTATAACATAAGAATTTCATATAGCAAATAGTCACCTAATCAAGCAGTACCTAACTCTAATCGGATTTTCTTCTAGTCGTAATAATATTTCATTTAGAGTTGAAATGATTACGAAGCCTAATGCAGTTAAATGGTCATAGACGAGGTTAAGAAGTCTTTATGAATTATGAGTAATATGATATCGTAAAATAATACTATGTACCTGTCCCAGGTAAAGAAATAAACCATTGATTTCTATGATCTTGGAAGAGAAAAATACACAGAAAAACCATTTTTTTCTGCGCGATAAGAAGATAGGAAGTACGATTGAAAAACAGACTGAAAGCAATACTAATCAATTAAAAATATATGCTTACTTAGGTACCTATTTCTTGTATTTTTCTTATCATTGTGAGGATAATTAATAATAGATAATACCTGTAGGTACATCGTTTTTAATCTATTTAGTATTTAGCTTATGATGTTATTTTCGACTTTTCTATGTTTAGGTACATTGCCTATTTTTTGAAAGACGCGACATCGCAGCTAGGTCCCCAAAACAAAATCCTTTACTGCGACATTCTGCAAATTATTTTGTAGTCACACATCGCGAATGGATCGCAAGTCGCAACCACAAAAAACCACGTTGTCACGTAAGCTCCTTGTTTAAGTTGGCTGGAATGAACTTCATGAACTCATTAGTTAGTAAGCCTTAGGTCGCGGTTTCGGAGATAGCGGTTATAGAGGCGTAGTGATGTCTCTACAACATCTGCAGTCTTGATTTGCATTTGTTAGAATATAATAAAAGATTAAATAATATAATAATAAAGATTCTTGAACTGAATTTTAACTACAAGATTGTCCTATAAAATAAGTAGGTATAAAATGGACACTAACCCATCCACGCTGTTCACTTGGCTTTATAAGATGCTATCTCTACCTGGTTATCTTGTATTAGTAAGCTACAATAATGTGAATTAATAAGGGGTACCTACTTGGAATTACCATTCATCTTGTTACTTACTATTATTTTTCCAAATTTCTAAGAGTAATGCATATGTGCATTGTGCAATTTCCGTATTTCTTCCCAAATAAGATTAATTTCGAATATGTTTTGGAACGTTTAAACAGTAAAATATTATGTAAAAGATCGCTTGTTCTCATGTCGCTCCGCTTGTAGCAACACTGGCCCTAAGGCAACCACGTAAATACGCTCTCAAATGGCGCCTACCTACTTATTGTTTGATATACGACCGTAGATGTTTAAACTTTAAGCAAATAGGCTCAGTTTACATCTAGAGGGATATGTAATTCATTAGAACTAGATTTTGTACGCTCTTTGTGTTTACATTAATATTAATCCCACCAAGCTAATGTTTTAATGGCAAGAACTGTATAATATACCTATGAGATGCCTATGAGCATGCCTCCTTATTAATTTACCTATACCTATGATACATAATAAATCGTTGTAGATCTTATTCTGATTCAAAAATGTATAATACTATTAAAAAGTGAGAGATGGGCGGATCGACATCTTATGAATATACATAATTTTATTTAGTTTTTAGTTTTTACCAACTCATGAATGGAAACTTTTTTTTTTGGGCAGAAGCTGGATAATGTGTCATCGTGAATTCATTAAGATTTTAAGACAGCCTTGCATTTATTTTCATTGAGGAAACAGAAGTCTTTTATCAACAAAAGGGCAGAAAGATCAATAAGAGACAGAAATAGAAAAAATGTTTTATTAAAATCGTGATCTATCAGCGCTTTATCGCTACAACGTATTTACAATTCAAATGCTAAGTACCTATTATAGGATACTTTTTATGGAATGTCAAATATTATCTGTAAAACGTGTATCATTAATCATAATTATTATTCATCTGTTTCAAAATAGTCATAGATGTAAATGTGCTCTATTTTCGGTGTAAAATGAAGACTAATTTTTTAAAGAAATCTTTATTCTCTCATAAATGATGAAAACAAAGCTTTAAGTAGAAGAATTAGTTGTAAGATAGAAATGAATTCAATACGTAAAACATTCATAATATGAAAAAAATAGAGCAAATTTAAATCTACAGCTATGTTCAGACAGTATAGTAGTTATATCTGTGTGATGTTACAACTTACAAGTATTTTTAAATATTATTCCATTAACATTTTATACAGTCATGATTTAAAATACGAAATATCTAGCTGATTCTAAACGAAAACAACACATCTTATCACTAGTAAAATAAAAATTCACACTAAATTAATTATAAAACTTATTTAATAATCTCCTAAAATAAACACATTTGAAAAAATACTTTTGACTGTTTTTTTTGCATATTATATAAATGACAATTACATAGACTATTTTATATTTTTAGTATTATTTCATTGAATCGGAAAAGTTCATTGTGAATAAGAAAATTTGATGTAAGTACAAAACTGCAATAATAAATTTATGTCTAATATGAGAAATTTCAAATACGATACTGAATAATAATTAACATCTCATTGTATCAATATATTTTAGATATAACAGGGCATCATCAATATAAATGATGCAAAATACATAATAAATATTCCCTTATATCTATTGGGTACAAATTACGAATTAAAATTATTGCTTATCATAATAATTATTGCTCGTTTCTACGAATACGTTTATTATAATTTTTTTATTTGAAGAAATTGATATCGATTTGACAATTACTATAACGAAAAAAAATTGTCAAAATTTTTTTTGATTGACAAAAAATGTTTGTAAACAACAATAAAATAAAGCATCTTTTGATAGAGCAAAAACTTCACAATCAATATGCTGTTAACTAAACTTCAAACACATTTTTTTTAGGTTTCTTTTTATATTTGCTCTCTCTGTACTTTTTCTGAATCAAAATTCAATAAAACACCAATTTACATAAATGCTGTAAAAAACAGTTAACTCAATATCATAGAAATATGTAAATGCTTCAATTTTACACACTTGTTTGATAAACATACATCATTTACTAAAATTTACGAAATTCATTTTAACGAATGTTGCCCGATTCGTTTTTCCACATATTTTCAATCCTCTTTAAATTTTTTATCACTCTTTTAAAACCACAAACAAAAAAACCAAATACATTTTACATAATCAATTGTTAAAAAAAATATTGTTACAATGAGTTATTAATATGATTTCATAAAAGAACTAAGAGCGATGCTTGTTACGGTTTATTGACTGAATGAAACGTTTCCCCCACCACTCCTCTAGATTGAACGGCCTGAAGTTAGCCAGTTGTCTCGGCGGCATCTCTATATAGTATTTCGCGTCATCACTACCTCTTTCTAGTTCGCGCGTTACCTGTAACAGTATAAAACATAATTGAAAAGTTATTATTAATAGCAAGTACAGGAAATGGAAATAAAGATCTACCTGTATTTTTATTACCACTTTTTTATATACAGTGGAATCCGTTTATAATGACATTGAAGGGAAATTTCAAACACGTTATAATAAACGGACTTCATACAAAGCATTTTGTAGAAATTAAACAATCTCCTGTTTTTGTTAGTATTTAGTACAGAGAAACAAAATAGAAATGCCTACACATTGAGACTCGAAACAAACAAAAAAAACTGTTGTCGGATATCACATAATTTTCCCAAGCAGAAAAGTGTTTATAGTGTTAGAATTCATTTCGGTCAGTATAACCGGACAATTCATTAAAAATTGGTCACAATAAACGACATGTCACTATAAATGAAGTCATTATAACTGACTTTAATGAAGAATTTTATATGAAAACCAAACTTTGCTGTGTAATACATCATAATAAGCGGTGGTCAATATAACTGGAGTCATAATAAAAGAATTCTACTGTATTATCATGTCTGATGTCATGTCAAAACAGCAGTAATTTTTAAGCTATTACATAGCTTCTATCGCTACAAAAAAGTGTGGGAAATGAGCCTGCATATTTATTCCTACTTGAAATAACTATGGTATAAGTTTAAGCTTAAGAGGTGTAATTCAACACAACTGAAAACTAAAAAGTAGGAAGAGAAAGTAGATGATTTATGGCACACTATTATATATCTAAAATTTTGTTCTTTATCAAGTAGGTTATCAAAACAAAGGATTTTATTATATTATTTAAATTTATCAAAAGTACAATTCCTTTACTTTGTGATAAAAATGTATCAAAAATGCAATTCCTTTAATTTTTTATGTGTTAAATATTACCTTATTCCAAGAGTCATAAATATAATTAATGAGATCATCGTGTTGAGAACAATTATTGTTGATGTTGTTATTATTTGCGTGAATGTTGACTGTTGTCTGCGCAGGTGGGCTGAGTCGGGCTCCATTGTGACCATTACCATTGTGACGTTTGTTACCAATGTGTGGAAGAGATCTTGGTCCACTGTTCACGTAATTTGACCTGTAATTATTTTTATGATAAATTACATTACATTATAGGCATAATATGCTTTGAAGATACTATTACATACATAGTTAATTATTAAGTTTTTTTTATTTATGGTAATTGTTAGTAGATTTGCTATTAATAAGATATTTTACGAAATAAAACTAAAAATAAAATAAAATAAACGTTTGTGTTTATAAATAAAACACTACATATACATTTACACATTTTGTATATTCTATTTTCAGATAAGCAGTGTGATAATAACATAAACAAGTACATAGTAAAGATAACGACAATAACTATATTTCAGCTAGCGCAAAAATAATAGTGATACGGTGATAATGCGGAAGTTATTGTTTGTATGAAATTTCTACACGGTAAAATATTTACGGGATTAGGCCGTTGACATAACAAAATCGATAATTCAATTACATAGAACTTACTCAAACAAAACAGGTAAACGTTATAAAATATCCTTTCACATTATGTTTGTTAGAAGAAAATACAAAACAATAGGACAACAAAGCATGTTCGACCATACATACCTAATATTTCGATCCATTATTGAATTATGATAATTCGAAGTATTCCGTAACAAAAACTATTTTTTATTCTACAACTACGTACACCTTTTCATAAGAGGAAACTTATTCTAATTAAAATTACGAAAGCAATTCGTTATTAAACAAAAAATATTAAAATAAATACACAGGACGCCACATAATCGGACAACACAAAACATCAATTTCATACGTAGCACTGTCAAAGTGACAATTCAATAACAGCTGCTGATTACTACGGCATTGGATTGGTTGTTTCAATTCAGTGTTGAAAATTGATTTGTAGATTTTGTCAAGTATCACTTTTTAGCCAATGAAATTTGAAGATTTTGACCAATAACAGTTAAAGAAATCAAACTAACCGAAGTCTTTTTTTTTTGCTTTTTTAAATTAATGTTGCTAGTACTTATTATGTTGATAAAAAAGCTTTTATAATAGGCATGACGAAAGATTTTCAAAACCTCTTCCATAGTGTGTGTATACGTTTATTAAACAAGAAAAACCCTATATTTCGCTAATATACTTAAATTTAACGAAGATAAAAGCCATTTTTCAAAAAATATTTATTAACTGTGCTAAAACAGCTCACAGGTGTCATGGCGTAGGCGTGACGTCACTCTTACGTAAATACGTAATTATCTGTATGCATAGCGAAGTAAAATTAAACAAATATTTAATTACTTATAAAGTGTTATAGAATCTAATTTCAAAGTTTATAAGTGGTGTGCAGTATTGCAATGTGAATCTACATAAAAATTGTAATACCCAAAAAAAGTGTTAGTAATTGTTTAAAGTGAGAAAATAATATGAAATGATTGTATAAATTTGACGCAGAGAAACCCGAACCACATATTCGTGAATTCGCAATTATATTTCTGTTCTGAGTCGATAAAGCATGCGTGAAAAAATAGAAAATAAATAAAAATGCGTATTCTCAGCATATTCATAACAACAAAATACACATGCCGCGAAGTTGTTGTGAGTTGTTTACGTAGACGTGACGTCACGCGTGTTTTAGTCAAAATGGCCGACTGCAGAATTTCAATGTTTTATTTTATTGATAATCTCATTAATCTTAATGTTTTTAATATTTCTAAGTCACTATTTTTAATTTATATAGTATACATATTCCCTTAAAAACACTAATTCGAACATTTATGGATACTGTCGTCATGCCTATTAAAAAGCTTTTTTAGCATCATGCTCCAGTTTAAGAAAAATTATAATAACTATATATTCTTCTTTTATTCATGAATTCATGACACGAAAATAACCCTTTGTGAGCGAATAATACCTGAATTTTTAATAACTTATCTTTATAATAATTTTATAGAGTTAGCAAATCACATTAATAATTACATGCTATATCATCTGTTGTCATATGCTTATATCATTTGTTGAATTGAATGTTGATATTAGCCTCATTAGCTGTCAATGTCAATTTTCAAATGACATTTTGATTTAAAAAAAAATTGTGATACGGCTTCTCCCAAATAGTTCGTCCCTAATTCAGTTTTTTTTTATATAAACATTATAATATATTTCTTAACTCAACAGTTATTACTAATGTAAAAACATTAAAAATAACAGAAACAAAATGTCTACCAAAATCGGTTTTGACGAGTTACGGGTCAAATACAAGGTACAACATAACCTCGCTCAATTATTTATATTTTTATTTTACCGTGTTATTTTGTATTTTTTACTTATCTTGTAATTGTTTTCAGGATGTGTTGTCTAAAGCGTTCTCAACGAGCAATATTGACCTGCTCGATTCTTTTTCAAAGAAAGCAAATGAAACTGATAGAAAAGCAGCAATGGATCAAGCATTTCGGGACAAACTGTTAGAATTGTTAGTCGAGGATTCAACAACGCTTGAAAATTACGTCAATTTCTGTATAGAATCATGTAGGCGACAGATGATTACGCCAACAATGCCTGTAGTCCTTTTAGGTGATATATTTGATGCTCTTACATTGAATAAATGCGAACAAATGTTTACCTACGTCGAAAACGGAGTAAATATCTGGCGAGAAGAGCTGTTCTTTGGCGCGTGTAAAAATAATTTGTTACGAATGTGCAATGATTTGTTAAGAAGATTGTCTCGGTCCCAAAACACTGTGTTTTGTGGGAGAATATTATTGTTTTTGGCTAAATTCTTCCCATTCTCGGAACGTTCTGGGCTGAATATTGTATCAGAGTTTAATCTGGAGAACATAACAGAGTTTGGTGGTGATAATTCAAGCACTTTAAAGGATGTTTTGGATGATGAAATGGTGATTGAAGATGATAAGAACAAACTGACTATAGATTATAATTTATACTGTAGATTTTGGAGCTTGCAAGAGTTCTTCAGAAACCCAAACACTTGTTATAACAAAATACAATGGAAAACCTTTGTTGCAGTGAGTAACAATTACATTTTATTTATTATTCTAAAACTACATTTATTAAGAAAAATTTTGGCTTGTTATACACATAACATAATAATGACTTACTCTATATTCCATCCTTGGTTATAATTTGTCTAATTTCAATAAATTATTTCAGCATTCCGGCAGTGTTTTATCAGCGTTCTCATCTTACAAACTAGAAGCAATAGAGCTGCAAAAATCAAAGTTAAACAGATTAAAAACAATCAATACAGATGTTGAAATGAAAGAGAGTAAGGAACAACATTATTTCGCCAAGTTCTTGACGAATCAAAAGCTATTGGAATTACAATTGTCGGATTCCAATTTTAGAAGATGTGTTCTCATACAGTTCCTGATTTTATTCCAGTATTTGACGTCTAGTGTTAAGTTTAAATTGTAAGTACTGTATACATTTTATCAAGTATAGTTTTTTTATGTCAACTAAATAACTTTGATGTACTGTTATTTGAATTATATTACATAATAAATTAGCTTGAATTCATATGTATTAAGAAAAGCTGGCCAATGCTAATATTACATTTATTTTGGAAACATTTAGTGTTTGTCATTGTCTCTTTATTGTATTTTTAATCTTCAGTAATAATATAATTACCACACTACATTCAAAGAAATAGTTTGTCTAGAATGTTATAATTTTTTACATGTTTTATCTATAGAGAATCTCAAGAACTGAAAACTGATCAATCAGAATGGGTGCAAGAAACGACAAATTTAATTTACAAATTGCTCAGTGAAACTCCGCCTGATGGTAAATGTTTTGTGGAGTGCGTTAAAAGTATATTGAAAAGGGAGGAACATTGGAATAGTTGGAAAAATGATGGGTGTCCAGGTATTTGTTTATTTTTATAACTATTAGTTTGATTTGGATTTTTTTATATATGTCTCTTACAATAACTGTTTCTTTGTCATGGTTTATTCAATACTGGAGTAAGATGCATTCATTTCCACTTTAAATTGCTTACGTGTATAAAAAAAGAACTATTTTTGATACACAAACTCTTTTAAGAAATTGTCCAATGAATTAAAATATTTTTGTGATCCAGAACATAATAAAATAGACATTAAACATATTCACTTTTTCTTGTATAGAATTCCAAAAACCAAAACCACCTGTCCAAGCGGAATCCACAGAGGAAGTAAGAAGAGTTAAAAAACGCAGGAGACCAGTTGGTGATATTATTAAAGAATATGAAAGTCAAAAGAAACATTTCATGGGAAAGTATGTGTTCAAAACAATGTATAAAATGCTTATATATTTCATAATACTTATTAAAGTGAAACTTTTATTACATCGTCTCAAACTTTTTGGTCTGTGTAGCGCATGTCGCGTGTATCGCGGCTGCCGAGTAGGTATACCTACTCGGCACGCGACATGCGCTATACAAAGCAGTGTTCGGAACCGTTCGAACAGTTTCACTTTTACCGTGGTTTCATAAAACCACACAACTTTTTTTAATAATATATTTCTCTTTTTTGCAGTACTGAGCTAACAAAATTATGGAATCTATGCCCTGATAACCTGGCAGCTTGTCGAACTAAGGAGAGAGATTTCATGCCATCCCTGGGTAAGATGGAAAATTATTACATAATATTAAAAATGGTTAAAAAACAGGAAATTAATTGCTATTAAATTGTCATTTGTATTACTAAACAGGAATATTAATTTGTTAATCATTATTTAAGTCAAAAAAATTATAAAAACATACTTTTAATTTTTGGGGGTATGTATTTGATTTTATTTTTTATTTCTTGTAGGTATTTGAATAAATAAGTTTGTTTTGTAGTGTTATATATCAACTAGCTTCCGCCCACGACTTTGTACGTGCATCCCCGTTTTTCCCCGTTCCCGCAAGAATTTCGGGAAATCCTTTCTTAGCGGATGCCTACGTCCTCACATCTACCTGCATGCCAAATTTCAGCCCGATACGTCCAGTGGTTTGGGCTGTGCGTTGATAGATCACTATATCAGTCACCTTTGAGTTTTATATATATATATAGATTATGACATATAATTTTTGGAAACTTTTTGGATATTTATTCCTATACTTACATGCAAGAAGCTTATATCTAATACACTGGAGATTTCAGTATGAACATTAACTTGTAACAAGAAAATATGACGTTGAATGACGCCTGTATGTTTTTTATCCCTTTCACACCCACTTGCTAAGTTAGGTTAATGTTCAATCTCTAGTGTATTAGATATAAGCTTCTTGCTTACATGTAAATATATTGTAGAATCGTACATGCTATCTGGGGGTGAGAGCGGTGAGGCGGGTCGTGCGGGGTGGGGCTGGCGCGCGTTACGGCTGTTGGCCCGGCGCTCACCACACTTCTTTGTGCACACCAATAATCCCATTGGAAGACTGCCTGATTATCTTGATGATATGGTAAGCGTTTTACCAAATAATAATCATTAATGTCTTTTATAACACAGTTAGTAGAATAAGAGCGTATACGCACTATGCGGGTAGCCGCATTGCGGGTAGCCGTCCGGCTGACCGCAAGCACAATTATGTACGTAATATTCATTTCTATGCGCACTGCGATGCGGCTACCGCAGACCGCACAGTGCGCATAGAAATGAATATTCCGTACATAATTGTGCTTGCGGTCAGCCGGACGGCTACCCGCAATGCGGCTACCCGCATAGTGCGTATACGCTCGAGATTAAAATGTCGAAGTAGAATGTACCTTCTATATTGTATTGTATGTAATTTAAGTCATAATTGCAGGTTGTGTGTGTTTTGTTGTCAAATAAAATTTATTTACATTATATTGCCAAATAAATAAATTTTATATTTTTTATAATTATAAAATACATACATATTTTGATATTTAATCTTTTCACGACTGTTTTGTCTATGTCACTAAATTAATTCTAGTTGTATATTGATGAAGAATTTTGAATTCTACGGTTTACGTAATAAGGATTATATTCGCAGGTAAAACGTATCTCGCGTGAAGTTGCCGCGAACGCAGCTGCGAGCAACTCTAATGGGGATGCTAATGTGAACAATGATAAAAATATTAAACAGGTAAAATATATTCTTAAAAATTAAATAACTTAAGCATTATACATTTTTAAAGAATAGTAAAAATTTGATCACGAGACGGGATTCGAACCCGCGTCCTGCGCCAATCCGTTCCGCTGGGAATTGTCCTAGCGGAATCTCGCAAGTGCGCATCGGCCCGATTCCTTGATCGATTTATTTTACCAGAAATAAAAAATGGCTTAAATACTAGTGAATAAAATTTTTAAAATCTTACATGTAAATATACAAATCAAGTTCCAAAAAACCATAATAATTAAAACCAATATGTACCTATTTTATCTTGTACAGGAGGCAAATGATGAAGATATAACTGAAGAGCAGATTGAAGCAGACCTCATAAAGGAAGGCGATGCAAATGATATTGAGCAGGTAAATATTTATATGTTTTGAGTTTATCTATACAAGATAAAATTAAATCGTTTTTTTAATTTTTCATGGACATTGATCTTAACACAACCTCAACCTAACATAATTTTTCAAATTCCTGATAATAAGTTAGAAAGTTATATGCAAGAAAGTTATATACAATTAAGTTTACATTAACAAACCATTTAGTTCTTATTTATTAACGGCATATATTTTTAACCATACCTGAATAGTGAATACCAGAATATAGATCATTAAAAATTAAATTCTTTCTTTTGTTTTCTATCTCTTTCTCTCCAGGTACCAGATTCAACTCACATAAACGACGACGACGACAAAATTACACGTGCCCGTCTCACAATGATAACCGAAACCCAATTAGACGCTGTGTCCAAAAAACTAACAGATTGGAAGAAATTAGCCGTAAAACTTGACTACAAACCCGACGAGATAGAGTACTTCGAAACAGAGAACGCGACAGATGAAGCGAGAGCCAAAAATATGCTCAAATTGTGGTTCGATGATGATGAAGACGCCTCTGTAGAGAACTTACTCTATATTATGGAAGGCCTAGAACTGGTTGAGGCGTGTGAAGCGCTGAAAAACACAAAATGACGTTGGAAGATGCGGGGCAAATACCAGTCGAAGTGATTTGGGCCCTATTTGTATAGCAATAGAGCTGTATATTGAACTTTTGAAATAAAGTTTGAGTTTGAAAAAAAGGAAATTGTGAATGGATTTTGTGGTAAAACCAAGAAGCTTATATCTAATACACTGGAGATTTCAGTATGAACTAACTAACTACCTAGGTGTGAAAGGGATAAAAAAACATACAGGCGTCATTCAACGTCATATTTTCTTGTTACAAGTTAATGTTCATACTGAAATCTCTAAATTGTTCTGATGTCGTGTTGTTTATGGAAACAGACTGTAATCATGAATTTGAAGTACAACTTGTGTAAATTGGGATTGTGGTTGTAAAAAGTTTACTTGGAAAGTTTCCTTGTAAGAGTTAAAATCATTTCTGCTGTGGTTATATGAGCTTGTGTATTGACATAACTGATAACATAAGTGTTTAGGGAAAATTTCCTAATAAGTAAAATCGTCGAACATAACATTATCCATCGTGATTTTAGTAGTTTTGGTTTAAAAACTTAAAAGCATTATAAAAAGATTTGTTCATGTAAAACTACTAAACGGCAGATAAATTAAAAATCTGTTCAATAACTGGTTTTGCATATAGGCAAGTATAGTCAGCTTTTTCCAATAAATTCTTATATTATGAAGATTGAATATGTATATCTAATTGTAGAGTCGTTATTCTCACTGCCATGTAACATAGCATATACTATATATATTATATTACAGTAATTACTTACATTTACGATTTATCGACTTTTTGTATCGAAAGCGAAGTGAAGACGGAACGATTATGAAAACATTCATTTACAACCGAATTATAAAAAATGTAAAATTACAATATTGTTACACATTCGTAATATTTAAGATGAGCTTTATTTGGATTAGTACGAATAATATAGGTCGTAAATAAGATTTTGAATAAATAATTCAACAAGTTTCAAGAGTTTTATTTTTAACACATCTTTCATCATATCCTTAAATGTTATAATAGTCATAGAGTTTGGAAGAATCACAGAAGTTTTAAATTTAAATTTTCTGAGACTTGAAGAAAAAGTATTTAAGGCAATAAGATTCGAGCTCTAAAGCTGTAAAAATTCTACAATAAAAGTATATTTAAATCATTGGAGACGACGGACGCTAAAGCAAACATTTGATAAAATCCCATTCATAAGAATCAAACTTCTAACCATAATCCTCACAAAATGTGGAAAGTGCTTGAGCAAACTCTAGCTCTAAGATAAATTTTCAACATGAATTTCCGTCGGAAACTCATTTGGTTCAGATTTATAAAACCATTAAACAATGTCGGCCGATCCGAAATTATAACTTGCACGTCTTTCCTCATAGCGGCTGACTCACGGTGTGCCCAAAACAGAACTTATTACATACAAACATACACGCTACCGTCGAATCACACAATTATAGCTCAAAGCACCTTGTAATAAGGCTCATAATCGTCGAAGCGTTAGCTTGGCAAATGAATATAACAACCACTATATCTTGAGCCGCTTACACTAACTCTTCTGTAAAACTGTGGGGGATATCGCCGCTATGCAGGGTGCGTTGCAGATCAATGTAATCTGGCCACATTTCAGCACCGCCGCGATGTTTACAGAATCGCGGAATAGTCGCTGCACCGAATTTAGTTCGTAACGTATACGTCAATGGGTAGACGAGGCTTAGGTAGTGCTCGAGCGGTCGATCTTAAAATATTTATATTTTTATGATTCGATACCCGACTAGATATTTTTATATTAAAAATATACGGCACCGGGCGTGACGTGCGTGCGCAGGAGTCGCTTTATCCGAATTTGTGGATTGTACAAATTTTACTGTAAGTAGAAATGTGTTTGTGTGTGTGTGATTTCCTGTAAATTCTAAAAATATGCACGTATAATTCAATAATGTTGTAGCTATTTCAATTGTAAACAATTGCTAAAGGAGGAGGTGGTGATGAAAATAAAGATATGAGAAGTAAAATGTATTTAGTTATTAATTGAATATTTTTAAAGAAAAATTACTGTCTTACACTGGGGTAGATCCCTTTAAAAATAATAAAAAGTGCAAAAAAATCGCAGTCGGATGAAACCCATTAGAAAAGGAGGGGAATATGATGAAAATTAAAGGAAAAATAAATTACGGTCAATCCGAGTTCGGGAAGTGGGAGGGGGGAGCTCTTAAGAGAAAAAAATGGTTTCTCTCGATTTCCGACAAAACTACAAGTCCTACGGAAAAAAGTTCAATGGCAAAGTTGTAGGTAATAAAAAAATCTACAACTTTTGTATTGACAATTTTTTCACATAACCTCAAAATTTAGGTGAAAAATTCAAAAAACCAACTTTTTGGTTTTTTATTTTTAACTACTTCAAAATTTTTTTTTTTCTACGACATTTGGTAGAAACTTGCTTTATTATGTCCCAAATACACTGTAATTTATTTGATTGAAAATATTTATTTTTTCGCCTTATTTTGAATTAATACCAAAAAAACAACCTAATTTTCAATCGAAAAGTCACCCGTCAAAATATCAGCTTTTTTCAAAAACTTTGGGAGCCTTTTATTCATCAAAATCTCTACTTTTATATGGTGTAAAAAAAATAAACCTTACCATAGTAAATGTTCTCAGGAAATGCTTACAAACAGTGTCATAATTAGCTTTTACTAAATCAGGCACACTTCTCGAACTCTATATCTTCTCTTGTATCGGCTTTTCGGTAATATTTCAAAAGAAAAAAAATTATCTGTTCTAAGTATAATATTTTACAGCATATTCAAAAGCAAAATGATGTCGATAAAAACATTTCAGGTAGTTTGAGAAGTGTGCCTGATTTAGTAAAAGCTCATTTTCACACTGTTTGTATGCATTTTCTGAGAACATTTACTATGGTAATGTTTATTTTTTTTTACACCATATGAAAGTAGAGATTTCAATGAATAAAAGGCTCCCAAAGTTTTTGAAAAAAGCTGATATTTTGACGGGTGACTTTTCGATTGAAAATTAGGTTGTTTTTTTGGTATTAATTCAAAATAAGGCGAAAAAATAAATATTTTCAGTCAAATAAATTACAGTGTATTTGGGACATAATAAAGCAAGTTTCCACCAAATTTCGTAGAAAAAAAATAAATTTTGAAGTAGATAAAAATAAAAAACCAAAAACTTGGTTTTTTGAATTTTTCACCTAAATTTTGAGGTTATGTGAAAAAATTGTCAATACAAAAGTTGTAGATCTTTTTATTATCTACAACTTTGCCATTGAACTTTTTTCCGTAGGACTTGTAGTTTTGTCGGAAATCAAGAGAAACCATTTTTTTCTCTTAAAAGCTCCCCCCTCCCTTTTCCCGAACTCGGATTGACCGTAATTTATTTTTCCTTTAATTTTCATCATATTCCCCTCCTTTTCTAATGGGTTTCATCCGACTGCGATTTTTTTTTGTTTCAAAAATTATCTACTCTAGTCTATCTCTACATTATTCTCACATAAACTTGTTTAAATAAAGGAAAGTGTAACGGACAAGTTTTTCAGTTGACACACCTAGTAACAACATTTCGTACCTACTGCTACTGAAAACTAGAATATTTTTAATGTAGCATGTTTAATGGGTACGCGAATGCCTAACTACATAAAATTTTTATGACTATAATATAATCTCACTGGCTAAATAATCGTTACAAATATTCATAAGTTCTTGTATACCTACTGGAAACTATTTTAAAGAAAATAATTGTACTTAATAATTTAAGAAATATTATTATTTTTAATTAAACAAATACCTGAAAAGAATTAAATAATTGAAAAAAAAATAACTAATATTTTGAAGACTGGCAATTTACGCGCGCATTCAATAAATCAGCAACCGAAAATTTGGCATGATTCATGAAAACTGCTTTACATGAAGCGGGAAACGGATATAGATCTTTATTAACGCACTTAACTTACCTTTTAAATTTAATTTAATTTAATTATTATTCCTTTCATGCCGAATGAATTTAATTCTCTGTTATGAATAAATGAATGAAAAATAAATGTGCCCCATAAGGACAATTTTAAGTTTAATAAAGTTTTAAGCATAGAATAAACGATACAACTTGTTTTTATTTATTATCATTTAAATCTTTTATCAAGAAAGTGTGATCACGTAGTATGTACCTACTAGATATTCTATTTGAAAAATAATGAATAGGCTTGATAGTAGAAAGAAAAAAGTTTATACCACAGATCAGAAAAAAACAGTCCTCTGTTCTGTGCTATATACAATGAGAAGTGCATGGAGCATGAAGCTAACCTATAAATTAAAACCGTCGTATTTTATAGTAAAATCACGACTTAGTTTTAAATGCTGATAGAGTGCACTAGTAAATAGTTAATGGTCGTGTAAAACGAACAGTGTCATAATAATCAATGGCCATGTCGTGTACCTACTATAAAATGTGATTAAGGGGATTACTATGGTCAAAACCGAAAAACACCTTATACATATTGAATTTTGTTGAGGAAACTGTTGGTACGATTGTGTTAAAAAAAATATATGTGATACTCAAGGATATAATTAACAAAGTGTATTGTTTACTTTTCATTTTAGAACGGCCTAAACATAAAAAAAAATACATACAAATCAACCCCTTTTTGAACATAAAACGCATTTTGTTAGGAAAACGGCTACATATTTATACATGAAATTTATATCAAAAAATATCTTATGATATTTGTAATAACTTGTATTGTTTATTTTTTCAATTTTCATTATTATCGTTAAATTATCAAATAAAATATCGAAATTATAGTAAAACCCACATAAAACCTCACCTCTTTTGCATATTTTCGTCGAAAGTTGACGGTGTCAGTTCGACTCGGACGGGGGACTGTACGTGCGGTTTTTTTTGCAAAATAACGCTAAAAATGTCCGAATTGAATGTTTTGTTAAATTAAACTAGATTGTAATAGGTATTTACATGAGCAGTTCATGAAATGAAGGTTTAAAATAAGTATGTAAAGATATAAAAATCTGTTTGTAAATTAGTTTTGTTTTTGAAAGGCGTCATTGAATTATATCCAGTGTCGATAATTTTTGACAGTAAAATATTATCAGAAAACACAATTACCTATAATAAAACAGTAACTAGACTTTCCCTGTGCCTTGAATATTAAAAAAAAAAGATTAATTGCTGTTCTATCGTATATTTTGCGTCCAAAACAATTAGGCCGGCAGATACTGACACAAAATTTTGGGTCATTTGTAACAGGATGGCGGTTCTACAGGGGTCTTAGTACGCAATGAAAAAAAGAAAAATGATGGTCAGAACAGTGGTACCGGCAGACTAGTCGCGTGGGCTTAAGTCGAACTCATCGGATAAATTACGGAAGTCTAACGATTTGTAACACATTAGTTTTAGGATTTACCGATAGCCCATAAAAAGAAGTAGGCGGTAGTGTCATGCCATGCTTTTCCGGTGTGATTTAGAGCCCACAATACCGACGTGAATGCTTTGATTTAAAAAAAAATTAACCATTTGTACCAGGCTAATTTTTGCACAGGTAATCATCGTCCAGTAGCCATGTACGAAAATCGCCATGCCATACTTTTCAGACAGTTCCAAATGGTCGCCATACCGCCGAAAATCAGCAATATTTTTTTTCGCTAAACGATTTATACCAGTATTGCATTTGGATTTTTGGAAAGTATTAGATAAAATGTGTCCATTATTATATTTGCCATACTTCTAGGGAAAAGTGCTTAAAAAACTTATTCGACACGTTTCAAAAATACGACTGTACAATACGTAAAATACTTGTTATAGCTATGGGATCGTTATATTTTGTTTGTTTGTATACAATTCTACCTTCAAAAAGTTATCCCAGATTGCAAACATAGGGCGGACGATTGTGAGATTAAAAGCCAAGACGTAAAAAATAATGATGATTCGTACCAGTATGGCATTTAGATATTTGGAAAATGACGCAATGTGACCATTACTATATTTGCCTTACTTTTAATAGAGGAAAAAATAACTACGGTAAAAATAAAAAATAAGAGATTTGATATTTTTAATTACTACATAAGTATTATTTATATATGTGCTACTTATTAAATAGGTTTGATGTCGGTGCACGGGCTTAATGCTAAGTGCTTAGTGCTTGGCACTTTGTTGAAACCGACTTATTTTTTAACGTAGTTATTTTTATTTAATACTTTAATAAAGTATTAGTCGGTTAAAAATTTGTGCCATACTGCTACAAACCGTTCAAAATCCGAATAAAATCTTACAATGAAAAACTTTATTACTTATACACATTCGTCTCCTCCCATAGATATGGCATTATCACACTTCTGTTTATGATCATTCAGGAGCTGTTGAAAATAAAATTTAAGGTGGTACAAATCGTTTAGCAAAAAAAAGACGGATTGCACTCCGGGAGTGCCGGGAGAAGTGAAAACTTGATTATTAACGTTGAGCATGTTTGATATTTTGGAATGGTATCCGTCTTACGCTTTTTCGATCAGGTCACGTGTTCTGAAGCGAGTTTAAGATTTTATACCCATTAGAGAAAAAGTGCTCAACGCCGCTGAAAAAGTCTTCAAAAAATTGCTGATTTTGTAATGTGTTCAAAGATAAACAGTAGAAAGAAATAAACTCTGTTTAAAACACGTTACAATATTAATTTTGATAACACATTTTTTTCTCGTCATCATTTCAAAGACGTAAGGGATTTAAAAAATTAACCTCGAACTAACTACAAAATACATAACAAGTCGAAAAAAACGTGATTTCTTGTCTGTTCCCCTATTTTTTTAGGTGTGTGTAGGTTGCATGCATATATTCCTACTAGGTATGAAGAGATATACAGAGAACGCTAAATACCATGGTCACCATTACCATTAGATACACCATGACATGGTAGAGGCCGTTCTATAGAATTACGTCAAATAATGTACTCCATCTTTTATATCTCTGTAGGTGAGATGTTCTCCACCCTAGTCATCATCAGGTCTCCAAAATATAGTAGAGTCCGTGTTGAATAAACTTAATTTCTAAATCGGTGTTTTCTTTCCCACTCTAGAACTTATAATTACTTGCTTGGTCTCCAGAATGGGTCATGTAGTAGAGACTTTGCTTAATACGGTAAATTTTGAAATACGAGTCTTCCTACATTACATTTACAACATATATATAGTACACAATATTTACTATTCATAAATGTTATATGTTACTGCCTCTCAGAGAAAGCATAAATTAGGTAGAAACCACTAACACATTACGATACAATACGATACATTTTACAATTCCATAATCTTTGGTCACTTTTACTTCAACAATGATGTATATTATAGAGGGCGGTTAAAAAAACAAATTCAAATATAGTGACAGAATCATTAAGGTCGTTGAACCATGTAATTGCCTTAAGCAATAATACAATTGTTTTGTTTTAAAATAGCTTTTATTTCATTCTTATTTTAAAAGTTAATTTATTTTTCTGTTGATTATAATGGCAAATGCGCTATCGCATTAAATTACAAATATTTTTTTAAACATAATATTATCTTTTTACATACAGTATCAATTTTATTTGAATAATAACTTAGGTATATGTTAGTAGTTAGTTACCTACACAAAAAAAATTGTTATTTCTTACTACCGTATACCTTATTGTGGATTCATGTATATGTTACGGCTAAAGGTAGGTGAGAACATAAACTTAAGATTAGCCGGCTAAACTAAGGTTTATTTTCGACGAGGTGTTAATGTTAGTTTGTTCTATCTTTAGCCGGCTAAACTTAAGTGTAACCGCAGGCCCGTGGCTAAAAATGTCGGGGTGGGTAGATTTGGTTACTATAATACATGTAAGGAACAGGGCGAGTGTTTTCTGGCACTTCGCCGGCTGCTGCCGCAGCACGCTCGCTGCGCTCGCTCGGCTCGTGCGGGTCTTAAGAGTTCTAACCTAACCTAACCTAGCCACCAGCTTTCTGCCCTGAGTCGGGGTGGGTAGATTTGGTTACTAAAATACATGTAAGGAACAGGGCGAGTGTTTTCTGGCACTGTGCGGGCCCCTCAAGCCCTCCACCGGCCCGGCGCTAACCAAATCTACCCACCCCGACATTTTTAGCCACGGGCCTGCGGTTACACTTAAGTTTAGCCGGCTAAAGATAGAATAAACTAACATTAACACCTCGTCGAAAATAAACCTAAGTTTAGCCGGCTAATCTTAAGTTTATGTTCTCACCTACCTTTAGCCGTGACATATATACACTATTTTTCGTAGAATTATATGGGTGTTTCTACACATAAAGCTGTTTTGCTCTAGGTACTAACTATAAAACATTCTATAAAACAATTTTTTCAGCACGTTTTTAATGATCGTTTATTGTATTCAAGGAAAAACTATCTAATCCATTGAAGAAATGATTCGTGCTATTTCATGTCTTGTTAACAAAATCGTAAGAGTTAAAAAACAGGTTGAATGAAAGGCGAAAGAAAACTCAACGGCACGAAAAATAACATTGTTTAGAATTTTATTGCGACGTTGAAATTCAAATAAATTTAAAACACACTTCGCTGTCTCCCGTGAAAGATAAACAGCCGAGTAGAACATTTGTGTCCGTCATTTAGGCGTAATTAATTATTAAAAGTATCTGCGCAATCATCCAGACTGTACCCATTATAAAGGAACTTTACATATTTTTCTAAATTCCTTTGATATACATAATAAAATAAACTATCATAACTCTGAATGAGATATGAATGAGATTAGTTTATTAGCTATTTTTGTAGGCACCTTCCTATTATACCTACTACATACTTACATATCAACATTTTCGGTTAGTCCCGCTATGGTATGGTCCCGGTATGGCACCCTCTTAAAATACCTATCAAAAAGTCCCGCTATGGTACCCTTCAGTTTTTGGTACTGTTGTAAAGAAAAGTCATACAATGTTAACACATTTGTTTAGATTCATTATTTTCAGGCAGATATTGATAATTAAATGAAGTCAAAATTGTAAACATTTTTACTTTAGTAGGTAACTAGGATGGGCGTAATGCCTTCACGAAAGCTTCACGAGAATCCGCTATGAATAAGGCTATGATGGTTTACTCCTACATATTCTTTTTTCACACTAACAGGGCGGCTTGCATACAAAATTTCATCAGGCCATTTTTCAAACCATTTTCAAGATGTATATTTCTGTAAAGTGGAGCGCCGGGCGTGGTTGTAAACATTGCTGCGCTTCGAATTTACTTTCGTGTATAAATTAGCATATTCCTATGTGGGTTAACTATAATATTATCATGGATTAGATGGGCAATAGGTAGTTACTTTGTAATTCGTGAATCATGTTGCGTTACCTATACAATAGACCGTGTAAACGAGAAAATTTGTAGGATGATTCAATTACGAGTCTAGATTAATTATTAGTGATACCTACTTCATAGTTAATACATATTTTATAGTAAAAAGTTGTACTATGAATATAGCTGTTTCGAAATATTATTATAAAAAGAATATTCTTCCTTAGTTTACGTAAGGCAAGTAATTTTTATTGGTAAGCAAATAGCGTATTATTTAATCAGGTGTTAAAATTACCTACCAATGGCAACACCTTCCAAAGATTTGATCAATAAAACTATGAGCACCTAGTTATACCTACTTATCGACTATCATTATTGGGTATTGACACACGTGCGTGTATTTACGTTGTTATGTTTATAGTAATTATTTTTGGTCTTCGCAATAAACGTCTTATTTAGGGTGTAAGTGGGAAACCCAGTATAAATTATTAGTTAGGTATTTATAATTAAATTCATAGAAAAAAAATGTGGATGTGTTTTGCCGGCAGTAACGTCGAGTGATTCACAAACTTAGATCATTAGTAATGACTTGAATGATTATCAAGTAAATGACTATCTTATCTAGGGGCTAATATGATGTCTATACAGTATCAATTCTAGTCTGGAATTGCAGCGCTGTAAATTTCTACAGGTGAAGGAAGGGGAGGGAGGCTTCTTGGGATGCGCGTATTAATCAGTTCTTTAAAGAAACGAATCTTCAATGGCGGCGCTTATCATTCCCTCTCGCTCACACACGGCCGTACGGTATGCAAAAAAAAAATGGAAAAATAAAATCACTAAAATGTATTTGATTTTCCCTATAATAGTTTTTATCATAAATTTACAATGACAATTATGCATTTGCGAAAGTAAATAATGTTTTATTGGAATTTGACAAAATATGTTCTTTGGGAAAAGTTGTTCAGTTTTATGGGCATATTACAAGTATTATGGGGATTTTATTACATTCTGTATACGTAAATATGATAATTCATATAAATACACAAATACAATAACAAAAAAGTTTGCCAACAAACAATTTGAAATAATTAATAAAATAATTATTAATTTACGTTATTTTTATTTTCTTTTTTGCTGATCCTACCATCTGTCAAAGTCAGCTTTGGCCGCCATTGAAGATTCGTTTCTTTATTGAACTGACTAATACCATCTTATCAGTGTTCAAGCGCTTCTCTTTTGTCAATAAAAAAACATATAATAGGTACCTTTTCAGTTATATGTTTCAATTGTTTCAATCGGGCCAATTGTAATCTCACACATAATATATCAAACTGCAGTCTTCTGCAATTAAAATTAGCTATCATCGACGCATTTTATCGGTAACGTTTCTTCAGCTAGTAAAAATACGAAATAGTGAAAAATTGTTCCTGTACATTTTAATTTTTACCTATAGTTACAATGAAATAAAATGAATCATTTAGTTAACTATTATTCTTAAAAGTACCTAAGTATAACTCTGGTAATTTTCAAATGATATTAAATCTAAGAAGGTAACTAGGTACAACATCTTAACTGCTAGGAAGTAGAACACTATAACCAAATCAAATTGAAATATATGTGTTTACAAATTATTTCTAAAGCAGTATCAATATTAAAATTACAGTTATGAATCAAACAAAAACGTCTATAATCAGCTTCCCTATAACTGCTGAATCAAATAAAATGTCGTAGATATGTTAGCAACACATAACCGCATAACCACAGACTAATAATAATATAGGGCGTATTCAGAAAGAAAGCTTGAAACTTATAAGCGCTTATCGGCGCTTGTCATGTTCATATATTTTCCTGCGCGGGTTACCAGCGCTGACAAGCGCCGATAAGCGCTTATAAGTTTCAAGCTTTCTTTCTGAATACGCCCATACTACGTATACAACCACAGACATAGTATCAAGATAGACTAAGCGAGTGTATGTACTTCCCGTGTCCAAACTAAGTTTGTGAAACTTAGTTGACGCTGGCCTACACTCAGTCCGCGCTCGCAGTTCGCCAAGGAAAGACGTGAAGCTGAATAAAGTAAAATGCCGAATTGCGCCGTTATAAACTGTAGAAACTCCACAGCTGTGAGTGGCCGAGTTAGCAGAGATGTTTCCTTCCACCGGTAAGTAATTTTCTAATCAGAATATGCACTATTTATTTTAAAATCAAATAAAGAATATCTGTGGAAAACGATCGTGACAAACACGGATACCAAATCATACGAAATGATTCGGAATACATTGCGGCTTTTACTTGGCACGGTAAAGATCGCGTTGTATGATAACAAGCAATGAATAGCGTCTTCTCATTTTTCTGTTCTCATTTTTCTGTCCAATTTTGTGGTTAGTGATGTTCATTTGATGCAACAGTTCTCGATTCTAATCGATTTTATAATCGAACAGAAAAATGATAATTTGAAGGAGCAATTTTTCAGAAAAAAAGGCATAGATTTTTTTTGTCATTTAATACGACTTGACCTAGAACTTTTAGGCTGGTTGCAGAGCTTGACCGACCGTCAGTGCGTACCGTCGGTCCTGACGATACGCATCAACAATTGTATGACTTTACACTAATGCGCATGACAAATGACAATACGCGTGCGTATGGTCGGTCTAGCTATGAACGGTTTTATGAATTTCCATACATATGACAAGCGCGACTGACGTACGCACTGACGGTCGGTCTAGCTCTGCAACCAGCCTTAAGTATCTTAATACAAAGGTATTAAAAATAAATATTATGACATGGACGCCATTAGTTAAAGTGTCATCTTGGGAGTTTTTTAAGAAAACTCCTTATTGTTTAGACTATGTTTGTTTTTTCAGTTTTCCAAGTAACCCGAACATAAAAGAAAAATGGATCGATGCAACGGGACATAAAGATTGATTGATTGACAGTTTCATTACTTTCTTTCGATGGCCTCTCTAGTACGTAGTACATGGTAACTCAATGGGCATATGTAAGAAAAAGCTAAAACACATTAGTTTACTTGTTAGAATATTAAAAGGTTTATTTACTTTATTTTATCATTCCTCTGTCTATGGTAATTATCATTTTTCTGTCTTGAATCGATTTAGTAATCGATTACGATTCATTTATTTGACTACCTCTTAGAAATAGATCTAGTTTGATCTGATTTCTTTCGATTTACTTCGATGGGATAGGACGATACTAGAATCGCCGCGCGAGTGGCGTCCTAATCGATTTAGCGTAAAATGAAATTACCATCACTAAAAAGCGCTCGTGACGTCATAACGCTTCAAGGTCAGTATAGTGCCACAAACTTATCTGACCCGGTGACAGTGTCACTGATGTCGCTTTCTTTTATATAAACAAAATATTCCGTATGAAAAGTTTGTGAAAATGTGACATTTCAAAATGGCGGCACGTAGTTCCAGTTTTTGCCACCGGGTCAGATAAGTTTGTGGCACTGTACAAAAAATATGACACGCTTGGTTTTCATACAGATCGCGGTACTTGCGTAGTCTATCTATGTCTGTGTATACAACGCATAACGTATGTTTTTAATTTTGTCTATGGTCTATAACTGTCACAGACGGTGAAATAATAAAAATATCCACAGTTTCGAAAGTTCAAATTCATGTTTACCAATAAAAAGGTGATGATAGTATCATTTCCTGTTTATTAAACAGCCGTTTTTTAAAGCTTGGATACTGTAAACCATTCATTGCCACCATAAAATATATAGAATGGGTGTTCTTGATTCAATACCTATTAATTAAGTAATTGATTTACACCACGGGATTAGGCAAGAGTCACAACCAAGTAGATAAGTAGGTATTATGTTCTTAGAAAATATCGAGGTTTACAAAAACAGATATTAAAAAACGCAATTAGGATTAGATATATTTTAGGATTGTCCGCAAAAATAAAACACAATTAATCGCGGCGAAAGCAAGTTTGAGAATTAAAAAAAAACTTTAAGAGAAAAGTTCAAATTAGATAGGTACCTATATTATCTCGACGACATTCTGTAATCCCGATGTGCACCTAAAACAAGTAAAAAGAAACTGTTTACTACATACAACAAACAAAATGCTAAAATTAAATCTAAAAATACCGCGAGTAGCCTAGCTAGAAGACATTTGAATGTATCATCCCTTGACGTATCCAATTATCGTAACTTTTCAAACGACAAGCGAATGACTGTTGACGTATTGCCTCAAATCAAAGCAAGATGCCGCACGAGCGTTGTTTTTTTCCGAGAATACGGTGGAAACGGGGATCGGCTAGTCTCGTACAGAATTAAACCTTGTTTAGTTTGGTCGTCGCCCTAAATAGAGATCTCTTCCTTCCTAATGATTTACAGTTTACACGCACATTAAATTGCTGTTTTCCGCGCTTGTGTAACCAATTCTATATTCAATGGTATACTATAAAAAAAAATACAAGCGAACAGATATCGATCATGTTTTTGTGAAATCCACTTGATTATAGATATTTCTTGTTTGGTCTTAAATTTGTAAATGGGGCTTTTAAATTTTAGTACTTAGGTATGTCTATGGTCGGTTTGGTATCCCAAAAAAATTGAATGTTAGCAACTGTTTTCCCAAAGCAATCATGATAACTTCAACAAGAAAAGGAAGCTAGAATAGCCACGTGATTCTACAAAACATGTAAATGCCTTAACCACAGGCCTCAACATAGCCCATTTCTGCAAAACAAATTGGTAATAAATGTCCACCTAACATTTTGCGCATAGTTAGGCATTTTTTGGAAATTGATGTCACCACTAATGAGACAATCGACCGAAGCTGCGTTCTTTACGCATGTTTTTTAATAAAAATCTTTATATAATATAATATTGAATGTATGTACTCCAGACAAACGCCAGACGTTGTTTTCCAGTGAAATACCAAATGATTCGTTGACAATTCTATTCAATTGTTTTCTATAAGTAACATGGAAGACAATAGAAAGAGAGAGGATCCCGGCCTGGATAAACGTTTAACTGTGGTGCTGAATTCAATAAAATAATATTTTCAAGTTTCCATTCTGCGTGTTATTAAGACTGCCTGGACCACTTGGCCATCCCATCACATGAAAGCAAGAATTTATAATATTCCTTATAAATTTATAAAATTTTCATATGATTAGGTTTAAACTTTTAAAGTGGTGTAGGTATGATACGCGTTTAAAAAAGGTAAGCTAGTTCATCAGCATTCAGCGTCAATAAGAAGATCAATATAAAAAAATACACATTTCTCTATTAATATTCCGAAATTGTCATGACAACCGCTATGACAAACAAGTTTAAAATATTAGCGTTCTTTTATTAGAATTTTATATTTAGGTCTAGCTTTTGTTTTTATCTAGATCTAAAAAACAAAAGCTGTCACAAACAATTTGGAACAAATCGTCTAATTACCACATCTTCCTGTCTTTAGCTATCTTATATTATATGTGGCTATACATTGGCACAGATGCAACGGAAACAAGTGACGCACAATATTCGCGTAATCTATAAATACGACTAATATTTAAATAGATGTTGGTCCATGTAACTGAAGTCTATTTATGGTAGTTACGTATTCGAATTAATACAGCTATTTAATTCAGATGTAACGGGAGGATTGAACATATTTCATATCTTTACAGATATGAAATATGTTCAATGTTCATCCAAGTCTTATTATTATTATACTTTAAACTTTAAACATTTATGAAATTTATAAAATGAACACGCGTAATCAATATAGGTAGAGATAACAATCCATTTAATAAATAATTAGTTTGATGGGTAACGGTCAGGTTTATACAAGAATTAAAAACTTGGTTAAAAATACTACCAATTTCGTATTATAGAGATTAGATTGCTTCATAATCACGATTCACGACAATATGGAGGTCTATTTTATTTCAGATTCGATTAATTTTCTACAAGAAAATGTACCAATGCTTTCTGGTTTCGATGATAATAAGATTTAGATTTACTTAACTATAATATCGTTCTAAAATCTGTTAAAAATGGATTGGTAATAAAATTTCAGGTTGACATCCCGCTAATTACATACCTAGTTACGTAGATAGAATCTATTTTTATTAGTACCTAACGAGAAGTAGACACTAAAAATACAAAACTATTGCAAAAATATCTATTTGTGAAATCGTCGCTTTTAACTTTTTTTATTGTTGCTGTTACAAATAAATCAGCGCCAGCTTTTCATAAATTCTGTCCCGTCTGAAACTGTACGCAAGAGAGGAAATTATTATGTATTTAGGTTTTATCGTATTATTATATTGTTTCAATGTTAATTTTGATGTGGTAGGTCAAATTTTATTCACACGTAGAGCACATTCCTTACGAATTTAGTACTATGAAGATACTACTTCAGAGTAGCGTTTGTACAAAGCAACCTAGGTACAAAGAATCAGTGCATCGGATTTAAATTCATATGAACGGGTAGTATGCCTATATCTACAACAAATAATTTTTGTGGCATCACATTTGTTTTATGCGACGGCTTAAAATACACATATACCTACTAAACAGATTGCGAATGCAAAGCTCACCTTCCTCACTTTCGCAATGAGAGGTAGGTAGCAGAAATATTGCACCCAACAACAATTTAAGGGGCCGCACGATCCCACAAACCTATCATCACGATTTCTGCAAACCAATGGATATTTAGAGATCGACCTTGTTTTATTTCGATCCTCGATCAGGCAGACGTATACTAAAATATAAATCGAGCAGATTTAAAAGCAAGGAATAATGGTGTGCGCAGACACCTGGATGGATCAGTTTGGAGTTTCGCCAGCGAGATAAGAGCCGATAAAGTAGGACTACCAGGAAGGTGTTAGGTGATACAGGATATGTATAGATTTATTGCATACAGTTTACAATTGGCCAGTGAATTGGTACACAGAGATTAAAAAGTAAAGACAAACTTGGTCTTTCATCTGAGAACTGATGGTGTGGTCCAAAGAAAAACATCAATCCACAAGTTACGAAAATGTGAAAGTGCTATGTGCCAGAACAAAAAGTTTAACGATAATTGAGATGCATTTAGACTGGCGGTGGATTGTCGTTAAAGTTCTCATAAAAAGCCTAGTCTAAACAGTGACGCTTATAATAAACAAAACAAAAATAATATTATGCAGCACACAAGAGATTTACATACGTTCATTTTTTATTACGGGAACCATGAATCAGCGAATAAAGCCTAACTAACAATGTTCAACTGAGATCTTAACGTTTCGTTCCAACGCTGTTAATGTGTTTGTGAACTACATTTTTTGGTATAATAATTTTAGTAGTCCATTAAAACGTCTTTGTCGATGGATGTAAGTCATAAAAATATCGCGCTTTGTTATTCTCTCTGCAAATCAAAAGAGATTTTAAAGCGTCTTGATGAAAATTGTTTCTGCCTCAAAAATAACATTCAGTTTGTAAGTAATTTATCATTATAACAAGCTTGGGTAAACTTCATATTTATGACGAGTCATTTTGAAATATCTACTCGTTATAAATTGGTAAATAAAATAAAAACAAGTTCATATTTTTCAGTCAAATTTGTTATTTAGTAGGTACGTATATGAATGCCTCCTCATTTATCATCTTACAATACCTACCTACATGGCGGCATCTGCATGCAAAGTAGATTATTTTCTTTAAACTGTGTCAAGAAGACTTGCTTACATATTCGGAATTAGATATTTATCGATAATTACTGAGAGAAGAATACACTTAAGACATACCTAAATCCAATACTTATGGGTATCTAAAGTTTTAAATTTTAAAATTAAAAGCATATCTATGTATTTGTGTAATCGTACCTATATCCTCCTGGGACCCAAGAACTAAAAAGTTATAGTATATAGGTACTATATGTACCTACATATGTGATTTTTGGAATAGACAATAGGTAATATCGTCTCAGAGACTAGCTAGCTATTTTACTAGATACCTTCCTAATCTATGTTTGTTCGCTTTATACGATTAATATTCTTTGGTCTAATTTGTCATTATTCTACATATAGTACCTACCTGGGCACTGTTCACACAATTTATATATAATTTGAGCGTAGGTACCTACCGATCTATATCGGTAATCGATACATATGAAATAAATCTTACCGCGTCAATTTCGGTAGGTAATAACAAATTATCTAAAATTCCAAACTATTTAAAAACCTGTAGAATTCCCAGAAGATATTTACTGAGCGCAGACGATAAAAACGTCGTGATAATTATAGGATTTCTTAAAAATAGTTACGAAGCATTACCGTCACAGCCGGGTAACGAACCCACGGGATTTAATTCACTTCCTTCGTGCGTACTTTGCATTCCTACATCTCCTAGTATTTACATAAACCGATTTGTTTATACTGCTAGCTGTACTTACATGTAAAAATAGGCCACTTGCCAAAACATGGATATCCGTGTGTTTAACTAAACTTTTCTAACGCAAATAATTTGTTGTGAGAAACAATGAATGATTTGTAATGTTTCTGTACATTTTGATTTCATTTAAAATGTCTGCGTCGGATTTAATAATTCAATTTTGCTGGTTCATTAGACTAGTGATTTAACTACATAATTTAAGAATACACAGAAGTTTGTTTTGTTTTGAGAGATGGCAGTCACAGGGAACTGGGAAGGTACTTTTTCAATAGCTATAATAAATGATTACATCGTTTTATTAGTTTATGCACAGTAGTTACTTGTGAGTTGTGACATCTTCTTATTATCTTCTTATATATAAACTAGCTTACCGCCCGCGGCTTCGCCCGCTTAGTCTAAAAACTAATAAATTATATACTAAAACCTTCCTCTTGAATCACTCTATCTATTAAAAAAACCGCATCAAAATTCGTTGCGTAGTTTTAAAGATTTAAGCATACAAAGGGACATAGGGAAATAGGGACAGAGAAAGCGACTTTGTTTTATACTATGTAGTGAAATGAATCGCAAAATGTGTTGGTAAGCGCATAACTCGAGAACGGCTGAACCGATTTCGATATAATTCTTTTTTATTATATTCCTTGAAGTACGAGGATGGTTCTTATGTAGAGAAAACGTAAATATTATGTACCACGGGCGAAGCCGGGGCGGACCGCTAGTATTATTATAAAATTCTCCTAATTTCTAATAACGTACAACACACTTACCTAATATTATAGTACCTATTGAATTTCACAGGCCTTTCAACAGTCACAAGTAACAGGACAACCCATACAGAACAGTCTGAAGACAGAAGAGTTGAAGAAAGTTCTCCATAAATTTGTCTTTTTCCGCTTTGCTGCTGATGCGTTGCACATTGTCAACAGCAAAGTGAAAAGGTCTCCTTTATGAGAACTTACTCCGGTTGCGAAGGTGGACCAACGTAGTACAGATCAAGATTTCTCAAGATGGCAGCTATTCAATTTCTTCCTTTATAAATATGCACAGTGTATTTTATTTAATTAATTAATTAGTTAATATTGTATTTTTTCTTAATAGAAATATTTCGTAACTGCGTTGAGGATCAGCTCAACGTGGCTTCGCGTCGCGTCATCATAACATGTTATTTCCTTCCTCTTTAATTTTATATTCCTTCGTTTAAAGTTTTTACTCGTGTCGGAAGTGCACATTAATGTATATTTTTAATAAACATAATATCTGTTTTATGTAATTTTATCTCGTCGTTACAAAATCAAACCTTCAAAACATTACTGCTTTTCATGCTAAAACTCAACAGTCTACGGCCTACGCCCTACGTTATTCAGTTGGTAAGTATTTTCCTTTATTTATTTCCATATCAATACCATTCATATCTAAGGATATTTAATACTGTGATTGTTGTGAGAAACAACGATAATACAGTACTTAGGTACTTCATTTTTTATGTAAGGATAATGTTTCATTTATTGCAGGATTTATAAAAACAGTCAGACTTTTTTTTTTAAAGAAAGTAAGTATTTTCGAAGATGTGGGTACTTTCATAGGTATAAAAAAGGAACACCTGTAAATACCTAACTAGAGCAGTAAATACATTGATATACCGCATCAATGGCTCCTGTTAGTTATTGCCTCGTGAATTCCACCCACATCGTTACTTTGTATTAAATAAACACACGTGCAAAGAATAAATTAAAAATTGGCAACAATTGCTGGATGTGGGAACACACCACGTCTCTGTTTAATTTGTTTATTTTATGCAGTAAAACCACAGAATTATCCCTGGAAGTTTTAAGAAGATTAAGGTAGGTACCGTAACCGTAAGATAATTTTTGTTGTATCACCTGTGAGATGTCCACTGCTGGACAAAGGCCTTCCTTAAAGATTTCCAGTACGAGCGGTCGAAGAAATAGTAATTATATATTAAATTTATTTACAAATGTAATATATGTACCTTGTAAGAATAGGTATGTAACAAAAGGTTTATATAGAAATATATGGGAAAGGGAACCGAATAAACATGTTATTTTTCAGCAGGTCAACAACCTAATTTTAAGACTTGGTCACACACATAAACACTAGCAATACTGGTTGTGTAGATGCAAATAAACAGAACAGAGGAAACGGAAAATACTACTTACACATGTTTGAAAGCTTGTGAATGTTGAAATACTTCCTGTGAAATTCTCTGTTCCGTTTCTTTACAAATAGTTTCGATTAAATATAGTATATTATGTTATCTTTTTGCGAGTTTTGTACCCAACAGAGAGCAAAGACAAGACAAATGTTGTTTGCTAAAGCTTTGTACCTCGCAAAAATTATGTTTTGGCATCGAGATAGTAGGTACTACTAGAGGGGTTATTCCAAACAAAAACATTGCGCGCGGCCGATGTGGTGGGGTACGTGTGGAACGAGCGAGGCGTGGCTTCAAGTTCAAAGATTAAGCAATGCGTGCAGATGCGACACATTGTGCAATCTGTTTACTCGGTACTATCTGGTGGTACTGATACTAGGGAATTAATAAAACGAGGATTTTATATTAAACTATGTATTTTAATTTCCTTTAAATAATATCAATTTAGTAAGCTTTTGTCGTTTTGTGTAGTAATCAATAGTTTTATCAGTTTTTGCTTCATGATGTAATCGAATTTTGGAGTATTGGTTTATAATAGCCCTAATTAAATGGATACGATGATTCAATGTTGATGGCGTTTACGTATAAGAAACTCACATTTTGAAAAATCTCACGTGAGATTCGAGGATGGGGGAGGGGTTGAATAAATTCTGACGACATCTCACCAGGGGGGGAGGGAGGTGCAGAAAATTTTAAAAAACACCTCACGTAATTTATGGACGCCCCCTTACTCGATCACAATTTTTGTAACGAATGTGAAAGACGAAACAATAAATACGCAAAGCGGCTTTTACTATAAACGGAACTACATTTAAAAATATACTTTATTTATTGAGTTATAAGGTTGCTTCCATTCTGTTTATTTACATTCTCAAAAACATCAATCGCCGCAGAGGTGGCTTGCGAAGTTGCGACAAAGGCGGCTTGTGTCAAAGGCCTCGGCGATATCATTTAAGAACATAATATTATGTACTTTAGGCAAACTTGTAATAAGATCTATTTTACTTTCTTATTATTCCATTTGACAAGGATATTGGGTTCTTACCCACCTACCTATTGGAATAATTTTATTATTATGTATGTACTTATTAAATCCGCGAATAAAAAAAATTTTTAGTCGTGAATATAGAAATTGGGTCGCCTTTTTTTAATCCGCGAATAGTGAAAACACGAATAAAGGAAGCGCGATTAAGGAACTTTTACTGTATTAGTTTGTGTGAATGTTGTGTTTATTTGTAATTGTTGTGCATAATAATTTATAAATCCTATTGGAACAACTGTTGATTAACCTTTTTTTAATAAATAAAAATAGGTAAATAAATAAATATTACTTAATATAACCTACCGTTTTACTTTGCGTAGTCGGGTAAAAGTATAAATATTTAGGTACTACACCACGGTAATCTTTCCTAGTATATATACATAGTTAAAAAAAATCCAGTTACATTTTTTTAACAGACTCATCGATAGTGTCACGTCTGTGCTGTTAGTCTATGAAAAATGGCGCGAAACGCAGAACGCGTGGTGATTTTTCGCAAAATGATAACAATATTAGTAAAATGCATGACTTACTCATAATAAGGAAACTTACTGGTGAAAAGTCACTCCTCGGGCTTTGTTTGTATTATGGGAACTTGTAAAACAATATCTAAGCAAACACGAAGGCATTTTGAACAGAGCAATAACACGTGTTGACGCGGCAAGCGGGGGGCACAGTCCGACACAGACTAAAGAGACTTGTGATTCTTACCTCTAGCTCGTGTTAAAGAGAGTGTAGTAGCGATCGCCTCTCTAGTACGTAGTACATACTATCTCGATGGTTTTTGGCGTCCTTTTTACAATAGTCGCTAGAAAAAAAAAGTCATTACAGATACTTGCGGCCAATTTTTTACAAGCAACCTGTCGTTAATCCATTGCATATGTGATTAGTAAAAAATATACATATATCTAGGTAGGTCTACGTCTGCAATCGAAGCAATAGTGAGTAGTGATATTATGTCTAGTTTCAAACTACCCCCAAAATGTTTCGTAACTTAATCCTCCCTCGTATAAAAATTCTTACACTTAACAGACGTATGATTCAATTCCCATTTCCACATATTCCGTATATTACCTATATTATGTATATTCCATAGCGCCGAAATGGGTACGTCATCACCTTATCGAACGCACGACTTGCGAACATAAAATCGACCACTTGTCTTAAATTAGCAAGCGTATTGTAAATCAGACGGTTCGGGCCAGCATTACGCCATTCAATACTGAACATATTTCAATGAGAAATACTTCGCTTCGCTTTAAACTAGCTTAGTACTGAAAACTGATCTTACCTAGATATTTGAAAACGTCGTTCAGAAGCCGCATCTGAGTTCATCTTCAGCAGAAAATAAAAAAGTGAATGATTTCTCGATTCAATAAGAATAATGAATAATTTTTACTTTGAAAAGGGAGTTTTTATAAATTATTATACCCTGCAGGTTGTTTAGTTTAAGTTTACTTGCGGGCGGCGTCTATCATCGATAACCACTCTGTGAGATGCAACCTCGGTTGCCTGCTATTGATTTGGTAATAATACAATAGTATAAATCATGATTATATAAATAAAATAATCAGAATCAGAAATTAAAAATAAGCTTAATTTTATGGCTTCAGTATCAGGTGAGAAATTATTGTCTGTTATTTTTTCCTTCCCTCACACATGCGCTTAGACTCCGCCCCTTCTCGTAGCAGCGAAAGCTGATTGGTTGAATATAGTTGGCACTTTCATCAGTTATTTCTAACAAATATTGAATTGCATTTTATTTTATAAATGTGTAAAAAACTAAATATGTAAAAATAATCTAGCTCTATCTAATAGCCGAGTAAATTGTTCTTTATTAAAATAGTTTTTTTTTTCAATTTATGAATTGCAATAAAATAATCATTAATGCTAGATAGCTACAAATCCATTTTTTCTTTTTTCGTGTTAAGAAGATATAAATAAGATTATTAGGATAATTCCCTTCACCAAAATGAATTTGAGTCTGGCAACAAAGTGATTGAAATTTGGCGCCACGCCCCCAAACGGTTCTGCGTGCCCAAAGCAATGACGCAATACGCGCTAATTTATTAAACTGGCAAAGATTTATAACTCCTAAGTCTCAATTTTATAAGCAATTGTTTTGAGTAAAATATAATCCTTCCTACGTAAGGCCATAATTTTCGCACAGCTCTAACTGCCAAAACAATATTAAAATGTAAATAAAATATAGCTTTCAATACGTATTTTTATTTTTGCTTGTATATACAACACAAATACATTTTATGGGTGATATTTATGATATTTATCGAATATTAATGTTCATCCAAATGTGAATATACTCTTCTTAATTTTTCCCGCTTATTTTTATTGGCGTGACGTTTTTCTTGCTTCCAGGGCTTGCTGACCATTTTATCAGTTGTCTGCGCTCCAGAAATCCTGAAAAAATATATACATTTCATATGCAATTTTCAATTCTGCACCTGGCAACAATATACGATAACCGACTACACTCTACTTTATTGCACTATAAGTCACTCTAACTGAGTGAGGAATGCTAATTCCATGATATGAATCATCAATTCAGATGCCTTTGAACATTCCTTCAAGAAATAATTGTTTACAAACATTGAATTCATATCAATCGGCACATTTTATTTCGAAATTAAATGATTATCCAACACCTTATACACCATTTTAAAACACCTTGTATTTCATTAAATAGAGTGTAATGCCTACATAATACCACAGAATGTGCACATAATAATCCTCGAGATGAAAGAGACAGCGTTAAATATTATCAATTATATTTAAGGGGAACCTAAATAAACTTTTGAAATGGTCACCCTGGACCGGAGCCAAGCGTTAATTCATAAAATTTAACTAGTTTACGAGGAGACGGAGGGTTAACGATCGTGAAAATTGCTCAAAAGTATATTTGTGCGCAATAATTTGTCCAGTTCTAGAAATGTCCAGAGTTCCAGTACATTCTAGAATTACTGTACTCACCGTCGGTTTAACCGCGCTTTTATATGTATTATGCTTCATTATTCTTCTTGTTTAGGTGAATTTTATACCCATTTAAATAATACAGAGAAAACGGCATTTTTTATTACCTGAATATTCATACTTTTGCAATTTAAGCTTACTATAGTTGAGCCAATATAATAGGCAACATTTGACGTCTATCAATTTTATCTTCATAGGGTAACTAACTACCTTAAAAACATCGATTAAAGCGAATTAATCGATACGGACTTGAAACAATTGTCAATCGAACTTGAAACACATGTCAATAATTTATGATGATTTTTATTCCCAAGTAACCAATGCATTCGATTCTAGATGTCAGATTTCGATTTTTAGAGTAACGTCTCTGGTATTTATAAAGAAAAAAGGTTTATTGACACAAAATTGTAGCGACGTCAGTTCTTTAAATAAGAAAATGTTTAGAATGGTTTATCAGTAAAATCAAATCTTAAAATTAGTTGCATCGGTCATTATTATTATAAACTAGCGGTCCGCCCCGGCTTCGCCCGTGGTACAAAAAACACATCTTTTCTCTACATTAAAACCATCCTCGTACTTCAAGGAATATAATAAAAAAAGAATTATCGAAATCGGTTCAGCCGTTCTCGAGTTATGCGCTTACCAACACATTTTGCGATTCATTTTTATATATAAGATATGTAATCGTAATTGAAAAAAGTTAAGCAAATGTGCAGTTCTAACAAAACGAAATATCATGTTATTCTATGTCGTCGTTACTAGGTTACGTTGTTGAATTATGTTGAACTGTCAAATGTTGCCTATTAAAATGGCTCTACTATAACTCCTAACAACTTTCTAAAAATTACTTTTCTGTTCAACACACATGCATGACATGGAACATCAATTAAAAGCTTTTACAGCGCATAATAAACCTATAATCACCGTTTAATGTATTTTCTATTTTATTTTTCAGTCAACGTGAAGCTCATAAGGGTGCTTTTCCACCAATAATGTGCGAGGATGTGTAGCGAGGAATGTGTTTGTAAATAACCAATAGTATCACATCAAACGGTAAACGCTTCAAAAATAATTGCAAACTTCATACTAAATGAAGCAATATGATTCTTTACAAACGCATTGCTCGCTACACATCCTCGCACATTATTGGTGGAAAAGCATCCTAACACAACACCAATGAAGCCAAAAACAGAACAGATTGCATTTTTAACTTTAATGAAACTCAAAACAAAATTTCCCAACATTTTCCGTTACCATCCAAAACTTATTTAATCCGGTAACCGAATTCTTCAGATCTATATTTGTTTAGATATAGTTGAAGCTTGCAAAAGCGTAAACTCTAACGCATTTAGATTGAAAAACACTAACCACGTGTTTTTAAAATAAACAACTTTAAGACTTACATATTCTTTGATACTTGCACATCTTTCAAACATACATTATTCTCAATGTTGTTTCGCGAGAGAAATGCGTCCATTTCGGAAAATTTGGAAACGTTTTAAATATATTTATTGCTCGTGTATCTCGTTACAAATTGCGTATAAATAAGTTGAAAGAATTGGGTTTATGAGATTAGACTAGTTTTTTTTACTAGATCCCCTCTTTAAAAGCTGTTTAGTTTTTACCCAACAAGTAATAAATGATTTCTGTTTAATATGACAAAAGTGCTTCTAAAAGAAGTTTAGTAGTTTTCATAAAGTTTATGTAAACGCAATACTATTTCTTGACGGACGTATAATGTATATAAGTTGTAAATTATGAAGACAAATTACTCCTTTTGTGGCATAAATTCTATTTCAGTATTAGCTTTACGTCATCGGCGAAGTTTTCAGAGCATCATTCTGTTTTCTGTTATTAGTTGAAAATAATTTGCTCTTAATATTTTATTGGATCTTAACTGTTTTTAATGAGAAATATCGACCAATAAACATTTAAAATATGTTTAATAAATTTAAGTCTCAATTATTCACAGCTAGAGTTAGAAATAATAAAACATTTTTAATAACTTACCCCAAAATAGGTTTCCCTTTAACATGCGCTCCACTTTTCTGCATCGCGAAGAATGCGTTGTCAATTTCAGTCGATTTGTTCAACCAACCCTGTATGTTATTTGAAAAGTTAATTAATTGAAAAACAAATTAAATATCATATAATTCAATGGTCACATATACATATATGTTCCAAAGTTTCCAAAAAATACAATTAATGAATCTTTTTAGTTTGAATTAAATCTGTCCGTTTAAAGTGGGTCAAAATCGAGTCTAAAGGAGTCGGTTACATACAAACATACAGGTGAAGCTAATAAAAGCGTGTAAAAATTAATTCTAACAGAGAGTTTACTACTAATTAATGAATGGAAATGAATATAGAAATGATATTCTTACACACATTAGTTCCTTAGCATCACTACATACTATAAAACAAAGTCGCTTTCTGTGTCCGTCCCTTTGTATGCTTAAATCTTTAAAACTACGCAACGGATTTTGATGCGGTCTTTTTTAACAGATAGAGTGATTCAAGAGAAAGGTTTTAGTATACAATTTATAAGGTTTTAGACAAAGCGGTGGAAGCCGCGGGTGGTAAGCTATATTTTATATGATTTGAAATGAGCAAAATACAGAACACAGCTATAGTTGAATAAATAAATAATTCACTTTGAGTTTGAGTTTAATTTATCCCAGTCAGTCCTTTCCTACATTCCCATCATTAAACCTTTCTTTACGCATTTCCCATTTTAAAATAAACTACATTATATTCTAAATACATTATATTGCAATGTTATGTGCAAGCGTCTTAATACCTGAACAGATTTAAATGTACATTATAAAAAAGTATATAATAAGAATTGAATAAAATATATCTTTCCCATGAAAACATTATTTGTTTAGCCAATTAGGACATAGAAATAACTGAGTAATTTTCACTCGATAAAATTAACGCGAAAGAAGACGAAAAATCAATGAAAATTAAAATTTTGCATCCTAGATAATCAATGTGTTTCATTTATTTTCACCTTTTCGACAGAATAGGTAAGTAGCTCGTATTTAAACCTAGAATTACACACACGATAAAATGGTGGAAAGACGCGGGTTCGAATCCCGCCTAGTGATAGATTTTTTCAATTCTTTAATAAAAAAAATATATTTATAAAGCATTTGAATGCCATAAAACCAAAATATCAAATTCAATCCTTGAATCTTGCCAAAGAAGTTTCACTTCTGACACGTATGCTCGGCACACACGCTCTTTTTTTATAAATATTTTTTTTTTCAACTACCCACCTCAATCAAAATCTCTCCTTACGCACATACATACGGTAGCCTGGAAGAGATCGCTACCTAGCGATAAGGCCGACTTTTGTACATGCCTTTCTCTATTTTATGTTATTCCTGTATTTGTATTTTCTCATGTGTGAGCAATACAATTTGTATGTTTTTAGTATTAATTTATTTGCTTTTTATGTGATTAATTTTTCTTTTATGTGTACACTATCTTCCCAAATTTGCAACTGTAAACTGTATGCTTGGTACTGGTTGCTTGGAAGAAATTCCTATTTAGCCATAAATCCGCCAATTGCTTTTGATATTTTGGTATTGTACAATTAAAAATTGTGTGCAATAAAGAATATATAATATAATTACTAGCGGTCCGCCCCGACTTCGCCCGTGGTACATATTTCGCAATAAAAGGTAGCCTATGTTCTTTCTCTGGGTCTAAAGATTATCTGTGCCAAATTTCATCAAAATCGGTCCAGTAGTTAATGCGTGAAAACCATACATACATACATACAAATCTTTCCTCTTTATAATATTAGTATAGATAACTAAAGTAAATAAATAAATACCCACCTCAACAGCCCTAGCCTCCCTTGGGGTGGGTTTCCTCGTCTCATTCTTCTTATCTTCTATCAATATTTCAACAGACGCAGGTTGAAAGCCCGGTGGTAACTGTTCCCAGTGTAATCTACCACTTGCCGCATCTTTTAGTAATAATCTAGCTGATCTAGATTGATCTGGCTGACCGGCTGCTGTCATGAAGCCTCTGTTGACTGGAGAAGAAACATTTAAAATATTGAAGAAAATTAAAAAAAATTGTTCAGAAAAAATAAAGTACACTTTTGTTACATATTTTTCGTCATCCATACTTAATATTATTAATGCGACAGTAACTCTGTCTGTCTGTCTGTTACTCAATCACGCCTAAACTACTGAACCAATTTTCATGAAATTTGGTTTGATATTTTGATACCCGAGAAAGGACATAGGCTACTTTTTATCCCGGGAAAATGACGCAATCCCGGAAATCCCACGGGAACGGGAACTATGCGGGTTTTTCTTTAACTGCGCGGGCGAAGCCGCGAGCGGAAAGCTAGTTCTAAATAATAAGGGATTTACACTTTGGTGATTGATGATACTAATAGTATAATATATATGTATATATATGTATATGTGCCTCCTGAGTAAGGTTGGAGTTATTGGTTGGCTTATTGTGAAAATTGAGAAACTGTCTAGCTATCAAATAAAATGAAATAATTTAATTATTGATCAAATTATAAAAACCAAAAAATTAATTATATACATAGATTGAAATTTGAATTCAAACTCAAAACTCAAACTCAAACATTTATTTATTCAATTAGACTTCTTCTAGAAGCACTTTTGAAACGTCATTAGGTACATATTTTTAACATTTACCACCGATTCGGAAAGCAGTATCTACGGAGAAGAATCGGCAAGAAACTCCATAGTTGCTCTTTTTAATCATGTCAGTTTTACAATTTTACTAATTACATATATTATAGTAATATGCCAAAGAACTGTCCTGTGGTTTTTACGCGACAACCCTCCATGGGTTTTTATCGTCCATATATTCCTTCATACTGTAATAGGCTCTCTGAACTAGTACATTTTTTATATATAAGTTTTAAATTTAGAACTACTAACCTCTTCTGTAAATAAATTAGAACGATATTTTATTTATTAGATTATCTCCCTAACATTATCAAATATACTAGTTCAGAAGTAAAAAAAACTCACAAGCATGTGCAGTCAGAATCATCTTATATTCAAGATCGGTAGACTCATTTTCTGGCAATAGCAGTCCATATTTCTCTTCAAACGTGTGTTTACTGACCAATTGACAAAGACGCGCCATTGCTGCGTCGTGTGCTCGCATCTATAGGAAAATAATTAGTTTTAATAAAAAAAAAATAATTTTTTTGAAAAAAAATAAATGGAAGCATCTTCTGAATGAATTGCACAGATATAATAACACAAAGAAAAGCAACGACCATTGCTGGTATCATAATAATAAAATAAAAATATATATAAAAATACAATATTACTAGCAAAATTGTACAAAGCAAAATTACCATTAAATAAAAAATAAATTGAAGGGTATAATTATTAAAAAAATACCACTAATAGATAAACATATTGCTTAAAATTAACAAAATCACATTTCTCTTGTAAAATATAATAATAAACACCACATTTGTATGACAAACCTGGTCAATCGGCAACACAGCAGTGAGCAATAGATCGGGAGCCACTGCATACGCTGGCAACACTAACCCAGGACAGTCTAGTAACTCTATATCATTGTCTAGAATTAGTGACTGTATGTGCCTTGTGTGTCCAGGCATTGAACTAACACTAACCTGAAATTAAAATATAAAATTATCTCCAGCTTATATATTTTCATTTATAACAGAAAAATCCCTAATGTAATTGAAAAAAGTAGAAAAAAATTGAAAAAAAAATTTTTTTGAGTAATATGGAAAAAGTAAGGTCAGTAACTAAATAAAATCAAAAATACTATTACAATAACATAAAGATACAAAAATCATTGTTTTATAAACTATAATAATTAAAAATATAAATGAAACTATTAACTACCTAACTCACTTACCTTTTTTTTTTTTTTTTTTTTTTTTTTTTACGTTGGGAAATGCCTTTACGCATCCCCCTCGACAGTTTTACTGTCCAAGGGGGTATGTGGGACTCGCACGAAGCCATACCCACTAAAACCCAACGGTTGCCGTCTATCCTCTTGAACGGCGGGGGTTAACAGCCAGGCCTTGTACCCCCGCCGTCTGTGGCGACTGCCGCTTCTTGGCGGCCCTTCGAGATCCGGGAGTGCCAATGGGCGACGATATTAAATAATATCGTCGTTCCATTTCCGGATCTAACCACCTTACGCCGCGGGGGGCTCCGGTTTCCTTGCCGCGTGCATAACTATAATATGCGCGTACCTACGGAAACCTCCCCCCGCGCTTTTTCTCTAAGGTAGTTTACGGCTGGCGCTGGTCATAAAGACGCCTACGCCTGCCGGGTCTGCGCCGACGTAGAGGATCCGCCGCTGGGTCGTTCTCTCGGGCCCTCTCGGCGTCCTCTTTTCTTTTCATAACCGTCGCACAGAAAGTGACGACGGTCTTCCATGCACGGTCAGTGTCGCCAGTGACCATAGTCTCTACAAGGGCCCGCAGGGTCAGCTGGGTGTCTGTTCCTAGCAGGCTCTCGAGAGACCTACGCTCCTCTGTCCATGCTGGGCATTCCACAAGCGTGTGCAAAGCCGTATCTTGAGGGCTGCTACAATGATGGCAGGCGGGAGCCGGTTCACGACCGATTCTGTGCAGGTAACTGCCAAAGCAACCGTGCCCAGACAGAACCTGCACAAGCCGGTAACTGACCGACCCCCACCGCCTATCCACCCATTCCTTGAGCATCGGGCTGATTGCGTTCAAGGTCCAGGCCCCCACGCGGGACGAGTCCAGTTCTCGACGCCATCGGCGAAACACCGCGTCACGAGCTTCCTGTTTCCATCCTTGGAGCATTTCTGAGGGCAGGTTCTCGTCCCTCTCTCTTGCCTCAGTTCTGCGCCAATAAACTTGTGCCAGGGCAGCGGCTTCAAGATGCCAGGGAGCAGTTCCGGCAATGACACAAACCGCATCATAGGAGACGGTGCGATACGCCCTAGCCACTCTTATAGCTACTACTCGTTGGCACCGCCTCAGCACGATTGTGTTACGCGTCAACAGTTTGTCCGCCCATATCGGACACCCATACAGCGCTTGTGATCTTACCACTCCAGCGAAGAGTCGGCGACACCCCCAGCTCGGCCCTCCAATATTTGGCATAATGCGGCAAAGAGCCGCTGCCGTGGTGCCGAGCTTGGTGGCTAGTGCCGAAAAGTGGCCCTGGAATGTCCATCGCGGATCGAGCACCAAACCGAGATAGTTCAGTCTGGGCCCGATTCGGATGGGCACCCCGCTCACTACGATCTCTTCCCCGGGTGGTGGAGCTCTCCGGTGGCCGTGGAAGCATATAGCCTCAGATTTCTCGAGGGCTACTTTTAGCCCTAGGCTTTTGATTCGACCAACTACTTGTGCCACTCCTGCTGTAGCTCGAAGTCGCGCCTCCCTGAAATCCCGGCCCGTGGACACCACTAGGGTGTCATCAGCGTAGCAGATGGCGCTAACTCCTTGCGGCAGCCCTCCTCGTAGCACGTGGTTGTACCCGATGTTCCACAGAAGAGGCCCCAGTACGGAGCCCTGTGGAACACCGCGTGCAACACTATGGCTACCCCAACCATTTTGCCTTGGGAAGGCAATTTTGCGCCCGCAGAGATATGAGTGGACGATACGGCGGAGATACAACGGTAGCTGGTGTCGGGCGAGGCCATCTAATATTTTGTCCCAAGGCAGGGTATTGAATGCATTGGAAATATCTAAGGATACTGCCAGTGCAACCCCGCCTTGGGAGACGCATCCTTCGCAGATGTCACGAAGGCGGGCTATGGCATCCACTGTGGAGCGTCCCCGCCTAAAACCAAATTGCGCGTCCTGAAGGTCTGGTCCTATTCCTGTCAGGTGGGTCTGAATGCGGCTCGAGATAATGCGCTCGAAGAGCTTACCCGCTTCGTCGAGGAGGACGATCGGCCTATATGCTGATGGTGAGTCTGCCGGTTTGCCGCTCTTTTTTAGCAGGACTAGGCGCCCCATCTTCCAACGCTCCGGAAACCTCCCGCTCTTAAGGCATTCTGTTAATAAGTTACAGAAACGCTGCTCCAGTCCATACGACAGGGCGAGGGACAACACTTTACCGTGCACTCCATCTGGGCCCGGTGTGGTAGTCTTCCTTTTCAGACGGTCTACTGCGGCCTTCAGTTCGGCTAGGGACACGTCCGAAAAGGGTTCATCGCAGGTCAACTCTTCCTGTTCGATGCTTCCAACTCGACTCGCAAGGTCGGTTGCATCGAGACTACAACCTGGAAATAGGGTGGTCACTACCCTTTGGAGCAGCGATGGCTCCAATGTAGCTGTTAGCGGTGGTGCCCAAGGACGCAGCTTATTCATTACTAGCCTGTAGGGGCGTCCCCAGGGATCCAGGTTCAGCGTGTCTAGCAGTTCAGCCCAGGCTCTTTCCTTCGCAACCGCGATGGCATCTCTGAGAGCCTTTTTGGCGTTCTGATAATTGCTGTATCGTTCGGCCTCCTCCGCGGTAGAATAGTCAACGCGTCCCCTCCTTCGCCTATATTTGGTGTATCGGCGTCTGGCGGTCACACAAGTAGATCGGAGCCGCGCATGTTCCATCGACCACCAGTAGACTTTGTTTTGTGGGAGAAATTTTCTCAGTCTTGACATCGCGGCATCCGAGACTTGCGTCATTGTCTCGGCAAACCATTCCGTTTCGGCATCTACATTTATGGTATCGGGTTTCGGACACCACGCCCTGATTAAGGACGCTAGCTCTAGTAGGTGTCCATCCAGGCTCTTAAGAGACCACCTCGGATTGGTCTCGATAGTCGAAGAGGTATCGAGGTTTGTATTCCTCGTAGTACCTGTCGTAGGGAGAACCTCGAATCTGATATATTTATGATCAGATAAGGTCTCGACCTCCGACAGGACCCGCCAACCTTTGACACGACAGGCAAGAGAGGGGCTCGCGAAGGTCACGTCCACCACTGAGCCACCCAGCATGCGCACACATGTGTGTTCGGTGCCTTGATTCAGTGAGACCAGGTTTTGAGCCGCGAGCCATTCCACGAGGACATCTCCACGGGCATCTGAAGCTGAAGAGCCCCAAGCCACGGATTTAGCGTTCAGGTCTCCAGCAACGATGATTTTGTTAGGGCGACCCCATTGAATCAGGGTGCCCACTTCTCCCAAAAACGCTTCAAACTCAGGAAGAGTTTTATTCGGCGAGAAGTATGTTGCAATAACAACCGTGTCGATGAGCCTGACAGCTACGCATCCGTGACCCTTCATATGTGCGCGAATCGGAGGTGAACCTTCTGCTTGTGTCACCACTATGGCAGCCACTTCATCGAGGTCTCCAATCCAATTATCTCGCCCGCCGGGTACGGCGTAGGGTTCCGATAGTATTCCAAAATGTACTGACCACTGTGCCAGGCTCTGAATCAATAGGTCCTGAGCCCTGGCACAGTGGTTGAGGTTTGATTGCAGAAACTGTAGGGCCATGCTACACTGTAACGGTTTCTACAGTCTCCATAATATCTGTTCCTTCTGTCTGGGAGCCGGCAGTAGGTTTTATGGGCCTCCTTTTAGGCGCCTTGTCCGTTGAGCAGCCTGTGCCACCTAAACGGTGGTCTGCTTTCCTGCCAGCAGCCGCACATACTATGCAGTTTGGCTTAGCGGTGCAGCTGGCGGCTTTATGGTCTGGCTGCCCGCAGCGGTAGCACAACTGGCTGCGGTCGCATTCCTCAGTGCAGCGGTTAGCAACATGACCAATTTCGAGGCAGCGGAAGCAACGTAGCTCCCGTGGCTTTTGCACCCTTACCCTCGCCGCAACCCATCCAACTAGGAAACGTGCCTCGCTGACTTTTTTGGCCGCTGTTACAGGGCAGTTTACCCAGGCTGCGTACAATCCGGTTTTGTCCTTTTGTAATTGGCTCACTCTTATTTGTTCGGCCGAGCATTCACCTTTTATGACTATGGCTTCCTTGAGGTCGTTCACTGTCACAGACGCATCAAGACCTGACACGCGTAAATCCGCCATTTTTACGGGCCTAGAGACCTTTATGTTTTTGTTCTTAAAGAGGGTCCTCAATTTGTCTGACAACAGATCAGCCTTTTCGTTGCTGCCAGGTCCAGAGATCTGTATGACAGTCGCTCCCGTGACCGCTTGGCGAAATTTCACGCACTCGATTCCGGCTTCTTTCAGGTCAATTTTGGATCTCGCCTCTTGGATAGCCGTAGCATACGTTACCCCGTTGGTCTGGGCCTCGGTTGGGATTGTTAGTACGACTGCCGCGGACCTCGGAGCTCTTAATTTAGGTTGTGCTAACTTAGGTGGTTGTGACACTTTTCGCGATTCCACCGTGTGTCTGGTTAGCCCGGCCTGTTGCACTTTATTAGCACTCGCTCTGCCCTTCTTTGCTACAACTGACCATCCCTCCCCAGAGGTGGCTGTAGACACCGCAGGGCATTCCACGTCGAGATGTGTGGAGACCACCACTGCTGGGGAGAGAGCAGGAGCCGGTTCTTCCATCTGTCTTTTATTACCTGACTCTTTTCCCTTCTTATTCTTCTTCCTGTCTCCCTTTTTTTTCTCCTTAGTCTCCTTAATTTCTTTGTTTTTTGTCGCATCCTGAGTTGTTTTCGTTTTAGTTCCCCTTAGTCTTGGTCTCGTATCATCTGAGACTTCAGGACAACTCTCCTGTTGGGTATCGGCGATTCGACTGCCTCGTCTATCCACCGCAGTAGGGACGCGGGATCGCAATTGAGGACTTGGTTGAGGCTCTAATTTTTTAAGCCGCGCATCAATCAGCTCTCCCAGTTGACGAATCATCCTGGCTTCGAATTCCTGCGACAGCTCTGCTGGTTGTGAAGAGGCAACCGGGCCCCGTTGCATAAGCAGTCGCATTTCACGCATCTCATTTTGAAGAAAATCTAGCCTTATGCGCAGACGCTCATTTTCTGCACGAAGAGCACTTGTTTCATCAGTTAGCGTCCTAAGAGCAAGAGAATCGGTATCTTCTCTTATCGCCTTAGCAGCTTTTCTTAGGTCGGCTACATAGGTAGTTTTGAGATGATTGGACGCTTTTGCTATCTTTTCTACGGTCGCCAGGTTGGCCTCGATCCTTTTCCGTACGTCTTCAGTCGCTGTGTTTGCGCCAGCCGTATGCAACGTCACGGCGGGCGAACGCACAGATTTTGGCTCTGGGTCTACTGAGCCTGATACTCCGGGTTCGGCTTCCGCTTGACTATCCTTCTCTGCCCTCAGCGTCTTGCGCAGGCCTGTTCGTGGTTTTCTCCCAGAGGAGGACGCGATGGAGGTGTCACTAGAGCTTCCATCATCCAACCGAGAACGCTTTCGACATCGCCAAAAACGTGACTCCTTGTTCGGGGTGCATAGAGCCTCCCGGCGAGTCAAGGGACTCATAGTTGTTCGCGAGTTGATGCTCACCATGGAGTTGGAAGAGTCCGACTCTGCGGCCGCATCTGTTACCACAAAAGAGCGGTTGACAGTTCCACCAGTAGACGTTATAGATGTTGGGGTAGCGCCTGTCACACGCTCCAACACAACGTTACATCTTTTAACCGCCGATTCACTCGGCATTCCTCCTTCTACTTCAAGTTGGGGTTTCATAATGTACTAGGTAAAGTCCCACGAGCATGGGGGATGTATACAGTCCACCCGGGAGGTGCCCCCTGTTCCCGGGTAACCCTACTACACCCCGGAGGGCGGGCGGTATCCGGGGGTTGGCCACTTAGACTTGATCTACTCGCCAAGCCACCTGCCACCCAGAGGGAGGCAGGAATTCGACGCCGCGCTTAGGCCCCGTGGGGCGCCCCAACGCCGAATTGGAGGGGTTTTTTCTGAGGTCACCTTCCTCTTGGGCCAGCCGATTAAGGCAAGCCCCCTGGTCTCTAACGTGCCGCTAGACATGACAACGTCACACGTTAGAGGTAACAGTTTGCCCGGCGGAGGGCCAAAGCCCCAATGCCCAGCAAAAGACATCCTCCCGCTAGGCCCGCCGTGCCGCGGTTCACCAACCGCCATCCACCGCTGTATTTCAGCCGCTGGTCTCTAAGGACCTTCTTCAGTCATGCCCATAGGCATTCCGTCAACCCGTGATCTTGTTCGGGCGCATTCATACAGGCGAGCGGAAATAATGGCTCACCACCACCTGCCTGTTGGATGAGCCTACTCCAGGGCCGCATCCCGTATAGTTTTATGAAAAACAAATCGGGAGCGGCACGTGTGTATTCCATATTAGCTTCCCCAAGATGCTGGCTTGCAACCCAGGTACTGAGCCCCCCCGCCACGACAAGGCTTGGAACGATGGGAGGGACCTAACTCACTTACCTACCTTATTAAAAATAACAAAGAAATAAAACATGCAAATATTATAAACATGTAAAAATACTCACTTTCTTAGTCTGCATTAACACATTGACAGTACTAGATTTCCCCACATTAGGATAACCAATCATGCCCACAGTCAATCTGGGAGGATTCTTCAATTTATCCACTTTCATAGCCTTCAGAACCTCCACTAATTTATCCCTCCCAAATATTTCATGTGAATTACAAACATTGCTAACATTTGATTCAATATCTTCACTAATACTTTCTAGATTATCATTTTCTACTTCTTTAACTTCAAAAGGCTCTATAGGTTTCCCTAATCTCAGATTTTCCATAACCTTATCTAACGCTATTTGAATTGCGTCTAATTT